>NC_143129.1:162453004-163078004 GCF_059928025.1 Delphinapterus leucas | reverse complement strand
GCTCAATATGGATTAAAGACCTAAGTGTAAGGCCAGAAACTATCAAACTCTTAGAGGAAAACATAGGCAGAACACTCTATGACATAAATCACAGCAAGATCCTTTCTGACCCACCTCCTAGAGAAATGGAAATAAAAACAAAAATAAACAAATGGGACCTAATGAAACTTCAAAGGAAACCATAAACAAGACCAAAAGACAACCCTCAGAATGGGAGAAAATATTTGCAAATGAAGCAACTGACAAAGGATTAATCTCCAAAATTTACAAGCAGCTCATGCAGCTCAATAACAAGAAAACAAACAACCAAACAACCCAATCCAAAACTGGGCAGAAGACCTAAATAGACATTTCTCCAAAGAAGATATACGGATTGCCAACAAACACATGAAAGAATGCTCAACATCATTAATTGTTAGAGAAATGCAAATCAAAACTACAATGAGATATCATCTCACACCAGTCAGAATGGCCATCATCAAAAAATCTAGAAACAATAAATGCTGGCAAGGTGTGGAGAAAAGGGAACACTCTTGCACTGCTGGTGGGAATGTGAATTGGTTCAGCCACTATGGAGAACAGTATGGAGGTTCTTTAAAAAACTACAAATAGAGCTACCATATGACCCAGCAATCCCACTACTGGGCATACACCCTGAGAAAACCAAAATTCAAAAAGAGTCATGTACCAAAATGTTCATTGCAGCTCTATTTACAATAGCCCGGAGATGGAAACAACCTAAGTGCCCATCATCGGATGAATGGATAAAGAAGATGTGGCACATATATACAATGGAATATTACTCAGCCATAAAAAGAAACGAAATTGAGCTATTTGTAGTGAGGTGGATGGACCTAGAGTCTGTCATACAGAGTGAAGTAAGTCAGAAAGACAAAGACAAATACCGTATGCTAACACATATATATGAAATTTAAGAAAAGAAATGTCATGAAGAACCTAGGGGTAAGACAGGAATAAAGACACAGACCTACTGGAGAACGGACTTGAGGATATGGGGAGGGGGAAGGGTGAGCTGTGACAGGGCGAGAGAGAGGCATGGACATATATACAGTAACAAATGTAAGGTAGATAGCTAGTGGGAAGCAGCTGCATGGCACAGGGATATCGGCTAGGTGCTTTGTGACCGCCTGGAGGGGTGGGATAGGGAGGGTGGGAGGGAGGGAGACGCAAGAGGGAAGAGATAAGGGAACATATGTATATGTATAACTGATTCACTTTGTTATAAAGCAGAAACTAACACATCATTGTAAAGGAATTATACCCCAATAAAGATGTTAAGAGAAGAAAAAAAAAAGAAGAAGAACAAGATACGGTGGTTTGACCAAGGTAAAAAAAAAAAAAAAAAACTTGACAGCCAAGTACAAATATATGGACCTTGACTGGATTCCAGATCAAAAAGAACTGTATAGATATAAAGGGCATTTGCTTGAACTACTGGAAAAATATGACTATGAAAGACATATTAGAATTTGTGAATAATATTAAATGTTTTGAATATAATAATGTTAGTGTGGTTATGTAGAAAATTATGCTTGTACTTAGGAATAGCATAATAAAGTATTTCAGGATGAAAAAAATAAAATAAAATAATGCATTCTTATTTTGACTCACTCTCCTTCCTTGCTTCCCTTCCCCTGTCCTTCACTTCTGCTCTCTGGGATCACATTCCTCAAGAAAGTACTCATATACATAAACCTATATCTCATATACATAAACCTACCTATCTACTCTGGAAAACCCAGACTGGGTCACCGAATTCTCTGGGACAGAGAATGATGAAGAAGACATTCTTTTGTTCTCCGACCTTGTTTCTTTGATTTTAGGGTGGAAAAAAGGGAATCCTGGAGTTGGGAGATCCAACACCACTAGAGGATTCAAAGAGTAACCAGCTCACTCTAACAGAGAGAAGGAATTTAGATAAAAGTACTTTTTTTATGAGAAAGCAATTTTTACTTTAGAGGTTCTGTGAGAAGTAGGGATAGTTAGAAATAACAAGGAGTATGCTTCAGTGGATTCGTTTGATCCACAAGTGATCATCTATATAGTGCAATTTTAGGGACCAAAAGTTCCCTTTTTCTACTGGTGCCTGAAATGCCCCATATAATAGTTTTCTTTCTTGGATCAAGCATTGCCACTTTTAAAATGCACACTTCTTTAAAGCAGACATCAACAACTAAAATGCCTGATGGGTCCAGGCAAGTAACTGAAAAGAGCACTGGGCTGAACTGGAGCATGCATGCCCCAGCTACAGGAAGTAGCATCTTGCCAACTCCAGCTGATGCTGCCATAGAGGAATATGGATCCAGTTGCTTGCTCTTCTCACTTTTCAAAAGAAATTGAAAATCCAGATATTAACATGGAACTCCTAATGTATGAAGTTAGCAGCTAATTAAAAAATTTTCAAAACATTATGAAGGCAAAGAAAAAGTATCCATGGGCCCAGGGTAACCTCTCTGTTTTGAAGGATTTGATCCCAGATATTTCCAAACTCTCTTTCCAATCACCCCTGTCAAATTCTACATTGTTTATTCAAAAGTATTGATAGAGTACCTGCTATGAGTCAGAAATAAAGTCAAACACCAGTTCTCTGCCTTCTATAGTGGACAGAGTAGCACACAGACAAGTGAAGAGACCATTGCAAAACAGTGTGATTAGAGCTACTGTAAAAAGGGCAGGTATTATGGCAGCGCAGAGGAGAGATACCCAAGCCAGTCTGGGGAAGTCAGGGAAGGCTTCCTGGGGTAGTTGATGGGAAATGAGATTTGATGAATGGAATATGTTTGACTTAGGCAGGCAAAGCTGATGGGGAAGGGTCGTTCCAAATCTTGGTCCTTCTCCCTTGCCACTTTCTCATCCTTAGTTCAGACCTTCATCATCTTGCACTAGAATTATCAATGCGGCCTTCTCCTTAGTCTCTCTGATTCTAAACATCCTTCACCATGCTGCCAAACTCACCTCTCTAAAACACAAATGTGTTCATGTCACCCTCATATGTTAATATCCTTAAGATGTCCCATTGTTTATAGGAGTTTCCAAATTTCATGATCAACACCCCATCAATAGAGTTACTGAGCTGCAACTGCACCATAAATATATTTATTCATTTATTTACAAATTATGTACCTATGGTGTGCTAATGTATTGTGGAAATTTTGCACAAGAAAATTTTCAAGGATAAAATATGTAAAGTTTAAAATGACAAAATATACTTTATAAATAAAAATCTTGGACCACTAAATAGAATAATGAGAGCAATGTAATTGTTCATTGTAAATGCTTTGTTGCTTTTCAAAATCTTAGTTTTAGCACTTTTTGATATAATCATTTAAGCTGAAAGTATGTTTATTTTATACATGGTTTTAGTGACTTGACAAACTGAAAGACAGGCATCCCAAAGACATGGCAATCAAAACAGAAGAAGTGCATTATTGGCTGCACTTTCTATATATCAGACTCATTTTCCAATTTCACCTACCAATTACACAGAGGATGCTGTAGGCGTTTGGCTGGCAGATTTCCATATTCCACATGGCAATCAGTTGTTTCTGCAAACAAATCAGAAGGCGTGGCATTTTTATATTTTGAACAAGTGTGTTCAAAATCCTCTAGAATTCTTTATTTGGAAGATTTTTTAACACTTTAGAAAATTCTGTTTCTAAGTTTTTATAAAGCGCAGATATGACAGTTTTCGTAAATGACACACTGACAATATTTTAGGCAATAAGATCACGTAATGGTGGAAACACTTCAAACATCCACTTTTAAATGTTCTTTCTTTTGTGGAAACCTCTTTCAAAAAACAGTTCCTTTCTCACTCGTTGTTAAAAATGTTGCCTTTGTCTTGAAAGGGCAGCTTACAGATGCTTACTTTTTGAAAATATCTAGTAGCAACAGCTACCTCTCATCACTGGAAAGGTCAGCACATTTGGAAAACTTGTTTTTTTGTAAAAGAAAATTATCTCTCTCATCGTTAAATTCAGTGAGCCAGCAAGAGACCCTCTGGGTGGCACGAGATCACTCTCCTTCTCCCTACAAAATATTGAAAGATTCTACCACTTAAGATATTATGCTCTGCCAGCCCATGTCAACTGCTCTATGTTCATCAAGCTGAACGTGAGTGAGGGCGTTGCCCTCGCAGCCCTCAGCATGGGGGTACTCCCACTCCTTCCTCAGGAGACCTCATGCACCCCGGGAGCCAAACAACTGTCTGACGAGTGGATAAGGGAGAATAATGATGTCATTCCATTTATTAAATACTAGCAAAGCTTAGTTTCTTTGTCATTTTCAAAATGAGAAATAAACCAAAACAAGTTTCTGCTATTTTCTTCCCACACTCCAGGGGATGTCTGGTGCTTTGGATACCACTAGCCTACAGGGATCAAGTCCTAACTATTAGTGACCTTCCTCACTTCCCCCTCCTCTCCTACTCAATGTTCCATCCATGAGAATAATAACTAACATTTAGTGAACGCTTGCTGTGGGCCACACCCTGATCCACATCTTTTACATGGATTAATTCATTCAATCTCCACCACCATTCTCTGGGATAAATCCTATCACAGTTAAGGAAACTGAGGCATAAAGGATTGAGCAACTAACCCAAGTTTCAAAGCTAGTAGTTAGCTGAGACAGGATGCAAACCCAGGCAGTTTGATTCAGAGTCTATACTCTTAAGCACTGAGCTGTGGTAGCGCCTGTAATATAGAGGTATGCAAAATTCTACACATCTGCCACGACGTTTACTTCTTTCAGGAGTTTGCACATACTATTTCTTCTGCCTGGAACAGTCCTGCAAGGTTTAATGCTAATGGCAGAATCTCCAGTGGACTTCTCTGATCCTGCAGAGAGCGTTAGTTACTCTCTCTTTACTTGTGACAGCTGCCTTACTCACAATCCTAGCAGTTTCTCTGGGAACTGCTCCAATATAAAGGGGATAAATCCTGAGTCAAGCTAGACCAATCAGATTCCTTCTCCTGGGATTTGAAATTTTAACTGAGTGACATAGGGATTGGAAGAGGGAGGGGTCATTGGAAAAGAATCCATACCTTTCAGCTCTCTAAAGAGAAGATCTTAAACTCCCTTTGTTGAGTTCTCCAGAGCGACTCTGTCGCATAAGCTTGGTGATGGAGGTCTTCCTTGATTTCCAAAAGATATCCCAGTGTCCTTCACTGACTCTATCCAGAATCCGTTTTCATTTCCTTCAGTGAATAAAGCCAACTTAGCCAATCCACTGATCTCCTGTAGCATTTTCCCACACCTCCGTCAGTGCATTCATTTATCAGCCTACACTCTGGTCTTTGTTTATCTGCAGGCCAGGCTGTCGGTGCCTTGAGTGTACAGGCAGCTCCCACATCTCTGGACTTCCGGTGCCCGATGCTGCATGAGACCCAGAACAGGGTGAGCAAATACTTGCCCAGTGAATACATAGATGGGACTGTTTCCCCAGGAGGAGGCAGACAGATTCAGGTGCCTCCCCTGGTTGTGATCCATTGCCTGCCTGATGATTTCACAGCCAGAATCTTGAAAATGCTATCTCCGAAAACACAATCCAGGTTGGAATCATTAAAAGCATTAAAAAATGAACTTTACCTGCTGAAAGCATAATCCATTAATAATGTACCTTGTACTAGAGAGATAATGGGAGTCTCCCACTGGGGGATTAAGCAGTGACAGGAATTTAGGGTCGATACTCCTTCTCCAAAATTGCTTTATTCCCCGAGGTGCAAACAGCAGGGTTCGCACCAGCCCTCCCAAGGCTGAGGCTGGAAGGAGGAGCTCCAGACTGAGGGAAGGACTTAAGTCAGCAAGAAAGCCCCATCCAGGCCATTCCACTCACCATCTTCCTTAGGACAGTCCTGCAGGGGCTCTGGCCTGTCCCACTTTGCTCTGACTAGGAGTCAGGAATTGTCTGTCTCTGCCCATGGGCAGTGTGGCCAGTTACTGACAGTAGCAAAGGTTGTGCATGAGTGTGGCTGTGGAGTGACTCTAGAATTTGGGGTTGTATCTATTCGAGACATGGCTGCTACTCATGCCTCAGACACAGCTAAGTCCCCAACACTCCCACGGACTGAAGGAGACTATGTCATTCCTGACTCACGGTGTCACTGAGTCCCCAAGCTGGAAAGACTTTACAGGTCACCTTATGCTTGAGCACCTTTCATGACAGGAGATCTCCTGCCGCCTGAGGCAGCCCACTCCATCTTGGTGAGCTGTGACAGTTGGAATGCTCTTCCTTACACTGAGCCCGAAGTGAACTCTTCTATCCATTGGGGCCCCCCCTCTAATCAGAGCACATCAAGGGTGGCATTGATGGGCAGTTCACCCCAAGTGCAGACAGTAAGAGGGAACATTGCTTACAGCAAGGAAAACAACAGCAAAATCCAGTCATAAACAGTAAAAAAAAAAAAGAAAGTAATAAAACTGACTAAACCATCTGCATTTTATTATCACCATTCACCATTCACCAGCAATTCCAAACAACATAAATGATAAAATATGCCTTTTTGACAAAGTCTTTATTGGTCAAGTTCTAAACAGTTGTTATGTTACTGTTGAATTTTAATAATAATGATACATATGTAACAAGGTTTCATTTAGCACATTTTTTATTACGTACCCTTTAATAAACATTGTGTTCTGCACGGGCACTAATTTGGAGAAATCCCAGTTATACAAATGGCCTCCAACACACACAAATTTGGCTACATGAGTTCATTTCAAGAGTAAATTCTTAGAGTTTGAACTCATCCCAGGTTTTTCTTCAAGCACAGTTCCTGTCTTCAAGCCCTGAGCTACAACATATCCCTGTGTTTAAATGGTAAATTTTTAGAAACAAGCACAGAAATGGTAAAGATGAAAAACAGAGTTACTTCAGTTCTGACATTCTATATGACCACTTGAAGTTTTATTTGCATTTAAAATTTAAAACAGTGAAACAGAGTGAAAACTGCAAGGTGCAATAATTTTTGCTTGGTGAGTGCAATTTTTACATCATCTGTGTTGCATTTGAATAATATCTTTAAAATTGAAATTCATCTTTTTCTTTCCATTGTTAATTGTCTTTGAACTAAGAAATTAATCAGGGAAATAAAATTTTAATGTTATTATTTATTACTGCAACATGCTGTAGATATTTGTTTTCCCTTTCTCATAAGCTACACCAACATAATAAAAAATATTCATCTATTACTCTTCTCCTCTTTTATTCTGTAATATTTGCTGTATATACATTTTTACTGGTATGGTTATATATAAGAATTTATATCGAGCTGAGGCAGTAAGTTAGGTACATGTGACAGCAAAGCCAATCAACAGGAAGGTTCAGCATGGAGAGAGGCACCTCCTTCATTCCAGAAGCTGTACTTGTACTAATGCTGCCTCTCAACACATTGGTTTCATGGGCAGCCTCAGCAGACAGAACTGTCCCAGAAGGATATTGACTTGAGCCATAGGGGTCTGGCACGTGATATTTAGAATCCATCAGGTCTGCAAGGGAGGAAGTAGCTAATGCTGAAATGAAAAAGGGGTTCTTCTGTGCTATCCCAGTGAAGGGACAAAAATGTCAAGCCTCAAGGAAAGGACCATGCACAAGTCCTCCACTGCAGACAAGTTCAGTGTCTAAGAGCACTGATGCAGGGGAACAGAACCTGGGGGACAGAGCAGAGGTGACGAGCAGATGAAAAGCAGACCCCCGCCTCCGCAGCAAGTCTGTATGAGTTAAGGGAGGTCTGGGAAAAGGCTGGGCGGCCCTGGAAGAACAGACAGACCCTGCTGGGCTAGGACCAGAACAATAGTTAGGCTTCCACCATGGGGTCACAGGACTAGGCTGAAGGGCTCCAGATGCTCCTGCCAGCCTCCTCTGGGAAGGCTCAGGGAAATGCAACAGATGCTACCACTAGCCCTTCAGGCCCTTGGCTTCCTTAAAACCTCGTTTCTATACCAAAACAGCTGAAAGCGTTTTCTGAAGGCCACTTGCTAGAGGACAGAGAGTTTTGGACAGCCTGCTAGGTGAATCCTTCTCCTATTTTCCCTGATGTGAGATAGGTAGAGCCTGGAGCTGGTGGATCCATTCCAAGCAGCTGGACAGACTCAGGTCTGAATCAACTGTTCTCTCATCCTAGGCTTGGACTGACCTCCAATCCTACCTTTGTCCTTTGACTCTGAGTCTCCTCATCTTAATCACGAGCATTTGGCCTCAGTGCAAGACCTGACATGAATTCTTGTTCAAGGCCGTTTCATTCAGCCTAGCCATGGATCCAGGCTGTCGAGGCATTTAAGATCCCAAATACATGGTGTTCATACAGTCAATGGGGCACTGACAGTCAGCTGGATTCTCCAGTTTCAGACAATACCAAAATGTGGGCAGATGCTGTCCTTTCAGGGCAGAACTGTATCCCATGGCCAGGAGCAGAGAACTAGGTCTATCCTCCAGGGAAAGGAACTAGTAGAACCAGGTAGGGTATAGGATCCCTGACAGCCAATCTGGAAATCAGAGTTTGTAGGAGTTCCAGCCCTTCAAGAGGCTTAGGGCACTAGCCAAGTCTCCAGATGGAAGCCAGTCCTATACTTTGCTCCAGTAAGATAGGGATGAGGGTGGGGCAGTTCCTGGGCAGGCAGTCAACTTGGTAATCTGTGGATAACTAGCCCCCACCGCCACCTCCAGACCCAAGGCCTAGGGCCATGAGACTAGATTAGACTCACGCTAGTGGAGACTGGGCATTTAACATGCAGATCTGGGCAGGGTCAGGGGTGAGCACTCCTGGGGATTCTGGCAGAGCAAGGAGAGGAAGGGACTGAGAGGTACATGAACACGCCCAAGCACCACTCAGTTCAGGACATAGGCATCCCCTCTACAGAGTCTGGTGTAATAGATCAGCCAAACTTGAACTTCCCAGCCTTGACATTGCATCTTGCTGGCAACATCCCTGCCATTTCCTTTAGATTAAATGTGGAGAAATGAGAGCATGATGATAAACACTGATGAACTGTAGCTCTAGCAAGGAGATAAGTTTCTCTTTCCTATCTCACTCTTTCTCCCTCCCTTCCTCGCTCTTCTCTCTCTCTCTCTCTCTCTCTCTCTCTTTGAAGAAGCACCGCTCTTTGTCCTAACCTGTGGAAAGGTGGGTTAATTGGCTTATAGAACTGCTGAATATGGAACGGAGCTCTAATGGAGATTTAATCAAAGGAGACAGTTGTGTCAAGTGAGGTGTAAAAGCCATTGAAGATGAATGGAGACAGATACAATTTTCCCCCCCGAGTTATTCAGAGCAATTTTAATAAAGTGCAAGTTTAACTATGGAATAGATTGTGTGACCAAGTGTCATTTTGCTGTAGGGCACAGCAGGGCAGGCGAGAGAAGGAGAACTTAAAAAGTCATTTAGAGAAGGTAGACCTTCCCTCTGCCTCAGAAAACAGGTGTTGGGCCAAGTTCAGTGTTCCTATCCTAGTCTACCTGTCGTCCAATGGCCCATCTATGGGACTCATTCAATGATGTTTTCTGCATCCTCTGTAGTTCGTGACCTGTGATCTTGTGGTTAGAGCAGAAAGTCTAGGTCATGGCTATGTTTTGAGACCCATAGACCCAACCATTTACTGGACACCTCCACTTGGGTCTCTGCATCCTCCTCTTCATCCTTCAGTTCCCAGCTTAGCTGTCACTGTTTGGCAAGGCTTCTCTGGGTCCCTTAGATGTTCCTTCTTGCATTTCTCTAATGACATCTACACCATGCCATCCCCTACTTGTCTTTTTCTTGTATTTCTGTCCACCATCCCCACTAGACTGGGAGCTTCCTGAAGTAAGTGTATATATACCTGAAATCCATGACCAGGATTATCTTAGACAAGCTATTGTGTAAATTCCTTCTTTACTCAGCAGTATGGTGTGGGCATCTTTCCATGTCAATGCATGTTGCTCGATAACAAGCTGCTTAGTGGCTGCAATGTATTCCTTTGTACGGATGTCACATAAAAGGTTTAACAAATCTCATATCTTTTTCTGCTACCAGTAGCATCATTGCAAGGAGCATTCTCTCACATATATGTTTTTGAAAATTTGCCCAATTAACTCCCTGATAAATTCGTAGAAGGAAAATTGTTGAGGTCAAAGTTTTGGTACATATTTTCAAGGTGCCCTTGAAAGTAAAGTAAAGAGTTATGCTAAAGTTCCCTCCCACAAATGCTGTCCGAGAGTATCTGTTTCCCTTCATCCTTTCTAAGCATTGTCAATCATGTTCGTTTTTGCCAATCTGATGAGTAAAACTTGATGTCTCGTTCTTGTTAAATTTGACAATTTAATAGTCCAAGAAAGGCCCCATCTAAGGAGATGAGATCACTATACAGCTTGACAGGGCCATGAGGAATTCCAAAAGCCCGTGGGGAGTAGAGGAAATCTTGCTGAGACTTTTCTTGGAGAAACCACCCAGGACAAGACAGTTGGCTCCCTTAAAGAAGAGGCTAGCAGCCCAAACCATTAAATCCAGGAGATATAGTCAGATGCAGTCTGGCTCATGTAATATCATACCCAAGGGGTCTGGATGGGTTTTTTAGATGGCAACATTTTCTGACATCTGACTAGAATCAAAGTCTTAGATCTGAAACGGCCATCTGAGTAAGTATGAAGGCTAGCAGAAGTAATATACAGGTCAGAGAGATGGAAGATATAGAGTATGTAAGATACAGACATAGGGGATTGAACAACCAGCCCCAAGGTAAAATCAGGAATCAGGGAGGTGGACAGAGGACAGTTAGACTCAAGGGGCAGGCTAGTGAAGCCGCAGTCTAATGTTCCCCCAGGCACCCAGGGAGCTAAATAACCCTGTGCACTGGGTACACCAGCTGTAAGGGCAGCTGACGATTTGAAGCCCTACTGACTAGTGGACAAAGGTTTCCTGATGGCTTTCCAGGCTGAGTCCTCATTGACTCAAGGGCTAAGCAGGTGGTGGAGGAGAAGCAGGTCTGGACTGTACTCTTGACAACTAGATTTACCAAGCAAGGAGCAAAAAGATAAACTTCCCCAGAAAATATGCAGGTGATTCCTCCCAATCAAGTCCTCCTCCAGTCTGGAGGTGGGAAGTGAGGGTGGGCACAGCAGTGCTCTTTTCACAGATCAAAGCTGGGGAGTCCAGGTTCTGAAAGGAACGAATTGGAGCTAATGCTATTCCCACATGGATTGGCATGAAGTCCAGGCCCTGTTCCCCACGTTATCATGACCAGAGAAAACCTTGGTGAAATCCATGAGGGTACCTGACTCGGAGTGGAGCTATGTTTGGCCTGCAGGAGCCAAGTCAGCCCAGTGGCTCTGGCCAAGCAGGTGATGCTCGGTGCTGGATCCAGGTGATCCCAAAACCATGTCCATGAATCAAATCAAACGAAGTCCAAGCATTTCTTTTTTTTTTTTTTTTTCCTGTGGTACGCGGGCTTCTCACTGTTGTGGCCTGTCCCGCCGTTGCGGAGCACAGGCTCCGGACACACAGGCTCAGCGGCCATGGCTCATGGGCCCAGCCGCTCCGCGGCATGTGGGATCTTCCCGGACCAGGGCACGAACCCGTGTCCCCTGCATCGGCAGGCGGACTCTCAACCACTGCGCCACCAAGGAAGCCCCAAGCATTTCTTATATCTAAGAAGTGAATGTGAGGGTTGGGAATTGAAATCAAAAGGTCAGGAGCTGAGCATACAAAGATGCAGAGCAAGAAGCAAGAAACAATTGGTGAGTTGTCACCAGTGGATTAAGAACATTCGCTTTCAACAAGACCGGGATGAGCACCCTGTGAAAGGTCCCATGGGGCATGGGGGTGTGGGCTGACCTGAAGTAAAGGCCGAGACTCAGGCAGAAGTTTGCTGTCCTGCTTATCATCAGTTACCGGGGCTGCACATTGATGGTCAGCTCTTGGTATTACAAGAGAAGGTCCTGAATGACTTCATTGGCTGGAGTATCTCCTGCAGTGTTACCAGCTCTCCCCTTTCGTTGCAGATGTCAAAGCCACCACAGGTCCACTGGGATGACAATGTTCTCACCTGTCCTGGGAAAGGGCAGTGAGATACTTCCCAGAGAAGTTTTCATCTTACTACCTTGGTGTGCAGAACTGGACCAAATAACCACAGTATTGCCGGACACTGGAGTCTCAAAGACCTGCCTTCCAAAAGGCAGCTGGTCTAGCTGGAGAGAAAGGCCTGGGGCTTCTGAATGGAAAAGAAACGGAGAGCTACCCTCCACTCCAGGAAATCCACCTCACCTGCTTCACATCCACAGTCACATAGCTTTTAACCCCACCACTACCCTGTCTAATCACTGGCTACCAACTAAGCTGAAAGACAGAATAGCACAACGGTTAAGAGAATGCATTTTTCAGTTGAGCTGCCTGGGTTCAAATCCTGGCTCTGCCACATATGTGGCTATGGACAATCCACCTGTCTAGCTTCCTTCCCTGTGCTTCTTCTTGCTTAAATTCTGTCGTCTTTTTTTTTTATTTATTTATTTATTTTCGATACGTGGGCCTATCACTGTTGTGGCCTCTTCCGTTGCGGAGCACAGGCTCCAGATGCGCAGGCTCAGCGGCCATGGCTCACGGGCCCAGCCGCTCCACGGCATGTGGGATCTTCCCGGACCGGGGCACGAACCCGTGTCCCCTGCATTGGCAGGCGGACTCTCAACCACTGAGCCACCAGGGAAGCCCTAGAGAACATATTTAAATCACCAGTTATGTGCAAAAATGCAGCCGGCTGGTATAAAGCCCATCTTTACAACCAAATGGATTAGTATTTAGTAAAGCAGGAAGCTTGGAATCTCCTCTCCTTTGCCTATTCCATCAGAGTGGAGCTTGCCCAGTCTATCCCCCTGCCCCAGGGACCATGTCTGAATTAGCCAGTTCTTGCTATGGCAACAAACTTCACTCTCTCTTGCCAAATCTCAATGGTTTATACGAGCAAACATTTATTTCCTGCTCACATTATATGAGGGCTGCTGGTCGCTGGTAGATATGCTGGATTCTTCAGGGCTCTGCTGGGCTTGACTCAGCTGCCTGGTCCTCTTATTCTGGGGTCCTGGCTGAAGGGGCAGCCCCCCATCTGTAGCATGCTGCTCTCATGGCCCAGGGCAGAAGCTCAAGGGAGGAAGAGGTAAACCAGCTAGCCCACAGAAAGGTTCTGCTTAGATGTGCGGTAAGTCAGATCTGCTGGCACATTAGTGGGCAAAGCAAGTCGTGTGGCTTAGCCTAAAGTCAAAGAGGAGGTAGGGCTGCCTATAGGGAAGCACGACAAGGACAGGGAGGAAACAGACAATTATGAGCAAAGAATA
Source organism: Delphinapterus leucas (assembly GCF_059928025.1). Classification (NCBI taxonomy): domain Eukaryota; kingdom Metazoa; phylum Chordata; class Mammalia; order Artiodactyla; family Monodontidae; genus Delphinapterus; species Delphinapterus leucas. The sequence goes on along the minus strand of NC_143129.1, from coordinate 163,064,692 downwards.
GCAGCTACTACCATGTTTAAACAATCCCAGACTAGAGTTAGCCTGTTGCTTGGATTCTTCTCATATTATATTGAACTATTACCTGAAAGAACAAGAGTATGTGCAAGTTCAGTGTCAGCCAGACATGGGTTGAAACCTGAATTCCTCTGCTTACGGCTATGTGACTTCAGGCCAGTTGGTTAACCTCTCTGAGCCTCAGCTTCTGCATCTGTCAAGTGAGGATAATAACATGGATTTCACATGGTTGTTATGGGGATTAAATGGGGTTATACAATACTTGGTACATGGTAGGCACTCAGCAGATCACAGCTATTACCATTATTAGTACACAAAAGTGAATAAATTATTTTTCTTCAAAATAGATAACTGAGATATACCTAGATGTCTTCTGCTTTTTCCTAGTTACCCAATCTGGGTCATAGTCCTTGGCCGGGTGATGTTAGGGAACTATAGTAATGCTAATGCTAACTGTTGTGTGACATTTACTGCATGTGAGGTACTGTCTAAAAGATGACAGGGGCTTCCCTGGTGGCGCAGTGGTTGAGAGTCCGCCTGCCGATGCAGGGGACACGGGTTCGTGGGCCGTGAGCCATGGCCACTGAGCCTGCGCATCCGGAGCCTGTGCTCCGCAATGGGAGAGGCCACAGCAGTGAGAGGTCCGTGTACCACAAATAAATAAATAATTTCTCTAAATTAAGATCAAAATAATGAAGTCACAGAGGACTCAGGGGCATGAGGGAAGAAGTGGAAAGCGGCCAAGGTCCTCTGAATTTCCCATGAGAAAAGACAGTGGTGGCTCCAGCGGATGCGGAGCACAAGCCCTGGAGACGAGTGAGTCCACAGAGAGGGCTTTCCTGCAGGGAGGTTGGAGGGAGGAGCCAGGAAAGCCCACGCAGACCTGTAGATGGGCTTCCACGCTGTCCTGGAGGCCCGTAGGGTGAATGGGACTCTCCGTGTGACAGGTAAGGAGTGAAGCTCCCAGATACCCAGAAAGAGTGGCCACAAGCATAGATCCCCTAAATCCTGGCTAGGACATCTTTCACCAAGACAAAATGCCCGGCAAATAAAGTTTTTGATCACAACTTGATACTTAGCTGGGGGCTAGTCCAAGTCAGGTTTATGGAGATCCCCGTGCACAGCTGGATGCTGGGAGTAACTCTTTTCTTTGCTGTATTGTGCCCGAAGGTGTTCAGCAGACTTTTTGGAAGGGGGGGAGTTCTGGGAATTAGTGAAGGTGACCGCTACCCAATCTCACTCTCAAGGCTGCACTTGAGCTCTTGATAACACTTTGCGTTTCTGCCCCTGGCCTTTCCAGGGAGAGCTGGCTCAGGCCTTTGGGGAGTTCAGGGGGGTTCTGGGGTCTGTGTGAGGAAGAGAGGAAGGAAATCCTGGGGCCACTCCATCAGGTCTCTCTTATTGGTCCTAGGTCAGCTGAGAGCCAGGAAAAGGCTGAAACAAGGCTGAGGTGTTCCCATGGAAACAGCAGGCAGCTTTGCTCTTTAGGCATCTAGTTGGTGGACGAGGAGGTGGGGAAGGGGTGGGGGAGATGAAAGAGGTGACGAAGGAGAAGGAAGCGGGTAGGGAGAGATCAGGAAGGGAGATGGAAGGGAGAGAGAATACAAGAGGAAAGGGAAAGGGCAAGTCAGAGGAAGGGAAGAAGTCAGAGGCGGTGAAGAAGTGTAGGGGAGGAGGAAAAGGAATGGGGGAGGAATAAGGGGAGGTATCTGGAGAGGAAGAGAAGGAAGGAACAAGAAGAAGAGGAGGTAGAATGCGTGAAAGAAAGACCAAGAACTGTTTGTACAGTATTTCCTCCTTCATTCCCTGGAGGCGAGGCTGCCTGCAGCCTTGGACACCATGAACCCCTCCCTCACGTGCACCCTGCTCGTCCCATAGGAAATGGTGTCAAAGGACAGAACACAGCCCCAAAGACTTGGACTTGAGCCCAGCTTTACCCTCCAGGAGTTTTGAGATGGGACAGCGAGAAGTTTCAAGAACAAGTTTCAGAGTCTGATAGACCCTGCCTCTGGCCACATGAGTTAGGGTAAATTACTTAACTTCTCTAAACTTCGGTCTTCACATCTTTAAAAACAAAAATGGAGATAAATATACCTCATGAAATTGTGAAAATTAAATAAGAGTCTTGGTACGGTGCCTGGCACATGGTAGGCATTTAATAAATAAGTTTTAATATTTTTATGTGTTTCTTGGTCATCATTTAACCTCTCTGTACTTCCATTTCCTCATCCATAAAATAGAGATAATGCCTACCTCAGAGGGCTTTTCAAATGAGTTATTGTAAATGCTCAATAAACGCTAGCTCTTAAAATTATCTTCTTAATAACAAGAGTAAGCATTATGTAATGCCTGTCCTTTTTTCAAAGCACCTTCTCCATTGTCACTTCATTTAACACTTGAAACAACTGTGTGCAGTAGACAGAGCAGTATTATGTCCCTTATTGCACCTGTGGTTTCACTGTTAACACTGTGCCAAGTGCCTTACCTCCATCACCTCATCAAATTCTAAAAACAGCACTTCAACAGAAGTATCATCCTCATCTTACAGTTGAGAAAACCAGGGCACCAAAGGGTAAAGGAATTTGCCCGCCACTTGCTAGTTGCTGTTAGAACTTAGACTTAAATGCAGAATGGATGGCAGGTGGAGGTAACACAACTAATTTGAAAAATCTTAGTTAACTCAGTATTTTTACCCCAAACCAACTTCTGATCTGTGCTGTGACTCTGCAGAACAGAGTGGAGGCAATAAGTCTTCGATCTGAGACTTAGGGCGTCTCATCCACATGAGAAAACTCCTAGGACATACCCAGCAGAACCCGGTCACTGGGAGGCTCCTTTGGGACCACCGACAGCTTGGTCCAGAGCCAGGAATGGAGCGAGACTCCCTAAAAACTCAGGCACAGAAGTCGCCAGTCAAGGCCAGACAAGAGGTCTACTGGTCCTCATAGGGCTCCACCCAGGGCCACAGAAGGAGGAAGCAAGGCTAAAGGAAAAATTTAGCTTTCTTCTCCCCTTGTTTTATTTTTCTTAAGAGGGAGCCATATTAAGGATATTTCACTTCCATTCTGATAAAATTTAATATATCTTTGTGTTTGTTTTAAGGAATTGTGTGTGTGTTTGTCTATGTGTGTGTGATTAGAGAGAAAAGAAGGCAGGGGAGGAAAGGAAAGGAAAGAAGAGGATAAACGGAAGTAGAGAGACAAATAAACTACAGAAAGACAGATGTCAAAAGACATGAGAGGAGAGAAAAACAATGCCAGAGAAAGAGAGAAAGAGAAGAAGAAAAAAGGGTGACAGGCAGATAAACAGACTGTGAGCAAAAAAGCACCCAAAAGAGATAAGCAGGGACCAGAGACACACATAGGTAAAAAAGTGACACCAAAGGAAAGAGAGCAAAAGCCAGAGAAAAAACCTGCCTTTCCTTCTTGTCAAAAGAGGAGCACATGTGCTCCATGAATGAAGACATACATGTGGTTATGAAGACACACTGGTGTTTGCAAAGCTAAGGAAAAGAAACCTCTCTCTCTCCCTCCCTATCTGTCTCTCTCTGTCTCTCTCTCTCTCTGTCTCTTTATCTCTCTACCTCTGTCTCTCTCCTTCTCTCTCACTTATCTGCTCCTCTTTGGCAGGGAGGGCTGAATCAGCTCTCCACACTCTAAAAAGGCTATGCTCAGCTAGAATTTGTGATAAACGTGTTTTAAATCAGAGCTAAAATTTGGCAGCACGAATGTTCTAGAACTCCTCATCTCATTGTGAAAATAAAGAAACCTTAATTTCATATTCTGGGAATTAGGATCATTCCATCTCATCTCTCAAAGAAATAGGGTTTTTATTGTCACAAATCATCCCTATTGCCACTAACCCTTTAAAATATTGGTGTATTTTTACTGTGATAGTCCTGCTTCTGGTCGGGCCTCAGTTGGGGTGGATTCAGTGTTTGTTCAATAGGCATTAATTATATACCTACTAGGTGCAGAACTGATGCCATGGGTAAATAGTAGGTCTTGCCTTGGCTACAAGCTATGTAATTGTATCACAGGCACGAGTTGGATCAATACCCCAGTGCTTCCAGATAATTCCCACTAAGGTGACTTTGCTTGTGTTCCCCAGCTGTCCCCAAGGTCAGCATGAGAGGTGAGCTTCCCCAGAGTAGGGTGGAGCTTGGACTCAGGGGAGCTTTATATCTGTCCATCTGTCTTGATGACTTTGGTCAACAGTAAAACAGGCATACTCTGAAGCCCTGGCATAAGCTCTGAAATTGTGCCTAGTTCTTCCAGGGCCAATGAAACCATGGGAGATGGGAAGGGGGGTAGAATTTGTAGAAGTAACTTTACACTGCATTGGCACTGCACAGAGAGCTTTCCCTTAGCAGTGGTCACTGAAGTTGGTGTCCCACCCACCCTGGAGGTGTCCCACCCACCCTGGAGGTCACCTGCAGACAGTTCCTTTACACACAGCTTCTGGCTTCCTATACTTTTCTGCCTAAGGATGTTCTCTGGAGACTGGAGAGTGAGTGCTTGGGAGGTGAAGTTCCAGAAGTGACCCTCAAGCAATGAGGCATAGGAGTTGGTGAATAAATAACCCAGGTTCATCTGCCCTTGGTTGGAAAATTCCAAAGTATGTTCTACGGAGCTCACATTACCCACAGTGGTAACCCACTCATAAACTCACCCTTCACTGGTTTTACTCCCTCCATTGTCTCACTCCTTCACCATCCTAGTTGAGATCAACGATCAAATAAATTTCTTGTGTCTAAGTCCTTGTTTGGGGGAGGTCCAAACTAAGACACATTTGCATTGGGTAATTTAGCCCTCACAACAACCCTGTAGAAGTAAGCATCATTACTCCCAATATTAGAATCCATTCCTCAAATACCTACTCTTTGCCAAGAACTGTACTAGGCACTGGGAATACATGGTCCCTGCCCTCATGGAACTTGTATTCTAGACTGAGAGAAAATGCTAAACAAATGACCACATAAATAAATATAAAGTTATTGTTGTGGCAAGTGCTACAAGTGAGAAGTACCTGGGCTCTAAGAATATAAAATAGGCAGATTTGACCTAGTCAAGGAGGTCAAGGAATTCTTCCCTGTGGAAGTGACATTTCAGTTGAGATTAGGTGGAGGAGTAGACTCTAACCATGGAAGATGGAAAGGAAAAATATTTAGAGCAATAAGAACAATTTGAATGAATGAAGAAACTGAGGCAAACAGAGGTTGAGGTCACACACATATTAGGTGGTGGGCGGAGGGTTTGATTTCAGGCCTATCTGACTCCAGTGTTATAGTCAACAGTGGGAATGGAGATGGGTGTGTAGGAGTGGGAGGTGACTTGTTACTCTCATTATTCATTTTATGAAAGGATTAACTATAAGCTTCCTTTAAATAGAAAACTCCTAAAGGGCATTTAATAATTAACTCAATAACAAAAGAAGGAATTATAAATTTATGTAAATGTATCTGTTGGGTATAAAGGGGAAGGAAGTGTCTGAAAGTGTACAAAGTGGATGTTCTGAAATCAATGAGAGATTAGGCATCTTCCAAGCCTAATCCACAGCGTGTATCACCAAGGTAGCAACAGCCTTTTCAGGAACACCTGGGAGATGAGTAGGGTTTTCCTGAGTGACTGATAGATGGGAAGGGAGTGATCTCTAAGTGTTCAGAGTCATAGGCCTCCCGTCCATCTCAAAGCAGAAACCCAAAGAGTGTACTACCAAGGAAAAATGGCACTCTGGAATGGGGGAGGTCATTTTTATTTCTGGTTAGTATGTAAATGTATGTAAAAGATCTAGAACTCCATGGTAACAACAAGGAAAAAAATGAACAAAAAATAGACTATGAAACTATCAAAGAGCAGTAGTTGCAAAAACCCCTGATGAACTGAATTCCAAGGGAGGAATGAGTCCTTTATAGGTGAGCAGAAAGTAATGGTGGTTTCCATACCTGAAGGCATGGACCTTGTCTTAATGAAAGTGGATGGAGAATCAAGTCTTCCAGAGACAGAATTTTCAGGGATGAATAAAAATCAACCAAGTGTGGTAATGTAGAAAATACTGGAATCTGGTAAGAGCCCCAAACATAAAAATAAATTACTTGGTCCCACTTGGGAATTTTGCTGAGTAGACAGCCGAAGAAACACAGCTGGAAAGTAGAAGCCTTTGTAGCCTTGTGGTCCTTAAACTTTGGGGACCTGATGGAGTTTAATCCAAAAGTGATCCAAATTTACTTGAAGTTGCAGCTCAACTCCCTCTCCAGTGAAATTCTTTTTTTTTTAATTTAACATCTTTATTGGAGTATAATTGCTGTACAATGGTGCATTAGTTTCTGCTTTATAACAAAGTGAATCAGTTATACATATACATATGTTCCCATATCTCTTCCCTCTTGCGTCTCCCTCCCTCCCCCCCTCCCTATCCCACCCCTCTAGGTGGTCACGTAGCGCGGAGCTGATGATCTCTCTGTGCTATGCGGCTGCTTCCCACTAGCTATCTATTTTACGTTTGGTAGTGTATATATGTCCATGCCACTGTCTCACTTTGTCACAGCTTACACTTCCCCCTCCCCATATCCTCAAGTCCATTCTCTAGTAGGTCTGTGTTTTTATTCCCGTCTTACCCCTAGGTTCTTCATGACATTTTTTTTTCTTAGATTCCATATATATGTGTTAGCATATGCTATTTGTATTTCTCTTTCTGACTTACTTCACTCTGTATGACAGACTCTCGGTCCATCCACCTCACTACAAATAACTCAATTTTGTTTCTTTTTATGGCTGAGTAACGTTCCATTGTATATATGTGCCACATCTTCTTTATGCATTTATCCAATGATGGACACTTAGGTTGCTTCCATGTCCTGGCTATTGTAAATAGAGCTGCAATGAACATTTTGGTACATGACTCTTTTTGAATTTTGGTTTTCTCAGGGTATATGCCCCGTAGTGGGATTGCTGGGTCATATGGTAGCTCTATTTGTAGTTTTTTAAAGAACCTCCATACTGTTCTCCATAGTGGCTGAACCAATTCACATTCCCACCAGCAGTGCAAGAGTGTTCCCTTTTCTCCACACCTTGCCAGCATTTATTGTTTCTAGATTTTTTGATGATGGCCATTCTGACTGGTGTGAGATGATATCTCATTGTAGTTTTGATTTGCATTTCTCTAATGATTAGTGATGTCGAGCAACCTTTCATGTGTTTGTTGCCAATCTGTATATTTTCTTTGGAGAAATGTCTATTTAGGTCTTCTGTCCATTTTTGGATTGGGTTGTTTGTTTTTTTGTTATTGAGCTGCATGAGCTGCTTATAAATTCTGGCGATTAATCCTTTGTCAGTTGCTTCATTTGCAACTATTTTCTCCCATTCTGAGGGTTGTCTTATGGTCTTGTTTATGGTTTCCTTTGCCGTGCAAAAGCTTTGAACTTTCATTAGGTCCCATTTGTTTATTTTTGTTTTTATTTCCATTTCTCTAGGAGGTGGGTCAAAAAAGATCTTGCTGTGATTTATGTCATAGAGTGTTCTGCCTATGCTTTCCTCTAAGAGTTTGATAGTTTCTGGCCTTACATTTAGGTCTTTAATCCATTTTGAGCTTATTTTTGTATATGGTGTTAGGGACTGTTCTAAGGAGAAAAACCATATGATCATCTCAATAGATGCAGAGAAAGCTTTCGACAAAATTCAACACCCATTTATGATAAAAACCCTGCAGAAAGTAGGCATAGAGGGAACTTTCCTCAACATAATAAAGGCCATATATGACAAACCCACAGCCAACATCGTCCTCAATGGTGAAAAACTGAAACCATTTCAACTAAGATCAGGAACAAGACAAGGTGGCCCACTCTCACCACTCTTATTCAACATAGTTTTGGAAGTTTTAGCCACAGCAATCAGAGAAGAAAAAGAAATAAAAGGAATCCAAATCAGAAAAGAAGAAATAAAGCTGTCACTATTTGCAGATGACATGATATTATACATAGAGAATCCTAAAGATGCTACCAGAAAACTACTACAGCTAATCAATGAATTTGGTAAAGTAGCAGGATACAAAATTCATGCACAGAAATCTCTGGCATTCCTATACACAAATGATGAAAAATCTGAAAGTGAAATTAAGAAAACACTCCCATTTACCATTGCAACAAAAAGAATAAAATATCTAGGAATAAACATACCTAAGGAGACCAAAGACCTGTATGCAGAAAATTATAAGACACTGATGAAAGAAATTAAAGATGATACAAATAGATGGAGAGATATACCATGTTCTTGGATTGGAAGAATCAACATTGTGAAAATGACTCTACTACCCAAAGCAATCTATAGATTCAATGCAATCCCTATCAAACTACCACTGGCATTTTTCACAGAACTAGAACAAAAAATTTCACAATTTGTATGGAAACACAAAAGACCCCGAATAGCCAAAGCAATCTTGAGAATGAAAAACGGAGCTGGAGGAATCAGGCTCCCTGACTTCAGACTATACTACAAAGCTACAGTAATCAAGACAGTATGGTACTGGCACAAAAACAGAAAGATAGATCAATGGAACAGGATAGAAAGCCCAGAGATAAACCCACGCACATATGGTCACCTTATCTTTGATAAAGGAGGCAAGAATATACAGTGGAGAAAAGACAGCCTCTTCAATAAGTGGTGCTGGGAAAACTGGACAGGTACATGTAAAAGTATGAGGTTAGAACACTCCCTATCTCCAGTGAAATTCTGAAATATCAAATAGATTTGCCCCTTGGGAGGTCAAGGAGCCAGATGAAAGACAGAAATATATATCCATGGTCCCATTTGAAATAAGAAGTGGACTCAATCTAATTAAAGTTGCATCCCAGCCGTAGCTCAATTCCATTCTTAGTGAAATATGAATTTTACCTGACAGAGAAAAAAACTTGTGTACTCTGCAATAAATACATACATACTTGCATGTATACGTACATATACATACAAAAATTATACTTCAATATCCCTGTTTTTCTGTGCAATATGTGGCACACAATTTTAAAAATGACAAGAGGTGAAAAAAAGCAGGAGAATGTGAGAAATAATCAAGAGAAAAACAGTGAACTGGAGTAGACTCACAGAAGACCAATATATTGAAACTAACAATCAAGGACTTTAAATAACTTTTATAAATATACTAGGGAATCTTCAGGGAAAGAAATGAATAGAATTCATGAAGAGAAATAGAAAATCAGAAAGAAATTGAAATAATCCATTAGAAAGTATATTTATTTGAAATTAAAAGTTAATATTATGGGTTTAACAACAGATTGGGTACAAAACAAGAAACAGTAAACTTAAAATCAAACTATTAGAAAAAATACAACAAACTAGTGAACACAACAAAAGAGAAGCAGACTCACAGACATAGAGAACAAAATAATGGTTACCAGTGGGGAGAGGGAAGGGAGGAGGGGCAATATAGGGGTAGTGGATTAAGAGGTACAAAGTGTTATGTGTAAAATAAGCTACAAGGATATATTGTACAACATGGAGAATATAGCCAATATTTTATAATAACTATAAATAGAGTATAACCTTTAAAAATTGTGAATCACTCTACGGTACATCTGTAACATATAATATTGTATGTCAACTATACTTCAATTTTTTTAAAAAAATTTTAGAGATTTAAAATCAATCAGTAGAAATTACCCAACTGGAAACACAGAGAGAAAAAGGATGAACAGAACATCAGTCATCCATGGGCTAATATAAAATGATCCAACATGCATGTATGTGGAATCCTAGAAGGAGAGGAGAGAGAGAAGAGATATAAATATGTAATGACTAAATTTTTTTTCAAATTTGATTTAAAGAAATCAACCTGATGATCCAAAAAGCTCAACAAACTCCAAATAGAATGAATATTTTTAAAAATACATATACATACCTAATTACATCATAGTGAAAACCAAAAAGAAAATTTTTAAAGCAGCCAGAGAAAAGACCCATACATACACACACACTCATGCATGCACCCACAGGACTTCCACTTAGCCAGACTTAAATATCTAAAATGGCCTATCTGTGCTAGCTTCCCCAGTTCACCAGGCCTTTGAATATATTGCCCACTGTATTTACCATACCCTATCAAAACCTTGTAAGTCTGACACACTTCTAAACTTCCTGCAAAACTCAGCCAAAGGGTCATACTATAACAGACGTGTGTCTTTATTTAGGCTGACTAGATCTTTGAACATTTTCCTTATCTTTGGAGAGCTCTTCATCTACCAAATTCCCTAATAGAAGCCATATTTTTGCAACCTTCCTTGCAGCTAGGACACAGGGATATGACCTTGGCTTCACCAATCAGACACATCTGCACTGAGCATTGAGTAAGAAACTTGTGACTTGTTGAATAGAGTACTATATGGAATCTAGTGGCAGCAGTAACATCGAGTTTCCAAAGATGTCAACAGCAGGGAGTCTAATGGTAATGTCTAATGCCCTGCATCAGTAGAGTTAGTCTTGGGCTGCCATGTCCACGCCCAGTTAGGCAGCCATGATATGTCTACTGAACTAGTTCTGCAGTATGATTTTGGGTGTTGCTCCTGAATGCACAGTCTCTAGGCCCCCCTGGAAGTTCTCCAAGCTTTCTAATATCCCCTCTTGGATTTCTTCTATGCTTAACTAGCCAGGATTAGTTTTTGTCATTTGCAACTAAGAGCTCTGACTTACACACCTGCCCGGCCCTGAAATCTCCAGAACTTCTTCTTCTTGTTATCTCCCATCAACCACACCATCTATACACATATAAGCAGAAAAGTCACTCCCAGTTCTCAGCTTATAACACCCTGTGCTACCACTAACCCTGTACCACTTCCCGTGACTTCACCCAGTCTTAACTACCTGGCCCTGATTCATTAGGAAAGGTTTTTCTCAACCTGTACCAAAGAAAGGAAACCAGAGGCTCTAAGTAGTTAAGAGATTTGTCTAAGGTCATCCTGCTAAGATCTGACAACCCTGGAACAAATAAAAACAATGGTTAAAATTGAGGGATGCCTACCACGTCAGGCACTGTGATCAGTGTTTCACACAATTCATTTAATTCTTACCACCACCCTGTGAAATAGGTTCTGTATTATTTCTCTTTTTAGCTGATGTTGATAATAATAACTCCAGAGAAGTTAAGTCATTTTCAAGGGCACACAACCAGGAGTACTGGAGCCAGGATCCAAACCCAGGGAATCTAACTCCAAGCTCATGCTCTTAACCATTATCTCTGTGTGCTTCAGGTTCTCTGACTTTGTACCACACTATTGCCCCTGTCATTTTTGAACTAAGACAAAAGTACCTGCTTACTTCTACAATGCTTAACTTCACTCTGTGCATAGTGGACCATTCCATGCCTTTTGCTAAAAGTCTATTAGGACCAGGCTTTTTTAGTTTTCTGATTGGCAGGAGATATTTGGCCCCAATCATAATCCCTTAGTAACCAAAGACCTCCACTTTCAAAGAGAACAGAACTAGGATTCAGAATGGAACCCACAGCTACCAGACAAGTTCCTTGCTTCATGGAACTGGACTCTGTAACACATGGTATTTATTCATTATTTGATTTCCTTAATTTATTTATTCATTAAATATTCACAAAGAACCCATTGTGTGCCAGACATGGTGTGGAGTTTCTAGGGCTGTGTAATCTATTAGACACTATCAGAGCAGTTTCCAGGACCCATGAGCTTTTCAAGTGTTCATGGAAATATTTGAGACCTGAAAATAATTAATATCATCTCCATAATACAAAGACTGCAAAATTAAATCAACAAACATGTACTTGAAAGTCTACAAAGTATAACCTCACATCAACCTGTCAACTGCCTTTCAACACAACGCCTACATGGTTATAAAAATTATATTTAATGTGGCAGTGGCATTATAATATACTTGATTTTAAATAAGGCAGGCCTCTAAAACTAACAGTATCTTAAGCCTATGAAGGTCATGAAACAACCTAGAGGTGCTAGGAAACAAAGCTGCGTAAGACTTAATCTCTGGCTTCAAGGGAGCCTAATCTAATGTTTTGTTTGTTTACTTGTCTATTTTTACGTTCTAATCATGAGTTCCCTGAAGGCAAGGATTTTGTCCTCTGTTTTCTTGTTAAACTTTATATTCCCTGAACCTAGAGCAGGGCTACATTTAGAATAGTATCTAACATGTTGACTAGACAAACACAATCAGGTTAGTGCTGTGATGTATACTCTAAATTTTGAGCAACCCACAAAGACATAGAAGTCATTTTCTTGCATCCTCTTGCAAGTGCACATAAACACACACACACACACACACACACACACACACACACACACACACACATTCCCTGTCCACTAACCTCCATGGATGGAAGGAAAGGAGAAAATCAACATTAGTGAGTAGCTACAAAGTACAGCTATCCAGCCACTGTGCTGGGTACTTTCTATACATCAAATATACAGCGTGTAAATATTCCTCATGCAGTGGGCATGGAATATAATTAGGGATTTTCAAGTATTTTTTCTTGAACTGTCTATGCTTTCCCAACTTCTGTTTGTGATCCCTTTTACATATCCTCTTGCATGCCAAGTGCAAGACAATTTCAGGCAGATTATAAGACAAGCGGGAAGTAGTCATTAGAAAAGGGGTTAAGTTTCTTGAAATTCATCTCACTGCTCACTTAAATGAAATGCTTCTCTCTTCCACACTTACCATCAGTTCATTCAGATTCCTGGACCAATCTTGTCACTTCAGGAGGCTTAAATGGCTTTCATTTATGCAAGCTCAAGCCTGCCACTTCTGAACTGGCTGTCCACCACCAGGCACCCTTAGCCTTCCTCATTCTCAAGGAGCCAAAATATTTCCACGGTCCAGAGAAATCACACTGTGGAGAGCTGCATTACTCTCATGTCAGCATTCCACAGGATGAAAGTGATTATTTCAGATGGATTGATTTAAAGCTGCCCAATGTCCAGGAGAAGATAAAGAGGTGTGTGAAGGTCTAGGGGACATGGGAAAATGGTCTATAAGGCCTGAGTCCATCTGCACCTTTCCAGATTTGGCCCACACAGCACCACAGGATCAAGTAATGTGGTTTTAAGAAAGAGCTGCTTAGCATTACATAAACATGAATTTAAGCGCACTGTTGAGGACTTTTGCTTCCTTGACTTGAAGGTTAAGTTTTTAAATTTAGCACTCATTGGCACTAATTACGTTGCCAGGCACTATGCTAAGAGATTACTGTTCATTATCTCAACTGAGCCCATCAACATACCTATGCAGGAGGTATGAATATCCCCATTTACAAATTAGGAGACTAAGGCTCAGGAAAGTGAGGTGACTTGCCCATAGTCACACATCTTGTAAATATCTCAAGCTGGATGAGAACCCAGTTTGTCTTTCTCCAAAGACGTGCTTTTAACACTTACCAAATATTATTGAGCCCCTCTGTAGGGCCAGAGGGAACAACAGACATGTAAATTCCTATGCCCCACATAGTGTGTTGTATCTCGGCTGTAGAAGATATATAAACAGGGTTCTAAGGGAGGATGAGAGGGGGGATGGAGAGAAGGGACAGAGGGGCTTCACGTAGGAGGTTATCCGTTGAGCGGGACTTAATGCTGGGGTTTGAGTTCGCCAGGTGAAGAAAAAGGGAGTGGCATTAGAGGCAGAGGGAAGATTGTGTGCAGTCAAGCTGAACGTGGGGAAAGGACCTGGAACGTTTGGAGAAGGGATGAGGGGGGCATGAGAATGGCTGAGATGCAAGGTAAGTGAGGAGGTTTCATAAGCCAGGAAGCTGGCGAGCTAAACAGAGTAAGAATTTGGAAATCGTGGCGGTTTAGCACAAGCAGACATATGGGAAAGGGGACTGTGGCTGGCAAAGGAGAGATGAAAGAGGGAGGACCAGTAAGGAGGCAAGTGGGATAGTCCAGGTGAGAAACGGTTAAGTCCTGAACTAAGGCAGTAAGGCAGCTACTGTGGAGACGGAAGGATGGAACAGCTTTGGGAAGTGGTACTTAAATATCAGTGTACATTTTTTTCAATTGCCTGGGAAATGATCTAAAATTGCAGATTCTGAGATCCACCCCAAGATAATAGAATTCCCTACATCTGGAGTAGGACCCTAAAACCTGCGTTTTAACAAGAACCCCAGGAGATTCTGATGCAGGTGTGTGTAGATAACTCCTTGAGATCTACTTCTAGACAAGCTTAGTGATGGATTGGGTATGAGGGTGAGGGACAGGGAAGAGTTGAGTTATGTCACCCTTTCCTGACATTGCTCCCCACTTCTCCTGACAACTGTCTGATTTTCTTCGGGGAAGTGCCATTTCCCCATCCTCTGTCCACGTGGTTTGTGTAGTGCCTTGTGTGACCGGGCCTAAGCTAATTAGTTGCTCAGTGCTTACTCACTCAGCGGCAGGCAGGTGACCCAATCAGAGCCAATTCTGTGACTACTGGGAAAAGAAGCAAGTAATCTTCCTTGTTGGCCTTGAACCTGGCAGATAAGATGCTGCAGCCGCTTCACCCAGGTAGAGCCTGAGAATAAAGCAAAGAGAGAGCAGACGTAAGAGATGGGGAAAAAACAAAATCCTATGGTCATTGTTTGGGTTCTCAATTCAGCCTTATCTAAAGCCACTATACCCCTAGACTTTTCCTTATGCACGCTTGTAATTCGTTTGTCTGCTGTTGGTTTTCACTTACCATACTGTGTTAGGTTTTCTATCACTGACAAAAGAAAAACTCTGCTGATCACTTTAAGAAAATCTGATGTATAAAAATCTTACCTTACAAATCGGATAAATGAAGAGCTGATTACTTCCATTAAAGAGGGATTCACTCGCAGCTTCTTTTGAAGAGAGAACCTCCCCAAGGTATGAAGTGTAGAATTTGATTTATTAAATTTGGTTTACGCATGACCTTTTCAGGAGGACAATCTTAAATGCAAAGTAAGAGCTGCTCTACCAGGATAATTGCTCTCAAAGGCACTCCAGTGTGACTTTCAGGGGCCAGGCAGGGTACCAGCTTTCTGCACTACCTTTGGGGTTCAAATTTGATTTCACAGCTCCATGGTTCCCACCACTGTAAAATCCAACACACCTACATCTGAACCTGATCTAGCTGTCACACAAGTCTGATCTGAGGTACAAGTTGTTCCCAACTGTAAGTTGATGGTATTTGTATTGTTCTTCTTAGGCTCCCAGTAGAAAAGCTCAAAACATGATTCCTTAATGTATTAATTAATATATTCATTATTCTTTATCAGTGGCACAGATGGAGAGGCTTCCTGTTAAGGCATGTGTTCCTCGCGTTGACAGTGAATGCATCACTGTGGTTTCTAATTCTATACGCAGGTGATCCCCTGCTGTCAGGGAGAAAAGAAATTCTGCACAGCCCCAGCTCAGTGTTCAGAGCAAAGTAAAGGATGTTTTCAGCATCTACAGGGGCCCCATCTTAAGCCAGGGATCTTCTCTGCACACTCACTGCCCAGTACATGGTAGAAGCTCAATGCATGGATCTTCATCGGATGATTCAATGATTAGATCACTATCTGAAGACATCTGAAAATGAGACGGGGTCAGTCTTTAATGGGGGAACATCATTCCTTTTCTGGAAACTCCTTTGTTCTGAAACTCAGTGTTAGAAGGAACAACCCATCCCTCACCGGGGGTAGCAGCAACTGGGGGTAGCAGCATGAGTCTGCAGCATAAAGCTACCTTCCAGGTCTAGAAGTGCAATTTCTCAGCATGACTCTTGAAATTGCTCCCCCTCTACTTCAGCGATTTTGTAAATGCCTTTATTTCCAACCTAGAAAGACTTTTTATTTCCTCCTGAAATCCATTATAGGGAGCAATAAAGCCAGATTTTTCTTTCCAGCCCAGGGAAGGTTCCTGGCTCCCTTTCCTGGTTCCCAAGTTCTCATCTTTCTCTCTAGCTTCTCCTGCTCCTACTGTAAACCAGTCAGGGCTCACTCCCCGCCACCTCCTCTCTTTTGCTCTCTTGTTTTGTCTTTGGAAAGAGCAGAGGGCTAAGCTGATCATACTCCTCCATTCACAACACATACCATCGGCTTCTGCCTGTTTAGGGTTCTGCTGTTGTTCAATTTTGTTTCATTATTTTTCCCCTTCAACCTCACTCCCCAGTCCCATTTCCCATAAGCACTTATTATATGGTGTTTGGTAAATGCCCTTGGATATAAATGTATCCATGAAAAATCTGTAATAGTGCTTCATGAATGAGTGTGTTTTAAATGTATATAAGAAGCAGTGTGCCACATATTTCATGCTGTTTCTTTTTACTTTCATCACTCTGGTTTATAGTTCAACTCATGTTGCTGTGTATATACCCATTTTGTTGTTCTAACTTTTATGCTATATTACAAAAATGCATCCTCTACATTTTGCTTATCAATTTTTTAATGACAAGTATCTTGATTGCCTAAAACTCTCTGCCACCCCAACAACGTTGCTATGAACATCTTTGTCCATGTTCCAAGGTGAATCTGTACCTGAAGCTTTCTGGGTATATACACAAGAGTGAGATGGGCAGGTCATGGGCCATGTGCACATTTTAACATCATTAAACGAACTCTAGAGCAGCTGCACCAGAATTGAGGTCTTTTCTTTTGTTTCTCTTCCAATCATATATTAATGTTAAGTATCTTCATATGCAATTCTCAATATTTACATTATTTTGTTTAAATTCTTGTGATATTCTTTTTGAGATAACCAGGGCAACCGAATTTGGGGGAAATGAGGTTGCAATGCTGGGCTTAGCGATGTCTATACCAGAAATCAATAAGCTAGAAATTCAGTCAGTCTATGTCCCAACATAATCACGCACAGGAAATTGAGATCAACTCCAGGGGTGGGGGTGGGGCATTAGGAGATAGAAAGGTCTGTCTCCAGACCAGTGATTCTCAGCCCTTGGTTGTACATTAGAATTACCTGAGGAGTATTTAAGAAATACTGATACTTACACTATTTACAATGACGAAGACATGGAAGCAGCCTAAATGTCCGTCCACAGATGAATGGATAAAGAAGATGTGGCACATATATATACAATGGAATATTACTCAGCCATAAAAAAGAATGAAGAAATAATGTCATTTACAGCAACATGGATGGACCTAGAGATCATCATACTAAGTGAAGTAAATCAGAAAGAAAAAGACAAATACCATATGATGTCACTTATAGGTGGAATCTAAAATATGCTACAAATGAACTTATTTACAAAACAGAAAGAGACTCACAGACATAGAAAACAAACTTATGGTTACCAAAGGGGAAAAGCAGTGGGGAAGGGATAAATTAGGAGTTTGGGATCAGCAGATACAAACTACTATATATAAAATAGACAAACAATAAGGTCCTACTGTATAGCACAGGGAACTATATTCAGTATCCTGTAATAAACCGTAATGGAAAATTTTTTAAAAAGAGATACTGATGCTCATGCCTCACTCAAGACCAATTAAATCATGTTCCCTGGCGGGGGGGGCTTGCATTGGCATTTTAAGAGTTCCTGAGATAATTTTAGCATGCAGCCAGGGCTGAGATTCTTACCCCGGACTAAGGGGTTAAGCTTAGAAGGAGGAGCATCTGGTATTTATCACTGGGCACATGGGTGTGAGGATTTAGGCACCTGATGGCAAAGAGGAAGTCCTGGAGGTAAAATACATAGAAACAGGATGAGAAAGGTGACTGTAACTACTACCACCCACCACTCACAGGAAGGATAACCCGACAGGAACCCGACACCACTAGCCCTCAGCCTAGAGGGAACTAAATTACATAGAATATTTTAATTCATGCCTAATAATTAGAAACTCAAAACTTCTGAATGATGGAATAATTACAGAAATATGTGAAGCCCTAAGGCCATTAGCAAGTCTACTATGGATCATTACCCATGGCCTAGTGAGTGCCCAGCTGACAAACCTGGTCCTCTGGTGCCCTGTCCAAGGTGCTGAAGCCTACCATGCTTATTGCTGGCCCCCTCTCTGTCTGCAGGAAGCAGATTCGCAGGAGCACCCAGCACTGAACCAGCTGGCCCCCTGAAGAGTCAATTTCTCTCTGCAGCCTGTAAGTAAATCCTTCACCACGCTGATGTTCCTTCTCAAGCCACCAAGAAAATTTAATCTCCAAACCGGCAGAAATGATGCTGACTCTGAAAATGTTTCTCCCCTCCCAGCCTGGTTCATTTTTCTTCCTAATATATTTCAAAATAATCATAGTGTCCAATGATGAAAACTGACTCTATTACAAGGAGGAGAAGACATTAGAAGGGAGATTCTTAATATTAGTTGAGTGTCTACTCTGAGTAAGGCAAGGTGCTAAACAAGTTATACACTTCATTGTGCTTAAACTTTACCAAAGCCCTGATAATCTCTATTTTATGTATACAGTTGCAAAAGCTCAGACAGGTTGAGTGACTTATCCAAGGCAAATTATCTAAAAAGAGAGACATAAAAATTATTCAAACCATGTTTTCTCTGATTCCAAACCCTAACTTAGTCTACATTGAGGAAAATCTAATTTGTTTCCAATTTTTGCCCAGATGTCATAACTTCTCTTGTGTCCTCTGAGTGCATTCTGCAGTTTTTATTATCCAGTAGATTCTTCTTTGTACCTAATCTAAATCCTTCCCAGGATAATTTCAACATCTTAAGAAGATGGAAATGATGTGATGAGAATTATATCTATGAACTGGTCAATTCAATTGAGAAGGAAAATCTCAGTCTACTGTAGATTGATCAAAATATTAAATTCCACTGGTTTTGGCTATAAAAGCTCATTCATTGAAAGCAGCCCTCCCCAGGAAAAAGAAATGTCTGGCTGTAGGTCAAGGTGAAGCCCTGAGTCCCACCATGGGCAAAGAAGATGTAGTTATTCTCAGTGACCTTTCATGAACCCAGTGCTGCTGCCTGCATCTCAATAATGAAGAAATTTCAAGGGAAGACCCATTTGTGATTCTTTAAAGCAGTAGTTCTTCAAGTGTCCCTGGGCCAGCAGCATCAGCATCACCTGGAAATTTGTTAACTATGCAAAGTTCCAGGCCTTACCTCAGACCTACTGAAACAAAAACTCTGGGGGTGGTCCCATTAATCTGTATTTTAACAGATCACACACACACATACACACACACACAGGTTTGAAAAACCTGCTTTTAAAACTTCTGCTGTTCAATAAACAAATGGCAAGTGCCAATTTGTACATATGCTTTGTCTGCAGGAATTCAGGAAAGCAGTCCCCTGGTCTGATCAGAGCCATCTAAAGACAAATAGAAATCATGCTACCATTGCATTATGTTTCTGCTTAAAAACCACACGTGGTTAGCTATGTCCCACTGTATTTAACCTGAATGTTTTGGTCTGGTTTTCTAGGTAACTTTGCCTGTCCATATACCATCTATCTAGCTTTAACACTTTCTCCTTCCCCTCAGGCACTAAGTACTCTAGATTGAGAAGTGGAGATTTGGGTGAGGAGGGGTTGGTAGAGAGAAGTGAAACCAAAATATTATTTTTCTGAAGATGTTTCATTTGTCAAGAAATAACACATTTCTCCCCAATTTTTTTACTTCTTTATAAGCTCTTACATCCCTAAATATACAAAACATGATCATTTTCTGAGCAGACCAAGTCATACATAATGCATTTTTATTGGCACCTTGAATAAAGATATGGCAGACATGAATATCAAGTGTGCAGATGAAAAAGCTGAAGAAAACACTCTCAATGGGTGAACAGGGAGGAAGAGAGCACCTGGCTGCTCTTGCGAAGCCAAAAAAAGATTCAGCTGGAGGAATTGCACCCCACAGTCCTGGGAAGATTAGCAGTTGCAGTCACAAAGCCACTGTTCATTTTCTATGAGGTATCAAGGAGACTAGGCGAGATGCTGATGGCTGCAGATGGAGAAAGGTAGTTGATTTAGAAAAGAGGGAAAAGATGAATTCTACAAACGACCAACTAGTGAGAAGTTTTATTAATACTTTGGAGATACAGCAAAAAGCCTGGGAATCGTTGTGGATTTACCAAACACAGGAACCAGTGATGTTTGCCTTGAAAGGGACTTTATATAAAGTAGGTCTTTATATATCTGTAGATCTGTTGTATGAAGAAAAACTTTATGTGGTGTGGCTATCCAGGGCAGAAAGTATTGAAGCTACAGTGACCTTGGAGATCACCAAGTTTTTTCCTTCACTCATAGGTCGACATCAAATTTGAGAGAGGTAACATGGTTTCAAAGCTAAGATTAGTGCTCCTGATTCCCGCCTCTTTTCATCATACTAAGCCACTCATAAAGAAGAGGTCATGAAAGATGAAACTCATTTCCTATTTTTCCAGAATCCCTAAGCTGGCCCAAACTCCATAACCTGTAAATTATATATAGATATAAGTTGTTATTATTATCATTCACAATACCAGGTTCAGTTCTTGACCTCTTCCCACTCAACACCTTTATGAAATGTCTGAAGAAGGACATTGATTTTCTGACAATAAGCAGTTGGGGCAGACAATGAGTGTATTTGGATGACTTGAAAAATTAGGTACATCACCTAACTTGATGAAATCTAACCAGATCAAGGTTAAGTCAGGCATTTAACGCACAAAGCCAATGGAATAGCATCCAAACTTATGAGAAAGTGGGTTATCTTGGAAGTTAATCTGAGTCAAGAGCTGCCAAAGATTAGTCTTCAGCTGTATTATTGTGAAAATAATATCAATATAACAAGTGAGGCAATTGTTCCACTGCTGTGGCCAGGGCCCACCATGGTATTATGTTTGGTTCTAGTCAGCGCCCTTCATCTAGTGGTCATTTCTTCTCCAGTGAGGAGCAGCTAAAGAAACTAGAGCCACTTGGCTTGAATAAGAGAAGCCTACAAAGAGATCTCACTGTGTCTTAGTCAGCTCAGCTGCCATAACAAAATACTACATGCTAGGTGGTTTAAACAACAGAAATTTCTTTTCTCACAGTTCTGGAGTCTAGAGGTCCAAGACAAAGGTACCAGCAGGTTTGGTTTCTCCTATCCTTGGTTTGCAGATGGCCGTCTTCTTGCTGTGTCCTCAAATGGCCTTTTTCTCTGTTTTCTCTTCCTCTTCTTATAAGAAGACCAATCATATCTGATTAGGACCCCACTCTTATGATCTTATTTAATGTTAAGAATGTCCTTAAATACCCTATCTCCAAGTCTACTCACATTGGGGTTAGGGTTTCAACATATGAATTTGGAGAAAGGACATTATTCAGTTCATTACTGACTGACTGTCAGGTGGGAGAGAATTTTAGGCTCACTCTGTGATGCTCTAGAGAGAAAAACAAGGCCCATTAAACAGCCAGTTCAGGGTAATTTGTGCTCAGTATGAGGAATATATTTCTAGTAATAAGACTTTTAAAATTAGAATGGCCTTCCTTGTGTGAGAGTGAGTTCTCTATCATTTAGTACTTTAGAAGGCAACTTTCAGTTCCGTGGATGCCTTAAGTAAAGAAGAAGAAGAAGGAGGAGGAGGAGGAGGAGGAGTTTTTGATTTTTAGAGGCTGTTAAAAGAAATCAAGTATTGCACATAGCTCAATAATTTACCACACATTCCTAAATCCTGCACCCAAAATTTTTAAAAATTGATTCAGTATTTTCAGGGATTTCAGAAGTTTCATCACTCTCCCACAGAAATGCTCTACTTTTCCCATTACCACACCTTTGTCAACACTCTTCCTTCTTGCATCTATCTATCCTAATCCTACCATGGCCCAGCTAAAGTCCATGAAACCTGCAAGCTAGGCTAGTATTTCCTTCCTCTGATTATCCATCATACTTCCAACATACTTCCAATTGACTACTATTAATGTAGTCAATTCTGACAGAGGTGAGTACTCTCAGGGGTTGGAGTGTGATGACAAGGAACCAGGATCTCTAAACCTTGCTGACTCTGCCAGATGTTTATTAAGAGGAGGTTCCAAACCTTCCGTCAGAGACCTAGTGCTGCCATAGGTTGGTGAATGAGGCAAACAAAAGTCAGAAATCACCAAAATCATGGTCTTTATTAATGGCTCTGGGCCTCATTATGACCTTCCAATAAGTTTAGCTGGACCAAGATTGCTATAAGAAGCCATTTTTCTTATATAAGATCAGACTTCGGATACCTGTACTAAAACAAATGAGTGGTCTGATTTCACTAATAGACTCCGCAGGCACTTATGAGCCATGAGTGATTCCAAGTACTGAAGACATAGCAGTGAAAATGAGAGATAATGGCCCCACTCTCAAACTTACAATCTAGTGGGAAGAAGACAACATCCAGGAAAAAAAAATAGCAACATCTATACCAGATAGTAAAAAGATGCTATGTAGAGAGGTAAAATAGAGTGATGAGATAGAAACCAGATGCCTAATTTATAGCTGATGGATCTCTCTAAGTTGTTGACATTTAGACTAAAGTAAGAAAGGAAGATGGAAACCTGTCATGATAAGATTGGGGTGAAATCATTCTAGGCAGAGGGAACAGATAATACAAATGCCCCAGATTGGGAACAAGTTTGTCAAGTTTGAGGAACAGAAATCAGACCAGTACAGTGAAAGCACAGTGGAAAAGGAGAGAGGCAAGTCATGTAAGGATGACTTCCTTATCAGAAAGATAAGAAAAGTTAAAATCACATGAAATTTTGAAAAGAAGATAAAATGTCAAATGTTGTTCTCATGCCATGGGAAGATGTAAAAGGATTTTTAAAAGAGGGACAGACATGATCAAGTGTGTGCTTTAAAAATCTAATTCTGACTACCAAGGAGACCAGTTATGAGATGCTTGCAGGATCCAGGCAAGAAATGAAAGAGGCTTGAACAATGGGAGATACTGGAGATGGAGAGAAATAGATGAATGGTAAAGTCTGCAGAACTTGCTATTAGTTGGATTGGGGGATAAAAGAAAAAAGTTAAGGGTAACACTTCAATTTGGGATATGAACAACTGAGAGATATACTGCCATTTTTCAAGACAAGGAAGAAGAGGAAGAGTTTTAGTAACAAAACATGAGTTTTATTTGGGCAACTTTTAGTTCGAAATGCCTTTATTAGACATCCATTTGGATATATAAGCTGTTGGATATAGGAGTTTGGAGTTCCAGCAAAAGTACAGTACTACAAGTAAAGATTTATAGGTCATCAGCATATAGGTAAAACTTAAATCTTGGAACTGGATGGGCTCACCTAGAGAGAGTATGTAAATAGAGAAATGAAGAAGCATATCTCTATGATGTTCCAACATTTAAAAGCAAAGTAAAAAATGAAGAACCAATCAAGGAGATCATGGTATCATGGAAGGTAGCAGAAGAAAGTGATTCAAAGATGAGAGAGGATCAACTGTGTTAAATGTTGCTTAGAGGACAAGATAGAAAGAACAAATAGTGACCAGTGAATTTTATTAATGGCCTTGACAAGAGCCATTGCAGTTGAGTGGTGGGGGCAGAATGCTTAGAAGTGTAGGTTGAAAGGAAGGGAAAATGAGGAATGGAGGCAGTGGTCAGAATCAACTCCTTCAAGAAGCTTTCTGTAAAAGGAAGCAGATAAATGGAGTATAATTGGGGGAGATTGGGGTCAAATGATGGTTTTGTAAATAGGAGATATGAGATAGAGAGGGAGAAGGTGGTAATTCAAAGAGAGGACATACTCTGAAATTCACCTCACATCCTATATTTGAAACCTAATCTTGACTGTGGTCCTCACAGTCTAACCACTTAGGTGGGCCCACGGAAAAGAAAGCTTTCTTCCAAAGTCCTAGAAAAGGAGTCTTTCCCAGGATGGACACATGTTTTTAATCAGGACGCAGCTTCAGGTCCATCTTAGTGCAGCATATCCACAGGAAATAAATACTCAAAGAGCAAGCCAAAGGGAGGTCATATACCCATAAGATATGCCCTATGTTTGCAATTGCTCTTAATCTTTATCTGTCTTCATGGAAAGCTGCCCATATGTCCCCCTACCACAGGCTCTCAAGCATCCTATTCCACTAAATATCCTGGCTTTTCTTTGGGTGAGGTGCAGGGAAAATAGAGGAGTTCTCCCTAGAGGTCAGAGAATGATGTGTCATCTTATATAGTTGCCACTCATTCACTTAAATACTCTTAGGAGCTCAATAAATGCCAGTCACTGTGCAAAGGGCTGGGGAATATAGCTATAAGCAAGAAAAATAGCAACTCTGAGCATCCTGTGCATCTTTCATTCTATTGGGGAATACAACCTGGAAACAAATAATTGTGTAAGTAAATATTTATTACAATTGAGATAAAATATAGGAACAAGAACCAGATGTTTTAAAAGTATATAATAGGTGAAAAAACAAACTAAACTTTTGTTTGAAAAAAATTGTTTAATATAATATATGGCTGTGTAGTATTAAACAGTTTACAAAGAGCTTGATCATTCATGAAATTATTAAACCTAAGGGTAAAGAATGAAGAGATGAGTAAGAGCAGAGCTCAATTTTACAGACAGGAAAGCTAAGTTTCAAAGAGGTTAAGTAAAAATCAACTATCTCCATATTTTTGAACATATGTTTCCCTTTGTCTATTGACTAAACAAATCAGCCAGAACTCTAAATTACAACTCAAACCCAGACTAATGCACATAACTGAAAAGGTCAAAAGTAATAACAACATACAGTTCTTCCTTCCTCCATAGTGATGTAATTTCAGCTTGGCACATGGCAACCCAGCTAGACTTCATTACTCAGCTCTCCTTATAACTAGGTGTTACTGTGTGACTAAGTTCTGACAATCAAATGTTAATAGAAGGGAGATGGGAAAATTCTGAGTCTTGTGAGATGGGCAACTTCTGAGTCTTGCCCTTAAAGGATTTTTCCCTGGAGGACTTATGCTTCTTTTGTATAGAGATTACCTTCTCACCATAAACAACTAGAAAAACAGACAAAATATATAAGACAACTTTTATAAGACATTGGACAACAGACACCACAGGATTGTGATCCCTGAGGGAAGGGAAATAAGCAAGCTTAGCATAATAGTGACATTACTTACTGTCTAGAAGCATTTTCCAGGATATAGCACAGTGAGGGGCAATCAGAATGGATCAGTGGTCCTGCTGAGTTGAGAAGACAGAACAAAGATTGGGGAATCTGAAGCAGCCAAACTTTTTAAGGCACAGTACCAGAAAGGAGGAAGCTGCACTCAGAGAGAGCTCCAGACGTCAGCCAAAGGGTCCTTTTCAGTTTGGGGCTGAATACTAACCTAGGAATCCATGGGATAAGACTCCTCAAGGCCAGAAAAAGAACCACTAGTAATCAACAGGCCAACGAATGGTCAGAACTCACACAGGCCTGGGAATAGTTCACATTCCCAAAAGTCAGAGTGGAGAAATCATGGGTAGAATCCTCAGAAGTTTCAGGACTTCATTATGAAGTTAAATTAGTCCTCAAGTAAAGCTATCCTGGACTTTCAATAATAAAGCTTAAAAGCAAACCACAAAAGATGAAACAGATCCTCAATAACTTAAATTTGCATCAGAAAAAATCTAAATTCTTTAAAGGAAAATAACAAAATCTAGCATTCAAGAGTATAGTATAGCCAACATCCAGAATCCAGTCAAAAATTACCAGGCATGTAAATTACAAGTAACTATAACTCATAATGATTACTATAAATTATAAATCTTATAATAGCATGTGCTCAGAGATGTAAAGGAAAAATACACATAGAAAGAGAAACATAAGATATAAAGAGACTCAAACAGAACTTCCGCAGATGAAAAATATAGTATTTGAAATAAAAAATAAAATAAATAGGATTAAGAGCAAATTAGATGGCAGAAGAAAAAAAATCAGTGAACTTGAAGATATACCAGTAAAAACTATCTCAAATGAAGCAAAGAAAGAAAAAGAAAGACAAAAAAATAGCTTAGTAATCTGAGATAACAGCAAATGTCTAACATTCTAGACTCAGTAAAAAAAAAAAATTTAAAAATGGGGGGGCAAAAAATATATGAGGAAATAATAGCCTTTTTTTCTAAATTTGACCAAAAATTCTATAGATAAAGAAGATCAATTAACACCAAGGAATATGAAGAAAACAATACTGAAGTACATAATAATCAAATTGCTTACAACCAGTGAGAAAGAGAAAATCTTAAAATCAGCTACAGGGAGAAAAATAGCCATTATGTGTGTAGGACAAAAGATAAGAATAACAGCAAACTTCTCAACAGAAAAATGCAAGCTACGGGATAGTGGAACAACATCTTTAACATGCTGAAGAATATGTCACTATACTCAGGGAAAATAGCTTCCAAAAATGAAGGTAAAACAAATACTTTTTTAGACACACACAGCATAAAAATTCATCAACTTATGAGCACTACAAGAAATACTAAAGAAAACACTTCAGACAAAAGGAAAGTTAAAGAAGTAAATCTAGATCTACACAAAGGAATGGAGAGCCCAGAAATGGTAAATATATAGTTAACTATAAAATACTTATTTTATTATTTAACATTTTTAATTTTTTAATCACTTTACAAGATAATTGACTGTTTAAAGCAAAAACAATAAAAATGAATATCTGGTTTATATCACACATAGAATATATAACAACTGTGCACAAAAACCAAGAGTTCTTATATTATATGTGAAATGATATAATACCTTAAGTTAGCTTGTGATAGGTAAATATGTACACTCTTAAAGCAATTGGTAAAATGAAATAAAACATAGGCATATACTAATAAGTCAAAATTGGAAATAAAATAGAATTATAAAAAGATATTTGATCTAAAAACAGGCAGGAAAAGAATAAAGGAGAACAAAATATAGATGGGATGTATAGAAAACAAATAGTAAAATGGCAGGTTTAAATCCAGCCATACTGACAATTATATTAAACTTAAATGGCCTAAAGACTCCAATTAAAAGCAGAAATTGTCAGCTTAAGGAAAAAAGTAAAACCCAATGACATGCAGCCTGAGACAAA
The DNA here is from genome assembly GCF_059928025.1 of Delphinapterus leucas. Classification (NCBI taxonomy): domain Eukaryota; kingdom Metazoa; phylum Chordata; class Mammalia; order Artiodactyla; family Monodontidae; genus Delphinapterus; species Delphinapterus leucas. The sequence goes on along the minus strand of NC_143129.1, from coordinate 163,037,713 downwards.
CTCACTTTAATTGTAAAGACACAGATAGGTTGGAAATTAAAGATGGAAAAAATTAGACCCTGAAAACTTTAATCAATATAAAGCTTGGGTGGCTATATTAATAGAAGATAAAAAATAGAGCAATGAATAGTCCAGGGACAAAATGTGACAATTCATAGTAATAAAGGGACAAAGTCATTAAGATAATACAATAATATTGAATGTTCATGCACCTATTGGTGGTGCTTCAAAATACATGATACAAAACAGATATAACTGAAAGGAGAAAAAGACAAATCCATAGTTAGAGTCAAAGATTTCAACACACCAATTTGAGTCATTGAAAGAATAAGTAGACCACATAAAAAGCATAAAGATTTTAACCTCACCATCAAAATTTTTATTTAGTTGACATTTATTGAACACTCCATTCAACAGCTGCATGCACATTCTTTTCAAGTGAACAATGAATATTCATAATATAGACCACATTCTGTGCCACAAAACAATTCATAATAAATTTAAAATGGTTGGAATCTGACCATACTGAAATTAAACTAAAAATCAATAACAGAAAGATATCTGTAAAAACTCAACTACTTGGAAATTAAACAACATATCTGAATAACACACAGTCAAAGAATAAATCACAAAGGATAACAGAAATTATTTTGAACTTAAAAACATAATATATCAAAAAGTGTGGGATACAGATAAAGTAGTGCATAGAGAAATTTTCATATTAAAAAATGTTTATATTAGAAAATAAGAAAGGTCTAAAAACAACAATCTAAGACATTACCTCAAGATATCAGGAAAAAGAACAAAAAAGAGAAGAGCCAAAACCAATGAAACATAAAACAGAAAAAAATAGAGAAAAATCAATGAAACTAAAATTTGTTTGGTTAAAAGAGCAATACAGTTAATAAGCTTTGGCTATAATGATCAAGAAAAAGGAGTGAATACAAAAAATACCAATATCAAGGATGAAAGAGAGGTATTACTGCAAACATTAGAGACATTTAAATCATAAGAGAACATTACAAACAACTTTATGCCAATAGATCAATAACTTTGATGAAATGGAAAAATTCTTTGAATGACACAAACTGCAAACACACACTCAAGAGAAAATGTGTGTCCTGAAAAACCCTATATCTATTAAATAATTTGAATTTGTAATTACAAACTTCACCACAAAGAAAACTCCAGGTCAAAATGCCTTTACTGGTGATTCTACAAATCATTTAACAAAGAAATAATATTAATTCTACACTAGCTCCTTCGGAAAATACAAAATGGGGAACACTTCCTAACTTATTCTATGAGACCAACATTATCCTAACATCAAAATCTGAGAAAGATATTACAAGAAAGGAAATATAGCATATCCCTTATAATTATACATGCAAAAATCCTTTATATATTAACAAATCTAATTCAACAATATTTAAAAGGATCATCATCCATTTAGCATCATGACCAAGTGAAGTTTATCCCAGAAATGCAAGATTGATTTAATAGTCAATCAATATAATTCAACATATCAACAGACAAAGGAAGAAACATTATGATTATTTCAGTAGATTCAGAAAATCATTCAACAAAATTTAACTTCAATTCCTGTTTGTTTGGTTTTTAATGTTCAGCAAACTAGAAATTAAAGAGAACTACCTCAACCTGAGAAAGGGCACCTATTAAAAACCAAAAACTAACATTATACTTAATACTGAAAGATTAAATGCTTTTCCTCTCAAATTAGAGACAGGGCGAGGATGGTCATTCTCACAATTTCTATTCAGCCTCATACAGGAGATTCTAACTAGTGCAATTAGGCAAAATCGACAAACAAGAAAACAAATAAAAGAAAGAATAGAGAGGAAGGGGCTTCACTGGTGGTGCAGTGGTTAAGAATCTGCTTGCCAATGCAGGGGCATGGGTTTCATCCCTGGTCCGGGAAGATCCCACATGGTGCAGAGCAACCAAGCCCATACACCACAACAACGGAGCCTGCGCTCTAGAGCCCGCAAGCCACAACTACTGAGCCCACGTGCCACAACCACTGAAGCCCGCGTGCCTAGAGCCTGTGCTCCACAACAAGAGAAACCACCACAATGAGAAGCCCATGCACTGCAATGAAGAGTAGCGCCTGCTTGATACTAGAGATAGCCCATGCACAGCAACAAAGACCCAACACAGCAAAAAAAATAAATAAATATAAAATTTTTAAAAAAAGAATAGAGAGGAAGAAACAAAACTGTTTCCACACAGATTATTTATTTAGAAAGTTCCCCAAATATTACCAGAAAAAGCTACTAGAACTAATAAGCAAGTATAGCAAGGTTAAAAGATATAAGGAAAATACACCAAAAATCAATCTTATTTCTATAATATATAGTAGTAACCAACAATGAAAATTTATTTTTAAAGTACCATTTATAATAGCACCATAAAATCTAAAATATTTAAATACAAATCTAACAAAATATGTGCAAAATCTGCATGCTGCAAACTACAAAATATTGATGGAAGAAAAACAAGAAAGACAAATAAATAGAGAGATATACCATGTTCATAGATTAGAAGTTTCAATTATTAAAATTTTAATTCTCCCAAATTGATCAACATAGTCAACACAATTTCAATTACAATTCCAGCATAGTTTTGTAGAAATCTACAAGCTGTTTATGAAATTTACATGAAAAAGCAAAGGAAACAGAATAGCCAAAGCAATAATAAAAAGGAAGAGCAGAGTTGGAGGATTCATACAACCTGATTTCAAGACTCACTATAAAGTTACATTAACCAAGAACTGTGGTGTGTAAATAGATATAGGCATGTAGATCAATGGAACACAAGAGAATCCAGAAATAAACCTTGAATATATGATCAATTTATTCTCAAAAGAAGTGCCAAGGAAATCCAACAGAGACAGGATAGTCTTTTCAACAGCTGGTGCTAGAAAAACTGAAAATCCATATGACCCATTTTTGAGTTAATTTTTATATATTATATGAAGTATGGATGAAGCTTTATTTTTTGTATATGGCAAAAGATTTGAACACCAAAGATATATAGAGAGCAAACAAAAACATGAAAAGATGCTCAATATAATTACTAGGGAAATCAAAATTAAAACCACAATGAGACCCCACTACATACCTATTAGATTGGCTTAAAAAAATCATAACAATTTTTAAAAACTGAAAATATCAAGTGCTGGCAAAAACGTGGGGCAACTGGAACACTCATATATTGATGGTGGAAATGCAAAATTGTACAGCCATTTTGGAAAACAGTAGGGCAGTATCTTACCAACTTAAACATACACTTATGACAGTAAATTCCAAGGTATTTACTCAAGAAAAATGAAAGCAAATATCCACACAAAGACTTCTACTCAAGTGTTCATAGCAGCTTTATTCATAACGGTCAGAAACTGGAAATGGCCCAAATGATTATCAACTGGTGAAAGGAAAAATAACTTATGGTATATGTTTACAATGAACTATTACTCAGCAATAAAAAGGGACAAGCAATGAATGATACATGCAATACTATGGCTGAGTCTCAAAAGCATTATGTTAAATCAGAGAAGCCAGATAAAAATAATACATATTGTGTGATTCCATTGATATGAAATCCTGGAAAATACAAAGCTATAGTTACAGAGAATAGGTTGGTATTACGTGGGGCTGGGGTCGGGGAATGGGATTGACTGTACAGGGTGGAAATAGTCTATATCTTGATTGTAGTGGTGGTTACATGACAGTATCCATTTGTCAAGTCTTAGATTTTTACGCTTAAAATACGTTCATTTTGGATGTAACTTATACCTCAATAAAGCTAATTAAACATTTTTTAAAGTTCCCCTTCTCACTTTCTCTCTCCAATGAGGGAGAAGACAAAATACTGGAGTAGCTGCCTTGGACCTAGGGAGAGAAACCATAAATTGAGGGTGGACCCCTGGATCACTTATGTCTCAGCTATGACCTGAGAGGGGAATGTATTTTGTTGACACCACTGCATATGTCAGCCTCTTTATTACAGCAGCTTAGTCTGCACACTAATGAATATGCCAGCTCAGGTTCAGCATAGCTGGTTTCAGAGGCTCAACAATGCCAGGACTTGAGCTCTGTCTCCAGCCTGACTCTGGCCCTCCCCATGCATTGGCTCTTTTCTCAGGCTCCATCTGGAGGCAAACTGCTCATGCAGCCCCAGATTCCCACTCTTTCATGTTTCACCAGTCATAAATTGAGTATCCACTTCTGACAGTTCCATCCAAGCCTCCTTACATCTCATTGGTTGTGTCTGGGTCACATGACTATCCTCGGGCCAGTCACTGTGGCCCGTAAACACAATGCTGTGATTATCCCCATCTGAGTCAAATGCTCTATCCAGGGTATCAGGGGATAAAGCACCACAGAGAGTGCCATATGGGGAGGGAGGAGTGAGTTCCCCAAAGAAATCTGGGGTGTAGTTATGAAGGAAAGGTAGCCACTGGAGAGCCAGAGTAACAGATGGCCCTGTCAGAGAGTGAGTAAATGAGCAAATGACTTACCCACTGTCACCCAGCAAGAAAGTGACAGGTGTTTGAGGCTTGCCCCCTGTAGCAAAGCATAAACAAAGGCTACATTTTTGTTTCTTTTATATCACACCACAATACCTGGCACAGAGCAGGCCCACAGCAGCGATTCCATCAGTAACACCTGACTTGACTTTTTGTCTGGATTTGTTTGCCCTTGATTGGAGTCAAAAGTACCATGGCTGAGGAGAGATTACCAGGGAAAACATATGCTAGAAGGAAAAGACCAGGGCTTGACTGTGGATGTGTCTGTGGAGGAAGAACATGGTGACTCAAGTTACTAATGACTTTTTACAAAAGCTACCTCAGGCTGAGACCTTACTCAGACTTCACCTGTTCAATGCAAATCAGAGTCATTCCTCCAAATTGCCATCCTGCTCCAGCAGTTCAAAGCTGTGTGGCCTTGGACAAGACACTTAACCTCTCTGAATCTTGGATTTGTCACCTATAAAACATGAACAGTGCTGCTTCCCAGGATCGTTGTGAGAATAAAATTTGATGATGTATGTGAAAGCACTTTATAAGCTACAACCACAGCTTGAGGAACAATCGCCGCCCAGCTGCTCCCATGGGCACACACCACTTGCTCCGTTCCATCACTTTCTTCTACTTCACACTCTCCGCCTGGGATTTCTCAAAGTCACCTCAGCTTCAATCTCCAACTCTCCATCAGATCTACAGCATGGAGAAAATGCCCTCCTTTGGAGAACATGTGGCCTGTTTGCTGTGCCCACCCCGTTTGCAACATACTAAAATGGTTTAGTGCATTGCAAAAAATTGCAGAGCAAGACAGTGGTGATGGAGGGGCAGGATCCCAGCCTCAGTCCCTGGTGACCAAATCCAGAAGGAATCTATATAGACCATGTTCCCTTGCTCGCCAGGAGGCACCAGCTGAGATATACAACCTTCCTGGATCTGGTGTGCACAGTGGCTTCCCAGGCCAGAAAGCTCTGGGGGAGGGCTACTGAGAGCACTCTGGCCAAGTTAAGGGTCTAAATTCAGCTGCACAACCATGGCTCTGGGATATAAGAAACTTGTGGCCCATCTATCAGGATCTTTTGCTGAACGGCCTTGTTGTTTGGGCATCACTGAAATTGTGCCCGGGAGGCTTGGTCATAAAATACAAGGCTCTGCAAACAGGAGCCGGAGAGACAACATTGAGTCTGTTTAATCAGGACCGTTCACTGCGATACAGAGCACGGGGATGCGGAATACTGCCCTGCTCACTCCCGCCATTGCACACACACGTAAGCTCACACCTGGGCAAGCACAGTCACATAAATCCTCTCACTGCGCACACGTGTGTTCTCACTCCCCAAAGCATGTATTTTTACTCTACCCCACTATTCATGCATGATGCACACTCGCCTGCACTCATGAAAGCATACTCAGCACACACTCAAACACACCTATGCACACACTCACACTCCAAAGCCATTCATTCACCCACTCAGAGGTTCACCTAATCCTCAGATTTTACACACCTCACAATACACAAGTAGTTGTGCAATTCACCTGTGGTCACACAGACATATTCCAACACACATGGTCAAGCATGCATTGCACACACTTAGACACACACACACTGGACGTTCTACATTTGGAGGCTAAGGGCTCTTCTGTGCCTATCCCAGCCCTCACTTCTTTGCAGATTTATGTTTTCACTTGAAATCTTGGTTCAAATGGGTTCCCTCTGAGCATGTTATCTGAGGGTTCCCAGCCATATGCTTGCTACAAAAATTCTGCCCATGTGTCAAATTCTGGCAGAAATGCAGCTCACACATGTGTATCCATTGCAACAAGAGCCAGAATGTAGTTCTCGCTGTGGGATGGATGGGAGCCTGAGAGAGAGCCCTGGTACCTGGCCAGGAAGGGTATTCTGGTTGGGCATAGCTTCCAGGCAGCTCTCCCGAGGCTGCCCTCTGTGCTTTGCCTGCTAGGAGGCCCAGCATCCTAGCAGAGCTGGAGTTCTTTTTACTATGTGCAAGAAAGACACAGCTGGGGGCTCTGCGGCCTGAGCCCCTGCCTCTGGGAGAGGCCCCAAAGCTAAGCTTCTTCCAGGTCGGAGAGAAGACAATTAGAAAGGAGTTCAAGTAGGTCAAGGCTTTGACTTGGGCAATTTGGCCTCAGCAACAGGCAGAGCTTTGCTGATAGAATAAAACAGCCACAAGGAAGCATTGAAGTTTGCTGAGAATAGAGAAGGGGCAGACAGGTGAAATGTGCAAAGGCAATCCTCCTAGGATAAAGGGAGAATCCAACCATGTGACATAAAACTTAGAGACAGACAGCAAATCCAGGCTCTGCCGCTCACTAGCTGTATGATCTTGGGCAAGTGACTTAACCTCTTTGTGCCTGCGTGTTCTCATTTGCAAAAAGGGCTTAATAACAGTGCTCACAGAATAGGGTTGTTGTGAGGATTAAATGAGTGAACAGAAATAATGGGTAAGTTTCTATAGGTAAGGCACTTTGAACAGAGCCTGGCACCTAGCAAGTGCTTGTATTAGTTTCCCATTGCTTCTGTAAAAAAAAAAAAAAAAAAAAAAAAAAAAAAGATCACTCTTCGTGGATTAAAACAACAGAAATTTATTCTCTTGCTGTTCTGGAGGTCTGAAGTATGAAATGAGTCTTACAAGGCTAAGACCAAGGTGTCAGCAGGGCTGCTTCATCCTGGAGGCTCCAGGGAAGAATCCATGCCTTCCTCACCAGATCCTGGAGCCTGTTTGCATTTCTTGCCTCATGCCCCATCACTCCAGTCTCCGTTTCTGTTATTATATTACCTTCTCCTCTCTCAGATGTTTCTCTCTTCTTCTTATGAGAACTTAGGTGATTAAATTGTGCCCACCCAGATAATCTCCACACTAAATGTCCTTAAATTAATCACATCCACCAAGTCCCTTTTGCTGTATAAGGTAGCATATTCACGGGTTCTGAGGATTGGCACATGGACGTCTTTGATGGTGAAGAGAGCGTTATTCAGTCTACCACAGTGCTCACTAAATGTGAGTGATTATGACAAAGTCCTCCCAGCTAACTTGCCCAAAGTCACACAAATGGGAGGTACCAGTGCTGGGAGCCCCAATCTCCCTGATCCCAAAGCCGTTTTCCTTTCCACTAAGCCAATGGGCTTCAAACTTAAGGAACATCACCCAGAAGGCATGGTTGCTGGGCCCACCCCTAAAGTTTCTGATTCTGGGGTGGCACCTGAGAATTTGCATTTCTAAGAGGTCCCCAGGTGACGCTGAAGCTGCCATACAAAGTTGCATGTACCATACTTTGAGAACCGCTGCACTATATAGTATGCAGTCTGCTGGGAAGAGTGAGTTCCCCATCTTTGCAAACATTCAAGCAGAGGTAACAGAGGTGGTAGATGGGCAGAGTCCACCAAACGCTCTTTACAGAGCTTTCCCAGCGAGAGGCTCCCAGAGTCTGGGCCCTCGATGGGAAGGGTGCCCAGGATCTCCTGGGGACAGGTGGGCTCAGCTCAGCCTGTTAATTGAATGCCCATTTGAGCTCGGGTCTCTCTGACTCCTTTGAAGGCAACCTGGTACCATAAACAGTCTGGAGCCCTGGTACCATGGGCTCTGGGGTCTGGGCAGACTGTGTTCCAGACCCCTCGCTCCCTCGCTCACAACAAAATCAGTCAACCTTCCAGAATCCAAGTTTTCTCCTCTGTAACATGAAAACCTCCATGCCTGCTTCGTCGGGTTGTTTTACGGATTAGAAAAAATAATGACGTTGATACGACTTACACAGTATCCGGCACACGGTACAAGCCTTAATAAAATGTTAGGTCCTCTCTCCTTGAAAGAAAGAAATGGAGTGTCTGGTCACATCATAGTGAACAAGACTCCACATACAGCGGGGCAGGGGATGTAGATCATAGGAGAAAGCATAGGGCGAGGCTGGCAGAAGCACACAGACAGTGAAAGCCCAAGATCCAGGAAGCAGAGAGCACTGAGCTGGGCAGGGAGTGGTCAGAAGTGGAGGAGATAGCATCTGAATGGGAGGCATCCCCTTAGCCTTTGGTGGCACCTTCAATTCTTTTCAACTGGCACATTCAAGGGACCAGATCTAACCCAAGTGCTTCCCCTTGGGTTTCTCCTCTTCATCTCTTGAAAAAGCATCATTGGTTCCCTCTTCAGCCTTGGGATGGGAGGTTGTGGCGCTATCATTTATTAACAGTCTACTGTGTGCCAGGCTCTATGCTAGATGCTCTACATGTGCTATCTCACATAAGCCACTCACACAACTGTGAAGCAGGGATGTTTCAGGTGTTTCAGAGGCTCAGAAAGCCTCATCTTCCTTCCCTCCCTGTTCCAGGGACACCTGCTCATCCCAGCGGCCACTTGAGTCTTCCAGTTGTGGGACCCCTGGAAACTTCCTCAGCTTCCTTCCTTTGTACCAGTCTCTCTGTGTGCTGCATTTTTTATTAGGATTCTTGCAGGGCTGCAGGGAAGCTAGGTGTGTGTGTTTGGTGATGGTGGTGGGAAGGGTGGAGAGGGGTTATCGAGTCTATAGCCATTCGTCAACCACTTTCAAAGAGCTGCCTCCCCTTCTGCTTATCATTATGAGTATCTTCCAGGCTGCATTGCCCACGGTGGTTATTGCCTCCAACTCCAGAGGGCCACATCAGCTACCGCTGACTTTTATTCCCGCAAGTAAGATGGAAGCTCCGCAACGAGAAAACCGCGGGCTCAAGAGGCAAAGCCCATAAACTCGAATTTTAAAGGCGGAAAGATGATGCCAGCAGTTCTCTGGGTGCCACCTCCCACATCCCCTCTGTATCCGTTGCACTGTGCACGGCTATCCTCCAGAGAGAGTCCCTCTGAGCTCAGAAGGGCCCTCCAATAGGTGAGTGAGAGGGTGACAAATTGGGAAGAATTAGGGTGAGTTGCAGTGGTTTGCACAGCCCTTCCCCCGACCAATATACACAGGCCTACGTAGACCTCCTTCTGGTACCAAAAAAAGAAAAAAAAAAAGTCAAATAAAAACCATCTTGCTCTCTGGATATTATGTCAGTGTGTGTTTTCTGCACGTATAGACATTTTCAACTAATTTCCTATTTATTGTCCTCGGTGGGGAGTCTGGTCCATTCCTAAAGCAGGCTGAGCTCTTCCAGCGGCTGGAGGTGAGAGGGGCAGCTGTCAGGCTGGGAGTGTGGGCTGAAGAGGCAGAGACCTCCTCCAGGCAGGGGTGCCTTCCCTGAACACCTTTCCTAGTGATCTCCCCTCTGCATCCCCTAATCCACACTCCAGCTCCTCCTATTACCCAATATTATTCTCATTGTAACCTTTAGCACCATAACAGTATCTTGACTTGCTACTGCCTGTCTCCTCTGCTAGAGTATAAGCTCCATAAGGGCAGAGACCTTGTTTCACTTATGTAGCCTTGATGTTCTAGGCATGTAATAGGCACTATTAAGTGCTGTTGTTGTTGGTAGCAGTAGTAGTAATAGTAGTATATCCACCTGTCTCTACACCTAGAGCACTGCCTGGCCTATAGCAGGTCCTGAATAAGTACTACTTGAACAATTGAATAAACAGAGAAGGAAGGCCCCCTGAGGTTTGCTGGAGGATGGAGTTGAGCACCGTCATCTCTCCAGGGCCACAGGATGAAACCAGGTGACCTAGAGGAGGAAGAGTGGCTCACTTAGAGGACTCAAGCCTCTTTTAAAATCTCATCCCTGAGCCCGAGAGCCACAGTGATTTAGAAATTGGAAGGACCTGTAAGTATCAGGGAGTCAAACCTCCCACCCACCCACCCGTATGTCCCGAATCATGGCTGCCCAGTCTCCACTTGCATGTTTCCAGGAGGGGGAGTTCCCCCTCACACAGAACAGCCCAGTCATCTATTCAAGGCCCTAATTCCCATGCTGAAGCCTGGGCTAGCCCTGGGGGCACACAGAGGAAATCGGCCACCCTGTCCTTTCTGGCCTTGCTCTGAGACCTACCCCCATCCCACCACTGGAACGATGAAATGGACAGCTCTCTAGAAGAGCCCTCTTGAGTCCTAACATGCTTCTTCTGTCCAGGTTAAGTGTTTCCAGTCCCTGTGATTTTTCCCCATATGACCCCATATTTAGTCTCCTTGGTTATGACCCTTGAACGTGTACTAATTTTTCACTGTTCCTTTAAAACTATGCTGCCTAGAACCAAGGATATTACCACAGGTGGGGTCTGTCTACAGGAATATCACCTCCTTTTCTCTATTCACTACGCTTCTGTTAACGTAGCTCTGAGACTAATTGAAATTACCAAAAGAGAATGCTGAGATGAAGAAAAGGGCCACCCTTGGAGAAAACCCCTTCATTATGGGATGGGCTTATGAAGGACAAGAGAAGAAACTGAGAAGGAGTAGTCAGAAGGTAGGTGGAAGCAGGAGAGCACACTTTCCCAGATACAAGAAGGATGGGAGAACATCCCAAAGCTGCAGGTAGTAAATAACCATACAGATCCTGCAGGGAGGCCAAGAGAATGGGATGAGATAGAGGGCTTCGTCTAATGATTTAGCTCATCATAACCTTCAAGGGAGATTTTCCATGACATGGAAGGACCAGAAATTGGACTGCAAGGTGCAGAGGAGAAAATGAGAAGTGGAGAAGCAGAGGCATGAGGTATAGAAAACACCTTCAAGATCCAAAGGGAGGACTTGGTTGCTGGGAGCTGGGGTGGGCCAGGGACTTAGGCAAGAGCTCAGACACTGTGGTGCACATCACAGTTTGTGTGTCCAGACTCTTCTTTCTTCTGGGAACCATATGCCCTCTTCTTTTGGGGCCATATCCTCCCCAACTTCAACCATTTCGTTTTAGTGGGACCTGGGCCTTGAGTCTCTGCTCAGCCAATCAAAGCCCTTCCCTGGGATTTCTCAAATTAGAACCAAGGGAATAGAGGCTTTTCCTCTCTAGTGTTAAAACCTGGGTTTGTGAGTCCAAGAGTAGCCAATGGTCCCTGTGGTAGCCCAGCCCGGTAGAGAAAGTCAATGTGGGAGAATTCAGTTGACGTTTAGAGAAACAGAAGTCTTGTCCTGGAGCATGTGAGTGCCTGACACTCAACTCTGCCCCTGCCTGCTTGGCCTGAGATATGGTCATTTGAGTCAATAGAGCCAGTTGGATCTTAGACTAAATCAAACTGAGTTTCTGCCACTTTCTACCAAAAAAATTTTCATATCATGACTGTAGACCAAAGGGCAGGTTCACAATGTTTGGTACCCAAGATGCTTGATGCTAAAATCATTCATGTATAGAGCCAGGGCAGCCCTTGTGGGCCACTTGTCCCTCCTGAACCTGATGTCCCCAGTCTGACAACTAGAGATGGTTACGCCTAGCAACTGTCCCTGCTATGAAAACGGAGCCAGCCTGGCTGCCTATGGAGAAGGTTATTTGCTCCATAAGCAGGAGGGCCCAAGGCCCATCATGGCAGGGCCCGAGCTCGCCCTTCTTTCCTATTTCACATTATATTTCACCCTGGCAAGAATGATTCTTCTTGGCCAGGAAATTGATTTTAAATCACCCTTCTTGTGGCTGACAGCTCCCATGAAACCCTCCCTTCCTGATGTCTTTGCCCTCTCTCCCTCTCTGAAAAGCCCTCCTCTCAGCCCATCCTCCAGCATCCCCTCTACACACACATGCGCACACACACACACACACACACACACACACACACACACACACAGCTCTTCTGCATGCTGGGGATTTTATTTTTCCCCAATTCCATTTATTGATGCACTTTTATAACCAACTCCATCTGTGGCACTGAGACCAGTCTGGAGTGATGGGGCCCTGGGAGAGGAGGCCAGGAAGCCGGCTGGAGGAAATGCAAACTTTAATTCTTGGCACATGCCTAGAGGAAGCGAGCTGGTATGGGGCAAGAGGAGGCTGACCGGTTGTTCCAGGAGCAACTTAAGGAAGGGATGGAGACTGATGCCATGGCCGTGAGCTCTATAGACCAACATCCTCAGCTAAGACACCAGACACCAAGTGGGGAGGAGAAAACACAGAAACTGCAATACTGCTGACAGAGCTCCTCCTGGGGCCCTGACCACCACCTTTCATGTGTACATTGCCACTGTGCATTATATATCCCAGCACCTGGCTGCAGGGGACATGCCTGGGATATTGGTGCACAGGCTTTGGAGTCTGAAAGGCTTTAAGAAGAGGCTGGGGTCTGCCAGCCTCTTCTTAAAGGCCCAGATGGTACGTATTTTAGGGTTTGCAAGTCAAGAAGTCACTCACAACTACTAAGTTCTGCCATTGTAGAACCACAGCCACCATACACAATATGTAATTGAATGGGCATGGCTGTGTCCTAATAAAACTTTATTTACAAAAACAGGCAGCCTGCCCTCAGGGCATAATTGGCCCCTCCCTCCCATCATCATCCCAGTTCAGATGCAACTCACAAAACTGATTATAGCCACAGGCGCTCAGCCCAGTTGCTCAAAGGAAAAATGCAAAATTGTGAGAAAGCAAGTACACATGGTACAGCCTAGTGGTCAAAACCATAGGCTAGGTTCAAGCCTGGCTTTGTCACTTACAAGCTCCGTAACCTTAGAAAAGTTACTTACCTGTTCTGTGCCTCAGCATTATCTTCTGTAAAATGAAGATGCTAAACAGTGGGTGTGTGTAAGGACTTGATTATTCAGCTCATGTGCTAAAACAGTATCCAGAAGATAGTATGAGCCTTATTATCAAGGAGTCTGGTGAGACTGCGAGATGGGTAACAGAAGGAGGCTTTCATGTGATGGCAGAGGAAGGCCTCTTAATCTAACCTTAGGAGGGCTTCCCAGAGGAGGTGCCCTTGGACCTGAGGCACAGACAATAAGTAGGAGTCACTCAGGAGAAGAAGACGGAAGCCTGTTTGTGCATCTCATTAAAGGCAAGAAAAAGTAAGTCTTTTTTAAGGCCTCACAAGGAGGCTTGGTATTCCCAGGATTTGCTGCAAAGCAACCAGGCAGAGACCAGGCTGGAGAGATAAGCAGGGGCCAGATCATGCGAGACTATGTGTGCTATGCAGTAGAATGTGGGTTTTATCTTCATGACACTGGGGGCTATGGAAATGTTTTAACTGGAGGAGATTTGTACCTAGATGTGTGCTCACTGGTGCTGCGGTCTAGAGGGTGGATTAGAGCGGACAAGGGTAGAGGCATGGGGACCACCAGGAAGCCCTTGCATAGATTAGGGCAGGGAGGAGGTGGCTGCCCTTAGGCAGGGACCCTGGGAGGAGAGAAGAGGCACAAGCAGGAGATGTTAAGGAGATAGAAGCATCCAGATACGGAATCCTGTTGGACATATGGAATGGTAGGGAGGGAGGAGGCTAGAGTGACTCCCGGGTTCTGAGCTAACTAAAATCATGACCAGCAGAATCAATTGACATCACCACTCACCTTTAAAGTTCTGACACAGCAGAGCTTTATCACAGACTGATTTGGGACCAGAACTCAAAAACCATCATGCAGACATCTCTTCAAGATCCTGATATCAATTCTTTTGGACATATACCCAGAATTGGGATTGCTGGATCATAGGGCACTTCTATTTTTAATTAGGAGGAACCTCCATACTGTTTTCATAGCTGCTGTAGCATTTTGCATTCCCACCAACAGTGCACAAGTGTTCCAATTTCTCCACAACCTTGCCAACGCTTATTAGATTTTGATTCTTTTAAAAGAGCCATCCTAACAAGTGTGAATGATATCTCCCTGTGGTTTTGATTTACATTTCTCTGGTGATTAGTGATGTTCGGCACCTTTTCATGTGCCTGTCGGTCATTTGTACGGCTTCTTTGCACTCCCGTGTTCAATGACGTATAATACGCAATAGCCAAGACATGGAAACAACCCAAAAGTCCATCACCAGACAAATGGCTAAAGAAAATACACATCCAGTAGAGAATGACTTAAGCTTAAAAAGGAAAGAAATCGTATCACTCGTGATAACATAAATGGACCTTCAAGACATTATGCTAAGTGGGATAACTCAATCACAGAAGGACAAATATTACATGATTCCACTTGCATGGGGAATCTAAAGTAGTCAAACTTACAGAAGAAGAAAATAGATTGGTGGTTGCTAGATGGTGGGGGGGAGGAGGGAGAAACGGGAAGTTGTTGCTCAATGAGTATAACATTTCAGTTATACAAGATGAAGAAGTTCTAGGGGTTTGCTGTATAACATAGTACCCATCGTTAACAATACGATATTGTGCACTTAAAAAATAAAAAGGGTAGGTCTCATGTTAATTGTTCTTATCACACAAAAAAGCAAAGGGACACAAGGAAACTTTTGGAGGTGATGGGTGTGCTTGTTACCTTGACTGTGGTTGTTGTAGCGCAGGTGTAGGCATATGTCCAAACTTAAATTGAATATATTAACGATGTGCAGTTTGGGGTACATCGATTGAACCTCAATAAAGCTGTTCTTTAAAATAACCTGAGGTAGTAAGGAGCCTGTCAGAGGCCATTTCATACATCCCTCTGCCTCAGGACCCACCTGCATTCAACCCATCTAAATGGTCAGCCACGGGTGCAGTAAAGGACAGATGCTCCATGAACACAGAGGTTGGCTCTGCTCTCAAGAAAGAAGCTGCTCCTACATGGAGGTGAAGGTCTTGAGGACCTGGAGAGTCAGAGCTTTTAACTATTAGGCACTACCGTGGTCGCTCCCGCCACGGAGCACAGGCTCCGGACGCGCAGGCCCAGCGGCCATGGCTCACGGGCCCAGCCCCTCCGCGGGATGTGGGATCTTCCCG
This sequence comes from Delphinapterus leucas, assembly GCF_059928025.1. Taxonomy (NCBI): domain Eukaryota; kingdom Metazoa; phylum Chordata; class Mammalia; order Artiodactyla; family Monodontidae; genus Delphinapterus; species Delphinapterus leucas. The sequence goes on along the minus strand of NC_143129.1, from coordinate 163,022,404 downwards.
GACCGGGGCACGAACCCGTGTCCCCTGCATCGGCAGGCGGACTCTCAACCACTGCGCCACCAGGGAAGCCCCCCTGTTTCCTTTTATTTCTTGTAAAATTAGCCAGCCAGGTCAGCTTCCTTGCTGTAGGGGGAGGGAGGGTCTGGCAGATAGCCACCCCAACTGCATCACAGTTAAAGCTCCATGGCCTCAGCCACGACAGATGCAATTTATCTACAGCCAAGGCAAAGAGGGAAAAAAAGATGCCATTTCTTCCCTTCCTTGCTGTTAGAGGCCATTTATCACTATCGTTATTTTTATAGCAGTGTGGAGTGCTCAGCCCTCACCGCTGCCCCCCAGGAAATGTGAACAAATGAGGAATCTGAAACCCATGCTATCAAGGAAGGCATCAAAGCACAGAGGGTGATTAAGAATGGGATGTCAAATTCCCACCCCCCTGCCGTCTCTAGTTCTTATTTTAACTCCCTCCCATGCGCCGGAATTCCCCAGAGAATCTGAGTTGTGGACCAGAATGGAAGAGTTGGTCTAAAACACCTGGCGCATCAGTAGACTTTGAAAAAGGAGTTTATTGTAATGCTCATGCCAAGTGACCTCTGATTTAAGCCAGCAGAGTAAGCAAAACTGACTCAATGAGAAAATTCGGTGTGAGGCCTGTAGGACTTAAAGTTTTGCTGGAAAGATGGAAAGGTGGAGAAAGAAAATGGAACCTACTCTCATTTGGGTGAAGGTTGGTGTTGCTCACCTCAAAGCAGAAGTGAGTGCTTTAATGCATTGAGAGATTCTATTTGCCTTGCTACAATGGGGAAGGTGTGTATAGTGGAGCTTTGGTATTATATGAACCTGAAACTGAATCTTGACTTCTCCAGTACCTCAGGGATTTATAAACTGGGAATAATTATATCCATATCATAGGGTTGTTATTTTTTTAATTAGAATACCAGCATTATTTTTTTGCTGCTCAAATGGTTCAAGCTTTAGCCATTGGGAGCTCCATCAAGTTGGCTCCTATCTTCTTTCAACAAGCCTCCAGATATTCTAAGCTCATCTTGTATTTTCCTTTCCTCACTCCTGTAATCAACCACTTCTTCTAGGACCCCCGGTTCCTTTTAATGGAAAATGGTGTTTAGAGACCAAGATCTGAGCATTAAATGTGCTCATGGTTACTGAGGTGTCATTGATTCTAGGCCCTCTCATCAGACAGAGCTAAGAAATATAGGTATGTACACCAACCCATGCATATATGCATATCGATATTTCTTCATCTATCTATATTGTAGTTTTGCAAGAAGAAAATGAGGTAGGAAACTTAAGAGAATGTGTTATCTTTGCAACTTTTCTGTTCACTCAAAATTAAAGGTTTTTTTAAAGTATATAAAGAATCTAGAATATAATAGGCATGCAATAGCTTCAGATTCCCTTTCCATCCCTCCGCTTCCTGAACATGACTGCTCTACCTCAAGAATTTATAAGTGGCCCCATAGGATTGTTGCAAAACATACTGGATGTGTTTCTGGATGTGTTTCAGGATGTGCCCTATTACAGCCAACTAGCAGCAGGAACCATTCTGGCCAAGCTCTTTGAGCAATTAGTTGACTCTATCCAAAGTTTGAAGCAGAGTCTTTTATAATCTGGAGGGGGATATAGTTTAGGCTCCCCTAGCAGCAGACCCTGAGACAGGATTCAGGTGCTAATAATTTATTTGGGGGGCACCAGGAACACTATATGGAAACAGGAAATCATCCAGAGAGAGGAAGGCAGCCAAAATGTGTGCATTAATAAGCCAGCTTCCCCAGTGAGGGTCTGCAACATAATCCCATAAGGAAACTCCAGGAAATGCCATAAAGCACATGCCTCAAAATTATCCACACACACCCAGCAAAGTAGCTAGGGGATTTTACATACAAACCCACATTCATCATTGGTTGAAGGCTGCTCCCAGTGTTGTTGCTTCCCCAGCACAGGCAGAGTGGCCTCCTGTGGTTCTGGGGAAAGATGGGCCTTAGCTTGCCCCAGACACCAGTGGCCATGCCAGGCCCAAGTTCAGTCTGCTTGTCTCCATTTCCTCAACTTCTCCAGTTCTCCTGAGCTTCCTTGAGAAGACTATGTAATGGGAAGAGAATCACGACATCTCCTGAGCTTTTGGCTTAGGAGGAGAAGATTTGTCAAGGAAGAGCCAATTTCATCTAACCAAATATTCAGTAAACTGTGACAAGGTAGCCAGACCTACAAATTTCCTCAAAATGATATTAAAATATATTTATAGAGAGAGCTAAGTGGCATTTCTCTATATATGAATATGTAAATTTCTGGGTTTGTAAGAGTCTGTGGTTGAGAATGAGAATGAGTGGGTACAGAGCCGTGAATTCATAAAGAAGTTTGAAAGAAGCTCTTTCCAACCTTTTGGTGTGTTACGTTATTAAGGTACAGTAGACTTGCAAAGTATCTTGTAAACTTAAAAGTTTAATGCATCATTTGCAGAAGTTTTCCACCGAGTTTGCCCTAAGAAAGGTCAATGAGGAGAAAGGGCTGTCATCTCAACCTTTCCCCTTAAGAAGAGCTGCATGGTTGGCTTCCCCAGCCAGAACCAGCATCCCTCCCTTCATCCTGAGGATCCAGAGCTTCTTGCATGGCAGGCTTGCCATGTAAAGATGCAGACTGTATCCAGCGCAAGCACACCCAGCCTAGGGATGATGGAGCACTGAAATCTTGCCCACACCCCCGTCACCAAGCCAAGCACCCTGATGCAGGATTGCAACTGCCAAGAAGAAGAGGTATCTTTTATTAATTTGCACAAAAGCACCATGTGGGTCAACAGCATTCATATGTGTAACATGCATTATATACAAGCACCAAAGACAAGGAGTTATCAATTTAAGCATTGCAAGACCAGGACACAGAGAGGAAAAAGACTTGTCCAGGGTATATTCTTTTGCTGGGACTGCCATAACAAAATGCCACAGACAGGTTGGCTTCAACAACAGAAATTTATTGCCTCACAGTTCTGGAGGCTAGAAGTCCGAGATCAAGGTGTCAGCAGGATTAGTTCCTTCTGAGGTTCTCTCATCGGCTTATATATGACCGTCTTCTCCCTGTGTCTTCATATGGCCTTCCTTCTATATGTGTCTGTGTCTTCATCTCTTCTTCTTATAAGGACACCAGCCGTATTGTATTTGGGCCCACCCTAATGACCTCATTTTAGCTTAATCACCTCTTTAAAGATCCTATCTCCAAATATAGTCACATTCTCAGGTACTGGGGAGTTAGGACTTCAACATATGGGTTTTGGAGGTGGGGGAGCACAATTCAGCCCATAACACAGGGCAACACAGAAAGTCATTAATGATTCCAGAAATTGAACTTAATATTTTCTGACTTCCTATCTATGAAACTCTGGGGCTTATTCCAAAGTCGTCACATCCCAGTCAACCCTTGTTTTTGACAGAGGTGTAAATGGAACTGCAGACACTAAGAAGAAGAAAAAAAGCAGTCTGCCTCACTGCTGTTCCTGCTTAGCAAGTCATGCTGCCATCCCTAAATGGAGCCAGTATCTCCTGTGACACCCACATAATACCCACCTCCACTGGTTCCTTCAGCAGAGGAGGGGAATGTCATTCCAGAGCCAAGAGCTCACAGGTGCCTGTTAGATACCCACTTCCCTCCCCTGAGCAGCCACTTCCCACCTGGTCTACACAGAGAATGGGTTTCCACAAACCCAGATTTCAGAGACATTTGTGTCATTTCTGCATGATGAAGAGATCACCACGGTGAAGCCCCTTCTATGTCAAACTTCTGCAGGGAAGAGGCTGTGCTCACCTCCACTCAGGGCTTTGGATGATCTATGTAAATGGAACTTCCTAAAGCAGTGCAGTGCACAACCAGCATAACTGTATGGGGCAGCCCTGCCACAGTATCAACACCTGTTACCCCATAAGTTGTTTCTATCTGTTCCCTCCTTTTCCCCTCCTCTCAACTTCTTGCCCCTTCCCAGTCTTTTGTTATGGTAAAACTGCTTATTCCTTACAACCAATCAACCAACGGACAGCATTGTATCCAGTCTCCCAGACTGCCCCCAGTTACCGCCACCTCCTGGAATTTATACCCCAAAATTGTACCAGGGTGATTGATAGAATACTGCAGAAATGATGGCATGTCACTTTCAAGATCAGGTTATAAAAACAATGTGGCTTCTATCTTGATCAGTTTCTCTCTCTTACTCTCTTGAACCTTTTGCTCTGGAGGAAGCCATGTCATAAGAAACCATTTGGTAAGATCCGCCTAGCAAGGAACAGGAGCTTCCTGCCAACAGACACATGGGTGAGCTCAGATCCCCCAAACACAGTCTTCAGATGACTGCAGCCCTGACTGACTCACAGCTAAGCTGCTCCTGGATTTCTGACCTACAGAAACTATGAGATAATAAATGTTTATTGCTTTAAGCTGATAAGTTTGGGGTCACTTGTTACGCAGCAACAGATACCGAATGCAAGCAAACCACATGTGGAGTCAGATCAACTCAGCCCCTCACAGAATCACCTCCACTGAGCTGAGTTTGGATGTTCTGCCCCAAATTTTATCAGAGGTGGTTACAAGAAACAGCCACATAGGATGTGCCACCGATTCTGCCGCACACCTGTGATTAAACGTATTGTTTACTGCTTCATTAACTTCGTGGTTCTCTTTGTAAAGGGCCATATGAGAAACACTTTAAGAGTTTAGAACAGGGTTTGCCTTTATTCAGGTATTCATTATCTGAACTCCTACAGTTACATGTTTACCTAGGGAAGCAAAAGTCTCCACATATAATATTAGTCCTCTCTCCTTAATATTCCTCCCACATGCACATTAGGATCTATGCCTTCCTTTCCTATCAACATCTTTGGTGCTCAACCTTTCCCTGGTTGACAGAGGATCAATACCCTGGGAATACAATGCAAACTGATTGCAAAGTATAATTGCAAATATTGCAGAGGAAGGGGGCAGGATTTCATAAAGTCTATGAGAGTGAAGTTGAGGAACTGCTGGCATCGTGTGCAAAGCCTTTGACGAATGTGTATTTGGGAGCGTTAAAGCAGTTAACAGCTGAAGAGGGGAGAACAGCAAGGACGATGATACCATGAAGACTTTGAAAGGGATTGGTTTGAATATGAAAGGAATAAGAGAGGCTCTGGAGAAAATTTATAAAGCGCTCAAAGAGTTTTTGCAAAAAATAACACTTTTATGATCATGCTGAAAAAGTCAAACATGAATTTGAGAATGTTATTTCATTCTACCATATACTTTTGTTGGGAAAATTCCACCAAAAAAGTCAGCCCTTGGTTTCTGCTGTTCATTGAAAGAGCAGACTGATAGTATCATGTGCAAATCCAATTTTGTTAAGTTTACAATAAAATAAACTTACTTTTAATAATTTTTGCTTTCACATTTCAAGGTACAGTCTAACAAAGCTCTGTTTTAAATATTAACTGTGAGATGTTTGTCTCACAGTTAAGAGGCATCTTTAAGGCCAATTTTTTTTGAAATTTATTTTTTTTATATATCAGGTCCTTATTAGTTATCTATTTTATACATATTAGTGTATATATGTCAATCCCAATCTCCCAATTCATCTCACCACCACCACCGTGCTCACTTTCCCCCTTTGTGTCCATACATTTACTCTCTACATGGGTGTCTCTATTTCTGCCTTGCAAACTGGTTCACCTGTACCATTTTTCTAGATTCCACATATATTTGTTAATATACGATATTTGTTTTTCTCTTTCTTTTTTTTTTTTTTTTTTTGCGATATGCGGACCTCTCACTGTTGTGGCCTCTCCCTTTGCGGAGCACAGGCTCCGGATGCGCAGGCTCAGCGCCCATGGCTCACAGGCCCAGCTGCTCCGCGGCATGTGGGATCCTCCCGGACTGGGGCACGAACCCACGACCCTGCATCAGCAGGCGGACTCTCAACCACTGCGCCACCAGGGAAGCCCTGTTTTTCTCTTTCTGACTTACTTCACTCTGTATGACACTCTCTAGGTCCATCCACTTCTCTACAAATGACCCATTATATTCCTTTTTATGGCTGAGTAATATTCCATGATATATATATATATATATATATATATATATATATATATATATACCACATCTTCTTTATCCGTTCATCTGTCAATGGGCATTTAGGTTGCTTCCATGACCTGGCTATTGTAAATAGCGCTGCAGTGAACATTGGGGTGCATGTGTCTTTTTGAATTATGGTTTTCTCTGGGTATATGCCCAGTAGTAGGATTGCTGGGTCCTATGGTAATTCTATTTTTAGTTTTTTAGGAACATCCATACTGTTCTCCATAGTGGCTATATCAGTTTACATTTCCACGAACAGTGCAAGAGGGTTCCATTTTCTCCACACCCTCTCCAGCATTTGTTGTTTGTAGACTTTCTGATGATGCCCATTCTAACTGCTGTGAGGTGATACCTCATACTAGTTTTTTTTTTTTTACATCTTTATTGGAGTATAATTGCTTTACAATGGTGTGTTAGTTTCTGCTTCATAACAAAGTGAATCAGTTATACATATACATATGTCCCCATATCTCTTCCCTCTTGCGTCTCCCTCCCTCCCACCCTCCCTATCCCACTCCTCCAGGCAGTCACAAAGCACCGAGCTGATCTCCCTGTGCTAGGTGGCTGCTTCCCACTAGCTATCTATTTTACGTTTGGTAGTGTATATATGTCCATGCCACTGTCACACTTTGTCACAGCTTACCCTTCCCCTCCCCATATCCTCAACTCCATTCTCTAGTAGGTCTGTGTTTTTATTCCTGTCTTACCCTTAGGTACTTCATGACATTTTTTTTTCTTAGATTCCATATATATATGTTAGCATACGGTATTTGTTTTCTCTTTCTGACTTACTTCACTCTGTATGACAGACTCTAGGCCCGTCCACCTCACTAAAAATAACTCAATTTCGTTTCTTTTTATGGCTGAGTAATATTCCATTGTATATATGTGCCACATCTTCTTTATGCATTTATCCAATGATGGACACTTAGGTTGTTTCCATCTCCTGGCTATTGTAAATAGAGCTGCAATGAACATTTTGGTACATGACTTTTTTGAATTATGGTTTTCTCAGGGTATATGCCCAGTAGTGGGATTGCTGGGTCGTATGGTAGTTCTATTTGTAGTTTTTTAAGGAACCTCCATACTATTCTCCATAGTGGCTGTACCAATTCACATTCCCACCAGCAGTGCAAGAGTGTTCCCTTTTCTCCACAGCCTCTCCAGCATTTATCGTTTCTAGATTTTTTGATAATGGCCATTCTGACCGGTGTGAGATGATATCTCATTGTAGTTTTGATTTGCATTTCTCTAACGATTAATGATGTTGAGCATTCTTTCACGTGTTTGTTGGCAGTCTGTATATCTTCTTTGGAGAAATGTCTATTTAGGTCTTCTGCCCAGTTTTGGATTGGGTTGTTTGTTTTTTTGTTATTGAGCTGCATGAGCTGCTTGTAAATCTTGGAGATTAATCCTTTGTCAGTTGTTTCATTTGCAAATATTTTCTCCCATTCTGAGGGCTGTCTTTTGGTCTTGTTTATGGTTTCCTTTGCTGTGCAAAAGCTTTGAAGTTTCATTAGGTCCCATTTGTTTATTTTTGTTTTTATTTCCATTTCTCTAGGAGGTGGGTCAAAAAGGATCCTGCTGTGATTTATGTCATAGAGTGTTCTGCCTATGCTTTCCTCTAAGAGTTTGATAGTTTCTGGCCTTACATTTAGGTCTTTAATCCATTTTGAGCTTATTTTTATGTATGGTGTTAGGGAGTGATCTAATCTCATACTTTTACATGTACCTGTCCAGTTTTCCCAGCACCACTTATTGAAGAGGCTGTCCTTTCTCCACTGTATATCCTGCCTCCTTTATCAAAGATAAGTTGACCATATGTGCGTGGGTTTAACTCTGGGCTTTCTATCCTGTTCCATTGATCTATCTTTCTGTTTTTGTGCCAGTACCATACTGTCTTGATTACTGTAGCTTTGTAGTATAGTCTGAAGTCAGGGAGCGTGATTCCTCCAGCTCCGTTTTTCATTCTCAAGATTGCTTTGGCTATTCGGAGTCTTTTGTGTTTCCATACAAATTGTGAAACTTTTTGTTCTAGTTCTGTGAAAAATGCCAGTGGTAGTTTGATAGGGATTGCATTGAATCTGTAGATTGCTTTGGGTAGTAGAGTCGTTTTCACAATGTTGATTCTTGCAATCCAAGAACATGATATATCTCTCCATCCATTTGTATCATTTTTAATTTCTTTCCTCGGTGTCTTATAATTTTTTGCATATAGGTCTTTTTAGGTAGGTTCATTCCTAGATATTTTATTCTTTTTGTTGCAGTGGTAAATGGGAGTGTTTTCTTAACTTCACTTTCATATTTTTCATCATTAGTGTATAGGAATGCAAGAGATTTCTGTGCATTAATTTTGTATCCTGATACTTTACCAAATTCATTGATTACCTCTAGTAGTTTTCTGATAGCATCTTTAAGATTCTCTCTGTATGGTATCATGTCATCTGCAAACAGTGACAGCTTTACTTCTTCCTTTCCGATTTAGATTCCTTTTATTTCTTTTTCTTCTCTGATTGCTGTGCCTAGGACTTCCAAAACTATTTTGAATAATAGTGGTAAGAGTGGACATCCTTGTCTTGTTCCTGATCTTAGAGGAAATGTTTTCAGTTTTTCACCATTGCGAATTATGTTTGCTGTGGGTTTGTTGTATATGACCTTTCTTATGTTGAGGTAGGTTCCCTCTATCCCCACTTTCTGGAGGGTTTTTATCATAAATGGGTGTTGAATTTTGTCAAAAGCTTTTATTGCATCTATTGAGCTGATCACAGGTTTTTTATTCTTCAGTTTGTTAATATGGTGTATCACATTGATTGATTTTTGTATGTTGAAGAATCCTTGCTTCCCTAGGATAAATCCCACTTGATCATGGTGTATGATCCTTTTAAGGTGTTGTTGCATTCTGTTTGCTAGTATTTTGTTGAGGATTTTTGCATCTATGTTCATCAGTGATATTGGTCTGTAGTTTTCTTTTTTTGTAGTATCTTTGTCTGGTTTTGGTATCAGGGTGGTGGTGGCCTCATCAGATGAGTTTGGGAGCGCTCCTTCCTCTGCAATTTTTTGGAACACTTTGAGAAAGATGGGTATTAGCTCTTCTCTAAATATTTGATAGAATTCACCTATGAAGCCATCTGGTCCTGGACTTTTGTTTGTTAGAAAAATTTTTTTATTTATTTATATTTTTGTGGCACTTAGGCCTCTCACCGCTGTGGCCTCTCCCACTGCGGAGCACAGGCTCCAGACGCGCAGGCCCAGCGGCCATGGCCCACGGGCCCAGCTGGTCCACAGCACGCGGGATCCTCCTGGACCGGGGTACGAATCCGTGTCCCCTGCATCGGCAGGCGGACTCCCAACCACTGCGCCACCAGGGAAGCCCTAGAAGATTTTTAATCACAGCTTCAATTTCATTACTTGTGATTTGTCATTCATGTTTTCTATTTCTTCCAGGTTCAGTCTTGGAAAGTTATACCTTTCTAAGAATTTGTCCCTTTCTTCCAAGTTGTCTATTTTATTGGCATAGAGTTGCTTGTAATAGTCTCATATGATGCTTTGTATTTCTGCAGTGTCTTTTGTAACTTATTCTTTTTCATTTCTTATTTTATTGATTTGAGTCCTCTCCCTCTATTTCTTGATGAGTCTGGCTAAAGGTTTATCAATTTTGTTTATCTTCTCAAAGAACCAGCTTTCTGTTTTATTTATCTTTGTCATTGTTTTCTTTGTTTCTATTTCACTTATTTCTGCTCTGATCTTTATGATTTCTTTCCTTCTGCTAACTTTGGGTTTTGTTTGTTCTTCTTTCTCTAGTTCCTTTAGATGTAAGGTTATATTGTTTATTTGAGATTTTTCTTGTTTCTTGAGGTAAGATTGTATTGCTATAAACTTCCCTGTTAGAACTGCTTTTGCTGCATCCCATAGCCTTTGGATCATCGTGTTTTCATTGTCATTTGTCTCTAGGTATTTTTTGATTTCCTCTTTGATTTCTTCAGTAATCTCTTTGTTATTTATTAACGTATTGTTAGGCTCCATGTGTTTCTGTTTTTTACGTTTTTTCCCCGTAATTGATTTCTAATCTCGTAGCGCCGCAGAAAAGATGCTTGATATGATTCCAATTTTCTTAAATTTACTGAGGCTTTATTTGTGATCCAAAATGTGGTCTATCCTGGAGAATGTTCCATGTGCACTTGAGAAGAAAGTGTAATCTGCTGTTTTCGGATGGAATGTCCTATAAATATCAATTAAGTCCATCTTGTTTAATGTGTCATTTAAAGCTTGTGTTTCCTTATTAATTTTCTGTCTGGATGATCTGTCCATTGGTGTAAGTGAGGTGTTAAAGTCCCCCACTATTATTGTGTTACAGTCGATTTCTTCTTTTAGAGCTGTTAGAATTTACCTTATATATTGAGGTGCTTCTATGTTGGGTGCATATATATTTATAATTGTTCTATCTTCTTCTTGGATTGATCCCTTGATCATTATGTAGTGTCCTTCCTTGTCTCTTGTAACATTCGTTATTTTAAAGTCTATTTTATCTGATATGAGTATTGCTACTACATCTTTCTTTTGATTTCCACTTGCATGGAATATGTTTAACCATCCCCTCACTTTCAGTCTGTATGTGTCCCTAGGTCTGAAGTGGGTCTCTTGTAGACAGAATATATATGGGTCTTTTATTTGTATCCATTCAGCGAGCCTGTGTCTTTTGGTTGGAGCATTTAATCCATTCACATTTAATGTAATTGTCGATATGTATGCTCCTAGTACCATTTTCTTAATTGTTTTGGGTTGTTTTTGTAGGTCCTTTTCTTCTCTTGTGTTTCCCACTTAGAGAAGTTCCCTTAGCATTTGTTGTAGGGCTGGTTTGGTGGTGCTGAATTCTCTTAGCTTTTGCTTGTCTGTAAAGCTTTTGATTTCTCCATCGAATCTGAATGAGATCCTTGCCAGGTAGAGTAACCTTGGTTGTAGGTTCTTCCCTTTTATCACTTTAAATATATCATGCCACTCCCTTCTGGCTTGTAGAGGTTCTGCGGAGAAATCAGCTGTTAACCTTATGGGACTTCCCTTGTATGTTATTTGTCATTTTTCCCTTGTTGCTTTTTTTTTTTTTTTTGGCTGTACGTGGGCCTCTCACTGTTGTGGTCTCTCCCATTGCAGAGCACAGGCTCCAGACGCACAGGCTCAGTGGCCATGGCTCACAGGCCCTGCCGCTCTGCAGCATGTGGGATCTTCCCAGACTGGGGCCCGAACCCGTGTCCCCTGCATCGGCAGGCAAACTCTTAACCACTGCGCCACCAGGGAAGCCCCCTTGTTGCATTTTATAATTTTTCTTGGTCTTTAATTTTTGTCAATTTGATTACTCTGTGTCTTGGCATGTTTCTCCTTGGGTTTATCCTGCCTGGGATCCTCTGTGTTCCTGGACTTAGGTGGTTATTTCTTTTCCCATGTTAGCAAAGTTTTCAACTATAATCTCTTCAAATATTTTCTCAGGTCCTTTCTCTCTGTCTTCTCATTCTGTGACCTCTATAATGTGAGCGTTGGTGCATTTAATGTTGTCCCAGAGGTCTCTTGGGCAGTCTTCATTTCTTTTCATTCTTTTTTCTTTATTCTGTTCTGTGGCAGTGAATTCCACCATTCTGTCTTCCAGGTCACTTATCTGTTCTTTTGCCTCAGTTATTCTGCTATTGATTCTTTATAGTGTATTTTTCATTTAAGTTATTGTATTGTTCATCTCTGTTTGTTTGTTCTTTAATTCTTCTACGTCTTTGTTAAACATTTCTTGCATCTTCTCGGTCTTCGCTTCCATTCTTTTTCCAAGGTCCTGGGTCATATTCACTATCATTATTCTGAATTCTTTTTCTAGAAGATTGCCTATCCCCACTTCATTTAGTTGTTTTTCTGGGGTTTTATCTTGTTCCTTCATCTTCATCCTAGCCCTCTGCCTTTTCATCTTGTCTGTCTTTCTGTGAATGTGGTTTTCATTCCACAGGCTGCAGGATTGTAATTCTTCTTGCTTCTGCCGTCTGCCTTCTGGTGGATGAGGCTATCTAAGAGGCTTGTGCAAGCTTCCTGATGGGAGGGACTTGTGGTGCATAGAGCTGGGTGTTGCTCTGGTGAGCTGAGCTCAGTGAAACTTTAATCCAATTGTCTGCTGATGAGTGGGGCTGAGTTCCCTCCCTGTTGGTTGTTTGGCCTGAGGTGACCCAACACTGGAGGCTACAGGCTCTTTGATGGGGCTAATGGCGGACTCCGGGAGGGCTCATGCCACAGAGTACTTCCCAGAACTTCTGCTGCCTGTGTCCTTGTCCCCTCAGTGAGTCACAGCCACCCCCTGCCTCTGCTAGAGACCCTCCAACATTAGCAGGTAGGTCTGGTTCAGTCTCCTATGGGGTCACTGCTCCTTCCCCCTGGGTCCTGATATGCACACTACTTTGTGTGTGCCCTCCAAGAGTGGAGTCTCTGTTTCCCCCAGTCCTGTGGAAGTCCTGCAATCAAATCCCATTAGCCTTCAAATCTGATTCTCTGGGAATTCGTCCTCCCATTGCTGGACCCCCAGATTGGGATGCCTGTCATAGGGCTCAGAACCTTCACTCCCGTAGGTGGGCTTCTGTGGTATAACTGTTCTGTTTCTGAGTCACCCACCCAGCAGTTATGAGATTTGATTTTATTGTGATTGCGCCCCTTATACCACCTCATTGTGGCTTCTCCTTTGTCTTTGGATGTGAGGTATCTTTTTTGGTGAGTTCCAGTGTCTTCCTGTCGATGATTGTTCAGCAGTTAGTTGTGATTCCAGTGCTCTCGCAAGAGAGAGTGAGTGCACGTCCTTCTACTCTGCCATCTTGAACCAATGTCACAGCCAATTTAAAGTCGGCCTTTTCTACCTTCAAGTATGCCAAGGTATCAAAGGCTGAAGCTAGCAGAGGGAAAAAATCATTCTTGTCCTGAGGAACTGGCCTGTGGCCTCATTTCTGATCATCTGTGTTTTGTATCTTCCATATTTGGCTTTTTGCCTGAACTTCTGGGAAGCTAAGTGTGGTTCTGCTCCCAGTTCCAGTGTGTGGGTTTTTCCCACACCACCAAGAAACTCTGGGACATCAGCAGGCTGTCCTACAATTCTACTCAATTCTGACATGATCTATCAAGTGATAGCATCAGATCCCACTGGTTAAGGGCTCAGTCCTACAAAACTGCCCCCCACCCTGACACCAATCACAAGTCCAAGTTGTCACCTGTGCTTCCAACTGACCAACTATAGATTGGAGGTTTCAACAACCCCTTCCTTGGATTCAATCAATTTGCTAGAGTGGCTCACAGAACTCAGAGATACATTTTACTTACTAGGTTACTGGTTTATTATAAAAGGCTATAACCCAGGAAGAGCCAGATGGAAAATATCCACAAGGCAAGGTACATTGGAAGGGACTCGGAGCTTCCATGCCCTCTCTGGACATACCACTCTCCCAGCATCAACACAGTTAACCTGGAAGCTCTCCAAACCCTGTCCTTTGCATCTTTACAGAGACTTCATTACATAGGCATGACTGATTAAATCACTGGCCATTGGTGATTGATTCCATCTCCAGCCCTGCTCCCCTCCCCTGAGGTCAGGTGGGTGAGACTAAAAGTTCCAACCTTCTAATCACCCGGCTGATTCTCCAAGCAACCAACAACCCCCAACTTTAGATGCAGTCCAAAACTCACCTCATTAACATAACAAAAGAGCACTTTGTCTCTCTCATCACTTAGGAAATTCCAAATATTTTAGGAGCTTTGTGCCAGAAATAGGGACAATATCTATTTCTTATTATATATCTATATTTCTTATTATAAATCACAATATAACACTGTCAAGCTTTGCTGTTGTCATGTTTAGTTTCTCTTTTATCCTTGGTCCCAAATTTTCCTTAGTGTCCATCCTTCACTAAAACAATTGAATATGTATGTTGTAGACAAAGTGCAGCACAGACTTTCATCAGCCTTCTCAGCCTCTTTACTGCCTTTGACTAGGTTAGTCCCATGGCCTTCCCCCAGCCTCCTTTTTTGCTTTTTCTAACACATGGTACTCTAGCTACTTTTCTTCCTACATTTCTATCCTTTCTTTCTGGGTCCCCTTTTCCCAATGTAGAAATTTCTCTGCCTGAAACATTTGCTCTCTTTTCATATGTGTCCAATGGTGTCTAGAAAGCTAGGATGGTCCAAAAGCCATCTTGTCACATCAACAAAGTTTATCTTAATGCCACTCTAGAGTTACTTATTCTTTTTTTTTTAATTTTTATTTTATATTGGAGTATAGTTGATTAACAATGTTGTGTTAGTTTCAGGTGTACAGCAAAGTGATTCAGTTATACATATACATGTATCTATTCTTTTTCAAATTCTTTTCCCACTTAGGTTATTATATAATACTGAGCAGCGTTCCCTGTGCCATACAGTAGGTCCTTGTTGGTTATCTATTTTAAATATAGCAGTGTGTACATGTCAATCCCAAACACCCAATCTATCCATCCCCCCCGACCCTTCCCTTCTGGTAACCATGTTTGTTCTCTAAGTATGTGTGAGTCTGTTACTGTTTTGTAAATAACTTCATTTGTAACATCCCTTTTTTTAGATTATGCATATAAGACATATCATATGATATTTGTCTTTCTCTGTCTGACTTCATTTAGTATGATAATCTCCAGGTCCATCCATGTTGCTGCAAATGGCATCATTTCATTCTTTTTAATGGCTGAGTAATATTCCATTGTATATATGTACCACCTCTTTTTTATCCATTCATCTGTCAATGGAAATTTAGGTTGCTTCCATGTCTTGGCTATTGTAAACAGCACTGCAATGAACATCGGGGTGCATGTATCCTTACAAGCAATTTTTTTCTCCAGATATATGCCCAGGAGTGGGATTGCTGGATCATATGATAGCTCTATTTTTGTTTATTAAGGAACATCCATACTGTTCTCCACAGTGCCTGTACCAATTTACATTCCCACCAACTGTGTAGGAGGGTTCCCTTTTCTCCACACCCTTAGAGTTATTTATTCTGATGCCCATTCTCTCAACCTGCCCAGACTCATTTTATTTTTTAGCCTATTATGTAATAGTTAAGGTAGACAAAAGGTTTAAAAATAATGCAATGAATGTTGTGCACCCTATCCAGCTTAAGCAATAAAACATGGCTACAGAGGTAATGCTTTCTACCTCCAGCTCATTTTCAATTATTAAAAGAAGCGGGGGGGCGGAGTCACTATGGCGTACTAGGAGGATGTGGAATTCGTGTCTCCACACAACTAGGGCACCTACTAGGCACCAGTGGGGGACCACGGACACCTAAGGGGACAGGAGGAACCCCCAGTGGCCGGGTAGGACGTGGGGTGTGGGGGGAGTGAAGGGGGAGGAGAAGTGTAGGCGGGAAGGGACTGGCGCCCCAAGGGTCGGCTGGGGGAGGGGAAGGGTTTCCCACACCCAAAGTGGGAAATTGGGGAACCACTGGGAGGGCAGAGGATCAAAAGGGAGCATGGCCAGGTTTCCCCTGCCCACTTGGTCCCCCAGGAACCTGCTGAGATCCCGGGCCTGATCCTCTGCCCACCAAGGCCCCCTCCAGCCGGGAGTGTCCTGAGTGGGAGGGAGGGAAGAGGGAGAAAAAGTAAAGGCTGGACCTCCAGGACAGCACCCCTGAGGGATGGCTGGGGGAGGGGAGGAGTTCCTATACCCAGCAGGACCTACCCACGGTTAGGGGTCCAGTGGCAATGGGGGAGACCCTGGGGGAGGGGTAGGAAGGGACAGAAGGGAACACAGTCAGAGCTTTCCCTGTCCATTTAGGCACTGGGGAGCCTGTTGGGATCCTGGGCCTAATTGTCTGCCCTCAGAGCCTCTCTCCTTCCACACAGAGCCCAAGCCCTGCCCCTACACCCCCAGCCAGGGCCCTACCTCTACACTCGGAGACCCCCTCCAACGATCTGGACCTAAACCACACCCACACACCCTCACTCAGGGCCCTACCTCCAAACTCCAGAACTCCACACTCCATAGGCCTTCCTTGCAACGGGCTGCCTCTCCCCTTCTGAGCAGGTCCTCAGCAGAGGCCCCGCCCCATGCTTGAACATAGCCCCGCCTAGGTCCCACCCCACAGAGCCTTTTCCGGCTCCATGGGTCCTGAGCCTAGACCCCACCCCATGCTCAAACATGACCCCCCCCACCCGCCTAGGTCCCGCTGCAGCCTAAGTTCCACCCCCGCCTAAACTCTGCCCCCATAGCCAAGGCTTTTTTTTTTTCCTCTTTTAGATTGGGGTTCTGTTTTACCTTGTTGATTCATTGTTGCTCATTCTTTTATATTTTTATTTTTCCTAATAAATCTTTTATTTTTCTACTTTTATTTTATTCTTTATACTTTGTTATTGCTCTCTCCGTTTGGTTTGTTCCCCCCCCCTTATTTATTTCCTTTTTTCTGTTCGGGTTTTATTATACTTTGTTGCAATTGTTTCAATTACAGTTTTGTTTTTCCTAATATATTTTCTATCTTTCTAATTTTATTTTGTTTTTTATTCTTTGATATTGTACTGCTTCTTTCTTTCTTTCTTTCTGTTTTTTTACCATGCCACGAAGTATGCAGGATCTTGGTTCCCAGGCCAGAGGTCAGGCCTGAGCTCCTGTGGTGGGAGCTCCAAGTCCAAACCTCTGGACTAACAGAGCACCTCAGAACCCAGGGAATATTAATCTGAGTGAGGTCTCCAAGAGTTCCTAACCCAGCTCCATCCAACTGCCTGCAAACTCTAGTGCTAGACGTCTCAGGCCAAACAATCAGTAAGACAGGAACACAGCACCACCCATCAAAAAAAAAAATGAAATGACAAAACAATATGTCACAGAAGAAGGAGCAAGGTAAAAACCTACAAGACCAAATAAATGAAGACAAAATAGGCAAACTACCTGAAAAAGAATTCCAAGTACTGATAGTAAAGATGATCCAAAATCTCGGAAATGGAATGGAGAAAATAAAAGAAATATTTAACAAGGATCTATAAGAACTAAAGAACAAACAAACAGTGACAAACAACACACTTACTGAAATTTAAAATACTCTAGAAGGAATAAATAGCAGAATAACTGAGGCAGAAGAATGGATAAGTGACCTGGAAGATAAAATGGTGGAAATAACTACCAGAGAGAAGAATAAAGAAAACAGAATTGAAGACAATCTCAGAGACCTCTGGGAAAACATTAAACGCACCAACATTCATATTGTAGGGGCTCCAGAAGAAAAGAAAAAGAAAGGGTCTGAGAAAATATTTGAAGAGATTATAGTCAAAAACTTCTCTGAAATGGGAAAGGAAATAGTCAGTCAAGTCCAGGAAGCACAGACAGTACTATACAGGACAAACCCATAGAGAAACATGCCAAGACACATATTAATCAAACTATCAAAAATTAAATACAAAGAAAAAATATTAAAAGCAGCAAGGGAAAAGCAACAAATAACATACAAGGGAACCCCAATAAGTTTAACAGCCGATCTTTCAGCAGAAACTTGGCAAGCCAGAAGGAAGTGGCAGGACATATTTAAAGTGTTGAAAGGAAAAACCTACAACAAAGATTTTTCTACCCAGCAAGGATCTCATTCAGATTCGGTGGAGAAATTAAAACCTATGCAGATAAGCAAAAGTTAAGAGAATTCAGCACCACCGGCCTTCCCTGGTGGCGCAGTGTCAAGAATCCACCTGCCAGTGCAGGGGACACGGGTTTAAGCCCTGGACTGGGAAGATCCCACATGCAGAGGAGCAAGTAAGCCCGTGTGCCACAACTACTGAGACCACGTGCTGCAACTACTGAAGCCCACGCACCTAGAGCCCATGCTCCACAACAAGAGAAGCCACTGCAATGAGAAGCCCACACACCCCACAGAGAGTAGTCCCCCACTCGCCACAACTAGAGAAAGCCTGGGCACAGCAACAAAGACCCAACACAGCCAAAAATAAATTAATAAATTTTTTAAAAAAGAGAGAGAGAATTCAGCACCACCAAACCAGCTCTACAACAAAGGTTAAAGGAAATTCTCTAGGCAGGAAACACAAAAGAAGGAAAAGACCTACAAAAACAAACCCAAAACAATTAAGAAAATGGTACTAGGAACATAACGTATCGATAATTACCAAAAATGTGAATGGATTAAATGCTCCAACCAAAAGGCATAGACTGGCTGACTGGATACAAAAACAAGACCCATACATATAATGCCTACAAGAGACCCACTTCAGACCTAGGGACACATACAGACTGAAAGTGAGGGGATGGAAAAAGATATTCCATGCAAATGGAAATCAAAAGAACGCTGCGGTAGCAATTCTCATATTAGACAAAATAGTCTTTAAAATACAGACTATTACAAGAGACAAAGGACACTACATAATGATCAAGAGACCAATCCAAGAAGACATAACAATTGTAAATAGTTATGCACCCAACATAGGAGCACGTCAATACATAAGGCAAATGCTAACAGCCATAAAAGGGGAAATCGACAGTAACACAATCATAGTAGGGGACTTTAACATCCCACTTTCACCAATGGACAGATCATCCAAACTGAAAATAAATAAGGAAACACAAGCTTTAAATGACACATTAAACAAGATGGACTTAATTGATATTTATAGGACATTCCATCCAAAAACAACAGAATACACTTTCTTCTCTTCATGGAACATTCTCCAGGGTAGACCATATCTTGGGTCACAAATTAAGCCTTGGTAAATTTAAGAAAATTGAAATGGTATCAAGTATCTATTTGGACCACAATGCTATGAGACTAGATATCAATTACAGGAAAAAAAATTATAAAAAATACAAACACATGGAGGCTAAACAATACACTACTAAATAACCAAGAGGTCATGGAAGAAATCAAAGAGGAAATCAAAAAATACCTAGGAACAAATGACAATGAAAACACAATGACCCAAAACCTATGGGATGCAGCAAAAGCAGTTCTAACAGGGAAGTTTATAGCAATACAATCCTACCTTAAGAAGCAGGAAACACCTCGAATAAACAACCTAACCTTGCACCTCAAGCAATTAGAGAAAGAAGAACAAAAAAACCCCAAAGTTAGCAGAAGGAAAGAAATCATAAAAATCGGATCAGAAATAAATGAAAAAGAAATGAAGGAAACAATAGCAAAGATCAATAAAACTAAAAGCTGGTTCTTTGAGAAGATAAACAAAATAGATAAACCACTAGCCAGACTCATCAACAAAAAAAGGGAGAAGACTCAAATCAATAGAATTAGAAATGAAACAGGAGAAGTAACAACTGACACTGCAGAAATAAAAAAGATCATGAGAGATTACTACACGCAACTCTATGCCAATAAAATGGACAATCTGGAAGAAATGGACAAATTCTTAGAAATGCACAACCTGCCAAGACTGAATCAGGAAGAAATAGAAAATATGAACAGACCAATCACAAGCACTGAAATTGAAACTGTGATTAAAAATCTTCCAACAAACAAAAGCCCAGGACCAGACGGCTTCACAGGCGAATTCTATCAAACATTTAGAGAAGAGCTAACACCTATCCTTCTCAAACTCTTCCAAAATATATCAGAGGGAGGAACACTCCCAAACTCATTCTACACTGCCACCATCACCTTGATACCAAAACCAGACAAGGATGTCACAAAGAAAGAAAACTACAGGCCAATATCACTGATGAACATAGATGCAAAAATCCTCAACAAAATACTAGCAAACAGAATCCAACAGCACATTAAAAGGATCATACACCATGATCAAGTAGGGTTTATTCCAGGAATGCAAGGATTCTTCAATATACGCAAATCTATCAATGTGATAAACCACATTAACAAATTGAAGGAGAAAAACCATATGATCATCTCAATAGATGCAGAGAAAGCTTTTGACAAAATTCAACACCCATTTATGACAAAAACCCTGCAGAAAGTAGGCATAGAGGGAACTTTCCTCAACATAATAAAGGCCATATATGACAAGCCCACAGCCAACATCATCCTCAATGGTGAAAAACTAAAAGCATTTCCACTAAGATCAGGAACAAGACAAGGTTACCCACTCTCACCACTATCATTCAACATATCTTTGAAAGTTTTAGCTACAGCAATCAGAGAAGAAAAAGGAATCCAAACTGGAAAAGAAGTAAAACTGTCACTGTTTGCAGATGACATGATACTATACATAGAGAACCCTAAAGATGTTACTAGAAAACTACTAGAGCCATTCAATGAATTTGGTAAAGTAGCAGGGTACAAAATTAATGCACAGAAATCTCTTGCATTCCTATACACTAATGATGAAAAATCTGAAAGTGAAATTAAGGAAACACTCCCATTTACCATTGCAACAAAAAGCATAAAATACCTAGGAATAAACCTACCTAAGGAGACAAAAGACCTGTATGCAGAAAACTATAAGACACTGATGAAGGGTAGTTTTATTTTATTTTATTGAGAGTGAAATAATTCTTTATTTGGGCTGTTTGGGAGAGGGAATATGAGGCTAAGCTGGACCCCCATGGGGAGTGGCACCCAGGAGCTCCTCAGGGGGCCAGCCCCTGTGCCCCTTGGCTGTGTCACAGGAGCAGCCATGGGCAGCCCCCTGGACAGACGTGGTGGCTCCCTCTGTCCTTCCTACTTGTGTGGCCAGGCCTCGGGGGCCCTCTGCAGGCAGTACTGGGTGACAGGCAGTGACAAAACCAGGCTGCCGGCATGGCGCCCCATCCAGTACAGGCCGTAGCCCGGGAAGCCCAAGAAGGTGGCCTTCATGGTCAGCCAGGACACTCTGCCAGAGACGGACAGCAGGGGAACCATCATTATCTCCTGGATGTTGCGGTCAGTGATCCAGTTCTTGATGCCAGGGACATGGCCCATGCCCACAATGCCCACCACCATGGAGGGGACGCACTTTCTGCACTCAGCTTCAGAGGCACGCAGAAGCTCCAGGCACCAGGCCGCCTGCCTCAGCATGTAGGTCGGGTAGGCGTCCCGCTCAGACACGATGGTGCAGTGCAGGTCAGGGAAATCGCCGGTCATCTCGGCCATCATCCGCTCCAGCAGGTCCTGCTTGCACCGCTCCACATCATCCTTGCTGATAGGGTCTGACAGGAAACATAGGCCCCAGGCCAGCTTGATCTTCTGCAGGAAGGAGAGGGTGGCAATGGCCCTCTTGAAGGTGACGGGGATAGGCTGGTCACCCAGGTGGAACTTGCAGAAAGGCACCTTGCTGGCCTCCTTGAAAACCTCCCTGAACTCACCTGCAGGGGCCATGCCCAGCTTCTCAGTGATGTGGGTGGAAACCTTCAGCAGCAGCATCTGCACGAGTCCCGACATGACCCCGTTCTGCCTTATGGCCTGCTGCAGCTTCTCCAGGCTGATGTTCTTGGCCTCACGTAGCAGTGTACACTTGTTCGTCTTCAGCACGTGAGACTGCACCTCCCAGATGGCCTTCACCATGTCCTTCTTGCTGTCGTCGCTGAAGTGCGCCATGCCCACCATGTGCACCCAGCTCCCATCCTCGGTCACCAGGGAAGATGATACAAATGATAGAGAGATATACCATGTTGTTGGATTTGAAAAATCAACATTGTGAAAATGACTATACAGATTCAACGCAATCCTTATCAAACTACAAATGGCATTTTTCACAGAACTAGAACAAAAATTTTCACAATTTGTATAGAAACACAAAAGACCCTGAATAGCCAAAGTAATCTTGAGAAAGAAAAACAGAGTTGGAGGAATCAGGCTCCCTGACTTCAGACTATACTACAAAGCTACAGAAATCAAGACAGTATGGCACAAAAACAGAAATATAGATCAATGGGACCGGATAGAAAGCCCAGAGGTAAACACATGCACATATGGTTACCTTATCTTTGATAAAGGAGGCAAGAATACACAATGGAGAAAAGACAGCCTCTTCAATAAGTGGTGCTGGGAAAACTGGACAGATACATATAAATGAATGAAATTAGAACACTCCCTAACACCATACACAAAAATAAACTCAACATGGATTAAAGACCTAAATGTAAAGTCAGACACTATAAAACTCTTAGAGGAAAACATAGGCAGAACACTCTATGACATAAATCACAGCAAGATTCTTTTTGACCCACCTTCTAGAGAAATGGAAATAAAAGCAAAAATAAACAAATGGGACCTAATGAAACTTCAAAACTTTTGCACAGCAAAGGAAACCATAAACAAGATGAAAAGACAACCAGCAGAATAGAAGAAAATATTTGCAAACGAAGCAACTGACAAAGGATTAATCTCTAAAATTTAGAAGCAGCTCATGCAGCTCAATATCAAAAACAAAAAAAACCCTATCCAAAAATGGGCAGAAGACCTAAATAGACATTTCTACAAAGAAGATATACAGGTTTCCAACAAACACATGAAAGGATGCACATCACTAATCATTAGAGAAATGCAAATCAAATCTACAATGAGGTATCACCTCACACCAGTCAGTGGCCATCATCAAAAAATCTACAAACAACAAATGCTGGAGAGGGTGTGGAGAAAAGGGAACCTCTTGCACTGTTGGTGGGAATGTAAATTGATACAGCCACTATGGAGAACAGTATGGAGGTTACTTAAAAAACTAAAAATAGAACTACCATGTGACCCAGCAATCCCACTACTGGGCATATATCCTGAGAAAACCATAATTCAAAAAGAGTCATGTACCACAATGTTCATTACAGCTCTATTTACAATAGCCAGGACATGGGAGTAACCTAAGTGTCCATTGACAGATGAATGAATAAAGAAGATGTGGCACATATATACAACGGAATATTGCTCAGCCATAAAAAGAAACGAATTTGAGTTATCTGTAGTGAGGCAGATGGACCTAAAGTCTGTCATACAGAGTGAAATAAGTCAGAAAGAGAAAAACAAATACCATGTGCTAACACATATATATGGAATCTAAAAGAAAAAAAAATGGTTCTGATGAACCTAGGGGCAGGACAGGATAAAGACACAAGACGTAGAGAATGGACTTGAGGACACGAGGAGGGAGAAGGGTAAGCTGGGTCGAAGTAAGAGAGTAACATTGACATATATACAATACCAAATGTAAAATAGATAGCTAGTGGGAAGCCACTGCATAGCACAGCTCGGTGCTTTGCGACCACCTAGAGGGGTGGGATAAGGAGGGTGGGAGGGAGATGCAAGAGGGAGGGGTTATGGGGATATGTCTATGCATATAGCTGATTCACTTTGTTATACAGCAGAAACTAATACAACATTGTAAAGCAATTATACTCCAATAAAGATGTTAAAAAAAAAAAAAAAAAGCAGGCAGTGACTTCCCTGGTGGTACAGTGGTTAAGAATCCGCCTGCCAATGCAGGGAACACGGGTTCGATCACTGGTCCAGGAAGATCCCAAATGCCACAAAGCAACTAAGCCCACGTGCGCCACAACTACTGAGCCTGCGCTTTAGAGTCCATGAGCCACAACTCCTGAGCCCACGTGCCACAACTACTGAAGCCCATGCACCTAGAGCCTGTGTTCCACAACAAGAGAAGCCACCACAATGAGAAGTCCACGCACCACAATGAAGAGTAGCCCCCACTCACCACAACTAGAGAAAGCCCACACGCAGCAATGAAGACCCAGCGCAACCAAAAATAAATAAATAAAAGCAATCACTTATCTAAAAAAAAAAAAGGAAGAAGAAGAATAAGAAGCAGGCAGAGGGGTTGTATTTGAGGGTAGCCTGGGGATTGTAGCAATCATGAATAATGAACGTAGGGACCATGATTTCTGGCTTACATGTACTCCCACAGATATTTCATCGTCTCTACATTCTGATGAGGTGTCTGTTGTTCTTCCCACTTAGGGATGAGTAACAAAGTTCAGAAATCATCTGATGTGATGGATGCAGTAAGAAGATATGGACCGTGGAGCAGACGCTTGGGTTTCAGCTCTGTCTCCAATAAGTGCTGGCAGTGCAACACAGGCCCAACTACTTAAATGTTCTATGCCTCTAGCTTTCTCATCTCTAAAATGGGGTAATAATATTACTTACTTCATGAGATTTTCCTAAAGATTAAATGTATACTTAGAAAGAGAGCTTGGCACATTATAAGTGGAATATAGGTGCTGTTGCTGTCACTACTACTATTACTACTGTGATTATTATTATTGTCTGAATTGCCAACTAAGGAGAGCTGTATTCTCCTACATAATTCTCTGTCCCCAAGAGTCTCAAATGCCTACAGCTATAGCCAATCAGCTTCCACCACAGATTTAGCTACACCCCAGGCTCAAAACCCAATCATCTGGTACTTAGGAGAATTTAAGAAGCCCATAGCCTGCTGTTCAAGATTCATCTCGTCAGCCTTGGTGCTTGGACCCTTTCTGATCTTGTGCCCCGTGAACACTGGGGATCTGTCTCATGCCTCAGCATCCATTTTCCCAAGGCTATGAGGGACCGAGGTGCAGGGGGTGTCCTGCAAGCAGCAAGCTAACCACCTGCTGAGACTACTCCATCCTGGCACATCCTTGCCTGGCTGGTGCAACACCCTTGAGCTTCTGATCATACCACCACCAAGTGAATCTCCTTCCCTGGTAAACATGCCTGCCCTCTGGATCTGAGACCTCCCTGGCCTACATCAGCCCACCACTAACTAGGTCTTCTTCCAACAAGAGTCACCCAGTTTGAGAATGGCATTTCTTCATTTCTACCAAGTTCCACTTTCCCTTTCAGCTACATAATTTGATTTTTTTAAAAATCAATGGCCTCTTGCTAATCAACCTCCTGCCTTGGCATTTGTGCACTGAGCTTATACAGCAATCCAAAGCACTAGGCTACGTCAGGCCTTCACACAAATGCAATTGCACTTTTATTGCTGCCATAATTTTGAGTTGCTGAGTAACGAGACTGATTTCTCAGAGAAGTGAAAGGCAAATATGTGGCCACTCAGCAGCCAACTTCTTCTTCTTTTTATTTTTTTTAATTTTATTTTTGGCTGTGTTGGGTCTTTGTCGTTGTGCACAGGCTTTCTCTACTTGCGGTAAGCAGGGGCTACTCTTTGCTGTGGTATGTGGACTTCTCATTGCAGTGGCTTCTCTCATTGTGGAGCATGGGCTCTAGGCGCATGGGCTTCAGTAGTTGCAGAATGTGGACTCAGTAGTTGTGGCGCACGGGCTTAGTTGCTCCGTGACATGTGGAATCTTCCCGGACTAGGGCTCGAACCCATACCCCCTGCATTGGCAGGCAGATTCTTAACCACTACGCCTCCAGGGAAGCCCATCAGCAGCCAACTTCTATTTCTTTATAATTTGGTGCCACCAAGGACTATGTCTCGTTTTTCCTCCTTTCTGGTCACAGCAACCTCAACTGTCGAGAATAGCTGGGTGGTGTTCAACCCAAGCAAGATACACCTAGTCCTACTTATTCTTTTAAAAATATACATGAAGGGGAAATACTTCCCGAAAGGTGCAAAAGGAGCTTGGCAGACTCTCTCTCCAGCAAAACAACTGTTTAATTGGTGAAAATTATTTTTAAAAAATTATTTAAAGTCTCTAGAAATTGTCCTAAATACGTACAGCAATGGGAGAAACATTCATTCTAGAAAATCTACTAAACCTCAGTAAGAACAGTGAGAGTCTATGGTATTTGAGCCACAACTCACTCCCTTACCCCCTACCCCACAGCTCTACATTACAGAAGCTCTGCCCCAAGTCAATGTGTCCAAGAAGAAGAGGGCTCCCCCTCCCTCCGGCTCCCAGTGTGGAGCTCCTGTTTCATCTTGTCAGGGGGCAGTCCACTGGTTTTGCTCATCCCCCTCCCCAGCCCCAGGTTGCAGAAGTTCTATTCTGGTTCATGCTGCAGAGAGGACCAGTCTCCCTTCCCTCACTCAGCCCCTACTTATAGGGGAAAAGCTCTACTCTAGGCTCAGCAGGCTGAGATGACGGGGGACCCAATCACTCTATTCCCAGTTTGCCTGTAGAGAAGAGGTTTCATGTTACTAGAGATAAAGAGGGACTTTTTTTTTTTTTTTTTTTTTTTGCGGTACGCGGGCCTCTCACTGTTGTGGCCTCTCCCGTTGCGGAGCACAGGCTCCGGACGTGCAGGCTCAGCGGCCATGGCTCACGGGCCTAGCCGCTCCGCGGCATGTGGGACCTTCCTGGACCGGGGCACGAACCCGTGTCCCCTGCATCGGCAGGCGGACTCTCAACCACTGCACCACCAGGGAAGCCCAAAAACTACTTTTTTAAAAATGAGAAAGAACTCAAATTAATAACCTAGTCTTTCAACTAGAAAAATAAGAGTGAACTAAACCCCTAAAAAAAAGCAGAAGGAAAGAAATAATAAAGATTAGAGCAGAAAAAATGAAATAGAGAATAGAAAAATGATTTTAAAAAAATAAAAACAAAAATTTGGTCCTTTAAAAAGACTAAGAAAATTGACAAACCTTTAACTAGAGTGACCAAGAAAAAAGCAGAGAAAGAATACTTGACACTAAAATTAGGAATGAAAATGAGAACATCACTACCAGCCTTACAGAAATAAAAAGAATTGTAAAGGAATACTACAAATAACTTTATGCCAACAAATCAGATAAAATAGATGAAATAGGAAGTTCTTAGAAAAACACAAATTACGAAAACTGACCTGAGAAGAAATAGAAAATCTGAATATACCTGTAACAAGTAAAGAAATCAAATTTGTAATTTTAAAACTTCCCACAAGGGAAAGCCAAGGCCCAAATAAGTTCACTGGTAAATTCTACCAAAACTCAAAGAAGAATCAGTACCAATCCCTCATGAAATCTTCCTAAAAAATAGAAGAGAAACATTTCTCAATTCATTCTATGAGGTCATTACTACCCCGATATCAAAACAAAACAAAGACGTCACAAGAAAACTACATACCAGTATCCCTTACGAATATATTTGCACAAATCACTAGCAAAATACTAGCAAACTGATACCAGCAACATGTGAAAAGGATTATATACCATAAGCAAATGAGATTTATCCCAGGAAGGCAAATTCGTTTACTATCTGAAAATCAATTTGTGTAATGCACCATATTAATAGAATAAATGGCAAAAAATATCATTTCAAAAGATGCAGAAAAACAATTTGACAGAATCCAATAACCTTTCAAAATTAAAAAAAAAACCTCAAGAAATTATAAATAGAAGGAAACTTTTTCAACTTGCTAAAGGGATCGAAGAAAACCCACAGCATCTTAATTAACAGTGAAAGTCTGAGCGCTTTTCTCCTAATGTCAGGAACAAGACAAGGATGTCCACTCTTGCCACTTCTATTCAATATTGCACTGGGGCGGGGGGGGGGTCACTCAGCAAAGATGCAACACACATGATTAATTTATAAAAATGTTTTATTTCTATACATTGGCAATAAACATTATGGAAAAAATTAAGAATTCAATTCCATTTACAATAGCATGCTATTTCATACTAAGAAATAGAATGAAAAAGAATAACATAGTCAGGAAAAGGAAGTACAAGACTTGTACACTTAAAACTACAAAACATTGTTGAAAGAAATTAAAGATATAAATGAATGGAAAGACATTCCATGTTCATGGATTGGAAGGGTTAATATTAAGATAGCAATACTCACAAAATTCATCTACAGATTTAACACAACCCCTATCAAAATCGTAACTTCCTTTTTTGCAGAAACAGAAAAGCTGATCTTCAAATTCATATGCAAATTAAAGGGACCCAGAATAGCCAAAAGAATCTTGTAAAAACAAGTTGGAAGACTCACACTCCCCAAGTTCAAAACTTGCTGCAAAATTACACTGCAATCAAGACAGTGTGGTACTGGCATAAGGATAGATCAATGGAATGGAATTGAGGGTCTAGAAATAAACCTTTACATTTATAATCAGTTGATTTTCAACAAAAGCGGCAAGACAACTCAATGGAGAAAGAACACTCTTTCAACAAATGAAGCTGGGACAACTGGATATCCACAAGCAAATGAATAAATTTGCACTCCTACCTCAATTATATACAGAAATTGACTCAAAATGGATCATAGACTTAAATATAAGTGCTAAGTTATAAAAGTCTTAAACAAAAACATAGAAGCAAATTTGTGACTTTGGATTAAGTAATGGTTTCTAAATACTATAACAAAAGTACAAGCAATAAAAGGGGGGAAAAAAGGAAATTGGACGGTATCAATATTAAGACTTTTGTGGCACAAATGATACCATCAAGAAAGTGAAAAGATGACCCATGGAATGAAATAAAATATTTGCAAATCTTATACCTAATATGGGACTTATATTCAGAATATATTTAAAAATTCTTAAAACTAACAATGACAAAAACAAATAACACAGTTTTTAAGTGGGTAAGGATCTGAATAGATATTTTTCCAAGGAAGATATACAAATGATCAATAAGTGCATAAAAAGATATTCAACGTCATTATTCATAGGGAAATGCAAATCAAAACCACAATTGGATACCACTTTACACCCACTACAGTGGCTATAATTTAAAATACAGGCAATGACAAACATTGGTGAGAATGTGGAGAAATCAGAAGCCTCACACATTGCTGGCAGATTTTTAAATGGTGCAGCCACTTTGCATAAGAGTTTGGCAGCTACTCCAAACGTTAAATATAAAGTTACCACATGACTCGGCAATTCCACTCCTAGGCATATACCCAAGAGAAATGAAAACATATATTCATACGCTTGTACACAAATGTTCACGGCAGCATTAGTCATAACAGCCAAAAAGTAGAAACAATCCAAATGCCCATCAACTGATGAATGGTTAAATAAAATCTGGTATATCTATATAATGAAATATTATTCCACAATAAGAACAAATAATGTACAGATACATACTACCATATGCGTGAACCTTGAAAACATTATGCTAAGTGAAAGAAGCTAGTCTCAAAAAACAATACCTTGTGTTTATGTGAACTATCCATTTATATAAAATGTCCAGAAAAGTGCAGAATTGGAAGGTCTGTAGAGAGAGAAAGTATATTAGTGGTTGGGCTGGAGTAGTGGTTGGGAGGAAGTGGGGAGTGCTAACAGGCACGGAGTTTATTTGGGGGAGACAAAAAATTTCCAAAATTAGATAGTGCTGATAATTAGACAAACTGGTGAAAATACTAAAAAACGTTGAAATCTACACTTTAAATGGTTTAATTGTGTGGCGATGTGAGTTAGCTCTCAATAAAGCTGTCTAAAACTCATCATGGTTCACGGATAGGAAGACAACATTGTTAAGATGTCAGTTCTTCCCAACCTGACCTAGAGATTCAATACAATACAGTCAAAATCCAAGCAAGTTATTTTGTGGATATCAACAGAATGATTCTGAAGTTTATATGGAGAAGCAAAAGGCCTACGATAGCCAACACAATACTGAAGGAGAGCAATAAAGTCACAGGACTGACACTACTTGACTTAAAGACTTACTATAAAGCTAAAGTAATCAAGATAACATGGTATTAGTGAGAGAACAGATAAATTAATGGGACAGAATAGAGAGCCCAGAAATAGATCCACACAAACACAGTCAACTGATCTTTGTCAAAAGAGCAAAGGCAATACAATGGAGAAAAGATAGTCTTTTCAACAAATGATGCTAGAAAAACTGGACAGCCACGTGCAAAAACAAACAAAGAATTTAGATACAAATTTTACACCCTTTGCAAAATTTAACTCAAAAATGGATCACAGATATAAATGTAAAGCACAAAACTATAAAACTAGGAGATAACATAAGAGATAATCCAAGTAACCATGGGCTTGGAGATGAACTTTTAGATACAACACCAAAAGCACAATCTATGAATGAAAAAAAATGTTTATTAATTAAACCTCATTAAAACTAAAAATTTCTGCTCTGCAAGACACACTGTTGAATGAAAAAACAGAAAAGCCACAATGGAAGAAAATATTTGCAAAACACATACCTGATAAATGATTTGTATTCAAAATATATGAAGAACTTTTAAAACTTAACAAGAAAAAAACTACCCACTTTAAAAATGGGCAAAAGATCTAAACAGACACCTCACCAAAGAAAACATAAAAATGGCAAATAAACATAGGAAAAGATGCTAAATATCACATGCCATTAGGGAACTGCAAATTAAAACAAGATACCACTTCACACCTATTAGAATGGCAAAATCCAAAACACTGACAACAAATATTGACAAGGATGTGGAGCAACAGGAATACTCATTAGGTTCTGGTGGGAATGCAAAATGGTACAGCCACTTTGGAAGACAGTTCAGCAGTTTCTTACAAAACCAAACATACTCTTAATACACAATCCAGTAATCGCACTCCTTGGTATTTACCCAAATGAGTTGAAAATGTCTATCCACAAAAAAGCCTGCACACAAATGTTTATAGCAGCTTTATTCATAATTGCCAAGATAACAAATATGTCTTTCAATAGGTGAATAGTTAAACTGTAGTATATCCAAACAATGGAACACTGTTCAGAGATAAAGACAAATGAGCTATCAAGCCATGTAAAGACACGGAGGAAACTTAAATGCATATTGTTGAATGAAAGAAGCCAGTCTGGAAAGGTCTACATACTGTATGATTCCAGCTATATGATATCTGTAAAAGGCAAAAGTACAGAGACAGTAAAAAGATCAGCGATTGCCAGGAGTTGGGGAGAGGAAGGGACGAATAGGTGGAGCAAAGGAAATTTTTAGGGCAGTGAAACTATTCTTTATGATTCTATAATGGTAGATATTTGCCATTATGCATTTGTCAAGACCCATAGAATGTACAACACAAGAGTGAATCCTAATGTAAACTACGGGCTTTTGTTAATAATGATGTATAAATATTGTCATCAATTATAACAAATGTTCCACAATAATGCAACACTTCAATAACGGGGAAACTAGGGATGGGAACTCTTTGTACCTTCCACTAAATTTTTCTATAAACCTAAAACTGCTCTAAAAATAATAAAATCTATTAATTAAAAAAGAAAAAGTTCGGGGCTTGCCTGGTGAAGTAGTGGTTAAGAATCTGCCTGCCAGTGCAGGGGACACGGGTTCGAGCCCTGGTCCGGGAAGACCCTATATGCTGCAGAGCAACTAAGCCCGTGTGCCACAACTACCGAGCCTGCACTCTAGAGCCCACCAGCCGCAACTACTGAAGCCTGCACACCTAGAGCCCATGCTCCACACCAAGGGAAGCCACTGCAATGAGAAGCCCACGCACAGCAACGAAGAGTAGCCCCAGCTCGCCGCAACTAGAGAAAGCCCGTGCGCAGCAACGAAGACCCAATGCAGCCAAAAATAAATAAATAAATACAAAGGAAGAAAAAAGAAAAAGTTCCCCAGTCATTTCTCATGTGCAGTCCTGTTGCATATCACCAATTCAAGCACACAGAGTTGCTTGATTCTTGAGAGTGAGTGAGTGCTCTTATCTCTTTCCACAAGGAAACAAGTAAACAAATTATAAAATAATAATAATTTGTCATGTAATATTTGGTACATCCAAAAGAAAATATGTAATCTGCATGTGAGTTATACAGTGTATAGTAAAGTGAATACTGCCTTAAAAACTAGGATATCATCAGTATTGCTACATCCACCTATATGCTCCTCCTCATCCTATCTCCTTCCTCCCATCAAAGGGAATAACGATTCTCCTGAGTTCTGTGTTTACCTTTCCTTTGCATCTTGTGAAACAACTTGGTGTTAGGAAGGCAGCTCTGGAACTTCACTGCCTACATCACTGCCATGGTGGTAGGCAGCTTCTAAAATGACCACCAATGATTCCAGCCAGCTGGCATATTTACTCCTTTGTGTAATCTCCTTCCCTTGAGCAAGGACTGGACTTGAAGGCTTGCTTCTCTTCTGAGGAGACTATGGCAACCATGATGGGATGTCATTTCCAAGACTGGGTTGCAGAAAGATTCTAGCAGCCATCTTGTTCTCTCTCTCTTGCTTTTTCTCTTGCTGGCCCTGATGGAAGCCAAGTGCCATGTTTTGAGCTGCCCTATGGTAAGAATCACATACCGTCAGTCTAACAAACCCAAGGACCTGCATCCTTCTGACAGTCATGTGAGTGAGCTTGGAAACGGATCCTCCTCTAGTCGAGCCTTGAGATGACTAGAAGCCCTAGTGGATACCTTGACTGCAGCCTTGTAAGGAACCCTGAGCAAGAGGGCCCAGCTAAGCCATACCTAGATTTCTGACCCACAGAAACTGTGAAATAATTTTGTTTTTTTAAGATGCTAGATTTGGGAATACAATACTCTCCCCTTATCCACGGGGGGATACGTCCCAAGACCCCCAGTGGTTGCTTGAAACTATGGATGGTACCAAACCCTACATATACTATGTTTTTTCCTATATATAATACCAATGATAAAATTTAATCTATAAATTAAGCACAGTAAGAAACTAACAATAATCACAAATAATAAAATAGAACAATTATACTGTAATAAAAGTTTTCTGAATGTGGTCTCTCTCTCTCCCTCTCTCTCTCTCTCTTTTTGTCAAAATATCTTATTGTACACTGGACAAACAGCTGACTCATGTCCTGGGCAGGACAGAGCAGAATGGCGAGAGATTTCATCACACTACTCAGAATGACATGTACCTTACAACTTATGAGTTGTCTCTTTCTGGAACTTTCCATTTAATATTTTGGACCATAGTTGACCATGGGTAACTGAAGCGACAGAAAGTGAAACTGCAGATAAGGGGGTACTACTGTTAATTTGTTATGCAGCAATAGATAACTAATATGGGCATTTTATTAGCTATGTGATCTTGGGCAAATAACTTATAATTTCTGTGCCTCAGTTTCATAGCTATGAAATAAAGTTATCTTCTCATGGTGTCTAGAGAGGATAAAATAAGTTAATATACAAAAGGCTTAAAGTAGTTTGTGGTGCATAGTAAGTGCCTAGTAAATGTCAGCTATCTGTTTGGGTTGCATGATATATGTATGGATTCCTCACTGAAGGTGCAGCCAAGACCCAACCTCTCCTCACTTTAGCATGAACAGGCACTGCTGATGTTGGGATATTGGAGAAGGGGCTGCAGGTCCACAACATTTATGCCTGTTTATAAGAGCTTGCCCCCCTTTTTTGAGGTGGGGGGACTAGTTTCAGGAGCTGGTCCTCCACTGATAAGATGAAATTTATTGAAGTTTGTCTAAACTGACTGTGTTCAATGTTCAGGGAGCTTCCATATCAAGAACTTGGTGAGTCCCCACTGAAGACACTGATGTTACAAAAGGAGAGAAGACATCTCTGTTCAACCCTCAGTTTCCCTGACTGACAAACACAGATCTCTATAACTTCTTTTCGTGGGTTATACCTACCATTCATCCCCAGCCTCTCTAGAGCACCTCAGACCAGAAGTGCCAGAAGCAATACACAGGGATCTGGGTATGAACACATGGAAGTTAAACAATATACTGAGATGTGTAATTCCAAAATTTAGTGACTTGCTTATGCTTCAGTCATTGATTTATGCCCACTGCAAGCCAGGCACTCTGCTAGTTCATGAGGTTCAACACCAAATAAGTTAAGGGGCTTCGGTTGGAATTTGAGGATTCATGCAGATCCCTCACCTAAGTGTAGGGGTCTGTAGTCCTGTTTGCCTGGGTTCACCATTCTTCCTTTCTTTCTCTAGTAGCAATACTGGGAAGTCACTAGTCCATAAAGCTATACACATGGAACTTCCATTGAGCATTTTGGTGCCTCCCTTTTAAATACGAAAGGCATTGGGGTTCACCAGATGTTTGAGGAACTGCTCTATCATGGAAGAAAGACTAACATAAGCAAAGCAGGGGGAAAAAAATTGGGAAATAGAAACAAGGTATTGATAGATTTTTTTTAAAAACCTGTAACTAATATCCTCAGAGATATAGGGAAAACTATTGTATCCTTAAAACAAGAACTTATAATGATTAAAGAGAAATATTAAAAGAACTCTTGAAAATTAAAAATATTATAACAAGTAAACAACTCAGTAGAATGGTTGTGAGAGTAAGTTAAGGGAACCTCAAAGAGATGCACAGAGCACCAGAGAAGTGAAAAATGGGAGAAAGTACAAGAAGATTATAACACCAATGAGAACAGCCAATATTTGAATAACAGAGGCTCCTAATAAGTACCTACTGTACAGCACAGGGGACTCTACTCAATGCTTTGTCACAGCCTATGTGGGAAAAGAATCTAAACAAGAGTGGATGTATATACATGTGTAACAGATGCCCTGTGCTGCACACCTGAAACTAGCACAACATTGTAAATCAACTATACCCCAATAAAAAGTTTAAAAAAATAACAGAAGCTCCAGAAAGAGAGAAACAAAGAGGGGAAATTATTGAAGCAATAAACCAGGACATGAATTTCCAGATTGAAAGGGTCCCCAAGTACCAGAACAAAGGATGGAAAACATCACCAACCAACTGACCCTCAAAAAATCAGGAACAAGAATAGCATCAGACTTCTCAATATCAAGACTGCAAGGTGGAAACAATGGAGAAATACGTTAAAAATCCTGAGAGTCAGGGGAGAGATGATCTCCATTCTATAATTTTATATTCAGCCAAACTGTTAAGAAAGTGGGAGGATATAATAGAAAATCACCTCACACATACAAGGTCTCAAAAATAGTGCCTCCCATGAACCCTTCCTCAGAAAACTGCTAAAGGATGTTCTCCACCAAGATGAGGGAGCAAATCAAAAAAGAGAAAGCCTGGCATCCAGGGAATCAAGAATTTAATACAGGAGAGAGTCAAGGGAATTTCCAATGTGATGATGAAGGGAAGTTCCAGGGTGACAGACGAGCGAGAAACCAAGTTGGAGCAGGAGGACCAAGAATTAAATCAATACATAATTTTACGTGTCAACATATTTAAGAGAAAATTATAATTCTGCCAGGGAGCTCAGGGATAAAATAGTGATAGGTACATAGAAAACCAAGTAAATGACAAATCAGGGCAATTATAACCCAAGGAAAACAACAAAGTTGTACAAGAAAAGAAATGTAATCATGATACACTATGTAACTCAAGCTGAGATTAATACAACCATAATAACATAAAAATTGAATACTAATATTACCAAAAAATGATAATATAATCATATTAGGAAGATAGAAAGAAATGTGTTTTGGGAGATAAGAGAGATAAATCCTCTTCTTACACAAAAAGAAGTTAACAAATGGTAAGTAGATATTTTTTAAAAAAACAAAATATGCATGTTATTTAGAAACATGGATAATACTGGAAGTAAACAGCTAAAAGAGTTGGAAATGGTTGCCAGAGGGAGAAAAAAAGTTAGGAGAAAGGAAAAGTGCTGCCTTCCCTTCAAAGACCCATATGGATACTTATTCTTTTAAACTAAGTACATGAAATTTAAATATGGACTGCATAATAGATGATAGCGTTGAATTAACTTTGAATTCCCTAGTTGTTATAATGGTATTATGATTATATAGAAGAATGCCTTTAATTCTTAGGAGATACATGATGAAGTATATAGGTATAAAGCAATACAATATCTGTAATATATTTTTAAATTATTCAGCAAAAATAAATAATAAGATAGGTAGATGATAGATGGGTAGGTAGATAGAGAGATAGTTGATAGACTGACAGAGATGAGAAAATAAAGAAATGTAACAAAATGTAATTGGTGAGACTAGATAAAGGGTATGTAGATGTTCACTGTACTTTTCTTTCAACTTTTCAATCATCTTTTTTTTTTAATTAATTTATTTATTTATCTATTTTTGGCTGTGTTGGGTCTTCGTTTCTGTGCAAGGGCTTTCTCTAGTTGTGGCAAGCGGGGGCCACTCTTCATCGCGGTGCGCGGGCCTCTGACTATTGCAGCCTCTGTTGTTGAGGAGCACAGGCTCCAGACACGCAAGCTCAGTAGTTGTGGCTCACGGACCTAGTTGCTCCGCAGCATGTGGGATCTTCCCAGACCAGGGCCCGAACCCGTATCCCCTGCATTGGCAGGCAGATTCTCAACCACTGCGCCACCAGGGAAGCTCTCAATCATCTTTTAAATTTTTCAAAATAATATGTTTGTGGGAAAACCACAACATTTTATCAGGTACATTGTTACTCTGATAAAAATAAAGCACTTGGCCCAATGCCTGATATATTTATATAGGCATGCTAGCTATCATTAGTATTTTTATCATTATCACCATCATTATTTCTCACTAAGTGGTCCAATTTAACAGATAAGAAAGTGATAGACCACTGATTGTTACTCCTGGATAATAAGAAAACATATTAACCAAAGACAATTTTTACTTCACCATTCACCCACCCACCTATCTACCCAGGGTCTAGGGCCTAATGTGTAGCACTAGAAACGTAAGCAAATATGCTCTTTCCTCTTACATAATGCTCATGGTCCATACCTGAATGATAGTTGTGGTCACCTCTGGTTTGAGATGGTCCAGAAAATGACCAATGGCCTGGTTAAAGAGATATAAAAGGAGCAGAATCACAAATGTTGAAAGGAAAGGTAGTTTAAGGTACCTCTCAGGTGTCCAACTTGGTGGATCTGGGTGAGTGAAAGGATATTGCCTAGAACGAGACCAGCCACCTTGACTTTTACAGTACCTTGTTCAGAGTTGCTTAAGGGTGTACGCTGACTTCCCACCCCAAGAGCCATCCCGAGACCTGGAGCCTGTTGTGTCATAACTATTTATTCTAAATGTATTACATTCACACCTGGCCCTATTTCATGTTACCATTTTCTGTCCACTTGAGAAGAGTTGAAGGTCTTCCCAGAGTCTAGCCAAACAACTTAATGACTTATGTCCTAAAAAAGCTCAGTACAACTGCAGATTTAGAAACACTAGTGTGCACCTACCTACCCTGGTCACTTATAAATGCTTAGAAGTCCAATATAATAATGAGACAACCTCAAAGGAACTCATCTTCACGTGTCTCTGTTCTGAAGCATCAGGTCAAATCTAACTGGTGTTTTCTGCCTCTAGGTTGAGTCCCTAACCTCTGAGTAACATGTCATTTGTGTGTGTGTGTGTGTGTGTGTGAGTGTGTGTACACAGATAGACTAGCAAGTATATATACAGTCGATCCTCACTATTCACAGATTCCACGTTCATAAATTCCCCTGCTTGGTAAAATTTATTTGTAACACCAAAATCAATACTTTCACAGTCATTTATGGACATGTCCAGATCAGCAAAAAAATTGAGTGGCCTGACATGCACATTCTCAGCTGAGGTTGAACAAGGCAACACTCTTGTTTCAGCTCTTATACTATAAACAAGTGTCTTATCTGAAGTCTATTTAATGCCCTGCCCCATTTTTCTTTTTTTGCATTTTTGTGCTTTTTCTGGTGATTTTACTATTTTAAAAGGCCCCCCAGGCATAGCGATGAAGTGCTGTCTAGTGTCCCCAAGCACAAGAAAGTTGCAGTGGGCCTCGGGGAGAAAATACGTGTGTTAGATGAGCTTCATTCAGGCGTGAGTTATAGTGCTGTTGGCCATGAGTTCAATGTTAGTGAGCCAACAGTATATATTAGAGAAGGCGTCTTTAAAGAGAAACACATAAAACAAGGTTATGTATTGATTGGCTGACAGAAATGTTGCAACCTGAGGCTCGCAGGAACCTGACCCTTTTATTTCCCCTAGAAGCAATGATTCAGTATCCACTAAGTCAGAGTTTGTGGCAACTTTGTAGACCACAACCCGCATAAATAATAAGAATCAACTATGCAATATGTGTTTGTGTGTCTATAGGTTTATGTACATATATTATGTATGTATATATATATACATAGGTATATATCTTTCCAATGGCTCTTTGAAAAGTAATATGAACAGGTCCTCCTTTGTTGCTTGATTTTTTTCAAAACAACCACCAAATGCACTTCCCCCAAGGTCACATGTTAAAATTCTAGGATGGGGCTTCCCTGGTGGCGCAGTGGTTGAGAGTCCGCCTGCCGATGCACGGGACACGGGTTTGTATCCCGGTCCGGGAAGATCCCACATGCCGCAGAGCGGCTGGGCCCGTGAGGCATGGCCGCTAAGCCTGTGCAACCGGAGCCTGTGCTCCGCAGCGGGAGAGGCCACAACAGTGAGAGGTCCGCATAACGCAAAAACAAAAAAAACCAAAATTCTAGGATGTAGCTGAAAAGAGGCAGGAATTCAAATGACATGGCTGACAAGGGATTAATCTCCAAAATATAAAAACAGCTTATACAGCTCAATATCAAAAAAACAAACAACCCAATCAAAAAATGGGCAGAAGATCTAAAAAGACATTTCTCCAAAGAAGACATACAGATGGCCAGTAGGCACATGAAAAGATGCTCATCATCACTAACTATTAGAGAAATGCAAATCAAAACTACAATGAGGTATCACCTCACACTGGTCAGAGTGGCCATCATCAAAAAATCTACAAATAATGAATGCTGGAGAAGGTGTGGAGAAAAAGGAACCCTCCCACACTGTTGATGGGAATTCCTTAAAAAAACTAAAAATGGAGCTACCATACAATCCTGCAATCCCACTCCTAGGCATATATCCAGAGAAAAACACAATTCAAAGAGGTACATGCACTGCAGTGTTCATAGCAGCACTATTTACAATAGCCAAGACATGGAAGCAACCTAAGTGTTCATCAACAGACGAATGGATAAAGAAGATGTGGTATATATACACACAATGGAATATTACTCAGCCATAAAAAAGAATGAAATAATGCCATTTGTAGCAACATGGATGGACCTAGAGATTATCATACTAAGTGAAGTAAGCCAGAGAAAGACAAATATCATATTATATCACTTATATGTGGAATCTAAAAAAAAAAGATACAAATGAACTTATTTACAAAACAAATAGACTCACAGACATAGAAAACAAACTTATGGTTACAAAAGGGGAGGCGGGGAGAGGGATAAATTAAAAGTTTGAACTTCAAATATACACACTACTATATATAAAATAGATAACCAACAAGGACCTACTGTAATAGCACACAGGGGACTCTACTCAATGTCTTTTAATAACCTACAATGCGAGAGAAGATAACAGAAGAATATATATATTTATACATATATGTGTAACTGACTCACTTTACTGTGCACCTGAAACTAATACACAACATTGTGAAACAACTATATTTCAATTCAAAAAAAAATTTTTTAAGGGGGCAGGAATGATATAGGAAAAGTGTGGAAATGATAACTGTGGCTAGATAAGTCAGAAATCACCTCCCTTTGCAGAACTGTTCAGGTCCCCTCACTCTGAGCTGCACCCCTCACAACCAGTACCTCTAAGAACCCCACGGCTCTGGTCTGCAATCGTGTACCTACCGTGGTCCTTCACACTGCCCTCAGCCTAGGCCTCTATAGATTATGGGTAATGATTGTTTCCCATGAGAAGAAAGGATGAACGGGAGAGTCTTCCCCACCCTTCTGGCCTCAGCCATGGAGCATTCACTTATAGTAGGTAACAAGTACACAAACAACCCCAGGTACTTTATCTTGAGCCCTGGTAATCTAAGTATGATTATTTATACATTGTCTGGCACATAGTAGGCATTCAGCAAGTATGAACAAATTAACATCTTAGCATAAATAGTCATTCTTTCCCTTTAAAATATGATCCTGAAAGATCTGTCCCATTCCTAATGATGGTTTTATTATTCTTAAGGACATTTTCTTTTCTTTGCATCAGAGAAACACATCTTCAATCCTGCATCAAAAGTCACTGGGTGCTGGTGGGAATGTGAATTGGTTCAGCCACTATGGAGAACAGTATGGAGGTTCCTTAAAAAACTACAAATAGAACTACCATACGACCCAGCAATCCCACTACTGGGCATATACCCTGAGAAAACCAAAATTCAAAAAGAGTCATGTACCAAAATGTTCATTGCAGCTCTATTTACAATAGCCCGGAGATGGAAACAACCTAAGTGCCCATCATCGGATGAATGGATAAAGAAGATGTGGCACATATACACAATGGAATATTACTCAGCCATAAAAAGAAACGAAATTGAGTTATTTGTAATGAGGTGGATAGACCTAGAGTCTGTCATACAGAGTGAAGTAAGTCAGAAAGACAAAGACAAATACCGTATGCTAACACATATATATGGAATTTAAGGGAAAAAAATGTCATGAAGAACCTAGGGGTAAGACAGGAATAAAGACGCAGATCTACTGGAGAACGGACTTGAGGATATGGGGAGGGGGAAGGGTGAGCTGTGACAAAGTGAGAGAGTGGCATGGACATATATACACTACCAAACGTAAGGTAGATAGCTAGTGGGAAGCAGCCGCATAGCGCAGGGAGATCAGCTCGGTGCTTTGTGACCGCCTGGAGGGGTGGGATAGGGAGGGTGGGAGGGAGGGAGACACAAGAGGGAAGAGATATGGGAACATATGTATATGTATAACTGATTCACTTTGTTATAAAGCAGAAACTAACACACCATTGTAAAGCAATTATACCCCAATAAAGATGTTAAAAAAAAAAAGTCACTGGGTAAAGACAGTTTGATTCAGTGACCTTGATTTATTGAAATTGCTTGAAGAGAACATCAGTGCCATAAACAGTGGTAAGCGCGCAGCCGAGATGCCATCCAGTCTCAACTTGGCCTATGCTAGCACCCCTGTTCTCACAGCTGGCAACCCAGTCCACGCAGCTGGCTGGCACCCCAGTCCTCACAGTGAGCACCTAGTTTACACAGCTGGCTGCTAATCCAGTCCACACCTGGCTGGCATCCCATTGCACACAGCTGGCACTCCAGTCCATTCAACTGGCTGGCACTTGGATTCTCACAGCTGGCACCCCAGTCCACTCAGGTGGTGACCCAGTCCACACACCTGGCTGGAATCCAGGCCCTCACAGTTGGTACCCACTCCACACAACTGGTGCCCCAGAATGGCAGCTGCTCCACTGGGAAGCTTCTCACTCTTCCTTGCTCTTGACAACAAAGTCTGTACTGGCCTCTGAACACACCTCAGGTGACTACTCTGTTCTCACTAAGCAAAACAACCTTCGATGACACTGAAAGGGGGTTAGGTAAGACACCTAGTAAAGCTTTCCAGGCAGAAGAGTCTAAGACATGACCACAAGGAACCTCTTTTATTGAGGATTCCCAGAAAGGAGAGCACTTACAGGTTTCCCAGATGGTGTGAATGTAGTTCTAGTAAGGGGCCTCTTGGAGCCCCTTTGACCTGCGCTGGGATGGAGGTTGTTCTCTTCAAGGTGTCCAGGCTACTCCAGGCACAGCAAAGTCAAAAGCATGGCTCAGGCCTGCATCAGGAGCAAAGGCCCTGTGAAGTCAGGCCCTGACCCTTGTGGAGGTATGGTGACCATGGTGTGGGGACTCCACGTTGTCCAAAAAACCCACCAGGCAAGCCTAGCACAGATGAACACTGGAGTCCAACTGCAGGTAGAAAGGAGCATCATGGGAGTCTCGGATACTGGACCAGACAGTGCACAGCGGGTCTG
This sequence comes from Delphinapterus leucas, assembly GCF_059928025.1. NCBI lineage: Eukaryota > Metazoa > Chordata > Mammalia > Artiodactyla > Monodontidae > Delphinapterus > Delphinapterus leucas. The sequence goes on along the minus strand of NC_143129.1, from coordinate 162,980,767 downwards.
GAACGGTGCTCTTCTCAGATGGAACATACTTAGAAGGGCACACACACCCATTCCTAACTCTTTATCATCTTTAAAGAGACACCTGAATATAACACCTGTTGGAAACATGTAGAAGGGGAAACGCAGAAAGTACTTCCCTAAGCCCAGGCCAGGAATGTTGCTGAGAGAATATCCAGGAAGGGCAGCTCCCCTGAGCTCAGTGGCACTGCCACTCATTATCTTGGGAGTGCATCTTCCCCTCTATCAACGTTGGTTTGTTCAACTGGGAAATGAGAATGATGGTGCTTATCTCTCAGAAGCTCCTTCCACCATTGCCTCAGTCTGAGCTGATCCAATTAGATTCTCCCTCTTGGGCATTTGAAAGTGAGATGGAAAGACCACATAAGTTAGCCATGGATATCCTCCATTTGCCCCTCCAAATCCACACCCTATCCTTCTCTGCCCTGCTCTGTGCCCTGGGAAGCTGACCTCTATCTGGATTGTATCAACTGGCCTCCCTGACCTCCTGGATTCTAGCCTGATCTGGCCAACATGTGGCACCAGCAGGAGAGAGAAGAGTGGAAGGAGAGAAAGGTAGGGGACCTTATTCCCACAGTTCCCTCTCTGCCAGGTTATGGTTTGGCAGTGGCTGCATTCCTCTACCGAAGGCCATGACTCTTGTCAGGCAGCCTTTCTCCCATTGCCACAGGCTTTGCCAGGTTCAAGGGCACCACTCCCTCCCCTTGCCCCTTCTGATCTACAAAAAGAAATGGTTTCCCACTTTGCCAGCCCCAAGGTGCTTCAGGGTCCCTTGTTGGTTTCCCTGAGCCCTTTACTGGTAGAAAATCTCCGCCCTAAGCTCTCTTTGAGCTCCCCTTTCAAGCAGACCTTCTGTGTCCTGCTGGACCCCTGACAATACAGGGAGCCAAACTGGAAAGCCTCAAAGATTTAATGACCTGAGGTCACAACTTGGGGGCATTATGATAGCCCTTGTAGAAGCAGGATCATGTAGCTGTAGAGAGCATCCAAGGAGCAGATGGCTGCCTGGTGACTTTCCAGGACCCACACGGCATGACCACGCATCCCATACTCCAGAGTCCCTTCCAACAACCTCTCTGGCTGAGCTAGCTTGAGCAGGCTTCTGATTCTTGCGCTCATGGATCCCTGATTGAAACACACGCCTGTCTTTATCCCACTCTAGGAGAGCAGCTGCCTGTTACTTCTCACAAGGACTGGAATTCCTACTGGCGAAAAGGTCTGTCCCTTTTTAGGTACGAAGAGCCAGATGGGTGGGTTCTATGTCTGATCTTGAGCGCGCTGGATGATCAGTACCCAGCCTAGCACATGGCCGAGTAGACACTCAAAAATATATCGTACTGAATGACTAAAAGAATAATCTCCAAGCAAATGCGTTTGTTGGGTGCACAAACACAAGATCATTTCAGAGGAGATGCTTAGTTGAGAAGGACTGTTGGGCATTTTGCTAATTGGCTGAATAAACACGAGTCCACTTTTCTCTTCCACCCAAACCGCCTTTGATTTATCGATGTTCTGTAAAGCCGGCTGCCACAGATGACCGGGAATGCCTTCCCAGGCACGTAGGGGCACTGGAAGAGGAGGAACTTGCCTCCAGGTACACAAGACCTGAGCATTTTGCTTTCTGGTTTTGAAATGTAGGAGAAACAACAAAGGGTTGAAGGAAGACATTTTGGCTGGATGTAGAGGATAAATATTCCTAGAACTGTAGACTCTCAGAATTGGAAGGAATGTTCAAGGTTGGCAAGTCCAGTCTTCCACAAGTGGTAAAATAGCCCTCAGCAAAGGCTGGGGACCCCTCTTGGCCAGCCCAGAGCAGTGCTGTGCCTCCCCAGACTCCCCCCTCTCCCAGCTCAGCAAAGGCTGGGGACCCTTCTTGGCCGGCCAGAGAGGTGCTGTGCCTCCCCAGACTCCCCCCTCTCCCAGCTCAGCAAAGGCTGGGGACCCCTCTTGGCCAGCCCAGAGCAGTGCTGTGCCTCCCCAGAATCCCCCCTCTCCCAGCTCAGCAAAGGCTGGGGACCCCTCTTGGCCAGCCCAGGGCGGTGCTGTGCCTCCCCAGACTCCCCCCTCTCCCAGCAAAGGCCTGGCATTTCAGAGGAGGCAGGCAAGGGGGTGTCGCACGTGGAAGTGGCAGAGACAGGGTCAGGGGTGGCAGTCACGGTCATGCTCTGTCCGTGCCCCTGTGAACACGGGGTCTCACAGGGCAGGGGCTTTGGCTAAGCAGGCCCAGTCATGGGTGCCCACACCAGCCCAGGCAGGTCCTCTTCACAGAACTCAAGTGCTCGTCGAATGTTGACACGTCTCTGTCTCTCGGCTTGCAGTGGGCAGGTGCGGCCTCCACCACCCTCAGGAGCCTGGACTGGAGGTGCTGCCAAAGAACGTACCACCCCCCCACCCACGTTGCCATCCAGAATGAGCCGGCAGTGCCAGGTCCATCTCAAAAGAGATGCTCAGAACTGCTCTATCGTAAGTATATATCATATCATACTGTATCATATCATATTGTATCATGTATCATGTTGTATAGTATCATATGTTATTATATCATATCGTATCATATCACGTCGTGTCATATATCATATCGTATGGTATCATATTATATCATTTCTTCTTATCACCTCTATTTTACAGATAAAGAAACTGAGGCCCAGAGGGACTAAGTCACTTGTCAATGGCTAGGAAGAGGGGAAGCAAGAATGTGAATCACAGTTGGGCTCAGAAGCACGTGAGCTTTCAAGAGCAACAGGTGTTTGGTGGAGAGTGAATGGGGGGCAGGGCAGGGAGGATCAAAACCTGCCTGGAGAATAGGAGAGGCTTGGAGGAAAACATGGGCCAAGCTTTCAAGGTTAGGTAGAGGCTCTCCTGGTATCAGAGAAAGGGCATTCCAGTCAGGGCACAAGTTTGCCTCCTGGGTGCCAAACTCTGTTCTAGGAGTTGGGAATGCAGCCTTCAACAAGATATACAGAATTTCCTGACCTGGGGAAGCTTATACTCTGGTGAGAAAGATAGACAACAGGGGCTTCCCTGGTGGCGCAGTGGTTGAGAGTCCACCTGCCGATGCAGGGGACACGGGTTCGTGCCCCAGTCCGGGAAGATCCCACATGCCGCGGAGCGGCTGGGCCCGTAAGCCATGGCCACTGAGCCTGCGTGTCCAGAGCCTGTGCTCCACAACGGGAGAGGACACAACAGTGAGAGGCCCGTGTACCACAAAAAAAAAAAAAGACAACAAAAAATAATAACAATTAACTCTGTAGTGTGTTAGGTGATAAATGCTGTGCAGAAAAATTAAGCAGGGAATGGGAGTTAAGGAAGGAGTTCTGGAAGAATAAGATGGTCAGGGAAGGCTTCAGATATCCATTTGAGCAAATACTTGAAGGGATAAGAATGAGCCATTCAGGTATGTACAGGAAGGGCATTCCAGGCAGAAGAAATAGCAAGTGCAAAGGCCCTGAGGCAGAGGCATTTTGGGTATTTGCGGAGCATCGAGAATCCAGTGGAAGGAGTGGGAAGAAGGTAACTGGACTGAATGGACTCTAGGGTTACCCATTGGGGGAACCTTTCTGTGCCTCAGTCTTTTCATCTATATAAGGAATGCACCCTCCCCAGGTATTCAGGGACCAGGATGCTCCAAGCCTATGGTTTCCACTGCCTTCTCCCCTGAGGTCTGAGTCTTCTTCTGTCTCTGTAAAAAAGACCTCAAGTAAAAGCCAAGGGGCAGCTGGCTGAGAAGCCAGAGCAGGCAGCACAGGGAAGGGGCAGGACAAACAGGGGAGTGAGGGGGTGCACTCTGGGGAGAGGGGGCAGCAGACAACTCCCATGTCCCCTGGACAGGACTCGTGGTCCAGGAGGAGGGAGTGGGGAAGAGGGCAGGGAGGAGGCTGAGTCAGCTTCTTCAGTCCTGGGGCTGCCATCTTGCCTGGGGCAGGAGCCCTACTCAGGAAACCAGTGTCGGGAGTGTCTCACCTGGAAAGTGAGTACTCCTCCCTTCCCCAGGCCAAGCCAGAAGGAGGGAGCATGGTCCATCAAAGGGCCACCAAAGGAGTCTCTCAGAGATTCCCACTGAAGCCCCGACTCTACAGTTGCACCTTGCCTTTCTCCGCCCATGTCCACCCCAGGCCCCTCCCCTGCCTGTCCTTGGGGGCTGCAGCTTCCAAAAGCCACCAACCCTCACCCCAGCCCCGGGACTGGAGAAAGGGCTGTCATTTCCAGGGGCTTGGCTTCTGACTTTTAGAAATGCCCCCAGGGAATGGGGCATGGCAAGAGGAGGAGAATTTCCCAACAATGGGTGGGGATGCATAGATTCAATTATGTCCCACTGTTCCCCTCACTCCCCTTAGTTCTCCAATAGAGGAACTAGGAGACCCATGTCCTGTGCAGAGAGGCTGAGACACATAGAGAAACAGGAAAAACACACCAGAGAGGTAGAGAACTAGCACGCCAGACACAAGGAGAGGCAGCAAAGGAGAGAGAGAAACAGAGGCAGAGAGAGGGGCACAGAGAGGGAGAGATGGAAAACAGAGTGACAGCCAGACAGATAGAGAAATAGAGGGGAAGACAGACAAAAGTGTGCGGGAGGGAAGCAATGAGTCGGAGACAGAGAGACAGAAAAAACAGGCAAATTCTGGGCTTCAGCAGGAGAACCAGCGATGGCTGTCCCTGCTATGGGAATCCCTTCATCTATTTGTAGAGAACACAGAAGACATAGGATAAAGGGACCCCCACCCAAGACGCCCAGTAAAGCCTCTTAAAGGCGAGCTCTCACCCCAGACAGCCTTTGTGTCCCTCCAAATCCAGACGGATCCCATCACCGGCCCTCTCCCAAACCTTGCCCCTCCCACCCATGCGGGCTCTGGGCTCACTCCCCCTACCAGTGGGTACCTGGGGCAGGGCAGTGGGGAAGTCCACCCCAGTGCAGGAGATACAGGGATGTGTTGTCTGTACAGATGCCTAAAACAATAATAAAGCCAACTAAAAGTCCTTCTCTTTTTATTATCACCAGGAACTGACAATTCTAAACATTGCAGTGATAAAAATACTCTTCCACGAAAAATTCTTTTGTTGGTAAAATGCTAAAAATTGCTGTGGTTACTGTTGAGTTTTAACATATACATTTAATATAGATACAATATATTTTCAGATTACCTCTTTTTATTTCTTGTCCTTTAATGAACATTGTATCCTTCATGGATGGTAATCCAGAGCCCTTTCAGTCATAGCTGGTTCCCATACGTGGGGCCTCAGTTACACATGTTTATTTTCAGAGTATTCCAACATTCAGAATCACTCAAGCCCACTTCAGGGGCACTTTATGTCTCTAACTCCCATGATACTACATATTCCTGTGTTTAAACGGAAGCTTCTAAATAAACAATGATAGCACAGTGACGGTAAAGATAGTCTTTGGAAAACAAAGAAACTGAGCTTGAGTTACTTCCATTCTGTCTTTCCATGGGACCACATAGAATTTTTATTCATATATAAATTTTTAAAGCAGTGAAACAGAATGCAAACTGTGAGTGTACTATCTTTTGTCCAGAAAGTGCAAATTTTAGCTCAAGAACTACTTTACTGGATTTGGATCATATCTTTAATATTGAAGTGAATTCTTTTTCAATTGTTGCCTATTTTAAAGCTAAAAAGTGAATCAAGAAAACAGAAATTGTACTGTTATCATTTGTTATTGCAACAGACCAATAAGTAAGTCGAAGTTTCCTCTTTCTTTCAAACCATATGTTAACACAATTTAAAAGTATTAACCCATTACTTCTTAAAATTTTTGTACTGTAGTATTTTACTTTCTTACTGGCATAATGGTATATATGAAGTTCAATAAAAGATAACTTTTACTGAGTTTCTTCTCTAGTCATTATCATCATCATTATTATTATTATGGTTTTATTTCATAATTAGTACTAAAATAACTTTATTAAATAGAAGAGGGAGACTGTTTAAAGACTGATCTATCCCAGGTGTCAAAATGCACCATTGCCCCTGACCAAACTTCAGTGGACTGGATGGACCCCCATCTTGCACACCTCACCCCTGCATCCCCTCCCCTTCTTAGTTCCCCTCCATTTCCTGGAGGAAGTGAGACCAACTCTGCTCCAGGCCTCATACTCTTAAGCCCCCAGGGCTTCAGTGTAGAGGGGTGGGCAGCATGGGAGGAAGTCTCCACCCTCCTCACCATGGTTACCATCTCACAAAGGGATGCCTTCCTAGGGGCTCGGCCACCCCACCCCCTCCTCACTGCTGCCGCACCTGACCTCCCAGTCACACCTTCACCTCCCTGGAGGACTCTGACCCTGGCTCAGGGTCTTCCTCTCTGCCCAGCCTCAGCCAGGCCGACCTCACTGTCCACGTGGGCTCCACAATCCCTATGCCTTTGCAGCAAGTTGATAATCTCAAACCCAGTGAAGGTCTGCATCCCACACAGTACATCTCAACTAATGGCACCCACATTCACTCAAATACTCAAACCCACATTCACTCCCACACCTAACCCAGCAGCAAGTCCAGGCAGCTGTACCCTGGACTTGGCCATCCTCTGGAACTATCCAGTATCTTCAAATCTTAAATTTTAGTATTTCAGGATCTAGCCAATCATCTCTGATTTTTCCAGCTCTCTCCCACCCTCTCCTGCCCTTTCACACACTCCTCCTTCAAAGTTCCATTTTTAGCCAATGGGCCACCATCCGTTAGTTCCAGAGGTCAGAAACTTGGGAATCGGGACTTACTTGGTGGTGCAGTGGTTACGAATCTGCCTGCCAATGCAAGGGACACAGGTTCGATCCCTGGCCCGGGAAGATCCCGCATGCCGCGGAGCAACTAAGCCCGTGCATCACAACTACTGAGCCTGCACTCTAGAGCCCATGAGCCACAACAGCTGAGCCCGTGCGCCACAACTACTGAAGCCCAGGCGCCTAGAGCCTGTGCTTCACAGCAAGAGAAGTCACCACAATGAGAAGCCTGTGCACCACAACGAAGAGTAGCCCCCACTTGATGCAACTAAAGAAAGCCTGCACGCAGCAACGAAGACCCCAAGCAGCCAAAAGTAAATAAATAAATTTTAAAAAGAGAGAAACTTGGGAATGCTCCTTACCTCTTCCCCCTTCCCACCTTCTATGTCCAAATCTATTTCCACATCCCACCCATTCTACCTCATACATATCATTTGAATTCATCTACTTCTCTCCACCTGATTGTCACCATCCGAGTCCAAGCCATTTTATCTCCAAGCTGGAACACAAAAGCTTCCTAACCCGTCTCCATTCCTCCACATCCCCTACCCCCAGGAAGCTATTTGTCCCATAGAATCCAGAAAATTCTTTTAACATGGTAATTTCATCACATTACTCCCACTCTTCAAAACCTTCAGTGACTTTCCATTATCCATAGAATGAAGATGAAACCCTTGAATAGAGACCATTATTATCCAACAGTGCCCTGGCCTCCACCTACCTGTCTCACCTCTTCTCTTATCATCCGCCCTCTCGCTCATTAAAATCCAGCCATACTATTCTCCCTTCTATTCCTATATGTACCTTGGTCCTTTTAACTCAGTAATTTAATATATATTTATTGAGGCAAACTATATATTGGACACTGGGGTGGATATACAGTGGTGAACAAAAGAGGTGAAAATAGTTGCCCTCAGGAAATTTATATTCTAGTGAGTGAAGACAGATCATAAACAAATCTGTATATAATACAAAAGCATGGGATGAGTAAGTGCTATGAAAAAACACGAAGCAGGGAAAGGGAATAACAAATGTCCAGGGATGCTGTGCTAGCCAGAGAGCCAGGAAAGGCATCTCTGAGGATGTGATCTTTGAGCAAAGAGTGAGCCATCAGGGGGCTTCCCTGGTGGCGCAGTGGTTGAGTCCGCCTGCCGATGCAGGGGACACGGGTTCGTGCCCGGGTCCGGGAAGATCCCATGTGCCGCGGAGCGGCTGGGCCCGTGCGCCATGGCTGCTGAGCCTGCGCATCCGGAGCCTGTGCTCCGCAATGGGAGAGGCCACAACAGTGAGAGGCCCGCGTACCGAAAAAAAAAAAAAAAAAGAGTGAGCCATCAGATTATCAGGAGAGAGGGCTTTCGAGGCAGAAGAAACAGCAAAGACCAAGGAAGAAAAGTGCTGAACACATGTATATGAAGAACAGCAAGAAATGCCAGGGCATTTGTAAGGGTCTGGAACCCTTTTCTCAGCTCCAGCTTTTCCTTTTTAAACCTCCAAATCGCCTTTAGATGTCCAATCGAAGATCATTTCCTCGGGCAGCCTTTTCTGAACCCTGCCCTAGATCAAATCCACCGTCCCAAACTCCCAAGTTTCCCTGCTCTCTTCCTTAGTAGCCTTAAGCACCATTTAGCTTATGTATGTAGGAAACTAATTAAGGTCTGTCTACTTTGCTAGACTCTCTGGCTCACACTTAACATTTTGCCACCCTGTGCATTGGCCTCTTTCCCCTGGCCAGGGCAGAAGAGGGTGTGTCACATCTTGCTCTCTGATTGACCACTTGCTATCTCCTACCTGCTAGTTAAAACACACTATTTTCAAGCACGATTCAATATAATTGATCAGGCTACAGCTTGCTTCACCACAATCACATCTTCCTGGGATTACTGCTTCATTCCCTTGATTGGACTCAGATGTTCTGTCATCACTCAGGATGGGTCTCTACCATCTCAAGATGCTGATTTAGTCCATCAAATGTTGAGTCTTCATAGTTTCTGTCTCAGAGATTGTTGAATTTAGCAGTCTCCTATTTGCCCAACCATACCCTCTTCTAAAAGAGATTACACCCATATCCCTGCTACACAACTTCCATGCTTTCTTTTACCTGACCCTTTTCTTGACCTGCCATATTCAAGTGGGTCAGAGAGTGAACACATGAGCAAAGGCCAGAACCACCTTAGATCAAGGAGTAGCCACTCCTTCCAAGCCTTGTAGAGCCCAATCCACTATTCCCCCTCTTCTTGGATGGCCTTGAGAGTTCCCATCTCTGCATTTATTCTTAAGATCCATGGGCTATCCAGAGACTGTGTGGCCTGGCTTTAAAAAGAAAAAAAAAAAAAAAAAAGCTGGATCAATTTAATGCTTTCTTGAGACTGACCCAAAGGAAAAATGTTTTTCAGTTAGTGGCCAAGAAAGAATTTGAAAGGATGCCTTGAGTTGGGACAATGGCAAACCAAGGCCAAATGCAATGGAAAATTATAAGGAAAGAAAGGAACTAGACATTGGCTGGAGGTAGCTGATGTATATTAATGGCAGAACAGGGGAGGGATTCTGCTGCTCGAAGAATCCAGAACCACATCAAATCCAAAAGCAGCCACCAACATTCCACCCTTATGGGATGGAAAATAAAAGGAGATGTCAAGGTCAAGGTCGGTTTCTGACAACCAAAATGGGACTTGACTTGAATAGAAGGTAACTGATATCCAAACCACAAGGCTCCTTGACTGGACAGCCTCTACTGAAGGTAGAGGACACTGACTGAAGGTCTACCTGACTGAAGGTCTCTAATCAACTCTGGGGACAGGTGGGGTGCGCACGCCAAGGTAATGGGCTGTTCCCTTCTCCCCCACCTCCATCCCAGCTGGGCTCTGAGAACTTCAGCGTTACTGAAGTGACCTGGAAATACTTGGAGCAAGGCTCTGCAGTGCAATTACGGCCTGAGTAGACCCCACCCTTCATTACCCTCTGCGATCAGGGCAGGGAAACTCTGCTCAAAAGACGTGTGCAGTTGATAAAGTGAAGTAATGTGGAGGCACTGCTATCTGGGGAGAGGAATAATTTTATTATTTCATGGTTCTACTAGCAGCCCAGTGTGAAGGCAGAGATGGGGTGAGAAGCAGAAAACACAATCTAAGCTACTCCTTGAAGGGTTGACAAAGAAAAGGACAAGCCTGGAAAATTTTCAGCAAATATTCGCAGTTGGTGAAAACATCTGGCAGCTGCTCTGACACAGATCCAGGAAAAGGGAAACCGAAGCAGACACAGGGCTGGACCCCCCGCACATGTACCAGGCTGTTGATCATCACTATGCTGGGTACTCTGTACACACTTTGTCATTTAATTCCCACAAACTCTATGCCAAGGGTATAAATACACTCATAGGTGTGGCTCGTAAGTGAAGGGTTGCCAATAATTGAGAATTAGCCATTTACTGAGAATTTAGAACATGCAGATCCCAGCCTATTGCATTGTGTTATTTCATTAACCCACAGAGCAGCTGTGTCAGTTAAGTACTGTTATCTCCACTTTACAGGTGAGGAAATGGAGGCACAAAGGCTCTTGCCCAAGGTCAACAGGGAAAGAAGATGCTTCGAGGTGACTCGGTGTAGCAGAAAGTCTCCACAGCTCCTAAAGAGCAGAGCTTGGGTTTAAACCCAGAGAGATCTGACCCTGAAACTCATGCCCTTCTACTACCCTGTGCTCCTTCCGGCCATGACCAAGAGAGGCCATGTGACGACTGAGTATGTGGGCCTGTGAACGCCAGAGCTTTTGAAGCCTGAGTCCTGCAAACCTGAATTCTCTCCCTGTGGGGCTCCAGAAGGGTGTGGGAGGCTGTGCCAGCCCGCAGGAGCTGGAAGGCTCACCCTCCCTGTCTGCCAGCACAGGGTTGCCCGGGGCCTCTGCAGCTGCCCTTGTCTTGGCGCCAGTGTGTCTTCCCCAAGCAGCACCCAGGGCCTGGGATGACTCTCTTAGGCAAGAGAAGAGTTTCTCTTAAGTTTCCAGAAATGACCTAGAAGAATCAACTTGACTTGCAGCCCAGTAATTGGGGGAAAAATCCCAGTTGTACCACTCACTTGGTGTTCTTGGAAAAACGGCTTCACCTCTGAGGTTAGCATCCTTATCTTAAAAGGAGGATAACCGCCCCTATCTCCTAGATGATCAGACAGATTAACCGCCCCCAGCTCTGTACCTAGAATGCAGAAGGGACTCCACAATGTCAGTGTCTGCCTCTTCCTCTCCCCACTTATATCTAAAATGAGACTCTTTTTTTTTTTTGCACGCCTCATAAGGCTGCTGTGAGCATGAAATGACATAATCCAGCCTGGCCAATTTTAGGCACTCAGTAAATGTTAATTAAAACCGAATATTCTAAAATGATTGACTTGATGCTGTCCCCAGGAAGCCTCAGCGTTTGCACAGGGAGCTGGAGTGGCTGGAAGGAGAGTCCAGCCCATTTTGCCCAGGCCTGTGATCTTGGGTCCTGGCTGCACTTTGCTGTCTTTCAACATCATCACAGAGGCTCTGAAAGGGCCCTGGTTCTAGGAAAGGACTCAGCATGCACAGTGAAGCCAGAATGATCTTCCTAGAAGGCAAAACGAAGCATGCCCCTCCCAAAAGCTAAAAACTCTTCAATGGCTCCCTGTGGGCTCAGGATCAAGTTCAAATCCTTGAACATATTTTCAAGCCCTGTGTGATCTGGCCTGTGTCCATTTCCAGCCTGATCTGTCACTCTCTTCCTCCTTCTCTACAACCCCAAACACTCTGAGTCTCTTTCAGGTCCTTCAAGGGGCTGGGTTCCTCCCCTTATCACACACTCCCAGAGCAGCCCAAGTGTCCTCCTTCATAACGTGCATCCCATGTACCAGAAATGTTTTACGTCTGTCGACACCATAAGAACATCGGGTGTATGAGGGCAGAAGGGTCGAGTCCATGCCTCCTTTGCTCATTGTTATATTCCCAGTGCCTAGCACAGAGCTTGGCACATGGTGAAGACTAAGCATATTACTTTTACAAGCAGAAATATATGTTCTTATTCAGGTTTACTGAGAAATGTCACTTCTCTCTGTGTACCCCACCATCTTGCTCAGTCTGGTATGCCAATACAGCGTTCTGAGCTCCACTTCTGCAAACCTAGCAATTCTGATCCCAGCAGGGTCTCGTGGTGTGGGGGAAGTGCAAGAGTGAAGGGTTAATGCAGACTACACGTTCATAAGGCTTAGAGAGCAGCTGTCTCATACACACACACACACACACACACACATACACGGATTCACTTGCATGCACCCAAATAACGCCATGCCTGTATGTGAGGATGTACATGTCTCAGTGTAACATCTCTAATACAAGGATGCATCTCTGTGCATGTATATTTATGTGAGTAGCCCAACGCCTTTTTTAAGTCCCTCTGAAATGCTTCCATCTTTTCCTCAAAGTCTCTTCTCTCTTGGGCCACCACTTGACTCTTTCTTCTCTCCCAAAGCCCCATGAATGTCCCTCTCCCCTACCATTCAGACTAATTCAGCTCTGCTTCCAGACTCACACGCCTCACTCAATCTCTGCTCAGCAAGACAAAACTCCTGCAATTAACAGGACCTACCCTCTTTAGAAGGCAGTTTAGCTATAATCTGTTTTACTTAAGGACAATCGCAAAGGTTTCACCCAATCCCCAACCCAAGCCACTTATCAAAGCAGCTCTTCCAAACACATCTATCATTTGGTCCAAGAATCTTTCATCCCAGCTGCTTAGAGGATAACATGAAAGATAACACTTCCTCTTTAGAATTACAAACTCATACATAAAATCAAGGTGGGGGTCCTCCCTAATCCATCTAGCAGTGCTGTAGGTGACACAGTCTATGTAGGATCTGGGCATAGGAAGAGGAAGAAAATTCATACTGGGTGTGCACCTATGTTTGCCCAGCCTATTCTTTGATAATTTATGACACTAATTTCATCTTCACAACATTATTCCTAGGTTTAGATAAAGAGGCTGAGGGTCAGAAAGGGTAAGTAACTTGTCCAAGGTCCAGCAAGTAAAGGGCAGAACCAGGCCTTGAACCCATGCTTGTCTGACTCCTGGGTCCATACTCTTTACACTACACCAGGATGCCTCCTCTCCTCCTCTCCTCTCGGTATGACAAATGCACTGACTTACTTCACTCTGTATGACAGACTCTAGGTCCATCCTCATCTCTACAAATGACCCAGTTTCGTTCCTTTTTATGGCTGAGTAATATTCCATTGTATATATGTACCACATCTTCTTTATCCATTCATCTTTTGATAGACATTTTGGTTGTTTCCATGTCCTGGCTATTATAAATAGTCCTGCTGTGAACATTGGGGTACATGTGTCTTTTTGAATTATGGTTTTCTCAGGTATATTGACACATATGTGAAATGTAGAAAAATGGTACAGATGAACCTATTTGTAGGGCAGGAATAGAGATGCAGACTTAGAGAACAGACGTGTGGACACAGAGGGAAGGGGAGGGTGGGATGAATTTGGATATTAGGTTTGACATAAATACACTACCACGTGTAAAATAGATAGTTGGTGGGAACCTGTATAGCACAGGGAGCTCAGCTCGGTGCTCTGTGATGACCTAGATGGGTGGGATGGGGTGAGAGGGAGGTCCAAGTAGGAGGGGATGTGTATATACCTATAGCTGATTCACTTTACTGTACAGCAGAAACTAACACAACATTGTAAAGCAATTATAGTCCAATAAAAAAATGGACTGAGGCCAACATTGTAATAAGAGGTCTTCAATATGTGTAAAATACATAAGTCATATTTGGAGAGAGGGATAGAAAGAGGGAAGTTTTGGGGGCATGATCAGTAAGGAGACACAGATCACAGCACATTGGAAGTAGGCAGGACCTCAGATTCTTTTGTCTAACCACCTCATTTTACAGGTAGGGAAACTGAGGTCCAGAGAAGAAAAGTGACTTGCTTGCTAATCATCACACAAGTGCCAAGTCAGACAAGGTCTCAGGAGTGATAACAGCCTTGCCAAGCTCTTCCAACTATATCCCCTTGCTGTTCTACAAATAATTTATATCTTATTCTGATGTTGACTTGCATAAAATCTCCAGTGTCATCCAGAACTTGAAATCAAAAATTTATCAGTCTCACCCAGGAAAAAACTGCTGAAAGAGCTCTCCCCTGGAAGCCCCTACATTTCCTGCCTCCTGAGCTCATCACTTCAGGACTGGAAGCCCCACCAGAAAAGTCACATCTAGTGCAGCCTTTGGATGGTCCAGCAGCTAATGAGGGTCATGACTGATGCTATGGATGCTAAGCCTTGGTCAACATCCTGTCTGGAGATGCAGGTATCATGCTTTGCTTTCCAGTGAAAAAGGTTGGAGTGTTTCCTATCCCAACAGTTAAATCTTTCCCGTTTTCATGGGGCAGATTTAAGGCTGCTCCTGGGAGAACTGATGATGGGATGGTGGCTTCTATCCTGCAGACCAATTTTGGCGGCAGCCCAGAACCCTCCATCTCTGGTGCAGTGCGGCTCTCTTGAAACCAAAGACTGAGTACAAAAAGATATGCCTTTGGCTCAATATGTAAAAACTCTTCAGCAATAAATTTAATCAGTTCCATTTGGGGCTCTCACAATTTCCTGCACTCAGACAAACTGCTTTTTATTTCGAACGTTCCTGAAGGAAATTGGCCAATTGCTTACTTCAACGGTCAATGCCATTATGCTGAGCCTGGAGGCAAGACACATATACAACTTGGGGATTTCTCTGAGTTGAATCCTTGCAAAACTGGCCACTAGAACAAGGGTCCAGCCCAGAGAGTCTGTGGACATTGACCCCCTAGGAACTCCTCAGAGAAAGAGAACAAAGGTGGCCGGGGCAAGGACAGGGCTCTGGAGAACGAGGAATAAAGGAATGTAGCATCCAGCTTGGCTCTTCCGATTGACAGTCATGTCCTAAATCCAAGGGGGTGGGGTGATCTCTGGCCACCCTGGGATGGCATCAGCAGTCAAGGAGACTAGAAGAGGCAGGGGCGACATTAGTGTCCGAGGAGTCTGAAATTAACAACTTCATTATTGATCACTTCCACGTGCCAGGGACTGTGCTAGGCATTTTACATGTATAACGGCAGTAAATCCAAACCCCTTACCGTGTTCCCTGGAACGGTGCCTGGTACCTGGTAAGTATTATACAAGTGTTAGCAAATGCTGTGGCTGTTAGCAGGAGACTCCCAATGAGCCACCAAGCCAACCCTCTCTGGCTTGGAGTAGGCAAGTTGACCCTACAAGTTCCTGCCACCATACCATCAGAGATGAACTTGACTGAAGGCATTGATCAGCTTGGGTCAGGAACTGATGGGTCAATGGTGTGATCCCTGGCTTCTTGAGCCTGATGGATGATGCGCTCTGAGCACCTCTTTCCCTGGGTGCTCACGTAGGCTGGCTCAGAAGTGGTGCATGTCCAGTCACCTGTATCAGTAGGTGTGCTTCTCCCAGCCTCACCCCACAGCAGGAAAGGTTTCACCTGACACTTCAGGAGAAAGGAAGGAAGAGTTTACTTTTTACAGTCAAAGCAGAGTCCTGGGGAGTGACTCCTGATTCCAGCATTGCCATGACAACACCCGGAAAACATCCCTGGCTGAAAGCTGAAGTCTGCAAAGCTGAGTGGTTGTCTCAGGTGAACAGGTTCTGGGAAGGCTAGTCCAGACTAAGGAGAAGGGGGGAAGCAGGGACTTCATACATTAACCACTCCCCCTTCACAGGGCTGGCCAGGAACACTGGATGTTAGAAGCAGGTCTCCTGGGGACCAGTCCCTTTTGAAATGCGCCATATACAGAGCTTCTGAGTTCCAGTCCCCATTTCCCTCCCAGAGGGCACTCACTGCTTGCTTTCCCTCCATTGCCTTCCAGCCTTCAGAGTGAGTCTTGGATGACTGATCTGACACCCCCCAATAGCAAACCCGGGTCATAATCACAAGAATACACTGAGCACCTACTATTTTCTGGCTCTAGGCCAGACACTAGGGATACAGTGATTTTTTTTTTGAAATGGGCATGCCTGGGTTCTCTAGAAAACAGAGCTTGAGACCAAAATAAACACCAGAGACTCCATTGACGTCAACGTCCAAGGAAAGAGTGGAGAAGAATAAATGAAAAGGGGGCAGGCTTATCAAACCTAACCCAATGCATTAGAGACTTGGACGCATTGTTAGATATGCAATGATATGGAGAAAATTATGTTCCCAGAACTCCTCTTGGGGAGAATATCCTCTGCTTAGAGAAGACTTTGATAGCCAGTTGTGCGGTTAAGCCTCAAGGCACACGCTTAAGAAATAATAAGTGCCTTACCAGCTTCTCAGGAGGCTGGGCCTACTCGCTGCAGCACTTCTGCTGTGCTGAGTGGGGTATGAGAGTGCGGGCAAGAGCTGAACTGCTCAGGACCCATCCTTCCCTCTACCCTTACCCCCTCCTCCCTATGGCTACTGAGCAGACAGGTAAAGAGTGCTGATTTGAAGCAGGGGCCAAATTTTCATCCCCTCTGGGGTACCCACAGTCTGATTCCATTGTGGGGAGCCACCCTAAGGCTGGGAGACAAAGCAGCTAAAAGGCCGGTACCTAAAGGGTGACCAGCTACAGCGTCCTAAGGACTGAAGTGGCCTGGGGCTTAATCTGCACTGTTCATGTGGGCCAAGTGGCCAGAGATGCTTCAGGCTTTAGAGGGAAGCTCATCCAGTGGCTAAGCATACAGGGCCTGCTCTGGGCCAAGGAGGCACCAATGCTGAGACAGCAGCAGTGACCTTTCCAGCGAAGTGGGCTGTGGTTCGGTTCACAAAGCAGGTAGCGCTGTCTTCACCATCTGGGGCACAGAGGTAGGTAAGTTAAGGACTCCCCTGCCCCTGAGTTGCTCATAACGATCGAGGGAAACAGCTAGGCCAACAGAAAATTACCATACACCAAGACGATTAGGGACTCTGGTCACATTGTACTTGGTGCTGCCAGAGCACAGAGGAGCCCTTTCTGGAGAGGGAAAGCTTCCCAGAAGAGGTGAGGCTGGGGACAGGGCGGGGGTTGGGGGGAGAAGGGAGCAGGGAAGGGGAGGGGAGGAGAGGCTGAGCGAGGGTGAAGCTGTCCCAAACCAAAGGAACAGGATGAGCAAAGGAACAAAGGCATGTAATACCATAATAAGGACAAGGAAAAAGTCCTTCTGAATGTTGGATCAGAAAGTCCGTACCCGTGAGTGATGGAAGATGATTCTGCAAACAGAAGAAAGAAGGAGCCGGGTCGTGAAGGAGCTTGGATATCATGTGATACCTGGACTCTTATCTTGAAAGATGATAGAGACCACTGAAGGATTTTCAACTTGGGGATGACACAGTCCCATCTTTAAGACTTATCTCTCAAACTTCCTGACCTTAATGCCCTATTTCTTTCTTCCACCTGCCTGAACCTTGGCTATTCTTCAAGACTTCCCTGAAACCCCACTTCCCTCAGCAAGACTTCAGGACTTACACAGGAATCTCACCATATTTCATTTGACTTTCAATGGGTCTTAGTGGACTCATTTCTGGATCTGGCCCTCTCACTAGACTGTGGGGTCCTAAAAGACAGGGCTTCGCCATAATCATTCCTGTGTTCCAGTTGCTTTGTGCGGCCGGAGGAAGGCACTCTGAAATGCAAAGCATGGCATAAACATCTACGACTGCCATGACTATTAGGACAACAATTATTATCGTCGGTATTATTTGCATTATTGGAGTTCTTTAAATACTGAGTAATCCCTTAACCATGGAGACCCCAACTTCTACCAGTGAAGCCCCATTGGAGTTGATTCATCTGAATGGAAAGAGTTCAGGATTTGTTGTCTGGAGGTGAATTAAAATTCTGATTCCACCACTAACCGAATGAGGAGACCCCAAATTACAAAAGGTCTGTTGAAGGAGAGCAAGAGGGTTAAGGAGGCTCTGCAATTCAGATTCCCCAAGAGTAACACCTAGTAAAAGCCTGGCCCCTTATTCCAGATGGTCAACAAGATGTTTACACATCAGAAGCATTTTGGGAAGCAAGTTCCCAACCCCAGTCAAATGGGACAGACTCCAACCCCAGCACCTGGCAAATGAAGCCAGGAGGCTGCCCCTTTGAACCCCTTTAGAAGCCTCCATGCATGTAAAATGGGCACTGTGGAAGCCCAGCTGTGAGTTCCCCGAGAATGTATTAGGACTAGTCAGGTCAGAAGTGTCCACGTGATCAGAAGAGGCCAAGAAGTCAAGGGATCCCTGTGACCTGTGTCTTCTTCAGCCACTCAGAGACTGAGCAACTGGGAAAACAAAGACAGCACAGTGGAAGTACTGAGTCTTGACACTCCATAGGAGCAGGTGCGAGCTTGCTGACCAGCCCTACCTGCAGCTCCAAATCATCATCCCCCCGGGGAACTCATGGTTTCTGCAAGAGACGAAGCAACCACAGCTTGGATGGAAATTGTCAACAAAGGCCTGACCTCCCTCTTCCTCCCAAAGCTACTGACTTGTCAGAATCTGTGGCTTTCTCTGATAGAAGAGCATGCCCACTATGCCATTAAAATAAAAACAAGTACATGCAGGGGACTTCCCTGGCGGTCCAGTGGTTAAGACTCTGATCTTCCACTGCAGGGGGCACAGGTTCGATCCCTGGTTGGGGAACTAAGATCCCGCATGCCCTATGGTGCAGCACACACACACACACACACACACACACACACACACACACAAGAAAAAAAACAAGTACATGCAATATGGACTGGAGGAGAGGGAAGTGCCTATAAGAGATGGAGGAGTGATGGCGGATCACATGACCCAGGGCTGCCCTTCCTGGCTCTCCTCCTACTTCTCCACCATCTCCAGCCCTCTTTAATGAACATTTGCTTAATTACAAGGGGCCTTATCAGACTGCCAATGAATCTGAGTACCATTCACGTTGAATCATTGTGTCGTCTTTTTGTTTTTTATGTGAAGGGTCTCAGGAAAAGTCTAAATTCTTTCCAAATTAGAGTGGTCCTGATTTGGTGCCTGATTCTCATACTTACTCTGGGATGTTTGGGCTCAAGTCTGGTAAAATGACCCAACTGCAAAGGGACCTGATGAACTGATCGGTGCTGACCTGGAGCAGGAGAGATTACAGGCCACTATATGGGACACTTTTCTAAGTATCTCTCTTCAGAACTGCCTGAAGAAAGGGCATGCTGACTTCACAGATAGTGATCTCCCCGTCACTGGAGAGGTTCAAGGAAAAGCTGGCTAACTACCTGATGGAGAAGTTGTAGAAGAAAGGCATGGATCTGTAGGGGTCTTTCCCAGCCCTGAGCCCGTGATTCTGTGTCTCTTACTACCTCTCCACTTAGGATGCACTCCTCCTGCCGAAGTTTTGTGAGCCCTTGCCACTCTGAGGATCCATTTCTTTAGCAGAAAAGACGGTGCCAAATGGCAGCAGAAGTCTCCTTTCTCTCTGTGTGTGATTCCTCCCCAGTGGCAGGCAACACTTCCCTTATTCTTCCTGATCCAAACACAACTAGGGTTTAGTCCAAGGAAGGGCGCTTTATTTTTCTTTAAAGCCTTGTTCTTCACCAAGAAATAAATAAAGAGGATGTGAGTAAGCAGAAGAGGAGGAATCCAGGTAACCTGCAGCATTCTTCCAGGATTTCACTTCCTAAGGAAATAACCAGTGGGATCACTGTAGGCTGTCCCTAAATATGCAATGTTCCACTGAGAGGAGAGAACTCCTGTGACTCTGCCCTGTATCAAAAGCAGACCTACTGCTAGGGCAAGAGGTCCTTCTGGCAGAGGAAAGCAAGGGTACAGCCCAGCTACCAGCTACCGAGCTACTGACTCAGAAAAGAGCCAGGAGTCATCAACTACACCCTACCACCGTAAAGGATTTAGACAATTCCAGAATGTGTTCAATTTCTCAAAAGTTGGTTAGATTTTTTTTTTAACCTCTTCCAAGTTCCTGGTAGGAATTATCAGTAAAACCCTTAAAATGTAAAGGCCCTACTTACTTGCTTTAAGGGACAGGAAGACAATGTCCTACTCGAAGGCTAATTTTAGTAGGGAGAGTCCCAAGGGATAGAGTGGAACTTAAAGACAAACGCCACAGAATGAACTCCAGAGCTGAAGACTCAGACACCTGGCTGCACCAGTTGAGAGAAGTGGAATCACAGACACCTTCTGGTACAACCACCAAGCCCTACCTATCTCTGAACTGTTCCTGATACACGCTAGAATGGCCCTCAGACAGCCGCGGCTGTATTATGCGGCTCCACCCCCTGGCCATCGATGATTGGACGAGAGGAGGACATGTAACTAAAATGAGCCAATCCATTCTCCACTCAAAAATTTGAACTAAGGGACAGGGCTGGGAGTTGAGAACTGAGTCAGGCTAAGAGCAGTGC
This sequence comes from Delphinapterus leucas, assembly GCF_059928025.1. NCBI lineage: Eukaryota > Metazoa > Chordata > Mammalia > Artiodactyla > Monodontidae > Delphinapterus > Delphinapterus leucas. The sequence goes on along the minus strand of NC_143129.1, from coordinate 162,960,615 downwards.
TCTTGAGCCAAGAGCAGCATCACCTGGGACCAGGGGAGAAATGCAATTTCTTGCTGGGCGTTGGGTCCAGCAAGTCTGCCAGGTAATTCTGATGCTAGCTAAAGTTAGAGAAGCTTTGCCCTAGAGGAAAGGAAGTCCAAGAACTCCTACTGCTAAATCCCTCTCTCAATTGAATTCTGTGAGACATTCAAATATTTTTCCAATAAATAGAATATATTTTCCCTTAAGCTACTTCAAATTGGTTTCTATTACTTGCAACCAGAGAACCTTAACAAATTCAGTGGCTTGAGCCTGAGATAACAGAGGCAGACCCTCCATCCCCCAAGTCATCACCACCACTTCCCGATACTGGTATCCCATTCCCATTCCCAGTTCACCCTATGCTCTTTCAGTGGGAATGGCCCTAATCCCACCCCTTTCCCACCCATAGTTCTTTGGGTTTGCTCTTTTATTCACTTGCTTTTTTCAGTTCACATTTTTTCCCTAATCCTTTATTTACCATCTCAACCTGGAATCTGACATGTTACTGTAACACCTTGATTTCTCCTCTTATGCTAGAAAGCCTAGGCCCCTCCCAGATTCTCCCTCTGTTCTCTAAAGCACAGACATCCCCTATTTTTTTCCCAGCAATGCATTTCTCTTTCATTGCCTTGAAGGAGTGGGAAGCTTCTCTCACAGTGGCAGCCAGGTTCACACAGTAAGTAAGGGACACATTCAGACACCAAACCAAGTCTGGCTGACTGCAAAACTCACGTTCATTCCAGTCTATCTCAGCTTTTCATCTGCAAACTGTCTCCTTAATCCTCCCTCCTTCCCCTGAGTGAGAAGCAGGGGCTGAACTGAGAGCCTCTTCATCCCTCCCCCAACCTGAAGATTGTGCTCTGCAAAGCAATAGATTCTGCCCTTTATTTCTCTACCCTCTCTTATGGCTCTGTTTGTGTGTGTGTGTGTGTGTGTGTGTGTGTGTGTGCGCGCGCGTGCATGCAGGCATGTGTGCATGTGAGTGTTAATAACAAGTTCAATTCCAAATAGCTGTTTGTAAGGCCATTTGTTTGCAAGTCCAAAGAACCTAGTGAAGGTTAAGTTTGTAATCCCCAGGTACGTTTTCCACCAAATAGGAAAGCGAGTTGATGCTTCACACAATCTTCTGTTTTGCTCAATATGTGTTCTTTTTCCAAAATCTCCTAGTTCCCCCACTTTGAAAATCTGTTGAAGCAGGCAAAGCCCTCCTTCAAGATCTTTACAAGAGAAGCCCTTGGCAGCTATAGTATCAACATCATTTTGGCCCTGGGGAGACATTAGAAGCACTGAGCCTATGGAATCATTCATAGCTCACAACAGCAGTAAGACTTTTACTGTGGCCAAGTTCTCAGATAGATTCCTAGGTGTCTCCTGGACTCATTTAGGCTAATGAGCCTCCCTTGATGCCACTCCTTTCTAGCCAAATACTCAAAAGTTTTTCTACTTTTTTAATTTTGTCAATTTCTTCTCATCATATTTTACTGGTTATTGTCAATAGCATGGGTGCAGCATTTTTTTTTTATATGTTGCCTGATTCACTCTTGGTCCTTCACAATCATGCCACTGTCAACAAGTGTATCCCATTTTCACTTGCAACATCCATTTTCTCACCACTTTCAATTTTCGAAATTATTATTCCACTTTGGTTTCCATCGTAACCATATGTCTCTTCTAACTAGCATTTTCAGTGCACTCTTACTCATTGCTTCTCCACTTATCGGTCATGATGATAACAATGTTTGTAAAACACCTTCATTCTAAGCACCAACACTGCAAACAAGCCCTAACAAATCAAGTGACAACCAACTACAACCACTGTCGCCATCTGTTGGTGGCAGGAAGAGCTGAAGCGCTTTTGCTGTGGAGCAGGGGTCAGCAAACCTTATTTGCAAATAAAGTTTTATTGGAACACAACCGTGCCTAGGTATTTATTATTGTATATGCTAGCTTTTGAGCTACAATGGCAGAATTGGACAGCTGTGACAGAAACCGTGTGGTCCTTAAAGCCAAAAGTATTAATGATCTTTATAGGAAAAGTTTGCCAGCCCCTGCTCTACAGCACTTATGGAAATTAATAAATTTAAAGTTTGCAAGGAAGGAATATACAGCTTGAGTCCGTGCATGACTCAAGTAGACGGTCCTCATGAAGCTCGTTTGCATGAGAGCCTTTGACAGAATTCACCCTAAGTAAAGAACAGACCAAACCCAAATAGCCTGACCCAGTCAGAAAGTTTAAGTCAGTGTACAGAATAGAATTTCTCATTACTAGTAGTGGCTATAACTCCAACCTGTCCTGAGCTCATTTCCGTTGATGTATGTCTGGGTCTTGGAGGGAAGAGGGCTTATCTCAGTCCGCTATAGTCTAAATAATGCCGCATAACAAACCATCTCAAAACTCAGTGGCACACAGTCATAAGCATTTATTCCTCACTCTAGCATCTGCAGGTCAACTAGGGAGGCTCTGCCTCAGTCACAGGTCTGCTCTGTCTGGCTCAGTCCCCCATGTCTCTCATTCTTCCAGGACAGTGGTCTACCTAGGAGGGCATGTTCTTCTCCTGACAATGGCAACAGCCCAAGAAGGTAAGTCCAAATGCACAGGCACATTTCAAGCCCTTCCTTGTTCTACATCTGCTAATGTCCTATTAGCCAAAGCAAGTCACATGGTCAAGACCAACGCGAATGGTCAAAATGGCCAAAGCCTCTCATAGAGGTTTGGGGGAAGGAAATGAATATTTGCTGAACAATAAGAGACCTAAGTAAAGACCGTGAGACTGTTTCATCAGACTCTATAGAATTGGGGGATGATTCCAAGACAGTGCAGCACAAAGGAGGAAGAGGCTTTCTCCTTTGCTCTCCACCCTCATTCACTATAGACCACCATTCAGCTTTGACATTCAGACAGTGTCCCTTGAGAGATGGCAGCAATGAAAGAGCCCAGGGAGGCAAATGTGGTGCCTGGTGGCCACTGCTGGGCCTGGCAGATCAGCAGCAGAACTCGACAGGTTGCCCAGGAGTACAGAAGGAGAGGCTGCAGTGCCCGGAGTTTCCAGTACCTGCAGAGCAGCCGTGGCATCTGCAGGGGTGAGCCGTACCCACCGGAGCAGCAGCACCCCCTAGAGAGGACATGGGACTCAGCAAAACAGCCACATAGCTGTCCAGAGGCGCCAGGGACACAGCGGGGGATTCTCAGGAAACAGTGAGATCTTTTACAGGAGTCTAAGGTGAGGGCACACAGCAGTGAAATCTGAGTCACCTCATTGATACCCACAAACTGGTGGATGTTGCAGAAATTTATATTATACAAACTGGGATATCTAACCCTAAATCCCAGAGAACACATCCCCTTAAATACACACACACAATACAGAGCGAAGTAAGTCAGAAAGAGAAAAACAAATACTGTACGCTAACACATATATATGGAATCTCAAAAACAAACACAAAAAGGTTCTGAAGAACCTAGGGGCAGGACAGGAATAAAGATGCAGACATAGAGAATGGACTTGAGGACACGGGGAGTGGGAAGGGTAAGCTGGGACAAAGTGAGAGAGTGGCATGGACATATATATGCTACCAAACGTAAAATAGCTAGCTAGTGGGAAGCAGCCACATAGCACAGGGAGATCAGCTCGGTGCTTTGTGACCACCTAGAGGGGTGGGATAGGGAGGGTGGGAGGGAGATGCAAGAGGGAGGAGATACGGGGATATATGTATATGTATAGCTGATTCACTTTGTTATATAGCAGAAACTAACTCACCATTGTAAAGCAATTATACTCCAATAAAGATGTTAAAAATTTTTTTTAAAAATTTTAAAATACACAAACACACACAGCACAAACACCCTTAGGTCCCACCCATTAGAAAGAAGCAGGAACGTTAGATTCTCATAGAATTTCCTTCCTTCCTTTGGTAGACTCATCAAACAGAGATTCCTACCTATTCTAACCAAGACAGAACAGTGGGCTGTAACTAAGCCTGTGCCTGAGGGCAGAGCAGCCTCCATCCTGGAGTCTCTGGAGAAGCGTGCTGGAACACCTCTTTATGGGGGGAGCTCCTCCCCGCTCTCCATCTGTCCCGCCCCACCAGTCCCTGGAGCTTCTGATCATTAAGCAGTAAGTACAGTCCTAATGGGGGCTAATGGCGGGCTTAAGTACTTGTTACGGAAGGAATTCCTAAGGTTGTCTGACTTACATGTATCGAGTGGTCCGGCAGACCCATGGAACAGTTCCTCCTAATGAGACGAATGACTAAATGCTGAATTTGAGCCCAGGAAATGGCTGGGGAGGGGGAGGAGACCCTGCCAGTGCCCTCTGTGAGGGCCCAGTGTGAAAGCACAGCCTCCTTTGCTATCCCCCGGGGGTCCCGTTGGACGAGCAGCCCTGTAGGAGTTGAAGAGCTAAGGTGCTGTTAGTGGTTAATAAGCAACAGTAAGGCTGTCAGGCTAGTCTCGATTTTCACCTCTGCTGCACCTAAGTCACCAAGCCCAGGACACCCCTGTGTTCATGCTCACCCAGAACTGCCCTGCCTGCCTCAGAAATTCATTCTGCTCACGGTCCCCTGCCCTCCGGCTCTCTCCCACCTGCCTCCCACCACTCCTGCCTTTCCTTTGACATTCTCCAACCCAGCAATGACCACATATATCTCCCAAGTATTTAAGCCAGAAAGCCAGAATCCTAAGAGTTACTCTAAATACCTTCCTCTCCCTTGAACCCCTATGTCAATCCATCACTAAGTCCTACTGATTCTCCCTCCTAAATGTTTCTTAAATCTGCCCACCCCTCTCCATCTTCCTTGTCCAACTTCCCATCATCTCTTGCTTGGACTACTTTGATGGACCCCAATGGCAGGGACTCCATTGTACCCATCTTTGTATCTCAACTGTTGCACCTGGTTCTGGCACAAGCTGAGAACTCAGAAAATGCTTGCTGAATGAATAAGTGAATGAATGAATGATGAATAAAAGGGCCCAAATATATTCATGTGTAATTATTCTTAGCTTATCTCTCCTTTCCAGTACTAGCTGTATGCAATTGGACTAGCCACTACTCCGAGCCCATTTCCTCACCTGTTAAACAGAGATAATCCAATCTCAGGTAGAGTTGCTGTAAAGATGAAAGGAAATAACAATAAAGGAATTTTTTTTTTTTTTGCTGCTGATAATAATCTGAGAAACAATGACCTACGCCAAGCGGGCTTTTTCTCTGTTCTCTGGTAAGAAGCTTAGAAGAGGCTGTTGCTGGCCTTGGCCCAGAGGCTCAAGACATCTAGGCCAAGACCTGTATAATATTCTTGGCTTTTTCCTTATGATTAGGTTACAAAATGGTTACAAAATGGTTGGAGGTACCTCCAACATCAGCCCACATTCCAAGTAAAAAGAAGAGGAAATACCAAAGGCAAAGGGCAAAAAAGGTACATGTAAACTTCGTTTATCCCTTTGAAGAGCTCCACACACTTCCAATTTGGTTAAAAAGTAAAGAAAGCTTTGGATCAGATACCAAACATCTGCTTGAACGGCTGTAACAGTCAGGGTTCTTGGTTGCAAACACTGGAAACATCTTTGGCTATATTAATTTTTTTACAGAATTTCTTAGAATGATATTGAAGGCTCACAAAATTATTAGGAAACTAGGCACCAGGGTTGGAAAATAAGCAAGAACCAAGGGCTCCCCCAAGGGCCCAACAAAGGAAATGATCTGGCCAGGATGCTATGGCCACTACAGCAGGATACCACTGACACTAGCCACAAATACTGCCACTACTAGGCACCACAATGGCTACCACAGATGAATTCCCAACCATAGTTCTTTTTTGAATAATTTGCTCCATTTTCAAAGTCCTGGGCAGAACAACCAACTGGCCAAGTCCATTGTATCAGTAAAGGTCTTGGCAGGAATTGGGTGATTAAGAGTTTAATAAAGGGGCTATTTACAAAGGGGAAGGGAGGGTATAGGGAAACCACAGGAATGGTTCAGCATTCTGAAGTGTGTAATGGCACGGGGCCATGATAAGCCTGAACAGGCAAGGGAAGGGAGTGGTTACAGAAACCCAGAAGAGTCTTACAGAGATAGAGGGCCACCTACAGGGGCTGTGACCTTAGGGAGAGGGACATAGTCAGCCCAAGTGATCCAGCAGTGAGGGATAAAGAAAAATAAAGACTCAGACCTCACTCTCTTCTCTATTTCTCTCTCTCTCTCTCTCTCCTCTCTCTCTGTAGTCTCCTGCAACAGTCCTCCATCGGACACACTCAACCACAACCCAGAGAGCAACAGGCCCATTGATGTTGATAAAAGTCAGCCTCTGGGAGCACAGAGTAGAGCAGGGCAGGGTGGCCAAAAGATCTGAAGAAGTAAATGTAAGCTATCTGGCAAGAGCCACTCTTTCTACCTCTTAGCATCCGCTTTTGCCATTCTTCTGGGTCAAAAGCTCAAAAGTTCATGTCTTTGATACAGAGAACAACCAAAGTCCATCTGCCCCTATATCATTGCAGGGCGATGTCAATTCATTCAAACTCTCTACGGAAACCTAAAAGTTTAGCCACCACAAGTGTTCTTCATATAAGGTAGTAGAAGAAGAAGAAGAAAAGGGGGAAAGTTTGACATAAAACTTAGCTGCTACTGTCCATACTTTTATAGCTGGACGTGAGACCTAAGTTGGTAATAACAGTGGCCCTCTTCTACTACCAATCCGTGTCCCCTTGGCCTCTAAGAACACCCTGGATGGATGGGGTTTATTGCCTGGTGGGGCTACCCAACCCTCATTCCTGTTAGATCTGAGTCCCTGGTAGTCTTGTCTTTACTGGTTTGCCACAGTTTTACTTTGATCGGGACTATTGGGTAAGGGAATATTAAGAGGAGTCCCAGTGACCCTGGGGTTCTAAATGGGTCTGTCTTACCCCAGGATGTGGCAGAAAGCAAATTTTCCTCTGGTAGCCAGGATCAACCACCTGGGCCAGTACAGATATGCCCTCTTCAACCTGGTGGTTCAGCAGCACAGAGATCCCAGAATGGCTAAGGGACTCTCTCAGCTTCTAGTTCCCAGTGAAGCCCAAAGTCAAGGGGACAGCAAGCAAAAAATTTCCAGTTAAGATACTGGGTGTAATAGTGAAAAAACTACTTCTGCCTCTACCTTGGTGCCCAGACCCATGCATTCTGGCTACAAGAGAGGCAGCAACAGACATTGGCTACTGGTTTAAGGCATACACTCTACCCTGTAGAACCCCACCCAACTTCACAGATGCTATCCCCCAGTTGGTGTTGTAATTTAACCTTCAACAGACCTCTCCACCATATTGTCAAGCCAACTGCTTCTAGGTGATGGGCCACATGGTAAGAACAGTGAATTCCATGGGTTGAGTCCATTGTCTTACTTCTTGGAAGCCTTGAAAAGTGTTCCCTCGTTGGAGATATGATTGTGTAAGATACCAAGGAGATAGATTAGCAATTCTTAAGTCCAGAAATGATAGCTCTGGAAGAAGTGCAGTGGGGAGGAATGGCAAGTCCATACTTGTGCGACCTACTCAGCCACGCTGCATTAGCAAACCACGAGAGGGCTTTGGTTTCACCAAAGTATTAGGAAGTGCATTGGCCAGAGGACACCAGAATTCATGGAAGTCTGTGGGTTTATCACCTGCCCCATCTCCCAGAAGTCGCTGTCCTGACAGGAAAGTGAAACAGCCTGATGAAAGTTCCAGGTAAGCATATCCATGTTGGGTTATTGTGGAAAATGCACACACCTTGTCTCTGATGGTTCAGCATCACCATTCGGCTTCAACAATGCTAGGATCCCATTATTCCCACTAAGAACAAGGATCCTGTTTCCATACCCAGCTTACAGATGAGTCAACTACAGAACTCTAAGGATTTCGGTGCCTGTTGACAATGTATTTCTCAATACTTTGGTGAAAGGAGCTTCAGGCCCTCCCAGGTTATAGGGGCCAGGGCGGGGGTGGGTGGGGGGGGGTGGTCGGGAGTAGGAAGTGCTGGGAGGGTGAGCAGTTTACATATCAATGATCCCTTCTTCCCTTCCCATCTCACTGAGGCTTCGGACACCTTTTGCAGCAGTAGTTCTGAGCCCTCCAGGGGACATTTGTCTGCAGACATTTTTGGTTGTCACATCTTGAGGAATGCTACTGGAATCTAGAGGCCAAGGATGTTCCTAAATATCCCTCAGTGTTCAAGACAGCCCCTGCCACCACACACACACACACACACACACACACACACACACACACAGTGAAGGATGCCAGAGAAGTTCTGGCTCCTTGATCTCATTCACTGTAGGCCACTGCGTCCAGCTTTCCCTTAGCCAACCCAGTAGACAGTGCTTCTCAAAATGTGGTCCCTGGACCAGCAGCAGCAGCAGCAGCTATGAAATTATCAACAGTGTAAATTCTCAAGCTCCACCCCAGACCTACAGAATCAGAAACTCTGGAGGTGGGGCCCAGCAGTCTATGGCTTAAAAAGCCCTCCAGGTAATTCTGTTCCTAAAGTTTGAGAAGCACTCTAGTAGACCAGGGGGTGGCAAACTTGGTAAAGGGCCAGATAGTAAATATTTTAGAGTATGAACTCTGTTACAACTATTCAACTCTGAAAAAAAAAGCAGCTATAGACAACACAATCAAATAAGCATAGCTGTGTTTCAATAAAACTTTACTTAATTTGAATTTCATAGAATTTTCACATATAACAAACAATTCTTCTTTTGAATTTTTCAAGTATTGTAAAATGTAAAAACCATTCTTAGCACCAGGGTCATACAAAAACACACAGTGGGCTGGATGTGACCCACGGGTGTAGTTTGCCAACCCCTGGAATAGACTATTAACACCACCCCCAGTGCTCAAGCTGGCGTGTTCAGTTCTGAGTCCCAGGAGAATACATCATGTGGATGAATCTCGCCTGAAGAAACAGTTCAAACCGTATTCTCCACTCTCTCCCACATCTGCCAGTGGTCCCCAGTGGCTGAACTGCTTCCTGGGACACAGACAGGGTGGGGAGAAGATCTAGTGGGAATTGGGAGTAGCTTAAAGTCAGGGGCAGGAAAAGGGAGCTCCCTAGAGGGGGCGCTGCCTCACAAAAGAAGGAGATGGGGTATTGCAAAAATTTTAATATCAAATATCTACTACAGTGGTGTATTTTCACCAAGCATCAATTGACCTTCCTAATGTCATATTGATACAACCCAAATTTCACGCAGACTGGATCTACAAATGCTCGCTGCCACGGCAGAGTTAAGATAGAAAGATAGTCCCCCGTGTGCCCAGGGGGCATTCACAGAAAGCTTGGTCCCTGCAGAACTCCCAGGCCACCAGCACCGCTGGCTGCGTGGACTTCAGACCCGGTCCTCGGCAGGTAGGCCCATGCGTGCGCATGTGAGTCTTCCTAATGTCCCACCGCGGCAGAAGGGGCAGTGCAGGGTTCAGCAAAGCCAAAACACAACCATCTCCTTGTGTGAAGTGGGCACCATTTCATTTTCCCTGGGGAACTCAGAAAAGCCACAGTCATAACATCGATGACAGTGCTTTCACACCCGAGGGGGCTCCTTGACAGCGGTTCACTTGGAACGTTGACCAGCCCTCGAGGCTACTGCTAGACTAAGGCCACGGTGGGGAACGCTAGCTGTCAACAACCTTGTACACACATACCTCACACTCAGCGCACGGTCACCGTGGTCACACCTGCACATCTCAGAGGTCCCCCAGACAGCACACCACAAGCAGTGCTGCAGAAATACAGATGTGTGTATCTTTCTTTAAAATAGAACTGAGCTGCAGAAAACCCTTTAAACTAACTGCTTAGAAAGCCCAGAGGTGCTGCATGGGAGCTAAGTCAGGGGCTGGGTGAGAGGAGGAATCTTGAATCCAGGCATAAACGGAGTGGAGGCAGGCAGGTGTATCCTAAAGTTGTTTTATGCCTCCCACAACGGTTATTGATGTCTCAGAAGTTAGGAAACAAAGAAGGGAACAGCTTATACTATCCACTTAGCAGAATGGCTATCTGGAAGTGAGTTTCCCAAAAAAGAGAGAGAGAGATAAAGGGGTGGGGAAGTCATCTGTCCTCAGAGATGGACTAAGTGGGAGCCCTCTGGAACGAAGACAGCCCTGATGCTAGAGACACCCGGGTCTGATTTCCAACTGCACTGATAAGCTGTGTGACCTTAGGCAAGCTACCTCACCTCTCTGAGCTCAGTTTCCCAGGTTTATAAACAGGGTTAGTGTGAAAGTTCAGTGAGATAACCTATAGGAAGTAGCTGGTGCAATGCCTGGCATAAAGTAGGCATTCAACAAACGCTGTCTCTCTTGTCTTCCCCCTTCCCACGAAACCTCCTTCCAGGAAACACTGAGCCTTACCTGTCACACTGTCACCACATCCTGGACATTCTGTCATAACTTCGTGTCTGTTCCTGAGTTGATTCATCTCGAGATAGTGGATCTCCTTTTGCCCCTGGTATTTTGGGTCCCTGTCTAATTTGGGGCTCCACACTGGAATTTCATTTTCTGTCTGTATCTCCTCCTGTGAGCCCCTTTTGCTTCCCCTGCTTCCTGATTCAACTCCATCCTGCCTTTTTCCTGTTTGTTTCTCCCTCCCCTTCTCCCTCCCTCCATCCTTCCTTCCTTCCCTCTTGCCTACAATAGCTATAGAGAATCTGCTGCATTCCCAGTACTGGGCTGGGCATGCAGCCTAATAGGTCATCCTAGAAACAAATGAGGTTTTGTCAAAACAAGTTTCACATTCAAGTGTACCTACAGGTCAAAAGTTGGATTTGGGGGAAATATCTTAACAAAGAATTTCTTGAGATAAACTGTGCTGTGAATCCCACCCCCTTCCAGGGGAAGGAGTGGGAGGCTGTGGTAGTCACTACTACTCTTCACTGGTGTTTGGTTTTTCTCTACTTCAGGGCACCAGAGATATTGTATCCCACCCACACACACCCCCTTGAAATTAGGGATGACCACTAATTTGCTTTGGCCAATGAATTTCATGGCAATGCACATCCTTCCAGCCCCATCTTCCCTTGTTGTGGCAATGGTAGAAGAATTTTTTCTTATTATTTAATTCTATTAAGGTTATTCCACCCATCAATTTACACCAAGTGCTGAAAAGAGAAAATATTGATAATGTCCGAATGAATATCTAGCATCTAGTTAAGGAAAGATTATTTTCTCTTACGAAGCAAAAGTTAAGTTCACTGAAAATAACGTTTTTCTCCATGCAACATTTTTTTTTAATTGCAGTAAAGTATATACAACATAAAATTTACCATTTTAACCATTGGTAAGTGTACAGTTCAGCGACATTGAGTACATTCACTTTGTTGTGCAAACATCACTACCCTCCATCTCCAGAATTTTTTTGTAGAAGCGTTTTTGACATGGAGATGCCATAGATCAAAGCAGCCTGGAATGCTGGGTCAACACTTGGAGGACCACTGCCCGTAACGGTTGTCTGGATCCATGGGGGACTGAGAGCAGGAAATGAACTTGTGTGGTATTAAGTCATTTTGGTTGGATGCTGTTAACACAGAGTAACCTAGTTTAGTCTTACTAGTGCACGGATGCTACCTCCTACCAGCAGGGTGACAAGAGATTGGCTTTGAGAGACTACTTGGAGAATTTAAGTGGGATGCCCGTAGTTTCACTTGAGAAAGCCAAATGTCAAGAGGCTGGCTGCAGCAGCCTGTAGAGCAAAGGAGAGAGCTACAGTTTGGGAAGTAACTTACTCCCAGAGTTCACCAAGCAAAGAAATGACAGAGGCAAAGAAATGTAAGTCAAGTGCAAGAGTGAGCCAGTGTGGAGGTTATCTTAGGTCCTGTCAGTCCTGTCAAAGGGAGAAACCAGAGGCACTGTTGGGTTCCCAGGAGAAAGCAAATAGCCAAAATAGAGATGCATGTGTTCTAGACCTGTAGGCTGAAAGATCCCCAGTAATGAGATGGCCATCTCCAACGGCCCACAAAAGCACCCAGGAGAGAAAGAGTTCACTTTTAACATCTGCCAAGTCCAAAGAGGGTTGAAACTGGTCACCACCATGGAAACAGTCCCTCCTCCCCTTACCTCTTCTAGCACTCCTCCATCCCATCCTGGAGGTGTCATACATGGCTAGCAAGATGGCAGAGGAGGAGAAGTACTAGGTGAAGAAAGAGAGAAAACACAGTCATACATCTCCCTTCCCCAACAGCTTCCAGCCTGCAATAGGCCTCAGTGGAGGGCATCTTTAAGGCAAAATTGCAGGGCTGCATATTTTAATCACTGTTAGAAATACAGTAGAAACATAAAGTATACATAATACTTTTTCTTGCTGAGCAACAATCAGAGATGTCAAGTTTTCATCCAGAGGCAGGAGAACTAGCCCCACAGAATGGATCTAAACTGGGACAGTGGGAGACAGAAATGAAGTCGTTTATGATGACATCCCACAAGTCATCATAACTTATTCAACAGAATGATACAAATAAATCTACAAATATTTTGTGAAATCAGCAAAGTCAGGTTAAAGATCTGACAGGGATGTTGTGACTAAAGAAACTATTTGTGAATCAAAACACAAAGTGGTCAGCCACAGGCACAGAACAAGAAGAGAACCATGGCGTGTCCATCTGAGCCCCGACGGCTCAGGTCACTATGTTCCATGGCTTTGATCCTCCAGTTTCCAATGGCATATGGGTGGCAAATGTAGAGGTTAATTGTTTATTATGCGTCAGATTCACGCCATGCAGCTTTCAAATCACACAATTAAATCCTGTTATTCTAATTCCACACGTGTCACATGTAAACGGTCAGTTGGCTCTCAGCAGCCATCCCCATCTCCTTCTACTGGGCATTCCTCTACTGGAGAAGCTGAAAAGATTTTTTATGTATATACTTACATTTCCCACACTCCCTTGAAGATTGGTTCTGGGTGAGAGATGGGTTTCAACAATCAAGTGATGAGACAGGCTGGAACTCGGGACCCTTTGCTGCAGTGCTGCAATGCTTTGCACCTGGGCAAACGTCTCCTTGAGCTACAAAATACAAAGAAACTATAAGGGACTAAAAATAACTGTGGGGCAAATTATAGACAAAAAGATACAAAAAAAGACCAAAAACCTCAACTGCCACTTCTGAAGAGCCAGGAGCAAAAACAGGGTGTCGGGAGCAAAAGCAGGGGACTGCACATGCCCCCTGCACTCAACACCACCTAAGGGGTGGGCAAAACACCTAACCCATCCCTCCGGCCAGATCCCTGGACACACCCCTACCCTCGCCCCACTTCAGAGAGTGAACAAGCAAGGGAACCTGTTACTTGTTCTCGCTTCCCCCTGCTACAGCAGGGGCTCCAATAAAGCCTTGCCTGAATTTCTTGATTAGGGAAGGCCGAGAACCCTGGGCAGTATCATTGAGATATTTGCAGATGAAAATAAACCAGATACTATCTTCCCGGTGACAAGCAAGAGGCTAGAAGCATCAGTAGGTGTTTTTCAGATTACTTTTCAGGGCCCAGGAAATAGTCGTGGCAGCAGCAGCGATTCCTGAGTCCTGGATCATATCGCTACGTACTCCGCGCCTCTGTGATTTCAGGGTCAACCCCCGATCTCCCACAGTCCAGAGTATGTCAAAGGCGATAGCTCTCCTGATGAATCCCTTCTACTGGGAGTCATTCTCGAGGCCCATTTTAGAGTCTCTCCTCCAACTCTTCCGACAAATTTGGAAGTACCTAATTCCTCATAATAAATAAATCTCTTTCTTCTTAAACTATCCAGAGTTTCTGTTTCCATCATTGAACACGGACTGATATACAAAAGCACCTTCTGACTGTAATCTCACTTCTCACTTGGCGTGGCCACAAAGAGAGGATGCTCTAGTTAACCTATGAGTAACCATTCCCCAAAGTGGTAATATTTTTCAATGAGGTCTGATGTCATACATCAGATGTTTATGAAGTTCACGGGCATTCCTGAGTTTGAGTAATTCAGGGGCATGCGCTAAACTGTGTTTCTATGTTTAAGGCTTGACTGAAGTCTAGATATGGGTGAATTCACCGAGAAACATGCCACCTTGGAAGATCTTGGGGGAAGAGGACACCCAGATTTCTCTGGTGGCACTTCAGCTTCATAAATACCTCAACATTCAAACACCCCTTCTATGTTTCCAGACCAGCCCTAACAGGCTCCATTGCCCATGTAGCGCATCTGGACCACCTAATCATGTTCTCCATGCCTGTCATATTCCTCCCCTTCCTTCTCCTCCTGCTGCTCCCTCCTAGGAAATAATCACCACACAGTTAGTGGCTCATCAGGAAAACCTTTCATTTTAGCTGGAAAAGTACAGTTTTAAGGCATTTCCACCCGGGTGTAACACACCCCAAGAAACAAAGTGGTTGTGCTTCCCTCAGCTACAGCAGGGAGTTATGCATGAAAGTCAGTGAGTCGGCAGAGACCGTCTGGACAATATTCTCTTAACCCGTCCTTTGCGGTCTCCACTTGAGCTCCCTGGACAGTAGGTGGTTTTGAAGGCAGAAACTTTACCTTCCCAACGCCCATCTCTGGACCTTGAAGAGCAGACGCTTAGGGATGGTTTGCTGAATGAATGGATGAAGGAAGAACACTTCTAATTTCTCTGCCTCTTTTTTTCCCTACACTCCTCTTTGCGCTTTACACAGCAGCCACACAGGATAGCTTTCATTTCATGCTCTCTCTTACCGTCTGCCTCCATATACCCTTTTCCCACCGCACTATGCATACATCCATCTTCAAGTTATGCTTGGACCTCCACATTTTCCAGGCACCTTCCCCAACCACTTAGACTAGTTTCTCCCAGTAGACATGCCCATAGCTCCCACATATTCTGCTTCATAACACTCATCACCCCTGTGTGTCACTACTTGTCCAAGCGTCTGTCTTTTCCACTATAAGGTAAGCTGCAAGGAGGCAGTGGACCACATGCTCTACAGTTATTTGTTGAATGAATAAATAAATGTCTCTTTCAAAGGCATGCATTAAGAGTAGAACCTTTCTCCCAAGAACTCTCAGCCAGATTTTCTAACCACAGAGCATGGAAGGGAACTCCAATCTACATCTCTGCCCTTCTAAAAGATAGCACACCTTGTCTCTCACCTGCCACCTGGTTTGTCATGCTTAATTCACCCACCGGGTCCCATTGGTCCCTTGGAGGTTGGTACCTGTGTTATCTTCTATACTGTGTTTACTACAGCAGTTTTCTTTTGTTCTTTCTCTATTTTCCTTGTATTGTGTCATTTTTAGACTATTTTATTCCCTTATATTATGTCTTCTCCTGTTCTTTTCATTACTATTTAAAAGGAAGTTCCATTTCAAGAAGTCATAGCTTTAAGCTGATTTATCCTAAGTCAGGAACACTAAATGTCACCCCCATCTCTACCCGTCACTCCCCACCAGCTAGTGCTACAGAGCCATTTCCTGTGTCCAAAGGAGAACTTCTGGTCCAGTCCTGGGACAGCCCCTAGACTATAAAGACTTTTCAGTAGGGTCATGAGAAGTTTCCCACCAAAAGTCATTATGTCTGATCACAAAGGAGAGCAAAAGAGACATAGAGATAAGACTTGTGGTTACCAAGGGAGTGGGGCGGGGGGGTGGACTGGGAATTTGGGGTTGGTAGATGCACACTATTACATTTAGAATGGATGAACAACAAGGGCCCAATGTATAGCACAGGGAACTATATCCAATCTCCTGGGATAAACCATAATGGAAATGAATATTAAAAAAGAATGTATATACGTGTAAAACTGAGTCACTTTGCTGAACAGCAGAGATTGGCACAATATTGTAAATCAATGTTATACTTCAATTAAAACAAAAACAAAGGAGAGCAAAAGGCCAGGATTCTCTGGCCCCAGAATGTGAATAAGTCCAGCCTCCAAATACAGCCCTGCTGCCTGTGCATTCATCTGTATTTCCCTAGAGCCAGGCTCAGGAGCCTTAGTCTCTAAAGTGTCAGAAAATGGCTGAAAAGTGGATAAATCAACAAATAATGAATGTATGAGCAAATGACCGAGAGAATAAACGGATGGATAAATGGATGAACTAATGAGCAACTGAATAAATAAGAGGAAGGAATCAGTGAATGAACCAATGAGTAAATAAATGGATAAGTAGACAGGATGGGCAGAGGAATGGATGAATGAATGAATGAGTGGAGGAGAGAATAAGTGAATTAGAGGATGAGTGATTGAGTGAACAAATAAATGAGTGAAGTAATAAATAAATTTGAGTGAGGCTTGTAACTCAGGCATCAGCCAGGCATGAATTCCTAGCAGGAACCATAAACCAGTCAGTTCCAGAAAATGGAACTGGATACTAAAAATACAATAAAGAAATTAAAAACAAAAACCCAATATGGAAGATATTGATCAGGGCCCAGAATCAATATTCTCCTGGACAAGTCTTCAACGTGGCCTCAGCCCCACTCATTGACTGTCACTGGAGCTGTAGACATTCTGAAAAAGACAGACTGAGAGAGACAGCCTGTGCGTGTTGAAAGTCTGTACACTTGATCAAGACAGCAGTACTTTACCCTAGCTCTTCCAAAAAAATCATAATGCTTGGTCCCCACCCCCAAAGATTCTGATTTACCTAGATTGAGGGCAGAGGGCAGGGAGCAGGAGACAGGGGAAGGCAGACACTGCTTTGTTTGCTCTTTTTAAAAACTCCCACAGGAACCTAAAATGCAACCAGTGTTGAGAACCACAGTTTCCATGACAAATGAAATTTTAATGTGGGCACTTGGATGCAGTCATTTAGAAGCTGGTGACATCCTCACGTCACCAAAAAAAAAAAAAAAAATTAGCCTTTCTGTTTTTCACCAAGTAATATGTGAAACTTACAACCCGGCCCCCAACAAGACTTACTTCATTGCCTACCCTACTCACACCCTCTGAGAGGCACAGCTTGACGACGTGACTCCTCCTCCTGCACCCACACTAGGCAGATTTCCTGGAGATGGACCGTTGGCCTAGAGGCAGAGTTCTGGGGTAGAACTCAGATGGAGTAAGGCTCAGGAAAGGGGTACAATTCCAAGAAGGAGAGAGATACATGGGTCAGAGGGTTCAAAGATATCTGGATTTCAAACTACCTGGTCATTAAGAATACTTTTTTTACATTTGATGTAGCCACTTTGACATGGTAACATCAACATGGATGAACAAAATGTCACCTCTGTCAAAACATCTTGCTTGGAGACAAGACGGCAGACAAGCCTTTGTGACTCAAGAAAACAACGAGATCCCTGGCAACCAACCACCTGGCCAAAAGACAGGCAAGAAATCAGGTGGAAATCAGCAAGCCAACCACTTAGAAAATAAACGCAGTGTTTTTGGTACCTGGGAACCAGAGGCCTGGGGAGGTGCTTCTCTGCTTCAGTTGCAGGGGCTTAAGCACTGTACTTTCTGCTTCTTTCTTATCTGGGTTGCCTTCATTTTTAGGAAAGTTCTTTTTAGAAGGCCATTCTACTATCTCCATCATGCCAAAGAGATGAAAGGAAAGGTTAGGAGGAAAATGAGAACACAGAAAATCTTCAGGTCTCTTGGGATGAACAATAGGGTTGATGCAAGGCTGGCGTAGAACATAGGAAACTGCTTATCTATCCCCAGGTTCTTGTTTTAGCAGAAGATAAAGGAATGGGGAGGGGAGGAACCTTGGAACTTGAAATTTGCAGGAGGTAAATTCAGGATCCACAAAAGAAAGTGCACCTTCACTCAGCAGGGAGCAAGCTTGTAGAGCTTATCATCCCAAGAGGGGATGCAGCTGGAACATAAAGAGGTTCCTCAAACCTGTAAATATATTTTGGGTTATTGAAAGAAGAGACTCATGTTAAGTTGACATCTAGGAGAACAATCCTGTTTTCTCCTAATTTGCTCTTTAGTGTCCTGGACTCAAACAAGATCCTGCACTGCAGGCACCATGGAGATGACCTAGTGTGGTGATCCAATGATCTCATGTTTGATCTGGGGTTAACAATTGCCTAGGAAACTAACTTCCTTCCTTCTCGCTTCCTTCTTATAAGTGCCAGTAACAGACTCCATCTCTTAAACACCTTCTATTTTCCAGGCACTATTACTTTACACCCACTGTTTAATTTAAATCAAGCATTCAAAGTGCACTTATTGAGTACTTTTTTGTGCTCCCCACTCTACGAGGTTCTATGGGTAGTGGAGAATTAAAAGACTCCGCCAAGGTCTTTAAGGAGTCCATGATATATTTGAGAAGGCAGAATAAATATGCATCATTAAGTAAACAATTGACAGATACAGGAAACCACTAGAAATGATGGATAGATACAGGAAACCACTGCACATGTGAGGCATGTAAGATAAGGGACCAGTGGGGGCTGAGGACATAGCAATCATGAGTTTAATAGAGTTATAGCAAAGTGATTAAGAGCAAAGCCCTGGCCCCAGATGGCCCGATTTCAAATCCCAGCTGTTCCATTGACTAGCTGTGGCATTTGGGTAAGTTACTCAATCTCTCTGAACCTCAGTTTCTTTATCTGTGAAATGTGGATGCTAACAATACCTTCCCCACAGAGTTGTTGATTAAATGAATCAGTGCACCTAAGCACTTAGACCAATGCCTGGAACGTACTGAGTAATGTTCATTATCACTATGTTTATCTCTGGTAAGGGTTACCACGAGGGGAGTGGTGACCAGGAGGTACATTAAGAACTTCCTTGCCTGTCTGGCTGTGGTCAAGGTGAAATTCAGATACCTTAAACAGTCTGCAAAGCTCCAGATGCTCTACCCTCAGCCTACTCTTAAACCTTATCTCATGCCCTTTTCCCCTGTTGTTGTGCCCTAGACACACTGCCCTTCTCTCTCTTCTGCTCCTTGAACATGAGGACGAGCTCTTTTCCACCTCAGAGTTTCACATGCGACTTCCTTCTGCCTGGAGCCTCATTCCTCCTCCGTTCTTCACATGGCTGGCTCCCTCTCATCCTACAAGTCTAGCTTAAATGTCACTTCCTCAGAAAGGCTTTCTGTTGCCATCTGTATCCGTCGGGGTCCTGGCGGGAAACAATGGCACACTCACATAAGGATAATTCAAAGAGGCTTAATAAAAGGAGTATTTATAAAGGCACGGAGCAGGACAAAGGGATATCACAGGGACAGAGCAGAAAAAACACTCGGGCAGAAGGATGAAGGAGCAGGACAGTGGCTGCAGCCAGCCCAGGGGGATTCTGCACAGAGAAGCTAGGAGAACCAATACCCCAACCTCATCCTCCTCTCTAATATCCTGCTGGAGATCTCCTTTGGCAGAACCCACTAGAAGCAGAGGACAAGAGAGCCCATTGATGTGGTCCATCCAGGTCAGCCAGCCAGGGCAGAGACCAGGGTAAGAAGGGTGGAGGGAGTGCCTGGAGGAGCAAGAGGAAGACAGCAGGTGAGTTCCCCTTATTACCCTCAAAGTGGGAACCTTAATCTTTTTTATATCACAGAACACTTTATTTTTAAGATTCATCTCTAGAACCATGTTGGCTTTGCTTATCACTGATGTATCCATTGGGATACATCCTTGCAGACATAGTGTATAATTGGTAAATGCTTGAGACAAATTAATGAATGAATGAAATTGTTGCTACCCACGAAGTGATACTAAAAGGTCCAAACTGTATTGTCCAAAGATGTGGGGCCATCTCCAGCTTGGGCCAGACCAGTAGCCAAGAATTTCAGTGTGCAAGAGACCCAATCGAGTGAACAGAGACGCCCTATAGGTAGAGACTAACCCTGGAGTGGCAGGACCCTAGTTCCAGGTCACTTATCCATTTTGAGCAAGACCTGAGTCAAGAGCTGAGAATAAGAGACAGAGTCCAGCCCCCAGCAGGGGCCCTGACAAGAACTAGGCAGAGGGTCCAGCACAGGTGAGAAGTGGGATGCTTGGGAAGAGAAGTGAGGCCGACTGTCTGTCGTGGCGGTGACAAACCAGCCTTCCTCCGTTCTCCACACCGCAGCCAGTGTGATTTTTCTAAATTATAAATCTGATCATGCCATTCCCCCACTGAAACACTCCCACTCACTTTCTCAAAAAAAATTTATTGCATGCCTATGATGTGCAAGCCCAACCTTCTAAAGACAGTATATATAAGTCCCTGCATATCCTGGCCCCTGCTGCCTCTCCAGCCTCATCTCACACTTCCACCTCCAATGTGCATGCGCTCTCTCTCGCTCTCTCTCTCTCCCTCTCTCTCTCTCTCTCTCTCCCTCTCCCTCTCTCTCTCTCTCTCTCTCTCTCTCTCTCTCTCTCTCTCTCTCTCTCTCCCATCCAGCTTTCCAATACACTATTCCCTCTTTCCCCTCTGTATCTTTTCACATACAGTTTCCTCAACGGAAACATTCTTTACCTGTAATTCCCTTTCACCTGGCTAAATTTTGCTCATTCTTTGAGTCTCAGTTTAGACCTTGCTTCCTCTGGGAAGTCATCCCTGATCTTCTAAGGAAGAGTTAAGAGATTCCCCTTCAGGCTTTTAGGTTATCTCAGCACCCTGTACTTTCCTCATCCGAACGCTTGCCTCTCTGTATCACAGCTGCCTGCATAAGTGTCTGTCTCCCACCTAGACAATGATTTTGTGAAGGTGGGACAGAGTCTGTCTTGTCCAGCCTGGTATACCCAACGCCAAGCACAGTGCCTGGCACATAATAGGTGTTCAAAATATTGCTGAATGATTGAGTGAATGGATTGATAGGTGGATGGATAGATGGATGGTACATGACTGATGTTAAGGAAAGCTTTGATTCAGCCCTGTTCAGTGGAAACTCAGCGAAACATATTGCATACTGAGACAAAATTAGGCAGAAAGCACTAGTCATCCCAGGCCCACCCATTGGGTCAGACACTCTGAGAAGACTCCGATGGGATTCGCCAGGTGAGGTTTTATCACCTGTGAGTGAGCAGGGTCAGGGAGGGCTACACTGATGTTCCTCAAGAAAGACTTTTTGAAAGAAGTGAATACTGGGATATATGTATATGTATGGCTGGTTCACTTTGCTGTGCAGTAGAAGCTAACACAACCTTGTAAAACAAATACACTCCAATAAAAATTAATTTAAAAATTAGATAATAAATTAAAATTTAAGAAAAGAAGAAGTGAATAGTGACACTTGAAGAAAATGATGCACGGAGGTAGTAAATACTGTCACAGCCTGCATTATGGAGCACTGATTTCATATCAGGCTCTGTGCTGAGAGCTTTATATATTTTATTTCATGTAAGTGACCGAGGTAGGATGTGAACCCAAGGAGTCTAACTCAAGGTCTACACATTTAATGAATATACTACAAAGTCTCTCAAAGCTTGGGTGGAGAGGAAACAGGAAGATATCCCAAGCAGAGACATCTAACAAAGACAAAGATGGCAATAAACAAGTCTATTTTTTGTATCGTACTATTTTTTTATCGTACATAGTACTCCACTATTCCCCCCAGTCTGATGGGGGCGCTTAAGAAGACAGATAATCGATGAGAAGGGGGAAGCTATAATAGACTCCACTGAAGCAGCACCAAACAAGCTTGAGCGAAAACTCCTCCTCCTTTGTTCTTTACAACCAGGCAATGCTGCAGCCCCTGCCATCCTGCATTAAGCAATGTTTCAACTCTTTGTCTTTCTTTATCTAATAAACGGGGCCACTGGGTGAAAGCCTGCACTCCCTTGGTACCTTACTGTGCTTTTCTCTTCCCTCCTGGTTCTTATATATGATTTCATTCACTTAATTTACTACTGCTGGACCAAGAAGGGACTGTCCAGGTCATACCCTTGGTGTGGAAAAAGTCTAACAAAGCTCATATCCTTCAGGTGTGACAGGTGCAAAAGATCCCAAGATCTCATGAGATGTTTGTAAGCAAAGAGACAGAAGGGGACCAGTAAAAACCAACATCACCAAATTGGGCATGAAAGTCCCCTGATGTTCCACCACCACGACCCCACCACCCCTATCCACTGCTGTGTATTGGGAAATATCACAGTGTCAGAAGATGACTGACATTAGGGAGAGTGTGCAATTCTTGGCAATGACTATAAAATATTGACTGTGGGAAGGATTTTCTGCATCTTATGTCAGTCTAAAGGGGGACCATCCCTCTTTAGACTCAAGGCTTCACGTTGCCTGCCTCCACGCAGCTGGCTCTTGGACCCCACCTGGATAACAGTATTTCCCAAGTGACTGCAGGCCAGAGAGTCTTTGTCATCATTTAGCTACCCTAGTGCCCCAGGGTCCACAGTGACTGAAAGGTATCCTTGTCCAGCTGGCTCAATGCACCTTTATTGAAGGGGACTCTAGTCTGGCCCAGTGGGTCTCAACTGGGGGAAATTTTGCTCTCCCCACCCCACCCCAGGAGACTTTTGGTAATGTCTGGAGATATTCTTGATCTGCATAGTTAGGGAGGTGCTAGTGGCATCTAATGGATAGAGCACCCTACAATACACAGCACAGCCCCCCACCACAAAGAAGTATCCAACCCCAAATGTCCATAGCCTGAGAGGTTGAGAAACTAGTCTAGACCCTTCACCCAGAACAATGCAGAAATGCTTCTCTGAGTCGGATCCAACTTGTTCCATCAGCACTGGTCATGCTCCAGCAATGCAAGCTTGTTGGGTGAGCTGGTTTTCCCTCCCAGCGCTGGGCCCACACCGCTCTGCTGCCTGCAGCCCCAACTCCTCGAGGACAGCACTCATATGGCTAAGATGAAAGACTGGTGCCGCAGGCCCCCATGCCAACTCACCACTTGATTGCTTTTAATTTAATTCTGTTTGATTACAGCACATGGGAGTCGCATCGGAGAGATAAGACAGGCCCTTTATATTCTGTCTTCATTAAGAAGTTTGGATCCAGAAGCTTTTTCAAAGAGCTATGTGTCTCCTTTACTTTTGTGCCATTTTTAATTGAGGAGGGCACAGGGAGATGTGCCGAGCTGTGCTGAGCAGAGACTTCGTAAATGAAAGATGAAATGTCTAAGGCCCGTTTTAGGGGAGAAGCAGCCAGGATTGGGATCCAGTTGAGATAGCCAGGACAGGGCCAGCCTGCTGTGGCTGAAAGAGGTGTGGGAAGAGAAGCATCTCTCTTAGTCCATTACCAATAGTGTGTTAGCCCGGATCTATGGAATAGCATGGCCGGGTTACTTCGCAAGGTGAGAAGAACTCTCAGGGAGGAGCTGGGAGATTGTGCAGTGGTGATAAAAGAAAGGAGATGGGGAGGATGAATCACCACAAATTATCCGTAACCATCTCTAGCTAGAGGACCATTCCAATCACAGGGGAACCTTGCCCAACTTCTCCATGCAGATTTAATCACTCCTACCTCGGTACTCCTACAATACATGCTTTATCTCTTGAGCAAAGCATCATGTTGTATTAGTTACCTATCGCTGCATAACAAATTACCCCACAACTTAGTGACTTAAGACAGCAAACAACACTCATTATCTCACAGTGTCTATGCATCAGGAACCTGGGTGTGGCTTAGCTCGGAGCATCTGGCTAAGTGTCTCGGGATGCTGCAGCCAAGAGGGGTAGGATGCACCTCCAAGTCCACTCACATGGCTGTTGGTAGACCTCAGAAGATCCATTTCCAAGCTCATTCCTGTGGCTGTTGACAGGCCTCAAGTCCTCACTAGATATTGGCCAGAGATATCAGTTCCTTCCACATGAGCCTATCCATAGAGCAGGCCTCCCTCAGAGCAAGAGGTGGAGAGAGGGAGGAGGGCAGCCCAAGACGAAAGCCAGGGCCTTTCTGTAACCTGGTCACAAAAGTAACATCCCATCCCTTTTCCTGTATTTGTTAAAAGTGAGTCACTTTTAGGTCCAGCCCGCACACAGGAGAAGGGAGTACACAAGGGTATGTATACAGGAGTCAGGGACCATGGAGGGCCACTGGAGGGGCTGCCTACCGTACATGTTGCATTGTAATAATCTGCCTCTTCTTCTGGAACAGTTGCTCCTTGAGGTTGGCACCACTGTTGACCTACCTCCAAATCGCCAACAACTAGCCCAGTGTCCGGGACATGCTGGGCATTCCAGGGGTGTCTGGTAGAGTGAACAAATACATGAACACATGCATGCATAATGAATGAATGAATGAATGCACAAATAAACAAAATAATCATTTCTTAAACCTTACTTATACTCAGCAAACCAGTCCTCAGCAAAGAAAACTTGTTTGCCTCCAAAACCACCGTAGCAGGAGTAGATATATCCAGGTCATCTAAAAATTCAATTCAATTATTTAAACATAAATTTGAAATAACAGAGGGTAATCATATTTCACTCCATTGAACATGGAGCCATTACTGTTCTCTCCTATTATGATTTAATCTGCATCCACTCAAATATTTTCTGTTTGGGGACTAATGACTGAGAGTAAATCAATAAGGCTGGGAAAAACCAAAGCTTTTCATTATTTTAAGCTGCCATCTGGGTGACACTAAACAGTATAGCAGTGATCAGTATTCAAGCAGTTCTGTCTAGACCTAGTTGGTCTTCATGCAAGATCGATCGAAACAAGGGAGCAGGGGTTTGAGTGGGACCAGGAGAGGCTGGTGCCTGAAGACCCAGCATATCAGCTAGAATGTGGCCAGGGCCAGAAGTTGAGCCCAGCTGAAGCTGACTGAAATAAGTCAACCCCTGCCAGGGGTGCCCCAGGATCCAGAGAAGGGCTAACAAGTAATCAACAGATGAAGAGTTTTCCAAGCAATTTCAGCTGCAAAAGGATTTAGGCAAAAATAAGTGCTTCAGAGGTGAGTGGAACAGGCCAATGCAAAGAACCTGGCAGGGAGTAAGGAAGACTGAGGCCCCACAGACCAGGGCTCAGAGACAGAATCCCATACCTACAAAGATGGTCTGAACCAGGTAAGACCTCAGTGTTAGTAGGACTGGGGTACAAGGCAAGAACATAAGGTGAGGAGGGAGGAGCAAATTAAGCCCTAGATACCAGGGGTACAAAGGAGGGCTTTGGTTTGAGGATTAAGCAGAAGGCTTCTCTCCAAGATTGGACTGAGTCCTTGAGATACTGAACCCTAAATTAGAGTTCCTTCAAGTCCCCTTCCTCAGAACTGAATTGGGCCCAGGGCCTGGAGGTGGTGGGAAGGAAGATACTGGGATCTAGGGAGAGATCAAAGAACCTGTACCTTCCCATCCACCTGGTTCCCCACCTCCTGGAGGAGGGGTGTCGCTCAGCAGAGTTCAAATTCAGGACCGCCATAGTCCCACTGAATGGGGCTTTAAAGGGGTTGTGCAAACATGGGTGTGGTCATTTTATGGATGTTCTCTCTTCTCCTATGAGAGTAGGTAAGAGGGGTACAAAGGAAACGTCCCAGGGGAAAAAGCCTTGGGTGATCTAGGCGAGCTCAGCTCTAAGCACCAAGGTAAATCCTCTCTCAATCCTTCTTCTGGTTCCACTCCCTGACTCTGAAGCTTTGGACTAATCTGTCCCCCCACTGAAATCATAGAAGCTGAGATGGGGGTCCAAGCTTTGGGCAGAAGAAAATGAAGCAGACAAAACGTTTAGGTCATTGCTGCCCACATAGCTAAGGCAGAGGTGGCCCCTCACTGCCAAGGCTGCTGACTCATGCATCACACTGGGTTTACAGCCAAGGCCCCTGGTAAGAAAGCCTTCCTGTGCACCGAACACCCTCAGGTTGTCCTGAGTTCCTAGCCTACGACCATCACACTATCGTATCTCAGTCACAATGCAGTATCACTTCTGGGAGTCACTGAGGCCAAAACTCCTGCCCAGGCATCAAGCTGGGAGCCCAGGAGGGCCCTCGGCTTGCAGAGTCCAGCCGGTTATTACAGTTCGGATTGGAGAGACCTGCATGGGTAGTTTATGGAGACCAATGATATAGAACCTGGAATGACCATAATTTGGTGCAGATAAAGGGTAAGCCTTTTAGAAGATGTGAGAAACCACATATTGAATCCATCCTGAGGGAACTATTCCCAATGAGTTAATTAGGATAAATCATTCAGAGTGGGTTATTTCTTTCTTTCTTTCTTTCTTTAACAACCCTTTATTGATGTCTGCCTGTGATGTGGCAGGCACTGTGGGGAATACAAACATGCCCAAGGTATGGTCTCTGGCCTCAAAGGAGCATGTAAGCTGGCAGGGGAGACAGATGCCTACACAGTTAACACAGGGAGGAAGGAAGCAGGGGAAGGGGGTGAGCATGCAACTAATCTGCCTTCCCATTACAATTAGAACACTTGGGCTCAGATGCCAGGGACCAATTTAGAATTCCAACTCAGTGGCAGAGTTGGTAAGATGAAGCCCTCCCAGGTCTGGGGGTAGGAGACATCCTGAATTATGAAGAGCTCAAAGGCAAAGTGCACGTGGTTCTAGTGTGAATCTGATCCTTCCTGGTAGATTTCTAAGTCACGTGGTCTGGTTTTGCATAGTGTGGCTAGGTCTTACTCTAGACAAGAGGTGTTATGGGTAAATTGAATGATTGAGCTACTGTAAATACTGGGTGTGGGATAGGCATGAAGGAATAGGGAGCGCAACAAAGAATATTCATTCATTAATTCAAAAATTATTTCTTGTTTTGCAACATTTAAAAGAGTTCTGAAGATGGATGGTGGTGACAGCCACACAACAATATGAATGTACCTAATACTACTGAACTGTGCGCTTAAAAATGGTTAAGATGGTAAATTTTATGTTATGTGTATTTTCCCGTGATAAGAAAAATTGAAAAAAAGAGTATTGAGTTAATTAATATGTGCACTGTGTCACATGCTGGCCCAGATAAAAACATGAATGGTACAAAACCCTTGCCATTAGGAAGCTCACAATCTGAGGGAGAAAGGCAAGAAAAAAGTAAATCTCAGCTCAGACATCACCTCTCCCAAGAAGCCTTCCCTGATCCTCCCACACTGGGTTAGGCCTGCTCCAATTGTCCCTCGATAGTCTGTGCTGGTTTGTTTCATAATTATCTTCATTTATTCAGCAAACATTTATTAAGCTAGGCATTAGGGATATAAAAGCAAATGAGGGGCTTCCCTGGTGGCGCAGAGGTTGAGAGTCCCCCTGCCGATGCAGGAGACACAGGTTCGTGCCCCTGCCCGGGAAGATCCCACATGCCGCGGGGCGGCTGGGCCCGTGAGCCATGGCCGCTGAGCCTGCGCGTCTGGAGCCTGTGCTCCGCAACGGGAGAGGCCACAACAGTGAGAGCCCCGCGTACCGCAAAAAAAAAAAAAAAAAAAAATGCAAATGAGGCTTTCAATGTAAAGGAAGAAACAAACATGCAGATGGCTAAGTACTAAAAAAAAAAAAAATTACTGCACTTCTCTAAACCGTAGACTGAGCTTCTACAGGTTGTTTTCAGTAAATGTTTGCTGGATGGATGGATGAATATCTGTGGTATGGAGAAGCGAGTTACAAACTACGTGCCTGTGAATATAAACAAGGATCATTTAAACTGGGTTTCAAAAGATGAACAGGGGTCTGCATGGAGAAAGAGAAGAAAGGCACCCCGCACAAGGACGTGTGTGGGAAGAAGTCTGCAAGTCTGGGAAGCAGTGGAGAACTTGGTGCTAGGAGTTCTGGGAGAGAAGCAGAGGGAGCCTGATCAGGGAGGCCCATGTAGGCCATTCTAAGGAGCATTACGTTTGCTGGGATGATAATCAGAGGCTATGAGAGGTTTTTAAGCAGAAGAACGTTGCCTCGCTTTTTATTTCAGCTTTGCTCACTCTGCTGTGGGTTGGAGAAAGTGGGACTGAGCCTACATAGGCTGGTACAAGGACCAGATAAGAGATTATCTTTACTTATGAGGTGGAAATAGAGAAATGTGGCCAAAACTAAGAAATGTTTATGAAATATTATAGATGGATTTGGCAACAAATTGGACTGGAAGGCTTATTCAGTTATTCAACAAATATTTATGGAACACCTACTCTGTAGTAGGCACCATTCTAGACACTGGGAATTTAGCAATGAACAAGGGAGCCAAAGTCTTATCCCCGTAAAACTTATGGTGAAAAAAGAATAATAAAATAAAGAAGCAAACAAAAACAAACATGATTAAAGATGTGTGAGCTTAGGGACTTCCCTGGCAGTCCAGTGCTTAAGACTTCATCTTCTAATGCAGGGGTTGCAGGTTCGATCCCTGGTCGGGGAGCTAAGATCTCACATGCCTCACAGCCATGCCAAAAAATCAAAACATAAAACAGAAGGAATATTGTAAAAAATTCAATAAAGACTTTAAAAAAAAAAAAAGATGTGTGAGCTTGAACAAGTGAATTTTTCTGTGCCTCCGTCCCCTCATCTGCAGAATGAAGGTGTTAACAGTATCTACCTCACAGGATGGTTGTGAGGATGCAATGAGTTGATGTACGTAAAGGACTTCAAACTGGCCTGGCCCGTAGTAAGCACTATGTAAGTATTAGCCATTATAATTAAGAAAAATAACACAGGACCCATGCATTAGAGAGAGGCTTTCATGGTAGAGGTAGGGAAAGATGATTTTGGTTAACAGGTTAAGAAATGGATTTCTGGGCTGCTATTCTTGAGCTGAAACCTAAGAAAGGGATGAAGGAACCAAAATGGCTAAGTTCTATAGATCAGCTTTCCAGAGGGACAGGTCCTGAGGCTGGAATGAGCTAGGAGCATCCAGGAAGTAGAGAAGAGGCCAGTGTGACCAGAGCACAGTGAACCAAGGCTAGGGGTGATGGATAAAACTAAAGAGGTCAGCAGGGACCAGATCATGGAGGGCCTGCAGGGCCATGTGTTTTTATTTCAGTAGCAGCAGGAAGGAAGCCATTAGAGTGTTTTACGTAGGACAGCGATATTCTCTGATTCCTACTTTTAAAACATCATTCTGGCTGCCTGTAAAATGTTCCAAAATATGGCTCCAATTTCCTCCAATCCCTGTATACACATCCCTTTGCTGTGTGATTTGCCACTCCCCCAGCAAGAGGAGAAGCCTGTTTCCCCATCTCCCCTGAACCTGAGCTGGCTTATGACTTACTTTGATCAATGCAGTGAAATGTTTGTGAGTTCCAAAGCTAAACCTCAAAAGAAACTGTACAGTTTCCTTCCACCCTTAGCATCTTGTCACCCTGTGTACTAATTGTATTTATTACTTTCTATATTTTATGAGGTCTAGTCATCTTTAGAGGGCCTTGCTGGCTGGGGAGTGACTGCCCTCCCAGGGCTGGCTAATTCCTAGACAGTAAACAACTTGTCGGTGAGCCCGACTTTCATTTATAAACCAACCAGTCCCAAGTCCATAACCCCAACCACCTCCTTTATCTAACTCTCATACCAGGCCAATATTCCCCTTGTCCTAAATCAACCAGGACCTGCTACCAGACAAGTAAAGACAGCTCCTATGCCTCAAAGCCTGCTAGAATTATTCAAACCAGCCAATCCTAAACTGTTTGCCCAGGCCGGCCTTGCTTCCTGCAGAAATTCCATAAAGGCTGTGGCTGACACCTTCCCTGCATTCCTTTCTGCCTCCTGAATGACACTGGTGCCTCTCCCTGTGGCCCTGCATGGAGTGCTGTGCCTCTCACTTCTAACGAAACTGTAACTTTAAATTATTCTTTCAGGGCTTCCCTGGTGGCGCAGAGGTTGAGAGTCCGCCTGCCGATGCAGGGGACATGGGTTCGTGTCCCGGTCCAGGAGGATCCCACATGCCGCGGAGCGGCTGGGCCCACGAGCCATGGCTGCTGAGCCTGTGCATCCGGAGCCTGTGCTCCGCAACGGGAGGGGCCGCAGCAGTGAGAGGCCCGTGTACCGCAAAAAAAAAAAAAAAAAAAAAATTATTCTTTCAATGGCACTGACTTCTCCATGTCATCACCCAGTCATCTTTATAAATTAAGACTCAGGCACAAATCACCCTACCATGTGAAGAAACTCAGGCTAGCCTACTGGAGGATGAGACCACATAGAGTAGAGAAAAGATGCCCCAGCTGACTGTCCCTACTCCAACCAGCCCCAGCTGATCTGTCAGCTGACTGCAGTGGAATGAGTGGCCTTGGGTCAGACCAGCAGAAAAACCACCCAGCTGAGCCTGGCCCAAACTGCTGACTCACAGAATTGTGAGCAAATAAAATGATTATTGTTTTATGCCACTAAAGTTAGGGATGACTTGTTACACAGCAATAGATAACTGATACAGTGCTCTATGGGGACAGGGCTCTATAGGAATCAGAGTAGAGGCCAATGTTAGGAGACATCGGTCCAGGCAAGAACACACATGACTTGGCCTGGAATGGTAGCAGTGGAGATGGAGGGGAGTGGCCGGAATAAAGATATGGTTTGGAGGTAACACTTGCTGGTTAGATGTGCGTAGGAGAGGAGGAACAGACTCAAGAAAGATGCCACGTTTTCAGCTTGAGTAATTGGGCAAACAATGGGGGCATCTACTGAGATGTGAAGAAACTGGGGGTTGGGGGGTTGTGTTTAGGCGTGGAGGGAGATCAGCAGTTCACTTTGGGATGGATTCAGTTAGAAATATCTATTAGATAACCAAGCGGAAATGTGGAATTCCAAGTTGGACGTTCACACTGGAGCTCAAGGGAGAGATTTAGGCTGGAGATAAGAATGTGTGAGTCATTCAGCTTAGAGAAAGTATCTAAAGCCATGGTGTTGAAGCCAGTCTTATGAGATCACCTAAAGAGAGCATAGAAAGAGGAGAAAAAGAGAGTACAGAATCCCTAGGGTTTCAACGTGGAGTTGAGGAGGGGAGAGCAAGGCAGACTGAGAAGGAGTAGATCACGAGGTAGGAGAAGAACCAGGCCAGCATTTCAGGGAGAAACGGGTGATAGTGGTTATGCTGCCGAGAGCTTGGGTAAGAGGAGAAAGAGAAAGAGCCATTTGATTGGGAAACGTGTGGGTTGTTGGCTGCGATGAGAGCAATTTCAGTGACCTAGGGAGATCAGAAGCCAAGTTCACGTATGTGGAGGAGAGAGCAGGGGATGTGGGCATGAAGACAATGAATCCAAACAACTCCTCTGAGAAACTTTGCTGTAAAGGATGGTAGGAAAATGGGCAACACAGGGATGGGATGTGGGATCAGGGGAAGGAACTTTTGTTTTATTTTTTATGATTGTGAAGTGCATCCAACATTCAAAAGAATAACTATAGGATCTATGTGCTGTTTGAAGGGAGTTTTTCTTTTTTTTTTTTTAAGATAAGAGGTACTACAGCATTTTGTATGCTAATGGGAATGATCCAGTTGAGAGGGGAGAAACCGACGATGCAGGAAAGAGAGAGGATATTTACAGGAACAAAGTCCTCGAGAAGGTTAGAAAGAACGGGATCCAGGGCCGCGTGGAGGGGTCAGCCTCTGTTAAGGGTAGGGACACGTCTTCCATTGTAATTGGAGGAGGTATGTCAAGGTAGTGATGGGAAGGTACAGGAGCTCTCGTCTTATTGTTTCTCTGTCTCAGTGAAGTGTAAGGCAAGGTCGTGAGCTGACAGTGACGAAATGGGGGAGGGTTGGGGGTTTGAGCAGAGAGAGGCTGCTGTCTCCGAGTGGGAAAGGGAACACAGGGAGGCAGTGTTGTGGCATTGCTGGGCAGTGTCGAGTGCCTATCTGAGGTCTGTGGTCATGAATTCAGAGCGAGACCGCTCAGCAGGGTTATAGGGTTTCTATAGCAATGCTCAGGGGTGCGAGTTCATGGAGGACCAATGAGTGGAGTTAGCCAGGATGGAGGTTTTGCTAGGAAGGCAGTTAAGGACACTTATAAGGAAATGATTATAATACATCCTGAACAGTAAGGAGGGGGCAAGGGAGATGGAGAGTGACTCCTAGGTTTCTGCAGGACACCTCCAGGTAGGTGCCATTTGCCAAGATGCCATCCCCATCCAGGAGGAAGCCCAGGTTTGGGGAAGGGAAGACTCTGAGTGGTGACACTGATAGTTGTGTCTGTGGGAATGCAGGCAGGCAGGATGCCACCTCCCCTTCCTTCGCCCTCTCACCTGCCCTGGGCCCCTACCTGGGAAGGTGGAATCCAACCTCAGTGGCCCCGATGCCCACTGCCCTGCAGAGCCAGCTGCAGCTTCCCTCCTTCTTTGGGAACCTGCCAAGGCCTGTTTGCTGGTTTTTTTAGTTTAATACATTTTAATCAGAAAATTAATCAGGAAACACCAGTTCAGCAGATAATTGAACAATGAGGAGACATGATAATTGCTGTTTAGTGTAATTAACTTTGTTAAGTCTTTATTGGTAACAGAGACTTCCTGAGTGAAACTTATTAAATGTCCTCCCCTGGAAAACTCAATTCCTTTTCAAAGGAAAAGTCATAGGTTCTGCCTTTGTCTGCCTTATTTCAAGGAAAAGGACATCAGCCTCACAGCAGTCCAGAACATCTCTCCTCTGCTCTGGGGGCAGAGGAGACCTGCCAATCTCTCCTTGGGCTCTGGCCAGCTTCCTTCTCCTGAAATCACAAGCAATCCAGCTCCAAGGGGCAGGGCTTGCTGCCCCCGCCTTTCACTGACCCTCTACCTACTATTTCTTTCTTTAATCTCCTTCCCATGATGATTCCGCTTCTCCTGTATCCACTGCCTTGTTTCATTTTGCTGCTCTCTCTTTGAACCCCCTCACCTTCCCCATTCTCCCCCTGCCATGCATTAAAGGGGCTTTTGGGGTGAGCTCTGGGTTTCGGGGCCTACTCCATCCTTCAGCTACTCTTTGCCTAGCTCATCCTCAGATTCCCCACTGCAGGGGCCATAGCCCTAATCCAGGGCTGTGTGTGGATGCAGGGAGAGGACAGGTTCCCACCCCTTCCTCCCTTCCCACCCCCTACACATCACAAAACTCTTCCCCACACCCTTCTCTGCCTTTATTTTTTGATTTATGCAACTTGTAACTAGGTGTTTGTGGAATAAAGGAGAATGGGGAAAAAAAAAGAGAGAGAGAGAACCACTGCCCTAGGTCACCAGGCTCTCTCCAAACCACATGACCTGCAGCCCATTAGTCCTGTTCTCCTTTTATGCTTTGGGGATCTTCTTGAATAGAGTCACCCAGAGTCATGGAGAGAGCACTGAGGCCCCACCCAGGGGCAGGAACCACCCATGCAAATCACCTGTAGGTAGCAGCTGGCAGACATTCTACATCAACAGGCATCTGGCTCCAAGTCATTTGAAAGCAGGCTGTTGATCTGAATTTTCCAAACAAAGTGCTGCTTGATCCATGCAGTCCCTCTGCAAAGGACATGGTGCCTTCAGGGCTCCAGAAGTGTGCGAAGTGCTTGGTTCATGCACTAAATGTTTTTCTCCTTAGAGTTTCTTCTCACCCTTTCCTCTGTGATTATTTCTCACGTAGGTCCTCTCAGACAGAACTTGCTTCTAATCTACTGCCTTGCTACACAGAGCTAGTTCCTACCCAGATCCCATTTCCCCCACAGAGAATGATCCGGTACCAGGAACAGCAGGCACAGTCAGGGAGTTTAGCTCATGGAAGCCCTGGTGATTTGACTGAATGATGGGAACTAGAAAATAGGTGTTACCTGCCAAGCTCAAAAAGTGGACATTCAGAAGATGCTTCAGTAAGAAAGAGAAAGCTACCCTCTCCCATTGCAACTTTGCACAGCCACCTTCATTTTCAACACCCTCTCACCAACATGACAATCACCCCGGGCCTGTGTTCCAGGGATGCTTGTCCTGAGAGGTCCCCTCCTCCCTCCACCTTATGAGCCCTTGGCACCTGGCCTTGAGCGCCTGTTCACACGTGCTGAAGGGCTTGGTTGCTCCAGACACTCTGTCGCAGGTGGTTTTATTTATCACAAGTGCTCTCTGTCAGGTCTAACATCAATAGGCCAAACAGATTTTAAATGTATTTAGATCCAGCCTGTCAACCAGGGGAAAGGTGACAGTGAAATATTCCAAGGCAAAAGGAAGTACAGATCATCGCCGGGTGGTTTGGGTTAGCAGGCAAAGAAATGAAGGGTGACAGACTGCTGTTCCTGCCTAATCTGGGAGAACACGCCCCTCACTGCTGGAAATGAACCCCTCAACCTGTCCTCCAGCTCCTTCCGAGAGTCTCCCCAGGTACAGCCCAGGGTGTTCCAGGACATGTCGCCTCCAGTGAAGTCAAGAGGCTGCTGAGCTCAGCTGACCTTGCCTGATGCCACAGGATGGCCGCCCCTGATGCCCTTGCTCGGGAATTGACTGCTCTTCTGAACCTGGGTCATCTCCTCCCCCAATTTGCTAATGCCGATTACCTATGTTACTGCTGCGAACAAGCTAGAACTTTAGCAGGACTTTACTGAAGATTTGGGACTAAAGAAAAGGAAGTACAGCCCACTGTACTTCCTTTATATAAAAGAAAATAAAAATAAATAAATAAAATAATAAATAATTTATTATTTATTAATAAATAAATTATTTATTATAATAAATAAATAAAAACTAGAGAGACACCACAGGCCTATCTATGCACAATTTAGAGCTACTTCTAGTAGTGGCCACCCTTGGAACATCCAGGCCCAAACCTGACCTCAAAACGTCTTGTGGGACTGGCTCCCTGCTTGAATGCTGGCCAGCCCTTCCTCTCCAAGCACAGATCTGCATCCCAAGTCCTCAAACCCTATCCCAAAATGGTAGACAATGGGGACCCCTACCCACCCACAGGGGTGAGGTCTGGCACCAGGTCCCCAACAAGACAACCCTGCGAGAATCCCACGGCACATTTCCCAAAATCCGGGTCTCTGGGAGGACCAGGTTGTGCCGGCTGAGGCCAGTCCAGACCTTTTCCCACTCCTTCCCTGGCAGTGCCCAGAAGTTCAGGCTACACAGCCCTTCTATGCTCTCCACTTTCCCAGCTCCACCTTCACTTCCAACAAGGGCACTAAGAAAAACTTCACCATCTTGGTACCAATGCAAAAATGTACAGGCACAGGGCAGTCTGGATTCAGAATTAGAAAGGAAACATTTCTCTGAAGGGAACATAATTTGCAGAGGAACGGCTCTGCTACAATACCCTTCTGACTTACATTACTATGCAGTACACCTAACATCACATGTAGGCCTCCTCCAAGAAGCAGCGAGAGCACGTGCTTCTCACTGACATAACCACAAGGGCCCACTCGAGAGGTTTTGCCAAGAACAAAGCGACAGTCTCCACCCTAAAAGACAGACACTGTGCATTATTTTTAAAATAAGTTTTTCTGCTTCAGAAATTGTAAGGTCCGATCTACCAGGAGCCCTGTTATATAAGGAGTGGAGGGAGGGCGATAAATTTGAAGGCAGGGATGATGTCATATTTATCTCTAGACATGAGAGTGCTCAGCTCAAGAGTTTCTGCACACATAGTAGGTTCTCAATAAATAGTAGTCAAATGAGATGGCACAGACAGGGGCAGGTGTGAGATTCCAGGTCTAGGGCAGCCTGGAGATAAAAAACTAGAGAGACACCACAGGCCTATCTATGCAAGCCAGAAGGAGCCAGAGAAGATCTTCTCAGGCCAGAAGATGCTATGGGTTTGGAGAAGCTGAGGTCCTCCATCAAGGCTGTGTGCTCGGGCCTTGGGCCCTGATTACATCCCTAGCTGAGAGCACAGGGCTCTGAGTCCATGGAGTCTGGCTACAGCTTTGTATAATAATAATACTAATACTCACGTAATAGTAATACTCATAGCCAGTGCAGCATGGTATGTATCAGATCATTAAATAATCATAACAACTCCATTGTAATAGGAGGAAGGTACCATGAGGAAGGTATCATTACC
The DNA here is from genome assembly GCF_059928025.1 of Delphinapterus leucas. Taxonomy (NCBI): domain Eukaryota; kingdom Metazoa; phylum Chordata; class Mammalia; order Artiodactyla; family Monodontidae; genus Delphinapterus; species Delphinapterus leucas. Next base: position 162,924,927 of record NC_143129.1, on the reverse strand, counting down.
GCTTCCAATTAATAAATTGCAAAGTGAGGCACAAGAGGTTAAGATAGTCGCCTTTTTCCATAACAAGCCAGATAGTATTTTTAGCTTTGCAGGCCATATGGTCTCTGTTGCAAGTATGCAACTCTGCATTTGTAAAGCAAAAGCAGTCGCAGACAATATGTAAATGAAAGGGCGTGGCTGTGTCCCAATAAAACTTTTCTTACAAAATCAGGCAGTGGGCCACAGATGGCCCATAGACTGTAGCTTGCCAACCCTTGAGCTGGGAGGTAACTGGCTTTAGGGTCCACGTTCTTAACCCTTATCCACATCCTCTTTTAGAGGCTGAAGTGAGCAAGTCCCAGAGTGAAGATCGTCAAAGATGCGGGAGACGGGCTTCACTTAGCAGCCAGGACCCAGCAGCCTGGACCTGTGGTCCACACACCTGATGATCTCAACCTTTCACGCCATTTATCACCGACCCTTTCTGTGTTGAGGATGGTGATTGCATCCTCAAGTAAGGAAGGAGAGGAGATAGAAGTTAGGGTGGGAATAAATAGGGTAGGAAGCATTGGGGAACAGGCAGGATACTGGGGCTAAAACAGAGCATGAGATGGGGGGTAGAGGTTAGGGACTGTGGTGGTGACAACGATGATGATTTACAGCATGCTTAGTCTGTACTATCTAACCCCATACTTGAGTGTCTTGATTGCAATATCTCAAATCCTGTCCCAAAATGGTAGACAATGGGGACCCCTACCTACCCACAGGGGTGAGGGTGGTGTTTAACTCTCAGTTATGAGTTAAATTTTGTGCCTCCCCTAAAATTCATAAATTGAAGCCCTAACCCCAAGTACTTCAGAACATGACCTTATCTGGAGATAGGGTATTTACAGAAGTAATCATGTTGAAATGAGGTCTTTAGGGTGGGCCCTAATCCATATGACTGATGTCCTTATAAAAAGGGGTAATTTGGAGACAGATACACATAACGGGACAATGCCACACGAATGTGAAGATGGCCATCTACAAGAGGCCTGGAGAGAGGAAAGGAACAGATTCTCCCTCACAGCCCTCAGAAGGAACCAACACTGCTGACACCTTGATTCAGACTTCTAGCCTCCAGAACTACAAGACAATAAAGTTCTGTTGTTTAAGCCATCCAGTTTGTGGTACTTTATTATGGCAGCCCCCGCAAATGAATACGATCTCATCAAGTCATTGCTACCATTCTGGGAGGTCAGCTCTGTTATTATCCCCATTTCATATAAACTGAAATTCATAGGTGTTGAGTAACTTGCCTACAAGAAGTGGAATTTGAACCAAGGTTTGCCAGATTTCAGACAGGGGTTCCAAACAGACATCTCCAAACAAAATATGCCACCCCAGAGAATGCTGCTTTGACATAAGGATTATTTTGAACCGAAGGCAATTGAGAAGAAGCACATATGAGAAAAGCTCTCTGCCCTCCTCTATTTGCCTAAAAGCAGGATGTAAATTTACAAATGTGTCCCTCCTCTGCTCTGGACCAGGAAGAACAAAGGTTACTCCATGGAGACAACTTCAGACCCCTACCAGTGAAGAAGGCGCCAACTTAAATCTGCATAACAAACTTTACTCTTCTTTACTGTGCTTTTCCTTGTCACCACCCCAGAACTGGCCTCCCCCATACCTTTCTTTCTTTTGCCTTTAGCTGAAGATGGCATTTAGGCTTGAGTTCTAAGCCACCTCCTGGAGTTACTCGTTTTTCTCTGGGTCTCTCCCATGTAAACATGAGTATACAGGTTAATAAACTTCTGTTTATTTTCCTCTTATTAATCTCTTTTATTCCAGGAGTCTCAGCCAAGCATTCAAAAGAGTAGGGGGGATTATTTTCCTCCCCTATACATATTTTAACCACTAATCTACACCACACTGCATACTGGGGTATGTGCTGGGGTACATGAGAGTGTTGAGTGGCTCTTATCATGTCTTCCATATATCTGCTACCTGTACCCTCTCCCTTGAAGGACAAGCCCTGACCTCTCACATCTCTTGAAGGCCCCACACTTGCTCCTCAACTATCGGTGCTCTGTCTTGGGGGAAGGCTCAGCTCTGAACTCAGCAGAGTTGGTTCCAGGAGTAGGGAGCTTGGTGACTGTGCAGTGTGCTATGTTCCCACAGGAGGAAGGTAATTTCCCCTCCAGTGCTAAGAGAACAGTGGGGCTGTCAGCCTGCCCAGGGTAGGATCTGCCTGGTCCACATGGACAGCCCTGCCCCCCCCTACCCCCCCCCCTCATCCAGCAGACACCGTGGTTGGCCTGTCTCTTCTCATTAGGCGGGAGGGGACAGGAAGAAGCTCAGCCAGCAGCTCGCTGCAGAGTCTTCTGCCTGGAGACCAGGATTCCACTGTGGAGATGCTGTGGCTGCCAGCCCTGGGTCACCTTGTCTGCTCCAGGAGCCTCAGCCTTCCTGGCTAATCATCCCAGGACCAGCACTAACCAGGGGCCTTCCGCACAGAGACAACCACATGCTTGGCCTTTCACGGACAGGAGGAGTCAGCTGAGGCTGTTTTAAGAAAGCAGAATTGTCGGAGTCCGAGAGGTAATTAGTACTTAAGAAGCACAAGTTGCCAAGGTTAAAAGCTAAGAAATAAACACACACACGCATGTACACTGTCATACACAATTTCAAATGATTCTTAAAAGCTAAATAGAGAGATACGGCCCCTACCTGGAAAACTATTAAAGAAAGATAGGATTTCACACCAAAGAAGACCAGGGCCCTCTCAGGCATCACTGCTTGGCTGGGCACCTTTAGGTTGCAGAGGTCTACCTTCCCCTAAAACCTGTCCTTCCTCAACCTTCCTTGTCTCTGCCAATGGCTCCACCATCTTTCCAGCACATGACTGACATCCTCAGAATTCTCTACCCCACTGTGCACTCAGACCCCACATTCCAGGGATTTGCCCTTGCCAGTGTAGTCCATATCACACCCCCCTCTCCAGGCCTGTGGACACTCTGCCCGCACTCTGGCCTCATCCCTAGCATGGACCACTATCACTCCTATCTGGTCACTCCCCCACTCACTCCACCTTCCATAAAGAGTTCGATCATGTCGTCCTCCTGCTTCAAATCCTTTCATGGTGCCCCACCGCCAAGATGCAACATAGAATGGCGCATTCACCCTTAATCTTCAGCACTGGGTTTGAACTGCAGCTCTCCCTAGTTTCCCTGTGGCCTTGAGGAAGTTACTAAATCTCTCCAAACATGGCTTCCTCATCTGTAAAATGAGGATTATCTTACTTACCTCAAAAGACCATTATGAGAGATTAAAATGATGAGCACCTTGAAGATGTAAATGGCTCAGTAAAGCAGAGCTTTTATGATTATCAATCCAGGAAGGAGAAGGGGCTTGTCCAAGGTTACCGGGTGGATTAGTAGCAAGTCCAGATCTTCCAACTCCCGTGGCATGCCAGGGCCTCGCGTAGAGACTCTCAACAGCTATTTGTTGGATGAATGATCATCAATCAATCAATCAATCCCAGCCTCCTGTGCTAGAGCCTCCTTAATCCCCTCTAGGGATTAAGTACCATGAGTCTGTTAAAAACCACTCAAGACAAAGGTAAGGAAACCCACCTTCCTTTTTTGGCCTGTGCTAATCTTTCTCAAGACTCAAGGGAGCCCCCTGGTGCTCCTATCTGGCATTGCATGAACAAGCCCAGATTGGTTCAGACCTTCTAAACCCTGTCCTGACTCATCTGGGCATTTCAGACTGAGAAGGCGCTGTCCCTCTGGTTTCCACATGAGGGTGCCTTTCTCTGCACTGCAGCCCAGCAAAGATTGCCTGAGCTCCTGTAGCTGACTCAGGTGGGACTTCAGGTGGCCTGACAGAGCGACCAGAACTGCTATCTGTAATGGGATGATGTCTAGCTGTGGAGGGTGGAGCTCCTGAGCCCTTGAATGCGAACCTTATCAGGGGCCCAGCTCAGAGCACTCCTCTGAGATGTGTAAGAGGTCAAGAGCCCTGAGGGAACCAGACCTCCACCTGCCACTGAGCATTAGCCTGGACCCACCACACCCCTGCTCAAACCCTCGGCCCTTTGCTGCCTGGGCTACAGACCCAAGTGTCTCTCTCCACCCCTTTCTCAACTCAGCCCCACACCAAGTCCCATCCATTCTACCTCCCAAATGTGTCCATTTCCCTCCAACACCACTGCCACCAACCTATTCCAAGCCACACTCATTCCTCTCCTGGAATGGTGCCACAGCCTCCTTCGTGGTCTCTCTGCCTCCAGCCTCACCACTTGCTACAGCCAGAACAATCTTGCTATAACATAAATTCTACCTTGTCACTCCCCGGCTTGCAAAATTTTCTCACTGCACCTGGGAGAAAGTCCCAAATCCTTAACCGGATTGACGATGTCTGAACCATCTTCCCTTTCCTTTGGCCCAATCTGACCAGACCCTTGACTTGCCTGCTTTTAGAGTTTCAGATTCCTTCTCTCCTCTGGGCCTTGGCATGTGTTATTCCCTCTGCGTGGAACGCCTTTCCCCCCTCTTCTTCACCTGCTGAGGTTATTCAGTGGGTGTCTGTGGAGTGCCAGGGATGTGTCAGGCACTGTCCTCTTGAGGCTTTGAGTCTCATGGAAGAGTCATAGATTAATCAAATAACCACATGGTGTATAAGTTAAAACTGTGATCAGTGCAATGGAGGAAAATGACACGGAGACCTAACCTTGCAATCTGTGAGGGCTTCCCTGAGGAAGGGATCTTTGAGCTGAGAGGTGAGAGTAGTTCTGGAACTGGCAAGATAGGCACCTGGGGCTGTGAGTGGCCCTGTTCCCCACTAAGTGGGAAAAGCCCACCTGCCGTGAGAGTAAAGGAAGCAAAATATGAGATGAAAAGAGGATCCTGAAGGTCAGTGCAGCTCTAGTTCCTGGCCTGAGGCTCCTGAAGCTTCTGCCTCTAATTTTCTGAGGCTACCCCCATCTTTCTTTCATAGACTAGTAATGAGCAACCCCTGAACAACATAATAATAAGGCTCCCGGCAGACAGTGGCATGGCCTTTGAGATCATAGAGGCTTGGATTCAAATCTTGGAGTGTCCACTCTTTATTGTGTGTCCCTGGGCCAGTTACTTCCTCTCTGTGAGCTTCAGTCACCCTATCTATAAAATAGGACCACAGACCTCCCTTTGCAGCGTTCTTGTGAGAATGAAGTGAGATGGAAGGCACATCCCTTGCATAATGAGCTGCAAAGGGATGGCCAGGCTTGGGCAGTTTGCCATCTGAAAGGGGGTAAAAGAGTGAGGGGACCCTCATGTTCTGGGCCACAAGCCAGACCCAGAAGCTGTGTGGGCTCAGAGAGGCAAAACTCGAGAGTTCAAAATTTCTCATCACAGAGAAAAGTCAGCAATGCCATTTAAATTGTTGATGTATTCCATTAAAATTGGTTCACTTTCTGGTAGAAAAAAAGTGTAATTGAATCTCTGGACCTCCCAATCTTAAAGAGGTTCCCGGACTCCTTTCCCGCACTCCCAACCTTCCATCTATGAAGGAAACACAGGTTGTATTGAAAACACCTGCTGGCCCTCCAAACTGAGAAAGACTGGACTCTGGGCCAGAGAACGGAGGAAGGGAGGGCGGCTGACGAGGACTTGTAAGTGACACCGCTTTCTGATTCTGCCTGAACACAGAACTTAGGGAGGCCAGCAGATGGAGGGTGAAATACCAGCTGTACTATCTCGAGTGCTGGGGACTCCACTGGGGACTGTGGCTCAGGTGGCAACACTGGGCTTCCCGATTCCGCCCTCCGCATAAGACAGCCTCACACCTCCAGCCACAGGGAGCAGTAGGACCACAAGCTTCACCCCACAGGGGCAGAAGATCCCTAAAGGAGACAAAGGGGGTGGCTGAACACTCAGCCCCTTTGTCCAAACTCACTAGTCAGAATGATCACTTGTCCTCTCTGAGAGGAGGGAGAGAGGAAATGGGGCAGAAGGAGGCTGGGACTCACCAGGTGTGGAAAATAAGAACAACCCCCAACATCATTCACCCCATTCTATACCCTGTCTGCACTGGTCTTCCTTTTGGTTCTACAAAAATGCATGCTTCTTCCCACCCCAGGACTTTTGCACATACCTTTGTGTGTGTGTGTGTGTGTGTGTGTACTTAGAACACTCTCCTCTTTTCTCCCTTTGTCTATTGACTCCTTACTTGTCTTTCAGGTCTGAGCTTAAACATCACTTCCCCAGGAAACCCTTCCTGATCTCCCGCACAAGGTCACATCCCCCTGTTATATGCTCTCCTAGCTTCTGTACGTCCTCTTTGCAGCATTTGTCATGAGTTTAGGTACATAATTATTTCTATGATTATCTGACTAATGTCTGCTTTCTGGAGAGGACTAAGTGCATTGAGAGCAGAGGCTATGTCCATGAGGGTGTCTGCTGTATCTCCAGCAACAGTTCCAGCAACAGCACATGGTGGGTGCTCAAAATAGTGGTTTTACTGTTTATCTATTTGTTTGTTTGTTTGTTTTAATGATACTTTCCTGTTGTTTTGAGTTTTATTACTTTTTAACAACTATATTGAGATATAATTGATATGCAAAAATTGCACATAATTTAATGTATACAATGTGATGAGTTTGGGCATATGCATACACTCATGAAAGCATTACCGCGATCAACCTAATAAACGCATCCAACACCTCCAAAAGTTTCCTCATGCCCCTTTGTTTTCTAATTTTTTAGGGTTTTATTTTTGGTTTCGCTTTCACTATAAAAACACTTAAAATTTTAAGTGCAAAATAGAGTATTGTTAAGTACAGGCAGTATGTTGTACAGCAGACCCTGGAATTGATTCCTCTTGCAGAAATGACACTCCATACCCACTGAGTAGCAACTCCCCAATTTGCCCCCCTCCAGCCCTGACAACCACCATTCTACTCTCTGCTTCTGTGAAGTCGACTATTTTAGACACCTCACATAAGTGGAATCATGTAATATTTGTCCTGTAACTGGCTTATTTCCCTTAGGACAACACCCTCCAGGTTCATCCATATGGCAGCATGTTGCAGAATTTCTTTCTTTTTTTAATGGCTGAATAATATTCCATCCACCATTAAATAATAATATTTAATGGCTGAATAATATTCCAATGTATAGACCACATTTTCTTCGTCCATTCATCCATCGATGGACATTTAGGCTGTTTCCACATCTTGGCTATTGTGACTAATGCTGCAATCAATATGACAGTGCAGATATCTCTTTGAGATCCTCAATTCAATTCTTCTGGATATATACCCAGAAGTGGGATTGCTGGATCATACGATGGTTCTATTTTTAATTCTTTGAGGAACTCCCATACCATTTTCCATAGCTGCTGCATCATTTTACAGTCTGTGACTGCTCAAAATATTAATGAAGTAAAAATAGTTAACACTAAAGTCATTTTAAGCACTTTACACGCATTAACTACTTGAAGGTTTATAGTAATTCTAAGGTGGATACTTTTAGTACCTCCATTTTACAAGTGTGGAAGCCAAGGCACAGAGAGGTTAGATAACTTGCTCAAGGTCACACAGCTAACAAGAGGAGCTGGGATTACAAGGCAGGCAGTCAAACTCCAGCTGCATGTTATTCACCGCTGCACTACGTTGCCCCTTGAGAAAGGGGGCATTGGAGAAGCGTGTACCTGAATAGAGCGGTGGAGGAGGGCTGTGATGCAGACGGCTTTTGTTGCACAAGAGACTAGCCAGAGGAAAACAAAGACTGTGAGAAAAGACATACAAGAACATCCCAGCTGCTACATTGTGGTAATGAGTCAGGAGACACCTCTGATTTGGGGACCAAGTGTGGGGCCATAGAGAGCCCCAGTGCTCACTTCTGCCTCTGGAATCTTAAGCCTGGTCATCAGCTCCTGTCCTTAGAGTAGGTACATGGGCATGGCTATCCAGTTGCCATGGCAACTGGCTCTCTCAGCCCTTTGGAGTGGTCCTGCTGTGGCGACCTCTGCCTCCTGGGCATTCTCAGTGCACCTGAGAGATGATACCCACCTCGTACCAGTTGTCGTGAGATGATGTACACAAAACACTCAGCACAGCACCTGATATAGTAAAAGTTTGATAAGTGTTTTTAAATCCTTTTAGAAGGGCTCATGTGGGTGGCACAGCCCTGACAAAGGCCTAATAGATGTCAGGGGGTGTCTCTTCCTGGAGGGAAATCTCCCTGGGGGGCTAATGTTTCATTAACTCCGCCAAAGAAGCCCAATAGAGATGAAATGCTGCCACCTCCCCCTGCCCACACCTGCGTGGTCAGCAACTGGCAGGCTCATTGTTTTAAGTGATGAGCAATTGTCGTTTTCTGTCACCGCCATGATAAATCACTTTAAGGACTCCCTTCTCTCGACAGCATAAGTAATTACATCCCTGGTGTCTGGGGCCCTGGCACCGATTAGGAGGGAAGTAAACTACGCTGGAGCTGATGCTGACTCATTTTTCTTTTTCACAAGGGCCTAGAGGCCACAAGGGTCAGAACCGGCTGACTGGACCCTTCCTGGGCTGAAAGACCAAGCAGCCCTTCAGCACTCCCAGAGCTAAAGCCTAGAGACTGAGCCCCCCACTCCCTTTTCCCTAACTGTCTTCAAGACATGATTCCCAAATGGACCAGTGATTAGGAGGAAAATGTATTGTACTATAACAGGGAGAAATAATTAGGTTAGATAATAAGAAAGGGAAGAGTACCTTGTAAGAGGTTCTGCATGTGGTGACACGAGATTTGTATATTTTATCTATCATGTTTCCTTGGTAGACAAGGAATGTATTGTATTGAATCGGTAGAATTAATAAACGTCTTGGTCAGCAAGAACAACATGTCTCTAAGAATCTTGGTGACCCAGAAATGACAATGAGGAAAAGATTAGATGACCCGGATGCTCTTGTAAACTGAGAAGGAGATCCGGGAACCAAGCTGGGCAACGTTTGCACATAGGATAGAGAACTAAAGCACAGGGGGCAGGCTTGAGTGGTATAAAGGATAAACAAAACCCAAACGCTCATCAAAGTCGTGGGCTCGGTGCCCGCTGTCATTTCCCCTACTGCCATGTTGCTACCAGCCTAAATAAACCCAGAGAACCCACATCTTGCACCTGCATGCCTACCCCTGTCCAGGAGTTGGGGAAGGTCATTCTCTTGGTAGTTCCTGTGATTCCACTTGGGTGCTAGCTATCATGACAGCCTCCTGTCTTGATTATTCTCCCTGCCCCTTATCAAGAGCCAGGGAGGTCTGAGCTTTCCCAAAAGTAATTAGCTTAGAGAGTCAGCAAACAGTCCTGAGCAATGATGCCAAAAATAAAAGGATGGAGAGATGTACATGATTAAATAAATTTGGGGGTGCTGCATACCGTAACCTTCTTTAGGAGCGTCACAGTACTCATTAGCTGTTTTTTTTTTTTTTTTTGGCTGTGTTGGGTCTTCATTGCTGCACGCGGACTTTTTCTATTTGCGGCAAGAGGGGCCTACTCTTTGTTGCGGTGCGTGGGCTTCTCGTTGCGGTGGCTTCTCGTTGCAGAGCACGGGCTCTAGGCGTGCGGACTTCAGTAGTTGTAGCTTGTGGGCTCTAGAGCGCAGGCTCAGTAGTTGTGGCGCACGGGCTTAGATGCTCCGCGGCATGTGGGATCTTCCCGGACCAGGGATCGAACCGGTGTCCCCTACACTGGCAGGCGGATTCTTTAACCAGTGTGCCACCAGGAAAGTCCCCGCATTAGCATTATAAAAGCTCTGAGAAGTCCTGCAGTAAATAACCTACTTAGCTTTGTTTAACCCCTTGTTTCCCAAACTGCTTTGATTAAGGGATCTTTTTCACAGATACCTACCAACATCCTGCGGAACCCTCTTTGAAAAAATGTTCTTGGTGCAGCTAAGACTTTTTACTGCAGGTAAGAAGACGGACTGGAGCCTGATTCAACCCAGGACCACAGTGACCTAATCTAAGAGGAGATGCTGAAATCAGCTGTGTTCACCTGAAAATAGCAGTAGCACATATTTGCTGGGCACTTACAGAGTTCATGGGTTTCCAGTCGCAGAAACTGAGATTAGAGGAACTAAAAGTGACATACCCAGTGACATATAAGACGTGGTCAGGCCAAGACTGAAACTTGGCCTTCCTGACTTGGGTCTGTCTCATAGACCCTCTGGGCTTTAATTTCCTTATGCATATAACACGATCAGTGTACCTACCCTTACAAACTTGCAGTGAGGAGTAACTGAGATGATAAAGGGCTTAATGCAGGGCTTAGCACATAGTAAGCTTTTAAGAAGTGTTTTCGGCACAACAGACCCCACAGAAGGCTGGACTTACCCTCTCCAGTGACAGTGACGGGGAGCTCAGTATCTTACAAAGCCCTCTGGGGCAGCTCTAGCTATTATTAGAATAGTCACCTGGATATTGAGCCAAATATGTGTCTCCCCTTCCCCCTAAGTCCTAACTCTGCCCTGAGAGCAGCCCCCAACTCTTGTCCACAGGAGTAGCCCCACAGGGACCTCAGACCAGGATGGCATCCCTGAGTCCCTTCCTCTTGCCCACTCATCCCCTCCCCCAGTGCATTGAGCTTGGAGGACAAGACATTTTGCCATCAGCTTAGGACCTGTGAGCATTTCTTCCTCTTTATCCCTCCCTTGGGCAGAACCCCTGGTTTGTCTACCTGGAAAGGTCAGCCTCTGCCACAGGGCACTCAGCCCATGAGGAGAGGGGAAGGACTTCAATCTCAGCTCACCTGGGATGACCTTGAGGAGAGCCAAGGTCAGGATCAGGGACATGCCGGCCAGCCCTCCCTGCGCACTTCATTTCAGGCCGACTGAGATCCACCGACCATTGCCGAGGCCCATGGGGGAAGGTCCAGCCTGACTGCTGGACGCGGAGCCGGGAGACGCAGGTTCAGGGAGGATGAGAGCAGGACAAGGCACCCATCCCCAACAGCATCCTGAAGGTGAGGAGTCCCTGAGAGGCCCAGAGGGTGGAGGAAGAGAGCGACATTATGTGGTTTAACCCCTAGGTGGCCCGTGCCATGTACCAGCACTGTTCTTTATCTGTAGATTATCTCATTTATCTTCACACGACCCTATCTGCTCCCTTTTGAGAGATGACCAAACCAGGCCAAAGAGAGGTTAAGGAACTGGCCCAAGACCACACAGGAAAGAAGCAATATAGCTGGCATGTGAACCCAGGCCATCTAGCTCTAGAGCCTACAGATCTGAACTACAGATCTTCCCGACGCTATACCATCTGGAACAGTCCAGGGAAGAAAGCACCAGAGGAAGAAAAGGTTAGAACAGAGACTAAAAAGGTACAGAAAACTCAGAACCTTGGAGACAAAACGAAAGCCCATTATCCAGGGGAACATAACGGCAAACAGCATAGACACAGGCCTGGATGCACAGTGGACCGCGGATGCCAGCTGGACAAGCAGAGGCCAAGGGTAAGTTGGTTTCACCCTCCCTTCAAGCTGAGGATTATCACCACACAGAGGAGACAGGCTAGAGTGAATGGAAGGCAGAGTCCCAGCTATGCCTCTTCTGGGACAGAAACACAGAGATGAATAAAGTCCCCACCCCAAGGAGCTCACAGTCTGTGGGCAAAGGCCATTGCAGTGGCCATAGCAATGAGATGAACTTGAGAGGGCCCCTCCCACAGGTCTAGTCCCTGTGACTCTGAAAGACAGCATCTCCCCATGAAAGGAGTTTGGTAGCTGCTCGGCTGCATCATAAAGCAAGTCAGACTCCGGTGGGAAAGTTTCTGGAGTCCCATTAGTGCCGAAACAGCCCAGTGTCGCCTACCCTCCACACTCAATGAATTAACTCGGTGACGGAGATGGAGGAGATGCCAGAGTCCCCCATCGTCTTCCCTAACCTTGGGACAAATTAAATCAAATTCCACTGCAAGGCCTGAAGGCGTAAACTTCGTAGCCTGCACCAGTATACTGTGCCAGGCAGGCGGGCTCCCAGGTACTAACTACTTCATTCGGCAAGCTAAACAAACGATATGATACCTAAATTCAAGGAGAGGCACCCAGGAGCTATGGAGTACACACCACTGGGACTTGACAATGAACAAAGCAAAACAGAACTGCTAAACTAATGGCTCAAAGTATTTCTCTGTCTATCCTTTAAGATTTAGCTTGGGGCCTCCGTTCACCCCTCCTCCGGGAAGCCCTCCGTATTGACACCATCTCTGTGGATCTTTTGTCTCCAGAAGGCTGTATGGCCTGGTGGTTAGGAGCATGGCTTTGGTCTTGGCTAGCGGGGGGTTTTACCATGGACTACTTGTGTGACTCGGCACATTGCTTAACCTTCAAGTCACTCCAAGCTTCAGTGTCTTTAAATGTAAAATGGAGATGATAATAGCTTCCATCTCCTCAGGTGGCTGCCAGAGTTTCTAGTTAATCCATGCAAGGATGTTAGCACATAGGAAGATCTCCATAAATGGGAATTATTTCTATTATTATCCTCATTGTTGTCACCATCCTTTTGTTATCATATTTATATTGTTAGTAACTATTGCAATGTTGGGGTCTCCAAGGGATGCCCAATAAGTAGCAGCCATCTTTTTCACTTAGTCCAGAAAAAAAAGTTTAATGAAACAAATAGATGGAGATCAAAACATTGACAGTGTTACAGACAGAGGCTGAGTTGGAAAATGTAACTTAATGTAAGAGAGGATGGGCGGGAGAATGAATCCAGGGTTTAAGGGTCACGGCAATGCCCAACAGGGCAGACTTCTGTGTGGGAGGCCAAGCCTGTCTACTGCAGGGTAGAGCCCTCAGGTTCTCTTCTGGAACAGATCACTCCCGTGAGAGAGGAGGCACCACACAGGCATTGTGGGTTTTCCTCCTAAATTTACCAATTGGTAAGATGAGTCATTCCATCTCCCCAGGGTAGAAAAATAAATGGGTGAAAAGGGACCCAGAGTTAGGCTAATAGAACTCCTTTCACAGGAAGAACCATCCGGAGTTGGGGAAAAGCCTTTCCCAATAACACATAGGAGACAATGAGATGTGGTGACTTTGGAGTCCAGCAGGATGGATTTGAACCCATTCTCCCCTCACTTAACGCGTTATGTGATTTGGGGAAAAAAACCTTAATCTTTTAGATTAAGGCTCCAATAAAACCTGGCTTTAGCAGCACACAAATCATTCAGAAGAAGTCACCAGCACTTTCCTGAGCTTGGTCCTTGGTTCTTTGTTCCCAGAATCCAGACATGTCCGTGGATCCTGAGCCTGGCATTGCCTGGGCTTTGGCTTTCCGACTTCCTCCACTCATGTCCTGATTGCTGACCCTGCTGCCTACTTCTAGAGCTTCTAGAGCAGAGACAAAGCTCACACTTACCCAAGCAGACCCATGACCAGACCAGCCACCTCAGATATATGTCCACTTGCTCCCAGTCAAAATGCAGCTTAATATCAATCCTGCACTGGAGGATAAGCATCCTGCACTGGAGGATAAGCATCCTGCACTGGAGGATAAGCATCCAGCCCCTCCTGCTTCTTCCAGCTCCTGGACGTCTCCCTCACTGACGGGTGGCAAAGTGAGGAACCATGTGCCTCCAGTCCCAGAGAAGAAATGGATATAGGGTAGCAATTTGTATGTGGTGCTACAGAGTTGAAAAAGAACTTCCACATACGTACATTAGCTCCTTTGGCCTTCGCTGTAAGTAGGAATTATCACCCCACTTTCAAGAAGAGAAAACTGAGTCTGGGAATAGTAGAGCATTTTGGAGGATGGTGAGTCCCTTTCTGGATACCCTTGATGGTTGACCATGGCAGCATTAATTGTACGAAATGACTTCATCTTCCTGGTTACAGCTGATTGGACAAAAGTGAGCACATGACTCAAGCTGAGCCAATCAGGTTCTCCTCCCAGTAATGTGTGGAATTCATAATTCACACTGCCGGGGAAGTTGGAAACAGTGGGGCAACCATCTGATGTGTCAAAAGGATAGATGAAACCAGACCAGAGAGAATGAGATTGAAATGTGAAGCACAGTCCCAGAGAAAATCCAAGATGAAAGACCCTCTGGCTCCAGAGAAAGCAAGATACACAGACAGGGTGACTGCAGTGTCTCTTGGTGGCTTCCCGGTCAATGATCTCTGTATCCCTGCAAAAAAATTCTGTTTTTGTTTAGGCCAAGTTGGTCTCTGATACTTGCAAGTGGAAGAATATTAATTAAAATACTCAGAATGGTTAAGAGTCAAGCTATCGAGTCTCTAATCTCCTCTAGCTCCAAATCCCACCCTCCTGGTTGGCTATGGGGAAGGTGGGTTCTGGAGGGACCTGTGGCTTCTTCCAGGAGAGAGGAGGGAAATCCTGAAAGCAAAGCTAATGAGGAGATGTACAGACTCAAAGCCTACTCCCCGTGTCCCAGACCCAGTAGAATCTGGAATCCCAAACCAGGAGACAGTTCCCATTCTGTGACTCCTATCATGGCAATTCTCCACTAGGGAGGATGGTGATTCTCAGCTCTCCTGAGGATCTTCTAACTAGTTTTGTTTGTGTTTTACCAAAAAAGACATGATTCTGAACTTTTCATTGGAATACCCAGGACAATCCATAGTCATTCACTTCCATGCTCCTGAATCTGAAGACCTGCTCATTAATCTACCATAAGAGAGAAATTCACCTTTTCTTTTCCTGATTTTGGCATCAACCACGCTGGCAGTCTGGATGCTTCTAGTAGAAGGCAGTGGCACCATGGAGTCACCTGCTCCCCAGTGTGTACACCAAGGAGTGGACGTGGGGACTCATCAGAGTTGTTAGTGGGGGCAAGTCAGAGGCTACGGGGGAATTCTACCCCTGGGCAGGGGACCCGGAACTCCTGATCAAGTCCTGACTCATGTTTCTCAATAAACATTACGTCAATAAACTAATCCCATCCATCACTCAGGCCCTCATCCCCACCACCAACCTTCATTGGCCCAATCCAACCCACACTCACTCCCTAAACATCCTTCAGATCTTCTTGCTTTCATCAGAAGTGCTATTATTCTTGATTAGATTCTTCATTCTTATCACATAGATTAGCAAAAAATAATTCTCTGGACTCCACATCAATCCTCTGTCTCTGCCCCAGTCTAGCTTCCACACCAGTGGCTGCCCAGTGGTCTTCCTAAAAGAGTCCTATCACTCCCAGATTAACAGCCACAGGAGCTCCCACCAAGGTCCCCTGAGTCCTGCCCCTGCCCATCGCTCGAGCTCCACCTCTTACCTTACCCCTTGCACTGGGGCGGCACTGAGCTGTTGACCTCATGAAGCTCTTTCAAGACTCCATGCCTTTGCACAGACAGCTCCCTTTGCCTGAAGTGCCTTATCCCTCCTCTTCCCTTGGTCTGTCTAACTCCTGCACAGCCTTCCTGACTCACCTCTGGCACACATCCTCTGGGAAGTTTTTCCCAACTCCATTCCCCTGTTCCCACCCATGGGCCTGGGTTCATCTTACTTGGTCCTCAGCACTGCTCACCCATAAGGTAACTTGCCTGTAGCCGCCACCCAGCTGTGAGCACCTTGAGGGCAAGGATGCTTCTTATTCATCTTTAGTATCAAGAAGGAACGATGATTGCTCTTCAAAATAGAACCGACTATGGCTGCTTTTACATCCTTGAAGAATGGCAAAATTCCTATCAGAGGAGATGGTGTCTTATCTAGGAAAATACATGGAGGCACTTCTTTGGACTCAAAGGAATTGTATAATAAGGTAAGGCAATGTTCTAGTTCCCCGGACAGTCCAGGAGAGGAGGCACGCAGCTCTCGGGAAAACAGAGGGAAGTGGGGGAGTGTGTGAGAAAGGCTATAGGGGATAGTGGACCCAGCAAGTAGGCTGAGGGCCTTAGGAGGAAAGGGGGACAGTGGACATCTCTGGGGAAGTGTGGGCTAAGGGACATGGAGAAACAAGGTGATGGATATTCCAGTTTAAAGTGTTTCTTGTACTGTGCTTTCCCAGGCTGCAATCCCTCCTCTGCCCTACCCTCCCCCAATGACTGCAAACCTTCAGGACAAGTCTATCGCATAACAGCAGCCATGGGGTGATGGTGCTTTGAAAAGAATGAAGGAAACGAGGCCCTGTCCAGCATGGAGAGAGACAATACACAGAGGGAGAGCTACAGACGGGTGCTGACAGGTGCATGACTGAGAAGTCAGGGAAGCAAAAAGTCAGAAGTGAAAGGTAAGCATGAGAACAAAAACTGCCCCAGGAATTTGCAGAAAGCTTGGGGAAGGCACTGAAGGAAGGAGAGAGCTTATCATTTTCTTTAAATGTTCAACCCATGTTCAAATGAATTGAATCAAAACTGTGATCAGTTTGGGGACTTCTGAGACTGGCTTGCATGCATATGGGGCAGCTGTCTTCTGTGGCACATGGGAGAGGTGAAGAATGTCCAAAATTCTTAGCAAAGAGTATTCCCCATGGCTGTAGCAGAGGGTGTAAGAAGAGGGAGGCTTTGGAAAGAGATGAGCAGTGACAAGGTTTTCTTAGAAAGGCTGGTGAGAACAGCGGGGGAAACA
Organism: Delphinapterus leucas; assembly: GCF_059928025.1. Taxonomy (NCBI): domain Eukaryota; kingdom Metazoa; phylum Chordata; class Mammalia; order Artiodactyla; family Monodontidae; genus Delphinapterus; species Delphinapterus leucas. The sequence continues at coordinate 162,908,420 of NC_143129.1, read as the reverse complement.
AAATCTTCAAATGCCTGAGCAAGAGCAAACCTTAGGGAACATCTGGTCCTCAGATGGCAAATAGAGCTCAACGTAAGTACCAACTCTGATCGGCTGGTAGTGGCTGTCAGAGTATTACCTTAAGAATTCTAAGGCTCATCTGGAGTCAGCAATAAAGAATTCAGTGATCAATTAATACTGTCTGCCACTGGTGCAGGAAGGGGAATGAGAGCATGTGTGCCACATATTTGCCATCTCTAATCTAGCCCAACTCCTCGTTTTATAGATGGAAAAGGGGAGGAACTTACCCAAAGTCACATAGTCAGTGGCCAGAGCAAGTCTAGTGTTGAGTTCTGGCTTCTTCTGTGCACTGTGCTACCTACATATACATGAAACACAAGGTAGGAAAGTGGGAAAATTAACATCTTGGCTAGCTATCTGGTCAGACTAACCAGTGCAGAAGCACAGATTATGCCAGAGGAACGGACAAAGGGAAACTGTATTAGGTTTATATCAGGAACAGGATTTGGCCAATCTCTTTGTTCACTATGAAGACAGGTTCACCTGCTTTAGGGTGCAGAATTGTTACAGTTTGGGTTAACACAGCAGTGTGACCAGGACCCAAGCTCAGATGTAGGGCTTGAAATCCCCATGACAAGGAAAGAAGAAGACAGGGTGACCTGGGTAGTTCGTGTCTTTAGAGCCTTATGCATTCATTCAACGAACATTTTTTGAGCACCTTTGAACAAACTACTGAGCTGGAAGCTGGGGCTACAGTTCTCGAGGCGTTCCCATCAAGGATCGGGCGGAGACAGGCATGAAACAGCTAATTATACAATTAGTTATTGAATTATAAATGCCAATAAATACCATGAAGAGGTGCAGGGAGCTCTGACAGCAAACAACCCGGGGGTCTGGTGTAATCTGGAGAAGGAGGGAAAGCTTCCCCGAGGAAGCGACATTTCAGCTGAGACTCAGAGGATTGGTACAGGAGTTAGTGATGGAAGGGGGGTAGAGGGAGGCAGCAAGAGGAAGACAAGGAGACAGGGCAGAGGGAAGAACCTGTTAAAGGGCCTAAGGAGGGAAGAAACATGACATATTTGAGGAATTGAAAGGCCAGAAGGGCTGGAACACAAAATATGCATTTTCTCTATCAGATTGCTGTTGTCGGGGAAGAAGAGTTAGGAACCAACAAAGGATAAAGCTGTGACAATGGGACTCAGCAGATATGGCAGCCTAAGCCCTCCCCACCTCCTCCCACTCTCACCTGCAACCTACGTGGAGTCTCAGCGTGAGTTTTTAGAAGGCACTCCTTGGGGACTGACAGCTCAGGCACACCCCTGGGAGAGTGGAGCCCTGGCTGTCTTTGAGCCCTCACCTGCCCCCTCAGCCAATCACCTTTGCACAGCATATAACGGCACAGCCATACATGGTGGTCCGTCCCCACCCCCTCATCCCAACCCCCAGAAAGTACGCTAGATCCCTGTGCATAGGAAACACCTGGAGAGTCTGTTAAAATGCAGGTTCTGACTCTAGCCTGGGATAGGGGGTCACACTCCCTATCTCTAGACCATGCTTTGAATAGCAAAGAACTAGCAGACAAGTTGTGAATGTCTGGGCTTTAACATCCCAGAGCAAACTGTGAAGAAAAAGAAATCCATGGAAAATGATTCTGCTTGATTAAATGAAATCCTTTTGGATTATTTCCCACTGTGCACCAGGCCTTTTCATGCTGGAGACAGGCAAACGTGGCACAGCCCTTGTGCACAAGAGAAGGCGCCCAGAACCTGTGGGACAGATGAGTGTTGGATGCCTCCAACACCCGGGCAGGATGTAATCACTTCCATTAAAAGAGCCATGGAGCCCAGAAGGAATGACTAGTGCTAATCAGAAAAATCTGGGAAGACTCCTAGGGAGAGGTGACATTTGTGGTATGAACAGGACTTCAGCAGGTGGAAGATGGGAAAAGGTAAGAAAAGAGCCAAGGTATGCCTCAACCAATCAGTATGTAAGTGCATGAAATTTTTTTAATTAAAAAAATGAATACAAAGAACCAAAATGTAAAGAGATGTGAAGATCCCAAGCATACGGACGTTGACATTCATGGAAAAGGGGGGTTCATGGGAGGCAGAGCTAAAATATTAGTTCACCATCAGGCTATTCTGGGCCTTGAATGTCAGGCTTAGAGAAGAGAAACAGGAGATTCATGTATTTTACTAAAAATGAAAAAGTGAAGCCCCACCAAGCAGAGTCTGGGGCCACCTTTGTGAGCTGTGGTCCTGTGCGGTCCCCATCAGGGCTCCCAGGACTGACGTGTCCCAGGCAGCTTGCGGAGGCTTGAGGCCCCAGCAGTTCGATATAGAACCGCTTTCCAGTGTCTAGGCTTGTGTTGTCAACACAAGAAGGTGAGGACAACAATGCCGGAGGACAGACATCACACTGCACCTGTGGGGAAAGCGGGCTGGGGGCACGCAGCTGGAGAGAAGAGCTTTCAGCCACAGAAAAGGTGACCTCTGAAAAGAACTCACTGACGAGATGTGAAAGATAAAGCCCAAGGCCCTCAAAAAGAAACCGTCAAGTTGCGCTTATAAGATAGAAGGCGATGAAGAGAAATGGATGGTTTCACAGGGAGGAGCTCTTCAAGAGGCTGCGGAGCCGCAGCGTCAGAACCGAGCCTCCTCCCCAGGCCCCTCCCCCAGGATCTCCACCTCACCTGTCCCCACCACCAGGTCATGTGGCCCCCTCCTGCAGCCCCTCCAGCCCCGGACCCCAGATCCCAGTCCTGCCCCAGCTCTGACCTTGTGCTCCCTTCTGCCAGTGGCCTCCGTCTTGCTCCAGAGAGGCAACTAGCACACTAGGCACCTAGATCTTGTTTCCTAGATACCATTCTCCACCAAAAGAGACCAGGGTTCTTTTTTTTTTTTTTTTTTTTTGCGGTACGCAGGCCTCTCACTGTTGTGGCCTCTCCTGTTGCAGAGCATAGGCTCCGGACACGCAGGCTCAGTGGCCATGGCTCATGGGCCCAGCCGCTCCGCAGCATGTGGGATCTTCCCGGACCGGGGCACGAACCCGTGTTGCCTGCATCGGCAGGCGGACTCTCAACCACTGTGCCACCAGGGAAGCCCGAGACCAGGGTTCTTTAAAGAAAAGGCTAATCCCATGACTCGGGCAGGGAAAATACAAGCTGAGCCCAGAACACCTTGCCTGTGTGCCCTGGCTGTCCCCTCCTCCTGGGCTTCCCTCTCACCAGGTCTTCTCACTCCCTCCAATGACACGCCATCAAATAAACAGCACACCTGCGCCCATGTTCAACCCTCTGGTGCTGATCGGAGACCTGGCAACACACTGTAGGCCAGTACAGCACCTTTGGAGATCCAAAGCAGCTGGGTGCAAACCCCGGCTCTGTCTGGTACTAACTTCACCTGTCTGAGCCTCAGTTTTTTCCTCTAGAAAATGGGGATACTGATACCTTCCTCCTGAGATTCTGGGAGGCCTCAGGTAGGTGATCCGTGCTGAGACACTAGGCTCAGTGCTTACCCAGCAAACACTAAATGGTGGTATTTTATTCACCATGATGTGTTCACCTGCCCTGTGATCCTGAGCTCGACCTCATCTACTCTTCCCATCCCCGGACGCCCAGCACTGAGCCTGGCACCCCAAGAGTGATCAGTCTGTGTTTCTTAGGTTGCTTAATTGAATTTCAGGCTGATATTTACCGACCAACCCTCATTGACCAGAATGTACTGACTGGTACCTTCCAGCTGACCTTCGGTGTGTGTCCACACATTGATTGGGCTTGTCCTGCCAATGTCCACTGATTGACACCTACCTGGGACAGCCCCTCAGAGCATCTCCCAGGGCCCCAGTCTCCGCAGTGAAAGCCCACAGGAAAAAAAAGCTCTCTCTGACTCTCCCTCCACCTGCCTTTCTCGTGCTCTCTCTGACACTCCCATTTCTCTGTGTCTCCATCCCATCTCATCTCAGCCTCTGTCCTTTGTCGGCATCGCAGTGTCTGGCTTTCTCTGTGTCTCTGTGACCCTGTTCTTTCGCTGGGTCTCTGCCACCTTTGTGGGATCCTTCTCTGTGGCTTTTCCCCTTGCCACCATCTTCGCCTCCTACAGAAAAGCTGCCCCCTCCCCTTGCTGGTGGCCCTCACTGTTCACCCTCAAGGACATGGCACTCAGTGACACAATCGCACATTTGTTGTTACCCCTTTATTGTTCTCCTGGTGACAGACTGTCTTTTCATCCCTACTCTTTAGGAATTCGATGCAGATGGTTTTCTTATCTGCTCCATCTGGGATGCCTGTTCTCCCCCTCCTGTCCCCTTCCCCCAATCCTAGAACTTCCAGCTGTGGCATCATCTAGAGATCAGGGGAGGAAACTCAAGATCTGGGAAGGGGAAGACCTCCATAGGCCTGAGAGAGGATTGTAGGAAGCAGCCTGAGGATCCCCCAGCTAACACATCAGGGAGGGAAGGATGTGGTCACGTGTGCTACATACACAGGGAGGCACGCCTGAGGAGGAGGAACACATGCTCCACTCCAAAGTCATCACGGACAGTTCATACATCATGTATCTCAGCCACTTATCTAAGGGCACAGACAGACGCTCTATGTATTGGAGGACATGGTACAGGAGGGTGAAAATGTGAATTTTGGCGGGAAAGGGGCACACACATAACATTCGATCCTTTGTTCTGATGAAGCCAATTAGTGACGTGTGCCACACCTGAACAGAGCTTCTAGTGCTATCACATTGCCTGCTTTTGCTCTTTTCCTTCTCCCTAAGGACTACAAGTCCTAGAGGGAGGCTGCTCCTTCAGCCCAGCTGCCAGAATGAAGAAGACATGCAGAGCAAAACAGAGCAGAGACATGGCATCTGACCTGCAGGTAATAGGTAAAGAGATGGGAACATAAACAAGTGTTCTTTATGAACCACTGAAAATTTAGGGATTGTTTGTTACAGCAGCATAACCTAATGAAAGCTGACTGAAACATCTCACGTAGTCCCAAGGCTTTAAATACTATTCATATGCTGATGGTTCTTGTATGTATATCACCAGGCAGGCCCTCTTCTCTGAGCTTCAGACCCATACATTCAACTGCATATTCCCATCTCCACTTGCGTATCTAACAGGCATTTCAAACATAGCATCCACCATGTAATTAAACAAAAATTTGAGAACCATTGCTCTTCTATTTGCCATCATATACAAAATGTCCTGAGCCATCACTTAAAACACACTATGTGACATTATAGATGTCTGTTGTCAACTTAGTGTCACACCTACATACATCATGCCACATGCCATTGTATCAAAGTGAACCTATCCTTTATTTTATTTTCAGGTTTTTTGCGAAATATTTTTCAAATTGTAAGGGGAATATAGGCTTGTTGTAACGATTGAAATGTACAATAGAAAGGTTATAAATTACGGCTTTCCCAGTCCCCACTCCACTACCTCTCCTCTGATGTAACCAATGTTAATATCCTGTTATGTGACCTTAAAGTGGACATTTATGATGAACAATTTTAGATATCCCTAAAATCATCAGTGCAAAAATCTGCCCTCTATAATGGCAATTGGTATGAGCAAGGCAGGGTGTGAAAACACATCCCTCATTTTCACCCACAAATCAAGGAATCCCCGGAAGTTGCCTATGTCTCCAACAAGAAAGAGTAATCAGAGCTGGCTGGTGCCCATGCAGTTTAAGTGGATCAGCAAACTGGCAGGCTCTGCCTCTAAGAGGGACACCCACACTGATAGTTAACCCCGGGGCTAGAGTTCTGGGAGAGAGCCAGCTTTGCATGTATGAGGTCATGAGTAAAGTTCAAGTGCCTGGATCTCCAGGTTATGTTCAGAAATAGTGGAATCTGGTGATGGAAATCCTGCATCAGGCAGACGCGGGTTTAAGTTCCACTCTGCCATTTTCTGTATGCACTTGGGCAATTCACTCCTCTAAACCTCAGTTTACTCGTCTGACAAACAGAAATAAGAATAACACCTATGTATTAGTCAGTGTCCAATCAAAAACACAGAAGCCACTCGATATATTCCAGGTATTGATGAAGGGAATTAGAAGCTTCCACAGCTGTTGGAAGGGCTGGGAAAGCAACCGTTGGGAAAATTACATTGAAGACCTCAGCTACATCACTACAGCAGGTATTTTTTCCTTAGGAGGTGCCTGCTGACCTTCTCAGGCTGCAGGAGGGAAGCAGGTGAATCTCGGAAGCTCATATGGAAGGTGCTTCAAAACTCATGTCTATGTATCTACCTGACTTTCTTCTCCACTTTCCAAATCTCCTACGAACATCTTTCTTGGCCAACTCAAACCAGGAACCATATGAGGAAGGGCATTCTGGGAAATGTAGGTCCCAGTTTCTCCTCTGCAATGCAAGAAACACCTGATGACAGGTGGCCATGACGCCACATAGACAACAGACAACCCGCTGTGACCTGCCACATAGGATTCTTAGGAAATTAAATGAAATAATGCAGATAAATTCTTAGTCAATTGTCTGACACACAGCTAATTCTCAATAAGTGGCAGTTATTACAATTGTTTTTATAATTTTGATCCCGGAACTGGTGGCTTTCCACCCAGCGCAGCACACCCACTGTATTTCACGTTACAGAAAGCCCTAGGCATTTAGGTTCCTGTCAAAAGATACATTCCCCATCGCCTCACATCACTCAGCAGGTTCTATCATTTCTTTTTCAGATCCCATTGTAATGGCAGCATTTGTAAATTGCTGATCCTTTAATTCCCCATAAGCACACGTTCTGACTGAATGTATTGAAATCAATTACACTCAGGGACATGAACTAAATTCTCTACTTCTGTGTCTCATAGTTTTGGATTCCGTGACAATTGTACCCAAAATGACCACCCAAAAAGAGCCTTATGCTACAGGTGTGTCTTCTCCGTCATCCATCAATCCAGGCACAAGGAAATCCAATAACAACCCCATTTGTGAGCAAGCAGTTCTAGCCTTACGATTGCTATCACCAAAACAAATACATTTCAGAATAATAAAATGTTTCCAATAAGACTTAATTTTTAAAACCCAAACCGCATGCAAACTTACTCTCATGAAACTTAAATTCAAGCCATTCCATGGGTAACAAAATTATACTTGGAAAGAATCCAAACTGATTGGACCTCAAAATTCAAAATTCAATTGTAGACAATAAAATCGGTTATAAACCACAAGGGCCTTTGCCAAGTCGTCCCCTGCTCTGAAGCATAATCCAAACATCACATGGTCACAGGTCAGTGCTTCCCACAAAGAAATCCATTTTACAAACAAACCTAGGGTAACAGCACCCAGATCTGTAATTCCTTATCCTGATTAATGATGGGCCCACACACTGTCACATCCATGGTGACCAAGTAAAGCTAACATTCTGAGGAGCAGCATTATCCTTAAAATTGCAATAATCTCCAGGGAAAACGACCCAATTTAAACTTATTCTCTCTTTAGCTTAATTTGTTTGGCTCTTTTAAACTTGTTCTGTGCTGTTACCCGTGTCCTGCAAAGACAGGCCCCTTGTTGTTCTACATAACTCTCCTTTCAGTCAGAAGTCTTCGGTGATTTTAAAATCAAGTTAACCCCTGTTTACCATGATGCCTTCAAAGGACAAGTCAGTGCCTCTACTAATCTTAGGCAGTCATCTTCCAATTGGCCTTTTTTTTTAAACCCTAAATTCCTGTGCACAAATATCCTTTCAGACTGCCAGTCCATGTCTAGGTGCTGGGGTGAATGAGTCAGCAAACGTCCCAGACCTCAGGGAGCTGACATTCTAATCAGGAGAGACAGGTAAATGAGTAAACAAACAAGATCACTTCAGAATGTGTAAGGGCTGATATGAGAGCCTTTTCATTTCCATTGGTCTGTCTACTCTTAACCAAAGTCACTCGGTCTTGATTACTAGAGTGTTATAATGATATCTATCTATCACCACTAGCTATCTATTTTACGTTTGGTAGTGTATATATGTCCATGCCACTCTCTCACTTTGTCACAGCTTACCCTTCCCCCCCCCATAGCCTCAAGTCCATTCTCTAGTAGGTCTGTGTACTTAATCATTTTTAAATGTCTTTATTAGTTTTCTAATTTTCTGCATAAAGTTCCTGCATGTATTTTTTAGACTTATTCCCAGGCATTTCATTTTATTGGAAGTATTATACCATTATAAATGGTATCTTTATTTAAGTGCAGTTTTTACTGTTCATTGTTGATATAGAAAATGCAATTAACTTTTTGTACTAGCTTTATATATAGCAAACTTGATAAGCTTTTATTAATTCTATTAATGTATCTGCACATTCTTTGGAGATTTCTATGTTTATAATCAGATCATCTCAAAATAATAACAGTATGATTTTCCTTCACAATTATTATTTCTTTTTTTTTAAATCTTTGTCTTATTTCATTGGCTAGGGCCTTTGGTGTGCTGTTGAAGAAATGTGGAAATAGCAGGCACCCTCGTCTTGTTTCTCATCTTAAAGGGAATGCTTTCAATGCTCCACGTTTAAATATGATACTTGGTGTAGGTTTTTTGTAGGTTCTCTCTATCAGGTGAGGACATTTCATTCTAGTTTTGCTTTGCAGAAACTTTTTTTTAAATCATAAATGGATGTTGAATTTTATTAAATTGTCACATCTATTAAAATATTACTTTTCTTCTTTATTTTGTTAAAGCAGGAAATCACTTTAATTTTTTAGGCTTTAATGTTTACCCAGTCTTACGTACCTTGAGTAAACCAGGTCATGGAATAGTTTAATACCTGGCAAAATTTGTTTACCAATATTTGGTTTAAAATTCTGTATCTGTGTTCTTGGGTGAGATTAGCTTATAATTTTAATTTCTCATACTGTCCTTGACAGGATATACTATCGAGATTGTGCTAGCCTTATAAAATGGATTGTGGTATGTTTCCCCTTTTTCTGCACTATGGATAGTTTGTGTAAGATTGGAAATATCTATTCCAATAGATATCTGGTGGCAGAACTCCTGAGTAAAATCATTTGGGAGGGTCTGTTTTTTTTTTAGGGTACATTTTTAAACTAATAGTTCAATTTATTTAATAATTATAGTACTGATCAAGTTTTATATTTCTTCTTGAGTCAGTTTTTGTAGTTTATATTTCTTTAGAAATTTTTTTTCATTTCATCTAAGTTTTCCAAAGAATTAGCACAAAGTTCTTCACTATACCTTCTTATCTTTTAAATCTCTGCAGCATCTATAAATATGTTCCCTTTTTGAACTCCTTGTATTATCTTTCTTTCTTTTTTTCTTGATCAATCTCACCAGAGATTTTTCAATTTTATTAGTTTTCTCAAAAAAAGAAAAAAACCAACCTTTTTTTGAGTTGGATCTTTCTACTGTATGTTTGATTTCCATTTCATAAATGTTTGCTCTTGTTTTTGATATTTCCTACCTCCTAATTTTTGGATAATTTTTATATTATTCATTTTTAAATTCTTGAGTCAGATATTTAGTTCGGGGGTTCCCAAACTGGTGCAATTTTGCCCCATAGGGAACATTTAGCCATATTTGGAGACATTATTTGTTGTCACAGCTGAGGAGAAAATGATATTGACATCTACTGGGTAGCAGCCAGGGATGCTGCTAAACATCCCACAATGCCCAGAACAGCCCCCAACAACGGAGAACTTGCAGTCCAAAATGTCAATAACTGATGAGGTTGAGAAGCCCTGTCCTAGCTCATTAATCCTCAGCCCTTCATCTTTTCCAGTAGGAGCACTTAAAGGTAAGAATTTCCTGCTAAGCACACTTTAGCTTCATCCCATACATATTTTTTTCAATTTAAATGAGGTAAAATTGACTTTCTTTTTGGTGTACAGTTCTACGAGTTTTAACATGTGTAGATATGTGTAACTACCACCACAATCAGGATACAAAACAGTTTCATCTCCCCAGAAGATGCTCTCATGCTGCCTCTTTGTAGCCAAACTCTCCCCCTACCATTGGTGACCACTGATCCACCCTCTGTACATCCTGTTTTCCAGGATGTCACATAAATAGAATCATACAGTATATAAGTGTTTGAAAATGGTTTCCTTCCCTCAGCACAATACCTTTGAGATTCATCCATACTATTGCGTGAATCAATAGTTCATTCACTTTTATTGCCGAGTAGTATTCTATTGTATGAATGTAATATCGTCTTTTTATCCATTCACACATTAAAGGACTTTGGGGTTGTTACCATTCTTTTGATGGTTATGAATAGAGCTGCCATTTGTGTACAGATTTGGGGGTGAACATAAGTGTTCATTTCCCTAAATACCCAGGAATAGGATAGCTGGATCACATGGTAAGTGCATGTTTAAACTTATAATAAAATGCAAACTGATTTCCAGGGTTGGCTGTACCATTTTGATTCCTACCAACAATGTATGAGAGCTCCAGCTACTCCAGCATTTGGTGTCAGGTTTGGTGTTTTGTTTTATTTTTGTTTTTATTTTAGCCATTCTAATAGGTGTGTAATCATTTTGGTTTTAATTTGTGTTTCCATAATGGCTGATAATTTTAAGCATCTTTTCTTGTGTTTATACTTCATTCATATAGCTTCTACAGTGAGATGTCCGTTCAAATCTTTGTCTATTTTTTATTACATTATTTGTTTTCCTGCTATTAAGTTTTTTAGCAATTTTGTTGAGGTCTGACATTCAATAAACTGAAGGTAATTAAAATGTACATTTTGGTAAGTTTTGACCTGTATATACACTCATAAAACTATCATTAAAACCGAGATAGTGAACATAATCATTACTCCTCAGAATTTCTTTGGAATCCCTCCCTCTCTTCTCCACCCCACCCCCCCCCCCCGCCAATTCCCAGGAAACCATTGGTCTGCTTTCTGTCCCCATTGATAAGTTTGCATTTTCAAGAAATTTGTAAAAGTGAAATCATATGGTAGATATTTTTTGTTTGGCTTCTTTCATTTAACAAAATTATTTTTGAGATTCATCCACATAGTATGTGTAGTTCATTCCTTTTTATTGCTTAATATTTTCCATTGTATGGATTTACCACCATTTATTATTGCCTCACTAGTTGATGGACATTTGAGTTTTCTAGTTTTGGACTATCGTTTAAAAACAAAAGCTGTTAGCCAGTATGAATATTCATAGACAAATATTTGTATGAACATATACTTTCTTTTCTTTTGGTTAAATACTTAGGGATGAAATGCAAAATCGTATGGTAGATGCATGTTTAACTTTTTAAGAAACGACCAAACTGGTTTCCAAAGTGGTTTACCATTTTGCATTGTCACCAGAAGTGTATGAGTTCCAGTTCCTTTATATCCTTGCCACACTCGGTACGGTGGGTCTTCTTAATTTTAGCCATTCTCGTAGGTGTGGAGTGGTGTCTCATTGTGGTTTTAATCTACATTTTCCTAATGATTAATGATGTTGTGCACTTTTCACATGCTTATTTACCTTCGATGTATCTTCTCTGGTGAAGTGTCTGTTTAAATCTTTTGCCTATTTTTAATTGGGCTCTTTGTTTTATTATTGAATTTTAAGAGTTCTTTATATATTCTGGACACAAGCTCTTTACCAGATATATGCTGTGCAAATATTTTCTCCCAGTTTATGACTTGTCTTTTCATTCACTTAACAGTGTCTTTTGAAGAGCAGACATCTTTAATTTTGATGAAGTCCAATGTATCAATATGTTCTTTTATAGATGTGCATTTGGTGTCTTATCTAGATATCTTTGCCTAATCTAAAATCACAAGACTTCTCTCCTGTTTTCTCCTAGAAATTCCATAGTTTGAGATTTTATTTTCACTTCAATGATCAATCTTGAGTAAATGTTTTATATGGTGTGAGATATGGATCGAAGTTTTTTTGTTTTTCTCTCTCTTTTTTTTGCGTATGGATGATCAATTGTTCCAACACCATTTGTTGGAAAGATTATCCTTTCTCTAATGGATCGTCAGCGTTCCTATATGTAAAATGACAGTATGAACACTTGTTTCTTCCTACTCCACATGGTTTGGAAGAGGGTAAAATGTTGTCATGGTGTTCGCGACATTAAAAGCTCTCTAAGGCAGAGTACCCAGTGATTAGATGTGTGAGCCCTTGAGTGGGTCAGACCTAGTTCAGGTTCTCGCTTTAGAGTCACACCATCTGAGTCTGAATCTTACCTCACTACTTGCTCTCACTATTTACTCATTTTTTCAAATCTTGGGAAGTTAGTAAGTCTTTCTGTACCTCAGGTTTCTTATCGGAAAAATGAGCCTAATAGTTCCTTCCTTGTAGGACTTATTGGAAGACTGAATGTGATAATGTATGTAAAAAGCCAAGCACAGTGTCTGGGATATGCAAGTAAAAATGATAGCTTCCACGTTAATTTTTCACTGTTGGACCCTCATTACCTAGCACAGGGCTCAATCAATATGATTTAAATAATAAATAAACCTGTCTCTGAAAGCATTTGTAATATGGAAATTCTCCCCACGCACCCAAGTCAGGAGCATTGGTGTTGCTGTTTTTGTTGTTATGTTTACACTGTAACCTCTCCCCTGACCCTCACCACACCCTGTCCTCCCCACTTGCATGGTATTTGTCATCTGTGATGTGCTGATCTATTTATAATCCCCCTCCTCGCTATAGTATGAGCTCCTTAAGGGAAAGGACCTGCTCTGCCTTGTTCATCTCTGTATTCTCCACTTCCAGCATGGTTCCTGACCATAGAAGCCCTCAAAACATGTTGAAATGAAGGAATAAAGAGTGAAAGGAAGGACAAAAAACTGATTCTAATTTTTGCCAAATGCCCAAGCCAATGCGAAGCGATTTTCCAAGCCCAGGCCAAATAGATATCGGAAATGTCAAAGCTCTAATCATTTCATGAGGCCTGATTTTTACTTCTACTTTTCTGTCCATTGCATTTACCTGCACAGCATCAGTATAGGGCCAGGCACATAGCAGAGCTCCCCAAGGAGGAGACTTTGCCAATCCTTGAGCCTGACGCCTAGTGGCTAAAGTCGGGAATGCAGGCTACTTTTCCAAACGGCTCCAAGCCAGGAGGGTCTCAAACTATCTCATCATCCTTACTTAGCTGAGGCAAAAACCCATGGCTTACCTCCTGACCTGTTCCCACTTTCCAGATAGGGAAGGGAGTTTGGGGAGCTCTGTGATATCAAAAAATTGGAGAGAAACAAAATCATGATTTTTGATATGTGTGAATATACTGAACCCTGTTGAATTGTACACTTTAAGTGGGTGAATTCTGTGGTATGTGAGTTATATCTCAATAAAGTTGTTTTTTTCTTTTTAATTTTAAGTAAAAAGACAAAGAAGGTTATAGAGCTCCATTACTTACTCAGGGTTTTTGGGGGGCGGGGTGGGAGGGTCGGGAGGAGGTTGGTTGGTTGGTTTGGGTTTTTTAACAATAAATAAAGTTTTTTTCCTCAAAAATAATGATTTTCTGTAATCTTTAACAACCCAGTAAGTAACCCCTAGTGTTATACAAAAACGAAAGTCAGTAGATTTTTGCACAGCGTTTGTCTCTTTTTAAAAAGGCAAAAACAAAACAACACAAAAAAACAGGAACTTAGATTTTTAGATCAGTCTGCAGCCTGTCAGGAGGCCCTGTATGGGCCAAGGACCACACCTGGAGAATCCTCAGTCCAAGCACCTAGAAAGATTGTAAGTATCTCTAAGTACATAGAAAGAGTCTGAATGTCACACAGGGTAAGATGACCTCAGATCCAGCTTCTCATCTAGAGAACTTATAAAAATCACACTGAAGGTAGGGAAAGTTGCTATTAATTGTTATTTAATATCTCCTACTGGTCAGGAAGGGCAAGGCAAAGGACTCTGGTTGGAGACTTACGTGTGTCTCATTTAATTCTCATGACACCACCACGGCCTGGAGGCCATTGTTGTTACCGTTTTACCATCCAGGAAACTGAGGCTTGAGAGGTTTATTTGTCCAAAGTCACACAGCCAGTAGTGGCAGAGGTGGGATGACTTTCCTTGGCACAATTCTTCCTCCCTGCATATCCATTTTATATGCAATTTATGATGTAGTGAGTTTTTTGCTTCACGCATGCTTTATAGGACATGAGGGTCTGTTGTATAATTAATGCACATGTGCTCATTTTCTAGAACTCAGCGTTTGTTTTCTCCTTTTAAAATTATTGTTGAAGTGTATGGTTATTGCAGCTTTACTTTACGCTCTGGTGTTTGGTTTTATCTGTGATGATCCAATGGTCCCACGGAGGAGATGTGCTTCTTTTAGAAGACAACTCACCACAGTGGTGGCTTCATCTGGGAAGGACAGCCATCAGGGAGATGGGGTGAGCCATGCTTGACTCTGCCAGGGGAAAGGGGAGACAGGAAATTTAGGGTTTTGAATAACAGGAAGGCAGCAAGGAGTGATGTGGGTAGGACAGGGTCTGATAGGAAGCTTCATATGACAGGCCAAGGAGTCTATACTTTATCCTATAGGCAAGGGATGTTTTCACAGAGGTGCGCACCATAATCAGGTCTGGGTTTTAAAAGCATTCATCTTGTTTAGAAACGGGCCAGGAGCCATGCTGAGGAGGGACCCCTCTGGGTGCTGGGGTCTGCTGGGATAAAACGCATCTATGATCAGGCTGAGATGTGACTTAGATGTCTCTGGCTAGTGCTGTCCAGTATCTTTCTCCGTTGCTCCAGGCCCTGGTTCTCCAGCTGATCCTCCTCTGTATCCCAGGCTGGTCCACACTGAAACAGACTGGGTCTGCATCCCGACTCCGGCTACCAGCTTTGTGCCTGTGGTCCACTTTCCTCTGTGCCTCAATCTCTCCACTCATAAAAGGGGCTAACAATAGAACTCACCTCATATAATTGTGTGGATTAAAATAAACAAAGGGACATAAAGCCCTTAGAAAGGAGCCTGGTGCCAAGAATGCATTATATAAGCTTTCGTGATGATCCTTATTACTCAGACTGGACAGCCTCGAATCAGGGCTGATACAAATTCTCAGGCTGTCTACCAACACCTGATCAAAGGGTAGACTTCCAGATGAAGTCTTCACCCCTAGTGTTTCTGTAGCTCTCTCTCCTTTCGTTCTCCCTGCCGCTGAAAGGCATTCATGTAAATACCAGGGCTATGCCTCTGCTCAGAATTCTGTGCTTACATCTGTGCGGCTGTCTGGAAACTCTTGAGGATACCTTTGTCTGACTTCTTCACTCTTTGTGCTGCAGAAGGAGAGGACTTGGAAGACTTCTAAGCTTTCAGTGGAAATAGAACAGCTTTCTCTCTAACCAAGGGGCTTCTCAGAAGCCAGCCATTCTATGCTATTTCTCTGGAATCAGTAGTCCCTTCCAAGACCTTGGCAGTTTGATAAAAAGAAAGAAAAAAACGCTGTCCCCCCCCCCCCACCTACCCACCCCATAGCTTCACTGGGTGGCTGTTTATTAACTGTTTCCTGCCTACTTATGGGTGAGTCACACAGGCCTTCCCAGCGGCTCCCATCTCTGCTCTCTGGCTCCTTCCAATCAGAAGGCGGTTGCCAAGGGAACCACAGGTACCAGTCTCCTGCCATCCCCTTGAATCAAGGCCTAATCTACATTGAAAGAAATTTCTATTCCAGAGCTCAGCAGATTTCACCATTTTACAGCCCACTTAAACGCAGTTACGTCTTCCTTAAAGGAGCTGGCCTTCCTCAGAGGTAGTGAAAGCCTGTTCTTCTGCCTGAAACGTTCATGGTGCTACTGAGATTTGCTGATAGAATTAATTTGGTTAATTGATCCCTACTGAGATGTAGGGATCGATTAACAGAGTAGGAAGACAATAAAGCCCTTCGGCAGAGCCATTGCAAGGATTGCACGAGATAAGGCAGGGAAAGTGGTTGGCACCAAGTAGGGACTCAGCAAAAAACCATCCTGAGGGTAAGTGATGACAGTTCAATGAAGGTGCTGCTAACAAGGGAAATGTTGGGGAGCAGAGGAGGTGTCTGGGGACACAGCCTGGGGGTGGCTCTCAGAATATGCCTCCCTTTGAGAAGAGGCCTCCCATCCTCTGACCCATCTTCAATTTGGATTGTCTCATAATTATCTGGTTTTCTAGTAGAGAAACAGAACCAGTCACCTAACTGCAGATGCCTTTCTAGAAGTTGCATTTGGACATGGTGTTGTGTCTAATTAATTTGTCAGTGGATTCAAGGAAGCTTTCAAAGAGCAAGAGCCTATTCTTGCCTTTTGGGGTCCCCCATGTTACCACCAGCCCCAGGATGCTTCCTTGCTCCTGCAAATCCCACCCCCATCTATAGAGATCCACTTGCCTCCTCTACACCCCAGAACCACAGGAGACTTTGTACCCAGACTGCTTGCATGGTGACTGAAGGCTTCAAAAGAAAGTATCCCAACAAGCCAGGCAGAAGCTTCATCACCTTTTATGGCCTGGCCTCAGAAGTAACAGGGCTTCACTTCTGTTATGGCCTCTACTAGTCCAACAACCAAAAAAGCCATCCAATTTCTAGGAGAGGGGACATAGACCTCACCTCTAAAGGAGAGTGGTGTACAGGTCACTGTATTAGTTTGCTAGGGCTTCCATAACAAAATAAAATGGACTGGCTCAAACAACAGAAACGTATTGTCTCATAGTTCTGGAGGCTGGAAGTCCAAAATCAAGGAGTCGGCATGGTCGGTGCCTTCTGAGGGCTCTGAGGGAGAATCTGTTCCATGCTTCCCTCCTAGCATCTGATGGTTTACCGACAATCTTTGGCATTCTTCAGCTTCTAGCAGCATCACCTGGATCTCTACCTTCAGCTTCACATGGTGTTCTCCACCTGTGTCCAAATTTCTCCTTTTATAAGGACACCAGTCATATTGGATAAGGCACCCACCGTACTTCAGTCTGACCTCATTTTAACTAATTATATCTGCAATGACCTTATTTCCAAATAAGGTCACATTCTGAGGTGCTGGTGGATAGGACTTCAACATATGAATTTGGGGGGACCCAATCCAATCCATAACGGTCACATTATAACAAGAACATGTGGAATGGGAGATTCTCTTGGAGACTTCTTTGCCACAGTCACCCACCTCAATGGCCAATAAATTTCCATACTTTATAGGAAACCTCTAATCACACAGAGAAGTTATCACGAATGGTAGACGTTTCCCAACAGCTTTCTTGTAATCTTAGGATTCTCTTTACTTAAACAGAGATGTCAGGACCGCTTCCATTCTAAGATCTGCACGGTCTGCTCAATCAACATGTTTATTTGAGATACGTTGAAGTGGGTATGTTTATAGCCATTTTTAAAACGATTAAATGACATCCAAATCAACCATTTGCAGAACTCCTGAGGCATCTGCTGAATACGATTTGGAAACCTCAGATCCAGGTCAACAGGATACACATGAACAGCCATATACAACGACACAGTTGTTGGCCAGGAGCAGATGCCAACTCCAGTCTCACGGAGAGCCCCTGGGCCTGTCCCAGTAGAGGACCCTCCCCATCCCATCTTCTGCTCTGGAAACAGTGGACTCCACTACCTATAATGCAGCGTCCAAAGTCCTATCTCCTCCCACTCTTGCCACCAAAACAAACAAAAAGCGGGAGTTCAAGTGGGGTGAAAGATCCCACTTGGGTATCATATGATTCCACTTATATGTGGTACCTAGAATAGGCAAATCCATAGAGTCAGAAAATAGAAGAGCAGTTACTTTCCCAACAGAGAGGCTGGGAGTGGGGCAAGGGGGGAATAAGGAGCTAGTGTTTAATGGATACAGAGTTTCTGTTTGGCGTGATTAAAAAGTTCTGGACTGTATAGTGGTGATGGTTGTACAACATTGTGAATTTATTCAATGACACTTACTGAGGATTAAAATGGTAAATTCTGTGTTATGTATATTTTATCACAATTTTTAAAAAAATATATATCCCATTTGGGGCAGGTGGTAAGCTATGAAACACCGAGACAAACAATCAAACTTTTTTTAGGGTCCGTCAGTGTCCAAAGCATTTTCTATCCCCTAACTTACTGAATCCTTTTTTAAAACCCTAGACATCAGGTTTAATTGTTGTCATTCTACAGATGAGAAAATTGAGCCCCAGAGAAGTGAACTGCTCAAGGTCACAGGCTGGGTAAATGGTAGGACCAAGTCTATCTCTTTTTAAATAGGAGTCAGGCAAAGGAGCCTGTGTAGTGGCTGGCCCTTTAAGGAATGGAAGTTTTTTCATCTCACAGACTCATTGGATACCAAAACTGGAAGGACATTTAGAGATCTGGTTTAACTCCTTCAGAGGAGAAGTCTACAGGCCTGGCTAGCCTGCTCTTGGACGCTGACCAAAGGCTGTGGAAGCCACTGGGCTTGCTGCCCCCTTTGTCTCCCTTCTTGAGGGGGTGGGTGTGTAACTGGTGAAGCATGTGACTCCTCCCTCCTCCCATGTCTCACCCATGGGACCTTGAGTATGTCATTAACTTCTCCACATCCACTAAATGGGCATCATCAGATAGGTCCTGCCTGGCGAATGGGAGGATTGCATGATGTAAAGTGACCATCACAGAATAGGCTGCTGTTATTATCTACCCAGGAACAGACACAGAGCCAGCCCTGCTCTGTAATGGACAGCTGCAAATAGAACAATGGATAAACAAGTGTGAAGCAGCTCTAGAGACAGACTGCTGCCTGGGTTGGTTTGGGGTGTTTTTATTTATTTTTTTGTTTGTTTTAATTGGTTTTTTTGGGGGGGTGGGCGGGTGCTGTGCCACACAGCTTGTGGGATCTTAGTTCCCCGACCAGGGATCGAACCCGTGCCCCCTGCAGTGGAAGCGTGGAGTCTTAACCGCTGGACCGCCAGGGAAGTCCCTGTTTTTCTTTTTAATTAACAGCTTTATTGAGGCATAACTGCTACACAATAAACTGTACATGTTTAAAGTACACCATTCGATAAGTTTGGACCTATGTATACACCCTTGAAACCATCACCACAATCAAGATAATGAACATCTCCATCCCCCCCACCAAACATTTCCTTGTGCCCTTTCAATCCCCCCTCCACGCCCTCCCCATTCCCCATTACCCCATCTCCAGGCAACCACTGATCCGTTTCCTGTCACTACAGATTAGTTTGTGTTTTCCTGAATTTTATATAAATAGAACCATACAGTATGCGTTCTTTTACTTTTGGCTTCTTTCACTCTGCGTTATTATTTTGAGACATATCCACATTTTTGCAATATCAATAGTTCATTCCTTTTTACTGCTTTGTATTATTCCATTGTATGCATTTGCCACTGTTTATCAATTCACCTGTTGAATGACATTTAGGTTGTTTCCAGTTTGGGGCCATTACAAATGAAGCTTCTGGGAACATTCACGTCCAAGTCTCTATGTGGATATATGCTTTCTTTCCTCTTGGATAAGTATCTAGGACAAGAATGGCAGATCCTATGATAGGTGTACCTTTAACTTTTAAAGAAACTGCCTGTTTTCCAAAGTGGTCGCACCATTCTACTTCCCCACCAGCAGTGCATGAGAGTTCCAGTGCCTCCGTATCTTTGCCAACAGTTGATATGGTCAGGTTTTTTTCAGATTAGCCATTCTAGTGGGTATGCAGTGGCATCTCATTGTGGCTTTAATTTGCATTTCCCTGGTGACTAATAATGTTGAGCATCTTTTCATGTGCTTATTTGCTTTCCATATACCTTCTTTGGTGATGTGTCTTTCCAAATCTCATCCATGCCACTTACCCACTGAGTAACTTCAAGCAAGTGACTTAACCTCTCTGTGCTTCTGATTCTGTAAAACAGAGGATAATGACAGTCCCCACCTCATGACATTGGTGTGACAGTCCCTCCAACCCCAGAGCCCTGTGTGCCTGACCCCACCCCTACTCCACAGAGCCTTACACCAGGCAGGAGCTCTACACCTGCTCCTTAAATTCCTCCTTTATCAAAGGCAGCTCTCCCCACTTGTGCACATACGCACACACTCACACACCACACGATTCTGCTCCTCTTCCTGCTGTAGAGACAAGACACAGGCATCAGGAGCAGAGGCATATTGGTCTGAAGACCCAGGGACAGCATTTGACAGTCTGTCTCTTGGGCCCTTTAAACCACTACCAAAAGACACCTGATATATTAAGATGTTTTTCTCTCTGCTTAGAATTCCAACCTGTCTGTCTCCCAGGTGAAAGCTGTCTGTGCAAGGCGGTGGGGGGAGTCACTGAGCTACTGCAGAGGCCATCTGAATCCCTGAGTCAGCACAGCCCCCAAACCCCCCAAGCTCTACAACAGCTCTCAGATGGAGGGAGCAGAGGAGTCCCCCCTTCAGCTCCCAGGCTGTGCTTCCCTCCGCCTCCAGCCCATAAAGTATTGGTGTGAAGCCCAAGAAGTGTGGATGCTCCCACAAGGAAGAAGGGAAAACCCCGAAAACAGACCAAGCCAGGCCCGGACAGGGCCAGGGAGCTGGCCAGGATGACAGGACAGTCATCCAGAACCCAGTCTGAAAGGATGACAAATCAAGTCCTGTGCAGTCTGGATCACTGGCTGCAGGAGTACAGCAGAGTGCAACCACGGGACTTGGAGCCAATGCCCAGGTTACCTGGTAGTTAGAAGATCACCCCAGCATAGTGATTCTCAACTCTAGTCCTCAGAGCAGCTATTCTGGTCACCCGAGAACTTGTTAGAAATGCAAATTCTCTGACTCCACCTGGAGACTCTGGGGATGCGGCCCAGCACCCTGCTTTAACAAATCCTCCTGGTGACTGTGATGCAGCTCAAGTATAAGAACTACTGGCCTTGCAGAGGAAATTTCTAGGCCAATGGACGGACCTAAGGACCCGTCAGTTTTTCCTAAGGACAAAGGTAGAAGCCACTGTGGTCACAAGCCAAGCACAGGTTTGAGAGACAGATGAATCCTGGTTCACATTCCAGCTCTGCCACTTCCTAGCTGCATGACCTTGAGGTGAGCCTCTTTTTCCTCCTCCATAAAAACTGGACAAAGCCAAACTTGTGGGGTTGTTTTGAGAATTTAAAGAGGTAATATGCATGGACGGCAGGGCACATATTAAGTACTCAAAAAAGAGCAGCTGTATAGATTGGCCACAATCCCAGATGACGACTTTGAGCACATCAGACAAAGCAGTCCCTTCCTCACACCCCTTTACTGCCACGTGCAGAAATGGTCGTACTAACTTTTCATATCTAAGAGAACAATTTTAAGGAGGACACCTACCTGTGCAATGGGCACCCTGAAGATGTGCAAAATAGAACCATGAATGGCTGTGTTGATTACTATGAAGTTCATACCCTTAAGGTGCAGAAGTGGGGTATACAGCCCAGACAGGAGAGAATGCATGACTGCTCCCTGGGACCAGCTCCCCAGAAGGTAATGTCTGGTGTCTTCTGAAACATTCTCCTCTAGTATCCAGAGAAATCACCTCATCCTCCAACCCAGCCATCTGGGGGAAGAACAGGCTTCTCCCCAAGATTTCTTACTGTATTCAGGGGTGCTTCCACTCTCCTGGTCACTTCTGGCTCCCAACTCCTGCTCTCGTCCCAATTCTCAACATCCTCCTGAAACCACAGAAATGCATCTCGCCAGCAGGGATTGGGGGCGGCTCTGAGGAGCTCCAGTTCTTTATGTCTTAGCCCGGAAAGAATTCAGCGAGAGGCAAAGTGATATTGGGTTGGCCAAAAAGTTCATTTGGGTTTTTCCATAACATCTTACAGAAATCCCAAACGAACTTTTTGGCCAAGTCAATAGATAAGAAGTAATTTATTAGAATAGGATGCTTGTGAGGCTTACAAGCGGGCGGGCGAGAGGGTGTCGCACCCCAAGAACTTAGTGGTCTACAGTTTTATAACCAAAGGAAAAGTGTGGAGGGGGAGAAGACCACCTTCTTTTTCATTCTTGCGTGGATGTCACGCTTCCACCATCAGCTCCTCCTCCACGTCAGGCGGGGGAGTTTTCTTGTCCCTACATGGTCAAGCTGGGACTGTCATGGTGCAATGGAAATGAGCAAAAAGGTGATAACATATACTAAAAATGGTAAGTCATCTCAGATTTCAGTATAATGTCATCCTTTCCTTATATTTTTGTTTTTAGTGTGCCCAGAGGAGCATGTCTTAGGAATCACTAACTTACTGAGCTCACTGGGCAGCATGTGGGTCTCATGCCTCCATTGTTTTATTGTTTGGGGGCATGTCTCATGCTTCTGTTGCACAGTTTTGTCGCTAAGCAAGCCTGCTTGGTTTTGCGGTTAAGTAAACCTACTTTCTTGAGTGATCATTAACTTACAGGGGTCTCACACACTTTTTTTTTTTAAATTTACAATCCCTTAGTGGGATTAACTATTTAATTACCTACTTTGTCCATTTACTCTGTCCCTATCACTCCCACCTCAAGCTTCCTATCCCTGCTGTCCTGTTTCCCACCACTTCTGCTTCTCGGGAACCTAGACCCTCTACCTTAAAATTCTAAGGCTTTACTACCCAGAGCCTGCTACACGTAGTTGATTTTACTGAGGGGAGGGAAGTTTCAAAGTAGTACACAACTGGAAACATTTAAAACTGAATAGTCATGATCTCAGAGTTCCTCATTCAACCCAACACAGGGAATTTCTCATGAGTCATTGCTCATCTGGGGCCAAGCCTGCTGCCCTATTTGGGAACATTTAATTTCCCTACCACGAACTTTCTTTAATCTCCTCTTTTCCCTGAGTCTTGCAAGACTCCCTTCTTCATAAGCTACCAGTGGACAGTTCTCTGACTCTTACTAGTTCATTTTGTAGAGCAATTTAATCCCTGATAGAGCCTCCACCTCCCAGAATATGTGAAGTAGAGGTAGGGAGTGAGCCTTCTGTTACATAATCAAAAAAGCTTATTTCTAGTATTTTCTTAAAGAGCAGCCTTCCTTCTGCCAGGCAGCACTCTTACCCCCACCTGGAGTGTAAAAGTGGCTGTAGGCATTTCTGGTACGCATCTGCATCGCACAAAAACCCCTGGAAATCCCTCAAGTTTTTATTAAAAATTCCAGATGGTGCAGCAGATTTTTCAGACACTATAGCTTCTGTTAACAACAGGAAATTAATAACCAAACTGACTCATAATCATCATCTGGATTGGTGACAATGCCTGGAAAATAAAAAGGAAGCAGGGTAGCACAGCGTTCGAGGCAAAAGTTGTGGAATCAGCAAACACTGGGTTTAAGTCCTGGATCTCCCATTTATATCTGGGAAGCTTGGGGAAGCCACCTAACCTCTCTGTGCCTCAGCTTTGCAAAGTGGAGATATACCAGTACAGTCAATTCTGCTGTAACGTTAACATGCATCCCTAGAAAGCACTACCATACTATGTGTGGTGTAATAAAAATAGGCTTGGTTTTTGTCCCTGGTTCCTGGCACAGAGCTCCTAAAACCCTTGGAATTTCCTGAGTAATAGGAGCATCTTTCATTCTTCATAATAAGCCCCTTTCAATCACCCCTGAGTTTATGCTAATGAGGCAGCTTAGGAGAGGGCCCCTAGAGAGCCTCAGGATGGGACTGGTCACCAGAAAGACCAAGTGATTAGAGGTTTGGAACTCTGAGCGTCCAGGCTGGTGAACACGTAAAAGAGCTGAGACGCTGATGGACCTGGAGAGGGCAGGGAAGCTCCATGACCCCACCACCTATACCCTGCCCTATGCACTTTTTCCATTTGGCTGTTCCCGAGTTGTACCCTTTATAATAAACCAGTAAGGGTGAGTAAAGTAGCTTCTTGAGTTATGTAAGCCATTCTAGCAAATTACTGAACCTTAAGAGGGGGTCATGGGAACCTTCAGTTTATAGCCAGTCAGTCAAAATTATGGGAGGCCTGGGACTTGTGACTGACATCTGAAGCTGGGGGTAGGTTTGTGGACAGAGCCCTTAAGAATCGAATTGAACTGTTGGATACTCAGCTGGTGTCCAGAGAATGGGAGAATTGGTTGTTGGTGCTGGAAAACACTCCAGACTGTGGATAAACAAAGTGTGGTATATACATACAATGGAATATCATTCAGCCTTTAGAAAGTAGGACATTGTGACACATGTGTGTCATACAACATGGATGAACCTCGAGCACATTATGCTAAGTGAAATAAGCCAGTCACAAAAGGACAAATACCGTACGATCCCACTCCTATGGGACACCTAGAGTGACCAAATTCACAGAGACAGAAAGTAGAATGGTGGTTGCCAGGGGCCGGGGGAGTGGGGAATGGAAAGCTAATGTTTTCTGTTGTTGTTGTTGTTGTTGTTGTTGTTAATTTTATTTATTTATTTATTTTTGGCTGTGTTGGGTCTTCGTTTCTGTGCGTGGGCTTTCTCTAGTTGCGGCGAGCGGGGCCCACTCTTCATCGCGGTGCATGGGCCTCTCACTGTCGCGGCCTCTCTTGATGTGGAGCACAAGCTCCAGACGCGTAGGCTCAGTAGTTGTGGCTCACGGGCCTAGTTGCTCCGCGGCATGTGGGATCTTCCCAGACCAGGGCTCGAACCCGTGTCCCCTGCATTGGCAGGCAGATTCTCAACCACCGCGCCACCAGGGAGGCCCAAAAGCTAATGTTTAAAGGGTACGGAGTTTCTGTTTGCAAGATGAAAAGAGCTCTGTGGATGGACGGTGGCAATGGTAGCACAACAGTGTGAATGTACTTAATATCAATAAACTGTACACTTAAAAATGGTTAAGATGGTAAATTTCGTGCTATACATATTTTAATCACAATTTTTTAATTTAAAATAAAATAAATCAACACACTTTGTATAACCCACAGAGCCAATGGGAACAATGGAGTTAGGGCACAACACTCAAAAACTTCATCAGTGACACATTTTTAAGAAGCAACCTAATAAAAACATTAGCCCAGTTTTACACACGCGAAGTAGTTGACATACATAAATACTACAAAAACATGGCATTTCACCTTGAAAACGGACCTTTGGTTTGTTTGTGGAAGTGGGTGTCAAAAGGGTTACAGCTTGTGAGTTACTGTGAAGTGGTAGGAGGAGGGTCATCAGAAATGGGAAGGAAAGTTCTAGCACCAGACACATGGCTCATAACGTGTAAGCAGCAGTTTTGGGCAGGAAAGAGCTCTTTTCAGGAAAGAGCTCTCCGCAGGAGGCCCCTTTTGTCTTGTCACTTTAGCAAAGCTATATTGTAACTAACCTTAAATCAGGCATCTCCATGATCTACTCATCTCCAGCCCAAGCACACTTTTCAAATCTTTTGATCACATAAGACCTTGTCTAACTTGTTGGTTCTTTCCTTAGATCAAAGAAATAGAAATGAAGAATAAGTAATTAACAGATGACCAGATCTTCTCACCGGCTGCCTCTTCAGTAATCTCTTGAGCAAACTGCGTGAATGAGATAGCATCTAAAGAAAGATCACAGGGAGTCTACAAGCCTGCACGCAATACGAGATAACTATGAATCTGACCCCCTATCTCAATGATTAACTGAGATTACTTCCCTTTTTCCCTTTAAAAACTTCTATGGCTGAGCAGAATCTTCGGAGTTGGTTTTGGGACATGAGTCCACCTTCTCCCCAGATTGCTGGCTTTCTGATTAAAGCAAACTTTCTGTTTCTACCAGTGCTTGTCTCTCGAGTATTGACTTTTGAGAGGTAAGCAGCCGGAGCTGATTTCAGTAACAAACACATGTAACATGCAGTGAACTGGGGAAGCTGTTAGACATTTGAGGTGTGTGCATGTGTGAGTTTTGCTTATTCCTATGTGGCTCAGTTCAAGTGGGTGCAGTGGTGGGCTCACCTAGTGTGTCTCACACACAACATCATCTCACAAGCAAATGCAGAGTTAACATCATACACAAAGCAGTCCCTAATATATCAGTGGCAGTGAAACAAATTCTAATTTTCAAAATAAGCACAATAGCAGAACTGACTGTACCTACCTGATTACCTGATGGAATTATCACAAGGATTATGTAATAAAATACATAAGACGCTCTCAACACATAGTAACTGCTTAATACATAGTAACTGTTCAAAAGTAATGTTAGTGATTGTGGTTGTTGGGATAATTGTCATTATGGTGCCATGATTACTGTTCCCATTGTTATACTGAAGGGAGTCACCCAGAGGTGGACCAAGGGAGGCTATATGCCCTTTTTACAGATGGCAGAACTGAGGCCCAAAGAATCTGAGTAATCTCTCAAGATCACACAAAAGTCTGCTGCAAGGTGGTTAATTAACAAAAAATAACACTGATACAGAACATGTACTGTCTTCCCTGGGTGCAGGGTGGTTAATTTCTTTGCCCAGGTCAACAGACCTATCAGGAAAATGTTCTCCACCTTCAGGGAATTTGAGCCCTTTTTAAAAGGCAAAGGAAATGGGTAAAATTTTCAGTTCTGTCTGAAAAAGCAAGACTAATTTTTCTGGTGGTTCCTATTGAATGGAAAGAGCAGATCTGCCCATCAAATGGCATTTTACCAGCAGATCAATTTGGTGTCATTCTCATTGAATTAAATCAAATTGAAATGTAATTCCCTTCCCGGAACAAAGGCCCCTGCAGGGACTTGCTGCAGAGTGTTTGACCTTGTGCTCGTTGCCTAGAGGGCTTTCCAGAAAACTGGGGACACGAGCAGGGTCTGCAGAGCCTACACCCTGATGGACATGACCCTCTCAGCTGACTTCTGGGCTTCACTGCTGCATTCTCCTGGGTCAGTAAAGATGCCCAGATAGATTCTGTTGACCTCTACAGGGGCTTGGTCAAGGACCTGAGTATGGACTTACACCTCAGAAAGTGAGCTGGCATATACAAAGGAGAAAGGGACAGTCACAACTAAAAAGCTCTAGGGAACTTTCATATGAATTAGAGGAAGACTCCCCCTTCAGGTGGTCAAATTACAAAATGATGCCACGTATGGTAGGGAGAAGGTGTTCCTCCCTCTAGACTATGGCAGTGCCAAAGGTTGGTGAGTGGTACACGGGCTGGATTTCAGTCCCTCTCATCCCCCAGACTCAACCTACCCAACCACAGGCAGCAGTGCTAGTCAACTCCCTGCCGGGGCCACCATAGTAGGCTCAGCTCTGAGAGACCCCTGGAGCAGAGGCTCCATTCTGGCAGAACATGGATATGGCTCAGAGCTTCCAGTGGCTATTGGCTGAACTGGCTGCAGTCGTTCCCACCAAGTCCTGCAAGGCCCTAAGAGCAAGCAAAACATTCTCTGCTCAGAACTCCCCATAGAACCTGAGATCGTGCACCTCTGACCCATGGCCCTCCTGCCCTTTATCTATCCACCCCTTCGGTCCCTGCCTTGGGAACCAGAAATGACCTGGCATCAAATCTTGGCTCTGCTGACTAGATGACCCTGGCCCAGCGACTTAGCCTATCTGAGCTTCAGCCTCTCATCTGCAAAGCAGCAATAACACCTGTCAGCAGCACGTGAGAATGAGTGTGGAACCTGGAAACAAGGATGCCCTTTGAGAGTCAGGTTAGTCAAATCCACAAAGGATAAGATATGCCATCTGTTGGCACAAACCAAGAAGTGGACTGAAACTGATTGAAGAGTTTGGGAAGACCCCAAAGGCCAATCATGGTAGCCCAAGTATGGTCACAGGGAGACAAGACTGAGGGGTGATGGTAACTGAGTAAGCAGAAACCTAATTAACTAAATCAGTTGGCAAAAGAGTGTGTGAGCAGAGAAAGCATGCCTAGCCTGGAGCAGAGACAAGGGGAGTCCAAGGAGCCAGAAGCTGGCCATATTCATTCTGTGATAAATTCACAAAGTTGATGCCAGGATCAGAGGCCTCTTAGCAGCCAGCAACTCAGCCTTTCTCTTAGAGACATCCGACCTCTCATCAACCCTTTTCAAGCCTCAACAATCCTTAGTCCCAGGATTGTTATAAGGATTAAATAGGAAAGTGCGTGGCACATAGCAGGTAGCAAACTAACATTCCCCTCACATCCATTCCCTTGTTTTCCTACAATAATAACCAATGTCAAGTCTTTCCAGCCACACAGGCATTTCCTCCTAGATTTTCCTGACATTCCTGCTCTTCCCTCTGCTGGGGTTAATTCTCCTCCCTCCATATATGCATCCATCATATCGCTTTCCTCTATGCCCAACTGAGTGTCGCTTCTATTGGCAAGGAACTCCTCTCTGTTCTAAACCTAGTGGGGAAGGCAAAATTAGTAACACAGGCACACAAACATCAACGTGCGGCTGCCAAGGGCCATGAAGGAGACGTAAGAGTGCTGTGGTGTGCGCCCCACATCCCCTCAGGTCTCAGACACTTATCGCTCCAACTGCCAGGAGTGTTGGATGCCTACAGCTCTCACTTGAGCCTTCCCCAGGAATTGCCCTCTGCCTTTCAGAGCCACCTTGACAAAGATCCTGCCCCTTCCCTGGGAACAACCCATCTCCAACGTCTGGCGCTCGCAGCCCTATTGCCTCAAGGTGGAAACTCTGAAGAACCATCCCTGCACCATAGCTCCTCCTGGGATTGAGTTGACCCTGTTATGAATCAAAACTCAACTCCTCCACCTGCCCATTCCTACACCCTTCACCACCCCCTCCATGGGTGTTGATCCCATGGGTGCTCCCCAATAAACTTCCTGAACACAATTCTCTGTCTCAAGATCTGCTTCCCCCTACTGTATAGCAAAGGGAACTATCCTCACTATTTTTTAATAAACGACAAGGGAAAAGAATCTGAAAAGGAATTATATTTTACATAATCACTGTGCTTTACATCTGAAACTAATGTGATATTGTAAATCAACTATACTTCAATTTAAGAAAAATAAAATTAAAAAAATTAAAAGATCTGCTTCCCAAGGAACCCACCTCAGACAACACATCAGAGAAGGATTGATCTAGGTAGAGGGGTGGTGGCAGTGAGCTGGGGTGTGAGGGTCACAGAAAGCTTTACTAACAAGGGTGAATTTGAGCTGAAACCCGAAGAATAAGGAGTTATCTGGAGAAAGAGTGTTCTAAGCATTGGGAACAGAGGGGGTGAAAAAGGAAGCTGAAGGTCAGAGTGGCTGGAACTCTGAGAGTGAGAGGCATCAGGGAAGGGAGAGAGGCGAGCGTGGAAACGTAGGCTTGGTCAAGGTCCTTATAGGCCAAGTTAGGTTACGGCAGAACCAAAGAGAAAACTTTCTGATTCATGATTGCGTTAGTTTGCTACAGCTGCTGTTCAAAAGACCACAGACTGGATGGCATAAACAACAGAAATTTGTTGGTCTGGGGGCTGGAAGTTCAAGATCAAGGTGCCAGTAGGGTTGGCTTCCTCTGAGGCCTCTCCCCTTGGCTAGTGGAGGCCGCCCTCTTGCTGCCTCTTCACACGGTCATCCCTCTGGGCGCCTGAGCCCCTGGTGTCTCTGTATGTGTTCCGATCTGCTCTTCTTGTAAAGACACAAGTCAGATTGAATCATGGCCCACTCGAATGGCCTCATTTTAACTTAATCTCCTCTTTTAAGGCCCTTACTCCAAATACAGTCACATTCTGAGGTACTAGAGGCATTGGGGCTTCAACATACAAATTTGGGGAGGTTACAACTCAGCCCATAACTGTGACGCAGTGATATTGTCTGTATGCGAGATCCTACAAATGTATAAAACCTAAATCTCAATAAATTAGTAACTTCGGTAGCCACCTTTGTTGAAACTAAAAAATAACTTTACCTCCGACCAGCCCCAAGAAAAGCAAAATATATGTTTGCCACACGTGGGTATCTATCATTTCAACCACATCTTCGCCAGCGCCCTCTGCTGCCCCTGACCGTGCTATTCCAATCCCTATTTTTGAGAAAAGCAAATCTGTGCTGAGCCACTGCACTACAAATTCACCATCTCCAACGGCTGCTGGGCCCTCAGCTGCCCAGCAGTCCTCCCGTTCACTCCCAGGCTAGGCCATTTCCTGTCTGCTCAGCAAGAAGCTTGTGCCAAGCCTTCCGTCCTCGGCCAGCCCCACTGACCCGTCCCTGCCCCCCACTCTCAGAAGACTGTCGGTCCTCCCTCACAGAGAAAGGGAAAGTCATGAGCCTGTTGCACAGTTTCTTTCCTCACACCCTCCTAATTTTTCCAAAGCTAAGTAGAGAAAGGCATGTGGTGAAGAAGGAAGAAATCAAGTTTGGCTCCAGACCGTTCCACTGTATAAGACCTTTCTTCTTGGGCAAGTTCACACTACCTCCCTGCAGCTCAGTTTCTTTATCTGTGAGAGAAAAGCTATTGCTTCAAGATGGCATTCTATCACTCTCAGAAAAAAATCCAAACTCCTTGCCATGGCCAGCAAAGGTGGCCCTCTGTGACCTGGTCCTGTCAAGTCTGACCCCATCTGCTACCCCTCTCTCCCTGACTGAGCTGCTCCAGCCACTTTGTCTTTTGGTTATTCCTGGAACACACCACGCTCATCCCCACCCCAGGGCCTTTGCACATGCTGTTCCTCTGCAAGATCTTGCTGTGACTCCTCCCCCACAGGTAGTTCTCAGAGAGTCTTTCCTTGATTACCCCAAATAAACTAGCACCATCTTTTCTAACCTCTTCATCTTTCTTTGTTTCACTTATCACTTACTCCCTGACATTTTATTTCTTTGTTTACTTGTTTATTGCCTATCTCTCTCACAAAATTGTAAGCTCCAAGAGAGCAGGGACTTTGTCTTGCTCACAGTAACCTGCAATGGTAAAACAATGCCTGGTGTTCATCAAATTTTGTTAAGTGAATAACAGAAAAAAAATCTAAGATGGCTGTCTGGGCTATTTCTTTGCTACCAAGCCCACCACCACCATTCCTCTGAAAAACAGTTACACCACCTTCACATCCCAGTTCTAATATTTGGTGGAATGGGAGCTGCCAGCCACCTTCTGACATGACCCTCCCCTTGGCCACAGTGAATGTCAGAGGGTAGTTACATGACTTGGTCTGAACCAATCAGAGATCTTCCCTGGGATGTTTCAAACTACAGCCAAGGAAAAGAGCAAAAATTTTTCCCAGAGAGACACAAGGGGGAGGCTGGGAGCACAAAAAAGAGACTCTGGATGCCCTGTCAACACAGCCCCTCCTGTGATTTGGACACCTGAGCCAATAACCATCTCTTTGTCTAAGCCAGTGTGCATTGTGATTCTGTCACTTGCAACCAAAGAATTCCGTTTTCATGATAAATGAATCTATGTATGCCGAATGCCTGGACCAGTGCCTGGGTCACAGCAGATGCATAATTGTCTTTAGCTCCCGTCGTGCACCTCCTGTAATTTCATCCTTCTTTGCCTCTCTCTTCCCATCTCAGATGGGGGTGTCCCTCCTCCTGTCCAAGGCCACCTCCACCCCCTCTCCACTCAGAAGCTTCTCCTGCTCATCTTGCAGGGATTAGGAGCGCCTGCAAGCCAAGGGCCGTGCTGCCTCATCTCTTGCTCTCCGTGCCTGGCATATAGCATGTACCCGAAATGCCTGTCTCAGTGGCAGAGTCAGAGATGAACAGAATGAAGCCTCAGGCTCCTTATAAACTAAAGAGGGCTCCATAAAATGAATAAAAAGGGAAGGCCTGTCTGTATGTAAGGGATTGTGATTGTGGTTTTATTAGCCAAATAGATAACCCTCATCATGAAAGGAGCCTTTCTGGAGTGATGGATGGCTCTGAGGCCCCAGAGGGACAAGGGTATTTCTCAAGGCCGCCAGTCAAACAAGTTAACTGCATAACATTTCTCTCTCCATAGCAACGGGCCTGGTCTCCTCTGCCAGGTCCCAGCATCTGTGCCTCTGACAGTCCCTCAGCCTCGTGGCTGCTGCCTTCTGTAGCCCGCGATCGGCTGGGTACACTCACACACAGCCCCGTCTAAGGGGGAGAAAGGAGCAGCTTGGGGAGGGGCAGGTAGAGGGAATCCAGAGTCCAAAACTGGCCAGGCCATGGGTCGCTGCCTCCTCTGTCTCTGAGCTCCTGCAGCATTCTGCCTGGCCTCTGTCATCCTCCAGCAGGCAGGAGGATGGGCTCCCCTACAAGACTGAGAAAGGGAGCTTCCCTGGTGGCGCAGTGGTTGAGAGTCCGCCTGCCGATGCAGGGGACACGTGTTCGTGCCCCGGTCCGGGAAGATCCCACGTGCCGCGGAGCGGCTGCACGCGTGAGCCATGGCCGCTGAGCCTGCGCGTCCGGAGCCTGTGCTCCACAGCGGGAGAGGCCACAACAGTGAGAGGCCCGCGTACCACAAAAAAAAAAAAAAAAGACTGAGAAAGGGAGTGGAGCATCCTTCCTGGGTACAGGGTGCTGAGCACCTGCATCATCACAGTGATCAAGAGGGAGGTCATCTCAACCCCACTGCGGAGGTGAGAAAACTGAGACAGTCGATGAGGTGAAGGGACCAACCTGAGGTCACGGTCTAGTAAGTGGCAGGGTCCCCCAGGCTTGTCTGATACCCCAGCCTATGTTGTTTCCTCTTCATGACTCTGCATCCTTCCCGGCTCCCCACATCATTGGTGAGCATAGCGGGACTGGAAGCAAGAGGGGTGGGAGGCTGGGGGAGGAGTCTCAGCAGGCCCCTCCCACTGCTCCCAGGCTCCATCCAGAGAATGGGCATCAGTGCCTGAAAAGATCAACACAGGGAGACGGTGGAGACAGTATAAGTGTAGACAACTCCTCCAGGAATTCTGGCAATGGACGGAGAGAGGGAGGTTTTGTACGATACACGCAAACAGCCTGGACCAGAGAGAAGCTTCTCCTGGAGATGGAGAGGCTGCAGGCACAGAAGATGCAGGGATCATTCACAGCTTGAGTTTCTGGGGGAGGGGGAGGCAGGAGGGCACCGGATCTAAGCCAGGGATCTGCAAACTTTTCCTGTAAAAGGCCAGAGAGTAAATATTTTCAGCTTTGCAGGCCCTACAGCCTGTGTCACAACCACCAAAATGCCATTGTAGTGCAAAGGCAGCACGGACAATGCGTAAACAAATAAGCGTGGCTGTGTTCCAATAAAACTTTATTTATAAAAACAGATGGTGAGCTGGATTTGGCCCTGGGCCATAGTTTACCTATCCCCATCTAGAGCACAGTGTGCAACTGGCCCTGCAGGAGGATGCGGGGGGCAGCAGGGGGGATACCCTTGGAGAGGAGAATGGAGACCTTGCCATCTGCACAGTGCCATGCACAGTGCAGGCACATAGTAGGTGCACACTGATGCTGACCTGAACTATTGGACTGTGAGGTAGGAGGGGAAAAGAAGGCATTGGGCAAATTTATAGAGAAACGTTGAGATAGGGAACGCAAGTCTGACGGTCTTCACTCGCTGCAGGGGGAAAAGAGAATAAATCGGGGGTGTAGAGTTGGTGACCACAAGAAAGTGGGAAAGGCTTGCATGGCAGGCAGACATCAAATCCCAGTGGCTCCAACAACTGTGCCCATCAGGGTTCATTAAACAACACCCCCCAGAGGAGGGAGGTCTCCAGCGGGGACTGGAGTGCAGAGATGGGAGGCAGCTTTGAAATCTGCTGATACACACAGCCAGAGGGGATTCAGTACAAACTGGTACAACAGGTGAGAACTCTGGGCCAAAACCTCGCAGGCAGAAGCCAGCTGTTCACCAGCCCAGCACTTTCAAATCACTGGACAGGCAGACGCGATGATTAACTCCACTCACTATTCTCCCTGAGAGCACTGCACTGGGCTGTCTGCCCTGTAGCTCCAGCAAGTTTTTCAGGATGACAGTTGAAAAGCTCTGATTTCCCAGCTCCTCGCTACCTGTGGCCTGCTGAGACTCTTTTCCCTCTGAGGTCCACAGTGGATGGCTCTGGTTTCTCAGAAAATCCACCTGCACGAGCCCCTAATATGCTGAATAGAGGAGGAGAGAGAACAGGGGGGGACAGACGTGAGTCATGGGGACCTGTGGAGAGAAGTGGACCGAGGAAACTGAAGGACATGGTAACACAGGGACTGGGTGCCTCGGTGACAGGCAACATCTCCCCCTACTTCCTGGGCATCTTTATCTGTGGACATCCTTTTTCCTCGGAATGGTTTTCCGTGGCCTCAGTGATTGAAGGATGCATCTGTGAGATGGCTGCTGGGCTTGCTGCTTCCCTGCACTTTGGAACTCCCCCTGTTCCCACCAGTTTCCCATTGGTCTCCCAGCTAAGGCCACCATGGGTGGTCACACAGGCTACACCACTCCTCGGGGCACCAACCAAGAGCCACAACAGACACGATCTTTGTAAGCCACGATTATTATGCCAGTTTGATGCAAAAGGAGCCACTGAGGGGTCACACGAAGGCTAAACAGTTCGATTCCTGAGCCAGCACTTTCCACCTGCCACCAGGGTGAGACACTGAGCTGCTGCCAGGACCCAGGCCTGCAAGGAGAGCGGCTCGAGCCAGCTGGGCATAAGTGCCCAGGCATGTGCATCTGAGTGGAGGAGATCACGACAAGTGGAAAGGGCGGCTGTCCACGGGGAGCAGTCACTAATGGTCTACCACACTGCTGCCATGTGCAGGAAGCTGAGAATACGGGCTCAACCTTGCTAGACCTTCCAGTTTTTCAAGAGAAGTCAGCATCCAGAGTTGTAAGTGAAATCCCCTGATTTTTGGAGACTGACTCAGAGTTTTTTAATATGCTATGAGGCCAAACAAAACACATTGGCTGGCCAAATCTAGCACATGAGTCACCAATCTGCCTCTACTGTACCATATGTGCTATTTCTACTTTATCTTGTTAAATTCACATAGCAGCCCTTATAAGGTAAAGAGTGTTTATCCCCATTTAACAGAAAAGGACCCCAAAACTCAGAGGAAGGGAAGGGACTTGTCCATAGTCATATAACTGATACATACCTAACCTGGAGTCTGTGCTTTCTGCCAGGCCCTGAGGTACCCTGTCAATGCCAGGTTGCTCCCGCAGATGGTAAAAGCCTGGCGCTGGTGGTTTCCTGTACCCATGGTGTCTGTCACTCAGTGCAGCATGTGGGGTGAGGGCTGAAGCTCCAATGCAGCACCCAGAGGTGCTACTCCCCAGCTGGGTTCCTTCAGCATCAGATTTCACTCCTACTCGGGCTCAGCTGGCATTGTCAGCCATTTCCCCAGGGCCCTCCCTGAGTGATGGGGGAGACAGTAACCCCGGAGAGCCCTCAGCCCGGGTCACCGAGAAAACAGTGGGTAGACCAGGTGGCCAAGTGCCCCAGTTAAAACAGGAATGCTAGGAGCCCAACTCTCCACCCAGAACCTGAGCTTCTGGTTCTGAGGATGGTTCTCCTTGAGTGAGCCTGGGTGTTGAGACCATCTGGTCCAACTTTGTTTTATGAACTTTATTATAAAGTTACAGGAGGATGTGAGCTGAACGCTGGTTCATTTAGGAGAACTTATAACTTGCTGAACACCATGAGTGCTGGTCAAACCTGGAAGAAGTTCTCTGCTGGCCAGCCACAGAGTTCTGTCCTTGACTCTGACCTATACAACATTTTTATTAATGACTTAGTTGAAAATATAATAGGCCTCTTCACCAAATTTGTCGTTGATTTCAAAAAAAGAAAAGCAAAAAGATAGGCAGTGGGGCTTCCCTGGTGGCACAGTGGTTGAGAGTCCGCCTGCCGATGCAGGGGACGCGGGTCGGGAAGATCCCACGTGTCGCGGAGCGGCTGGGCCCGTGAGCCATGGCCACTGAGCCTGCGCGTCCGGAGCCTGTGCTCCGCAGCGGGAGAGGCCACAACAGTGAGAGGCCCGCGTACCGCAAAAAAAAAAAAAAAGATAGGCGGATTGCAAAAACATCAACAGGATCCAGATGGCTCTAGACAGGCTGGACTGATGGGCTGAATCTAATAAGATAAAATAAAACAGGGATAAATGTTAGGTCCTGAACTTGGCTTCAAAACAATAACTGCTCAGGGACAGGATGGAGGTGGACAGGACAGAAATGGGACTGAACAGTGGCAGGTTTTAATAAAGCTTGGAGCTTTAGTCAACACAGTCAACATGGCTGTGACACTAAGAGAATAATCCAGAATGTTTATCACAGCATTGTTTATAAGAGCACAACAGTGGAAACAATCGTGGTCCAGTAGATATGGTTCCTCTGTATAAGTGACAACAATATACCCATTAACAATAATAATGGCATGAGAATATACTAAATGTCATGGGAAAATATTAAATGAAAAATAGTAGATTACAAAGCAATACGTGCAGTTGGAGCCAATTGTTTTTCAAAGGATTGAAAAAAAAAGCTGTGGAAAGATGCACACCAAGTTCACTGAAGTGTGAACTTGGCAGTTTCTGGATGGTGTTAGGGTGACTTGTGTATGGGGGGGGGTCTCAGTAAGTGTGTAAAGTTTCTGGAGGTTTTAGAAGACTAATGCAATCTTCAGATATGTGGAATCTAGTGTCTAAAAAGTTGGAGAAAGAAGTCCCAGGCACAATCAAGCCTGGGTTCTTGAGGCTAGTTCTTGGTGCCTCCCTTTAACATAGGGCAACTTAGTGATAAAAGGTAAGAGTAACACTTTGCGTGCTTGCGGTGTGCCTGGAAGTGTGCTAAGTTCTTTTCATTGGTCGTCTCATTTAGTAGTTCCAATATCTTATAGCTCCCTATCAGACAGATACCATTGTTTTCTCCACCTGTTTACAGACAAGGTTCAGAGAGGCCAAGCAACTTGCCCAAGGGTTAGTGAACAGCAGCGGCAGGATTAACTGGATACATTAGACCAGGAAAAGGAGCCTGCAAACAGACAGACAAATTCCCTGCAAAAACTGCAAGTACTGCTGAGCATGAGGCATCACCCACAGACCCACCCCGGGAATCCTCAATGTCAGGACCGGCCGCCAGGGGGTCTAATTGACTAAGGGTCCCTAGTCTGCTTGGGAGAATTTGGGAAGGGGCCACTGGGACTGAACGTTGGAACGATTGGGACTGAATTTCAGAATCCCAGACACCAGAATTAAGTCCCTCTGTCATAAAAGGTGAAGAAAGTTTGACTCTCAGATTTGGAGAAATCAAAGAACGTGAGATTGGGTCACGGGGGGAAACTGGGAAAGTTAGCACAGGGTGACGTCAAAAACTTAGTCATCCTCCCACCTCATCCAGCCCACCACCAGGGAACTCGATTTCAGCTCCTTCTCATCAAGAACCGAACAGCCTAAAAGATCTACAGCTCCTTGGGTGCCAGCTCGTGTTAGGCCAGCCAAAGAGTCTGTCATACTTTGGGAAAAATCTCCTTTGGGGAAGAAAGCCCATGGCCGGGGGCCCAGAGAACAATTCAGCGCAGCGAGGCCATCCACAGTCCTGGACAAGACAGCTAAGGCAGCTCTGAAAACACCTTTCCCCCGGGTGTGACCAGAGCAAGCACACTGGGATTGGAGCTTTTAAATACCCTCTCCCATCTTGAAAACACATGGGTTAGCCTGGAGGAGGAAGAGACCTCTGTAGTGTGAATCCAGAGGGCAGAGTCAGCTCTAATGTGGAAGGAACAAGAGAGGCGCCTTGCTGCTCCCAGCCAGTGATGGGGCAGGTAACCCAGCAAGTGTTAGGTGGTCACTGGTTCTGAGAGCCATATAGAAGAGGTTGTGCCCTCAACTCTGAAGGCCACGAGGTTCAGGATTTGGGGGTTTACTCAACATTATTTCCCCAGGTCCTTAGCACATAGCCGGATTATAATAGATGCTCAAAAAAACATTATCTATTGAATTAATCAATTAGTGAGATGAAGTGTTAGACCAGATTACCAAAAAGGGTCCTTCCGGAAGTATGTGGAATTTATAATCAATGTCTATAAAGTCCTGATTATTTTCATCAT
Source organism: Delphinapterus leucas (assembly GCF_059928025.1). Taxonomy (NCBI): domain Eukaryota; kingdom Metazoa; phylum Chordata; class Mammalia; order Artiodactyla; family Monodontidae; genus Delphinapterus; species Delphinapterus leucas. The sequence goes on along the minus strand of NC_143129.1, from coordinate 162,870,703 downwards.
GACTCATTTCTTCCAATGTCCATGCCCTCATTTAACCCAGCTGCAGTCCCAGATCACTCTGCACTCCTTTCAGGTTATAACATCCCACCCTAGTTGCTTCACCTTGAGACCCCCCCCACATAGCACACCATGATGTCACCATGCCACTTAACCAAGGCCCAGAAGTTGTGCATTTGGTCATTTACAATATTTTACATTTACAATGTATTGTAAATATGTTGTGAAACATATCTGCAAACGTGGGTATTCAAATATTTGTTTTCCTTCTTGGTTATTTCCCTGGAGTCTACTTTGCAAAAGGAGATTGTTGGACGTCTTTGCCCAATTGGTGACTAGCTCCTCTGGCAGAGTTGGGACCATACACTCGAGTTCTTCCAGGTGCTACGCGTTGCAGTGATTCCTAGTCCCATAGCTAGCAGACGACAAACCAAGAGCATTCTAACTCAGAGCTAAGTGGTCCTAGGACGTCCCAGAGTCTACTGAGAATGCGAGATCCACAGGGTTATTCTTCAACTCACTTATATCATCTCTGGATAAATGACCTCCCACTTCACACACCCTTTCCTGTAGCCCTTTGGATACAACACCACAGTCTGGGTGATGGGTCCCAGGAGAACCACAGAATGGCTCTCCTGAAATACATTGTTTATTTCCTGTCTTCTTATAGCTCGTCAGTGGTGGGGGATGTGGGAAGCCTGCAAAATAAGACACACCGGTGTTTGGGCTTCAGTGAGAGTGTTCATTTCAGATAGTAAGGTTTATGGGCCTCAGACACATGGTCAGGAAAAGTGAGCAAAAACTGTCATGTCTGGGATTCCCAACCCGGTGCAAACGGTCACATTCGACCCTGCCCAGCAGAGTAACCTGGCCAAAAATCTAAATGGTTTCCTGGCCCTTATGAGCCCTCTGGCAAGACGGACTGATTTCTAGGACCACCAGCAGAGTACAAATGCATGCCCCTCCTCCCCACCGTCCCAAAGTCAGCTCTGAGCCGGACCATCTTTTCTTGCTTGTTTAATGGCTGCGTAATATGACCCACAAGGCACCAGGATGCGCTCTGTGTGCGTCTGCCTGTTGATGGGTTGCGTGCACTGCCCAGTAGATGGGATGGTTACGTACAGGGACTGAGTCCCCTCCGTTGCCGAAGCAGTGAGCTGGGGGCGTGCTGCCTGTCCCCTGCGTTCCCCATTATGATATCTGGCATTTGCTTCATTACAATTTGTCGTGCAAAAAGGTTTTTTTCTTTCAGTATATTCTGGGCTAATTTTAGAAATTTGTTTTCACCTTCCCGACATTGACTCCTGGGGCAGCTTGCAAGGTGCCGGGAACAAAAAATCAATGGTGACAGTAGCAGAGTGGGCTCCAGTTCTTCATTAACCTGGAGCTCCGAGCAGCCCCAGCCCTGTCTCCTCCCTCAGGGCTAACCCTGGGCAAAAATGGGCAGCTGGGAAGTTTTCCTCTGGTGACCTTCACCTTTCTGTTCTGAACCCTCTCTGTCTGCCTGCTCTTCCTTTATCCTTTACCAAAACCTATGACCCACCAAGCATGGGGAATGGGGTGGAGAGAAGAAGTAAGATCACTGAGTGCCTATACATATGCCAGACACTGGGCTAGGCAGTTTACATGCATGATCTCATTTAGGTCTATAAATAATTCTCAGAAGTTGGTATCGCCCCCAGAAGAGGAAACTGAGGCACAAAGAGATCAAGAAACAAGAACAGGGCTTCCCTGGTGGCGCAGTGGTTGAGAGTCCGCCTGCCGATGCAGGAGACACGGGTTTGTGCCCCGGTCCGGGAAGATCCCACATGCCGCGGAGCGGCTGGGCCCGTGAGCCATGGCCGCTGAGCCTGCGCGTCCGGAGCCTGTGCTCCACAACGGGAGAGGCCACAACAGTGAGAGGCCCGCGTACTGCAAAAAAAAAAAAAAAGAAAAGAAACAAGAACAGCTAGTAAGGTGGAGCTGAAATGAGAGCCTCTCGAACTCCAAAGCCCGTATTCTCGCCATTGCTCACCATTACACTGGTAACCACCGTGGTGCAGAAATCCAAGAGCAGGTGTCTGGGGGAGCAGCATCCCCCAGGGACACAGGTAGTATGCTTTGCCCAGCACCCAGCTGCCCCCACTCAGCCGAAGACTGCTGAGTTCTACACGCAGGGACTGGCCCTAATGAAGTCTCTAGGGATCTCAGGCTGTGCTCCTGAGTCTCAGCTCCACCCACCAGAGGCAGCAGCATGGACCAAGGGAGTTCTAATTGAGAACTCACAGACCCCCAGAGCGGAATCGCGGCCCTCTGGCCAAGGGTCACCTCCAAGATGTGCAGAGCAAGAAGTGGAGGCTGGGATCTTTGAAACGAGTCAAAGACAGCAAAGCAGACAGAGAAGCAGTGACTTCCAGAGTGGAAAGGGGGGTAATGCTAGAGAAAGTCTAGATCAGCCTTCTTCAGTAGAAATATAATGCGAGCCATATATCTATTGTTAAATGTTCTAGTAGCCATATTTTAAAAAGTAAAAAGAAACCGGTGAAATTAATAATATATTTATTTAACCAAACGTATCCCAAGTACAATTTCAACATGTAATCAAATAGAAAAACTTATTCATAAGATTTTACATTTTTTTTTGTACTAAGTCTTTGCAGTCCCATGTGTATTTTACACTTATGTTCCATCTCAGCTTGGACTGGCCAACTTCAGGAACTCAATAGCCACATGTGGCCAGTGGCTCCTGTATTGCACAGTGCAGGACTAGACCCACCGTTTTTGTTCGTTTGTTTGTTTGTTTTTGCGGTACGCGGGCCTCTCACTGTTGTGGCCTCTCCCGTTGCGGAGCACAGGCTCCGGACGCGCAGGCTCAGCGGCCATGGCTCACGGGCCTAGCCGCTCCGCGGCGTGTGGGATCTTCCCGGACCGGGGCATGAACCCATGTCCACTGCATCGGCAGGCGGACTCTCAACCACTGCGCCACCAGGGAAGCCCGACCCACCGTTTTTAAACGATGTTCAGTGGACCCCAGCGTTCCTCAGAAGTGCTCCAGGCATTCTCTAAATGTTTGCTTTTAATTTCATTTTTTATGGATTTTAAACCTTTAAATTAGTGATATAAAAAAATTCACACTTAAAGATGTCCCATCCCAAATTTTAACACATTGAAGACGATCAATAGGAAAACTTGTGTTTGTATTTGAGAGAAAATATTAATTCATCTCCTTATACAATAAGTTTGTACTAATAAAACATCTTTTAATCTGTTTTAAATATTACTAATATATACTAGCTTTCAATTAAGTAATAACAAGAACAACCAGCATTTACCACACATTTACTGTGTTCCAAGTGCTTTATGGGCATCAGCTCATCAAATTCTCCCAACAAACCTTTGAGGTGAGCAATTTTATTCTCTTCATTTGCAGAGGAAGGTACTGAGTCTAGGGAGTTCAACAGCTGGCCCAAGGTGGCAAAGAACAACGTCAGGATTTGAACTTAACCCCAGCTGTCTAACTTCTAAATTAAAACTTTGTAAGCACCAGACTACAGTTAAAAGCAGAAAAACCCACCACTCAGTATAAAATTCTGAACTTCGTCAAACTTCTGTCTACCTCATATTGCTTCCTCCCTATAAGCCAGGCTCACAGCCTAAGTCACCCCGCCTCTCATCAGACCCTTAGACACAAGCAAGCACACCACACAGCATTCTGTCTAAGCCAACAAGCATTTACTGACACTACTATGTATCAGTATTAGCTGTGGTCCCTTCATAGCCAAGATAAAGCTCTCTAAATCCTGCTTAGCCCTCAGCCACTGAGGAGAGGTTGATTTTATCCTGTAAATGATATGAAGCCAGGGAAGGATTTAAGCAAAGGGGGTGACAAAAGAAGACCAGATTTGCATTTTAGAAAACTCATTCTGGTAGCTGCAGCAAGAGTAGGTTGGAGGGTCTTGGGACTAGAGAAAGGAAATCAAATAGAAAGCTGTCAGATTGGTGACAGTAGATATGAGACAGGGCCACAAATGATAGAAGTGCTGGGTCTTGGTGATGAAATAAATCACTGAGTGGGGGCAACAGAGAGAATGGCGAGGATGATCTGGCTTCTGGTTAAAGTGGTTGAGTTAATAGTGGGACCATTCACTGAAATAGAAAATACAGAAGAGAAGTTGGGGTTGAGGCGAATGAGTAGACATGATGAGTTTAGCTTTTGATATCGGGGTTGACATTGTAATTGACTGCCCAACATCTACTCAGCCCCTCTGCCATCTGTCACACAAATGAAGTCTGAGGAATTCACTCCAGATCCAGGGTGAACCCAATCATATAACCCAACCATAATAAGCCCATCCCATAATAATCCCACTTGCCAATGACGGGTGCGGAGCATAGGGCTAAGCTAATGAGCACATAGCATTCCCCTTGTGATTTTATTGGCGTAGAGACCATCAGTTGACTCACTCCAGACCATAGGAAAGAATCTTTCTTCCACCGTTTTGGGAAAGGAGATCTCTCCTGATGAGAACATGGAAACATGTAGTCCTGATTGCTACCGACAGCACTCCTCCAACTCAGGAGGCTTGGGCTAAGGCAATTCTGGGAGGAGAGTATAATGGAGAGATAGAAAAACTTGGGCCTTGGATGAACTCATTGAACCACTGGATCAAGCCACCCAGAAGCTCCACCTATCCTCCTAGATGAGCCAATACATTTCCTTGTTGCTTAATCCATTTCGAGTTGGGTTTTCTGCTATGTACCATTGCAAACCTCCTACCTGATATGGATATGTTGCATTGAGGTGACCCAGAACTTGGAGCCCCCTGGAGGTGGGCAACACAGCATCCCTAGGGTGGCCTTTGGAACACTAAGGAAGTGGTACCCAACAGGAAGATGCCTCATCAATCTGAAGCTCAAGAAAGAGGTCAAGCTGGAGATGCAGATCTGATGCCATCAGATGGGATAAAAACTGAGAAAGTAGATGAGATTGACCAAGGAAAGCACACAGAGTGTGGAGAGGAGAGAAGAGCGAGGTCAAGGACAGAACCCTGGGAATCATTAACGTTGTGAGGGCTCACTTGCCAGGGCTCTAAAGAAAACAAAGGAATGAAAACAAAGGAAACAAAGATAAGCCAAGATGTTCTGGATGTGGGGAGGAGACCGAAAGAATATGGCCAAGGTGGGGAGAGAAAAAAATAAAGGCAGAAAGGAAAAAGGAGGGATGGGGCAACTGCTGAATGCTGAAGAACACTGCTGGAAAGAGACATGGAGAGGAGTGAAGAGGGAATATTAATTAAGGTGTAGGCCAAGCTGCTTTAGCTATGAGACTCATAGTGGAAGTTCATTTCTCTCCCATATGACAGTCCAGAGGGAGAGACGGTCCAGAGCAGTAGGCTGTTTTTTCCCCACAAGGTCTTGAGGGGCCCAAGTTCCTTCTGTCTGGTTGCTCAACCATCCCATAGGGTCTTGCCTTTGTCCACATAACCACAGCTGGCTCATCACTGGCAGTTGCAATTTCCAGCCCACAGAAAAAGAGAAACAGACAATGTTCAGGGCAAACAGGTTCACACCTAGCTGCAAGGAAGGCCGGGAGAGAATGGACATTTGGGTACACTTAGCAAGTTCCAGCACGAGGGTCTAGGAAGATGCAGTAGGTACTATATAAGCAACTACCGCTCTCTTCCTCAGATTTATCATCTAGGCTTATCGGCATCAATACCTTAACCGAGTCAAATGGATAATGTTATGAATAAGATCTGAGGATCTAATGTATAGCGTGGGGACTATGGTTGATAATGCTGTATTATATAACTGAAATTTGCTAAGACAGTAGATCTTAGGCATTCTCGCGAAAATAAAAAGGTAAATATGTGAGGTGACGGATGTGTTAATTAACTGGATCGTGGGAATCCTTTCACAATGTGTATTATATCAAATCAGCACATTGTATACTTTAAATATATTACAGTTTTGTCAATTATACCTCAATAAAGCTAAAAAAACTTGGAAGGAATAAGAGGAAAATTTTTTTAATTTAATATAGAGAAAAAATAATCTCAGACAACCCCGAAGAATTTCAGGCTCTCCAAACACAGCACTTCAGCTGCCACCCCTTTGCCCACTCAGGAGACAGCCTTGCAGCCCAGTTAATGTTGCATGACCTGCTGGCTGTGTCCAACCCCTCCCTCCCTGCTTCCTGGCCTGTCAGCTTAGCTCTGGGAATGCTCACCAGAACCAGTCAGAAAGGGGAAACCATCACATTCAGGTGCTTTGCATTATGTAGGTCACGATTCCCTTTTTTATTTTTAATCACCTTCTAACCATTGACTCTCCTCAAAATTCCTTCCCTTGGCCGGGCCTCTGCTTAAAACTATCCCTTTATTTCTCTTCTTGCCTTCACCAATCCAACCACCAACTTGTTCCCAAACCCCCTGCCATCTGGCATCTGCCCCATCACTCAGCTGAAACTGTCACAGTGCTCGTTAAGTTTAAAGGTCTTCTCTAGGCCCTCTTCCTCCTCCACCTGGCTGGGTCTCATTAGACACAACTGACCACCCCTTCCTTGGAACTCTGCCTCTCTGGGCCGCTGTAATATGCCACTCCACACACCTGCCACTCCATACACCTGCCCTCCACCTGCTCCCTCCCTCTCCATCTCCTAGTCCTGCTCTGTGTCTTTCTTTCCGTGACTCCTCAAAAGACAGACAAACGCTAATGCAACTTCTCTACAGGGCAGTCATCCTGCTAGCCTGGTATAGTGGAAAAGATATAACCTGGGCTCAAATCTCAGATACGCCACTTATTTGCTGTGTGACCTGGGCAAGTTACTTAGCATCTCTGAGTCTGTTTCCTCCCTGGAAAAACAAGGATACAAACACCCCTCTTTCAAACTTTGTATTACCAGTCTAGGCAACTGCTTAATAACAACCCCTAAAACCTCAGTGACTTAACGAACCTAATGTTACAGTCCAGTGAAGGTGAGCAGGGGCCAGGGTGCTACTACACACGATTATACAGTGACTGAATTATTCAGGAATTCAGTCCGGTGGCTCAACCGTCGCCTGGGGCTCAGCTTTCTTCACTGGATTTTCTGTTTCAGCAAACCACAAGGGAAAAGAGTGAGCAAGTGTGTGTAGAAGACGGTGTGTGATATTTCTAGGGGACAGACATGAATGTGGCGTATATTACTCCTACCCACACTCCATGGTCTAGAACTCAGTCCTGTGACTTGACCTGGTAGCAAGGGATGCTGGGACATGTAGTTCCAGGAGAAAGAGGAAAGGGGATTTGATGAACACAGGGTATCCTCCCTATCACAGGGTCGCTGTGAAGATGGAAATGATAGAAGTAAATCCTGTGACCTTTCTGGAACATAATAGGTGCTATATAAACAGAAGTCAGTAGTAGTTTTTTGTTTTTTTTTTTTTACTGTTTGCCAACTTTCCCAAATGTTTAAGTATGGACAGACAAAGGCTGAGATAAAGAAGGATACCGGGGGAGAAAACGGAGAAAGGAGGAAAACAACTATTGTGGACAGAAATGGAAGTGCTGGCCAGGTTCGGGGGGTAGGAGCAGACAGAGCTTGGCCGGGGGCTCGCAGGGAGCGTGGAGCCCAGTGGTACTAAGCACAGCATCTGATCTCCTGGCCAACACTGGCTCCCACCTGAGCCAGAAGGGACTTAGAAAGCTCTGAGTTTCCTTGGAAACCATTTCTCTGGCCCTCTCTGCACCTTATCAGCCAAGTTGGTTGTAATCAAACCCCCACGGGGCAGAGAGTGAGCTCTCAAACTGCCATCCCGGTGTTCCATCCAAATTGCTTGCATTTCATAGTTAAATTGGTAATTTCCCCACAAGTGTTCCTCCTCCCCATCCCGAGATTTGTTGTGAAAGGGAAGGTCGGGACATGCACCCAGACACATCCAGGCTCCTTGGGAGCACCTCCAAGCAGTCCTGAGTCCTCTGGCACACCTCGGCCTCAGGAACAGCCACGCCTGACCAGGACCCTGTCCTTGGGCCCCCCTGGCTCATGGAAGGAAGAGCTTGGACAAGAGCATTGGAGAAAGGCCTACAGGGGCCACAGTGGGTGACTCCAGAATGGGGGGCACCACTATCCAAAATGAATGGGGGGGACTGACTGTTGGACATTTTGCAGGTACACACTTTCCAAGGGAAAGAGATGGGAGCAGGACCAGAGCACTCGATGATCTTAAAGTCCCCGAGGCCACGGGACTAGGGGACAGCTGGGGACGTCCCAGGGTGGTAGGCAGAGAGATTCCAGGAGGCTCTGAGGCCACTCACCTCCACTTGCTTGGTAACAAGCCAGCCCAGGCCCTAGGGGGACCACAGGAAGGGAGACTGGACCCTATCCCCTGTCCTTTCAGAGTGGAAAAAGGGCCCATCTCAGACAAGGACAGACACTCACAGACACACACTCAGATAGCCATACACACATGTATGTACACAGGCGTATCCAAGAGATCTGTATGTGTGTACCTGTGTACCTAAATGTCATGCATCCTGATGTCCCTCAGCAGCCACACTAGGCATGTTCATGTTCATGGTGGGCATACGGCCAGACTGCAGCCAGCACACGGTGACAACCGTGCATGACAGCCTCTGTGAACACACACGCACGTCGACACAGTCCGGCCAGCTGTGATGGCGTGACCACTGACGGACATGTGTACTCACACATATATGAGGCTGAGGAAGAGGGAGAGCCAGGCCAGGAAATGGACCCCGCTTTGCTGGTGGCTAAGCAGGCGGCGGCTTGGATTCCAAATTATAGATAGAGCCAAGGAGACGTGGCCAAAGTGAGTCTAATCCGGCTGCACCTGAGAGTCTAATCTGGACAGAAGTGTGAAGGCAGGGTGGGGCAGTGTGGGTCCTTCCTGGGTGAAGCAAGTTCCCAGACTGCACTGGGGATCAGGGACCAAGAACAGCCCCTGGGGGAGGACTTCCTCCATAAGTGAAGCTGGATGCCAGAGCCTTAGCCCAGTGGAGAACAGGTAAAACCAGGAACTAGCCATGGCCCTGGGCACCTACAGTCAGGGGACTGCAACAGGGTTTGTGGGCCCTGGATGTCCAGGGTCCCCCAGCTTTCATCCTCTATTCAGGGAAGTATGATTGTACCAGCCACACACACACTGCCATGCTGGGCTCCCCACTCAGAGCCAGGCTGGGTCAGGGTGAGTGCAGGGACTTGGCAGGCAGGGCCTATGGAATCCATCAGTAGCTACAGCTAGGGAGACTGGGGAAGACAGACCCAGCCTCTGAGCCAGCCTCTGGACTCTGTTATTCCCTCTGCTGCCAGGAAGACAACTGGTAGACCTGCCCTCGACCTCCAGATCCCAAGCTAGGGCCCCACCGCTACCACAGCTAGAAGGGTCTTGGTCACACACACTCCCTGGCCTCCCCTCCCACTGCAAGGCAGTGGAGAGCTGAGCTGCACAACTGAAAGGGGTGGGCAGCAGGTGCTGGATTCTGATGCCCAGAACAGCTGTCTCCACCGTTTCTCCTCCAGCCCTAGCACTGAGAAGAATCCCACAGAGCTTCGCAGCCCGCCTGCTCCTTTCTAAACAGACAGGTGTGAGGGAAGAAATGAGAACTCCAGCAGGGCAGGTGCAACCAGCTGTCTGTAGCTACGGCTCTCCACATCTTCTGCAGAGTCTGCTATGGGGACAAGAGACGGGTGGGGTGAAATTTCAGAACACTTGGAATTTCCCAACCACTCAGTGTCTTTCTCTGTGTCTCTGTGTCTCTGTGTCTCCCTCTCTCTCTCCTTTGTATATGCTGCTCTCTTTGCCTGGAATATACTTCCACTGCCTTATCTCTGGGAAAACTCTTATTTAACCTTCAAAACTCTATTCAGGTATTCCCTCTTCTATGAAATCTCTCCCTAGCACTCCCCCTGTTTGATGAATTACTCATTCCTTCCTCTGAATCATAGCATGTGTTATGATTTTCTATTCACGTGGGGTGTCTGTCTTCCCCACTTGACTGTGAGCTCCTTGAGGGCAGGAGCTGTGTGACACAAGTTTCTGCACCCCAGGGTCTGACAGAACATGTCCAGGAGAAGCAGTGTAATACAGAAGTTAAGACAGTGGGCTCTAGAATAAAGCAGACCTGAATTTAAATCCCAACCCTGCCTTGTCTAGCTACGGGACTTGGACAAGTTGCTTCAACACTTAAATTTCAGTTGGCCCACGTATGAAATGGAAAGAATAATAATCATCACTATGTCATCACCTGTCATGAGTAATAAATGATATAATAAAACTTTAGAGATTAGCCTGGAACCTGGCACATTAATTATCTTTCTTATTATCCCATGAGCATCTATGCTGTCGATTCTTTGTTGAAAAGTCACAACGACTCCTGTACAGACCTTTTGCCTAGAAATCTCACAAGCAAGTGCATATAGTTAAGAGGAATGAGTTCCATGAGAGAGCGGGGTGCTCTGGGAGCCCGGAGAAGGAAGCACTCACTTCAGTGGCCATGTGCTCTGGTAGTTATGTTCATGAGCTTTGGTATCAGAAAGTGCCAAGTTCAAATCGTGACTCAGACAGAAACTAGCTATGTGAACTTAAGGAAGTTCTGTAAAAACTCAGAAACACTCTCCCTAAGGGCTCCTCTCCGGGGATGGCTGCTTGAATCAAAGGCAAAGTCGTCTGCAGCCACAACAGGATCCTGTGAGCAGGCTGTCCTGGGAATGGAGCCAGGGGCAGCTCACCTATGTCTCTATCAGAAGCTGTGTCCTTGCACATTTGCTAATCAGCTCTGCTTGGCTTAGCACCATCAGAGACTGGAACTGGCTTCTATCTCAAGGCCCCATGGCCTCAAAACCATGTCAGAGACAAATTGACTCCCCTACCCTTTGGCGGAAGACAAACCACTGCAGTTCCAGGTCAATGAGTCCCTACCATGGCTGTGACCCTGCCGTGACCACTGCTGTGACCCTGCCTCCCTCTTCCTAAAGAGACGGAGGTGCCGAGGGAGGGTTCAACGTCCCTCCTCTCAACAACTCCCCACATCCTCACTCCCAACTCGGAGGGAGAGAGGGCTCCTCCTCCCATCCAAGGGCAACCCTGCAGTCAGATGGAAACTCACACTTCCTCAAAAGTCTGCACCCAAAACATCTCCCCTGCCCTCTTGCAACAAACAGGCTCAAGATCCCCGCCCCCATGCTATAGGTGGCCTTCCCAGAGTGGCCCTCACTTGTATCAAGCAGATCTGGATTCAAGTTCAGGCCTCATCACTTACCAGCTGCATCACCTTGAGCCAGTCTTTTCATATTTGCATCTCAGTTTCCACATCTGGAAATGGAAATTGTAGTCTCCATCTCTGAGAGAGGATTGTGAAATGAGGTGGTGATGCCTGGAAAGGGCTTAGCACAGTGCCTCCCTTTCACCACTCAAGCCCATTTTGTCATTATTATAAATGTGAGCCACTGTCTCATCAGGCTAATGGCCTCTTTTCTTCCTTTCACTAGCAGACTTCGTATATTTCCTGAGCACTCAACCCCCTTAGCCTATTTCAAACGGTACCCTGTCCTCACACCTCCTGCCCAGGTCACCAATGATCCCTGGTGACCTAATTCAATGGCTTCTTGCCAGCTTCCAATTGAGGCATTTGTTGCTGACGCCCACCTGTTTCCTTCCTCAAATTTTCTCCTCCTTTGGCTTCACAGCTACTCTCCTAGTTCTCCTCCAACTTTTATGAACATCCTTCCCTACCTCCTTTCTGCCTTTCCTAGATCAGTGGCTACACATTAGAAACGTCTGGGGAGCCTAAAATACCAATGGCCAGCCCCACCCTCCAGCAAGTCTCATTCAGTTGGTCTTAGGGAGGCTCAAGCATTCTAAGTGCAGCTGGTTTTGAGAACTGCAACCCCGGATGAAGACTATGCTGTTGGCCTTTCTACTTGTTACGATTATTTCGAGTTTACAGAAGAGACAAACTAATAGCAGCTTAGATAAGACAGAGGTTTGACAGCTACTGGGAAGTACTGGGGACAGGAGGCAGATTATAAGGTAAAGGAGTAAGTAGGAGGTAAGCCAGGAGCCACAACTAGAACACACCATGCTCTTCAGAAGTGTGACAACAAAGAGAGAGGCAATGGGAGGTAGGCAGGGAGGGGGTTGGGTTTCCTTTAATGATTTTCAATCTACCCCATTAAAGCAAAGTCTTCAGCAGTGTGGATGGATGCTTACTTTTTTGGGGGGGTGTTATAGTTTTCTGGGCAGCTTAAAAACAGCTAGAATAAACCTAGATATAGGGTATGTATGTGTATTTGAAATATAAAATCTTTAAAACTAAATATTTAGAGGAGTATATTTCAGAGGGAAGTGTCTAAGTGAAATAGAAAAAAGAGCATTTGCTTAACAGATTGAAAATCAGATCACAAATAGATATTTTCTATTATATTAGAAAAATGGTATAGCAGGCAGGCAAGATACTGAAAGTGCAATAGAAGAATTACTCACCCAATGACTCAACATGGCCCAATATGAGCAAATGGGCCTCAAAAAAAAAAAAAAGACAGAGGTTCGTGTCTCTTGTACGTATGGACTCTAGAAGCCTGGATGAGTTTAGTGGCTGCATCAGGTACTTAGACTCATCCTATCTCATGGCACAAAGCAGCTGCTTGAGCTTCACAGCCTTGCTCTAGCCAGCAGGAAGGAGAGAGAAGTGAAAAGCAGTAAAGGTCTGCAGGGACCACTTCCCCTCCCTCCTCACTAGCCATAACTTAGCAATGGCCACACTCAGCCTCATGGGAGGTTGGGAAGTATAGTCTTTATTCCACATGGTGTGTCCAGCTAAAACTTGAGGATCCTGATTCCTGAGGAGGAAGAAAGAGCAGCCCCTGCCATGCTCTCTTCTCTCTCCACACCCCATCATGTGGCAACCCCAGCACCTCTACCACTGCACCTGACCATTTCCCCCAGCCACACCAGGGGCCCCTCAGATGCCCTTATTTCCAAACCTGAACTCATCTTACCAAGACCCATGAGGCAGCAGGAGTTTTTGAGATTACACACTCGGTTCTAAGACTCGAGTGACCATGGATATGTGCCTCAGCCACTATAAGCCTTTGTTTTCTTACCTGTAAAATAAGATAAGAAATATATTTTATAGGTTATTGGGAAGATCAAATGGTTGGCTTACATAGAAACACCTGGTATAGTGCCTTGTATACAGTAGGAGCTCAATACATGTTGGTTTCCTTTCCTCCCTTTCTTCTTTCCTCATCTAGAACAACTATTCCCTTTCTCAAACCATGCTGTCCCCCTCCAAAACTGATATATATTTGGCCATTGGGCCCTGAGGACAAGACCCCTAGATGTGGCACTGATGTTACATGTCCTTGTCAGGACCGTATATCAGATGGTAGAGGGGGAAGAGGAAGAAGGAAAAATTATCTCTGCAGAAAAGGAGCTTATTCTCCTATCCAAACACTTCTCAGGAGACAGGACAGCTCCTCAAGAACTAATCAACTCTTATGGTTCAGGAATCTTTCCCCCCTATCTGCTCTGTACCACCCCCTTTTACCTCAGGGGAAATCTCTTTCTTCTCCTTTCTTCTCCTTCACTCTTTATATTATGGCTAATGGCTATAGGATAAGAGCAGGGGTCCCCAACCTCTGCGCCATGGACATGTGACCTGTTAGGAACCCGGCCACAGAGCAGGAGGTGAGCGGTGGGCAAGCGAGCGAGTGAAGCTTCATCTGCCACTCCCCACTGCTCGCATTACTGCCTGAACCATCCCCCCTCCCCCCCTCACCCCTCACCCCGTCCTTCGAAAAACTGTCTTCCACAAAACTGGTCGCTGGTGCCAAAAAGGTTGGGGACTGCTGAATTAGAGGACAGATGCCATGTTGGCCAAAGTCAAAAGTCTGGTCGGGGACTTCCTGGTGGTACATGGGTTAAGAATCCACCTGCCAATGCAGGGGACATGGGTTCGATCCCTGGTCCGGGAAGATCCCACATGCCGCGGAGCAACTAAGCCCATGCACCACAACTACTGAGCCTGGGCTCTAGAGCCGGCGAGCCACAACTACTGAAGCCCACACGCCTAGAGCCCATGCTCTGCAACAAGAGAAGCCTGTGCACCGCAATGAAGAGTAGCCCCCGCTCACCACAACTAGAGAAAGCCCGTGCACAGCAACAAAGACCCAACGCAGCCAAAAATAAATAAATTTATATAAAAAAAAAAAAAAGTCTGGTCAGCTCCCCAAATCCCTAGTTATGGACTGGCCCAATTCCCCAAGCAGAGACTGATCCTGGACCCCAGCCACAGATCACCCCAGACCCAGTCACAGACTGCTATAAGTTGAACTTTCCTACACCTTTGCTGTTCAGAATGTGGGACCCAACATCATAGGCATCACCTGCAATCTTGTTAGAAATGCAGAATCCCAGGCCTACTTGAGCCACACTAAATCAGAATCTGTATTAATACCTTTAGAAAGCATCCCATTTGCAGCAATATGGATGCAACTAGAGATTATCATACTAAGTGAAGTAAGTCAGAAAGAGAAAGACAAACACCACATGATATCACTTATATGAGGACTCTAAAATATGACACAAATGAACTTATCTACGAAACAGAAACAGACTCACAGACATAGAGAACAGACTTGTGGTTGCCAAGAGGGAGGAGGATGGGAAAGGGATACAGTGGGAATTTGGGGTTAGCAGATGCAAACTATTATCTATAGAATGGATAAACAACAAGGTCCTACTGTAGAGCACAGGGAACTATATTCCATATCCTGGGATAAACCATAATGGAAAGGAATATTTTTTTAAAAGAATGTATATTTTAATTCTTTTTACAATGCAACCCAAGTGTTTCTTATGTGTAGGTAGAACGCCAGCATCACCTGAACCCATCTTCCTCCAGGAGGGAAATAATTTGACACATATGGAGGGAGTTTTTCCTCTGCATCTCCTCTTTCCTTCCTCTTGCCTTCCCCAAGGACCCAACATTCACTAGGTAACCCCTAGTGTCCTCAACAGGACTCTAAGCTCCTGTTCTCCCAGTCACAGCTTTCTCCATCCACTGAGCCAATGCTCTCCAACAGTCCTGCCTGGCAATGAGCACAGCTGGTGTGGAATCCTTTAATGCTGTATCTTTATTTGAATGATGTATTGCAAATTTATGGGAAGAATTGGAAAGAAAGCATGTAAAACACCTAGAAGAGTACTTAAAACATGGAAAACAGCCAGTAGGTCGTAGCTATTATTATTGCCAGCTGTGTGGCCTTGACTATCCCTGGGCACACCACAGCCTTAGTTTTATCACTAGCACTCAACAAACATGCCAACATAGAGTGGGTCTTATAGTGTGAGTTCAACCTGATTCTCAACTCAATGGTAGGAGAGAGGATCAAATCCAGGATCGGCCAATGAAGAGAGGCAAGTACAGACACGGTCATGAGCCTAGACATAAGGTCAGGTAAACCCAGGACAAGTCTGATGAATAAGGAGGAGGCTAGCTTGGCAGGAGCAGGAGACATGCAGAGGAGAAATGGATGATACAGACAGAAGGATGACAGTGGCCAGTGATGGACCTTGAAGGCCAAACTAAGAAGTTTGGGTTTATGCTGAAGGCAATAGGGAACCACTGGAAGTTTTAGATCAGGAAGTAGAAGAGTGCCACAAAGTGCAGAAAGAGACTAATCTAGGGCAGTCTGTGATGGTAAAGAGGGGGGAATGGATTCAAGAGATATTGCTGTAGAATGCAGAGGACTTGTTGACAAATAGGGTGTGAGAAGGAGGAAGACGGAGGAGCAATCCAGAGATGGAACTGTTTCCAAATGGAATGTGATGCCCTAAAACTCCATTCCGTCATCCAAACAGTATTTCTTGAGCATCTATGCTACACACTGCATGGGGCTCTGAGTGTATCACGGTGTGCCAAACTGACAGTTCTTGTCCTCCTGGGAGATACAGCCTGGGGACAGGATGACGCTGAGGTGCCTATGGGGCATCCAGCTAGAGATGCCCAGGAGGCAATTCAGAGAGGAGTCAGGGTTGGAGAAGGTTTTAAAGTCATTTTCCCAACTGCCCTGGACATACATTTCAGAAAGCATCCAGAGCTGGAGAAATCATCAGGAGTTTTCTTCAAGGCTCAGACCCTGCATTTCTCATGATATCCAGTCAAAACCACCGCAGTATCCAGTTTCCCTCTGCAGGGCCCTGCTTCAAGGTGAGCATGGCAGAGGCAGCTCCCTTGGAGATGGACACCTGCCCCAATGGACAGGGGCTCCAGCCTCTTGATTACCTGCTAATGGGGTGTCTCATGATTGTTGTCATCTGATCAGGGACTCATGCTCTCGACAGAACTGAGCAGAGACACAGGCCATAGAATCTGGGCCAGGTAGAGTCATCTTAGGTATATTGTGGTGTAGGTGAGATCGTTCTTCAGCACTGCCTCACCTTTACCTCCACAGTGCCCTCCTCCCACTGTACAATCTGTTCCCTGAATGTACTTCTCCAGAATCCCCAATGTGCTAGCTGGTCCACATTCTCCACCCTCCTGAACTCAGACTATCTCCCTCTCTACAACCCCTCTAGCCTCTGCCTTTCAGCCTCCCAGACTCCCCATTCTCATTCCTGGCCCCTGTAAGCCCAATCAAGTGAACAAATCCACAGTTAATTAAATACTGAGCATTTAGAGTGGGGATGTATCACTTGGAAGTAAACTGCATGAATGATACTATGGAATTATATTTTGACGTGTTCTAATCGCGTAGGTACAACTTAACATTCACTGTGTCTTTTCTGTGGATAATGGATACTTATATCTCTTTTATAGAATTCAGAGGCCAATATAACTGTATAAATGATATAGACGTTTAAGGCTGTATTCCTCTATCCGTGACAAAGGATAGTTAGAACTACAATCTCCTGGCATTCATTCCTTGGAAAAGAAAGCAGTCCCTAGGTAACAAGGCACTCCAGTGTAGAAAGATGATCTTTTCTGTTGCCATCTGCTCTATGATGCACATTCCAGGAATACACCATGGGAGGGACTCCCTTTCCTTCAAAACCTACTCCTCCAGTGATTTTGTCAGTGTGGATCAAAAGCCTGAAAAAAAATATGCACTTCCTTTGACTCTGTAATTCTACCTCCAGAAACTTATTTTAAGGCAAATGTATGTGCGAGGAGGTTTGTGGAGCACTGTTTAAAAGAGCTACACAGAAAAATGGAAAGAACCTAGGTATAATATATACACAGTGAGATGCAATGCAAGATATTTACCTATCTCTCAGCCCAAATCCACCCTTCCACATTCTGCTCTGCTGCTGGGCCCAAGACTCTGCATACTCCACTTCCCAGACTCCAGGACCAGCTGGCTTCCTGTTAGGTTCCGGCAATGGGAGGAACTCAAGGAAGACTGGAAGGCAGGACGAGAAGAGAAGGGACTGAGTCCCTGTTTCTCCCTTTCCTGCCGGCCCCACTCCAGCAGCAGCAGCAGCTGGCTCCGGTCTCCACTTTCTTTCTGCGCTCCCAAACCCAGCCTCCTCAGACTCCTCCGAGGCACCAGCAACAGCTGGTGACACCCCTCCTTCCAAGGTCTGAGCGCCCCAGAACCCTCGCTCAGAGTTCCTAGGTTCCAGTTTCTCCACATCTTTTCTTTTGTTCCTCTAGCCCTCACCTCAGGGTGGTATCTGCTTCCTGCAGTTATTATCTTGATCTCTGTTCTTCCTTCTTGCTCTATCAGCTCCCCAACACCTATGTAGCCAATCGCCTGTATTAAATTCCCTCTGTTTGAAATACCTTATGTGGTATCTGATTTCCTAACTGGATCCTGGCTAATATAGATGCCATTTCACACCCATCAGATGGGGAAAAAATTATAAATGTAACAATACCAAGGGATAGTTAGGATTTAAAGCAACAGGAAATTTTATATATTGCTGATAGCACTGTAAATTAATATAACCAGTTTAGAGAGCAGTTTGGCAGGCAATATCTAGTAAAGTTAAAGATATATTCACCCTTCAACCCTGCAATTCTGATTCTGGGTATGAACTCTAAAGAAATTCTTATGGATTTCACAAGAAGATAGCATCATTCTTTATCTTTACTAACAGTAGAAAATGGATAAGTCGGACTTCCCTGGTGGCACAGTGGTTAAGAATCTGCCTGCCAATACAGGAGACACAGATTTGAGCCCTGGTCCGGGAAGATCCCACATGCTGTGCAGCAACTAAGCCCGTGCGCCACAACTACTGAGCCTGCGCTCTACAGCCTGTGAGCCACAACTGCTGAAGCCCACGCGCCTAGAGGCCATGCTCCGCAACACGAGAAGCCACAGCAATGAGAAGCCCATGAACCACAATGAAGAGTAGCCCCCACTCGCCGCAACTAGAGAAAGCCTGCATACAGCAATGAAGACCCAACACAGCCAAAAATAAATTTATAAAAAAAAAAAAGAAAGAAAGAAAATGGATAAGTCTATTGTGGCATACTCATAATGGAATACTACATAGCAGTTAAAATGAATAAATGAAAGTTACATATAGCAACATGGGTAAAATCTAGAAGCATGGTTTCGAGTGAAGAAAGCAACCTGAAAACGGATGTATGTAGTAGGATATCATTATATATATATATATATATATATATATATATGAAGTTTTAAAGCCTACAAATCAATACTATATATTGCTAATGGGTACACTTGTGTATAGTAATGAGAATATTTTCATGCATGAGAAATAAGAAGCACTAATTCTAGAATAATGGTTACTCAAGGGCAGAAAAGAAAATGGAATCAGGAAAAGAAATACAGAGACCTTTGTCATTATCTCTTAAGCCATGGTGGTAGGTACCATTAAAACGGGAGTCCAGAAGCAGAGGCTAAAGAGGGGGATAGAGTCTGTGTTTAGGAGGAGGGAGGAAGTAGGAGCCAATGAGCATATCACGCATCTACATTCGTCAAAATGATTGTGCAAAAATATAATTTATCAACGTGAAGAGCTGTTAAGGACATATTAAGTAAAAAACTGAGGACATATGGAGTACAAAATATTATGTATTTCATTATCCCCTTTTTATAAGATACAATATATATGTGTGTATGAGGGGAAACAGCTGGAAAAAAATACACCAAAATGGTAACGTGGGGACCTCCCTGGTGGTGCAGTGGTTAAGACTCTACGTCCCAATGCAGGGGACCCAGGTTTGATCCCTGGTCAGGGAACCAGATCCCACACGCATGCTGCAATTAAGAATTCACATGCCACAACTAAGGAGCCCAGCTGTCGCAACTAAGACCAAGCACAACCAAATAAATAATTTTTTTTTAATGGTAAGGTGCCTACCCCTGGGTAGGAAGATTATAAATGACTTTTATTTATCTGTATTTTCTATTGTTTCTAAAACAAATATGAACTTCTTATATAATACATTCTTAAAGTTTTTTTTTTTACTTACTCCTACAGAAAACCCTCCCTTATCCATTGCTGTGATTGCAACATCCCACTGTGGGGTTTCCTAAAGCTTGGAATATAAGATGATTTTAGGTGGTCAATGCAGATTAAGTATTTCTTATTCTCATAAGTATATGTTTACTTTAACGTATATTACAAAAATAAATTAGTTTCAACTAATGGTGCTGAAACAACCGGGCACTCACATAAAAAAAAAAACAAATCTAGACACAGATTTTATACCCTTCACAAAAATTAACTCAAAATGGATCACAGACCTAAATGTGAAATGCAAAACTATGAAACTCTTAGAAGATAATGCAGGAGAAATATAAATTAGCACATCAAACCCATGATTCAGTTGATACCCAAATTTTTTAAAATGGGATTCCTGCAGTGCATGGAGGCAAGGATTATCTTTTCAATAAATGGTTCTGGGTCTGCAGGATAGCTATATGGAGAAAATGTAATTTAGACCCTACCTCACTATACACAAAATCAATTCCAGGTAGCCTAGATGTTAAAGATAAACAATAAAGCTCCTAGGTCAAACATGGGAGAATCTCTTGGTGACTTTGGGGTGCAAAGATTTCTTAAACAGAATAAAAAACTACCAATCATATAGGAAAAGACTGAAAAACCAGACTGCTTTAAAATTAGGAACTTCTGTTTATCGAAGCACACCATTGAGAGAAAGAAGAAAAAAAAAGCGAAGAGTAGAAGATGGCAATATTTATAATCAACAATAGACTTGCTTCCAGAAGATATAAAGAAGTCCTACAAACCAATCATTAAAAGACAGACCACACAATTGACAAATGAGCCAAAGACTCAAACAGGCACTTCACAGAGGATGCCCAGTTATCTCACAAACGTAAGACAAATGAGCAGTACTTGTGGAGAACTGCCAGTATTCTTTCTTCTTTTTTTTTTATGGTTAAATGATAGTTTTATTGTGTTCTCTTTCTTAATCTGAGAAGTGATTAGATGGGTCCATTCACTCTTAGTTTCCTGATTTTCTATTCTTGAAGCTGCACACTTAAGATTTGTTTACTATTCTGTATATACATTATGCATCAATAAAAAGATGACTTAAAAAAAGAAATCTGGGTAAAATAATAAATAACGTTTTCGGCCTTGCATTGATCTACAGAAAGTTTAGAAATGTAATACTGCATTACATAACTTTCAAATAGAAACAATAGAAAGATAAACCAAAAAAATAAATAAAATTGATTACCTTTGGAGGGAAGGGTAAGAACAAGAGGAAGGAAATAAGAATAAACATTAGACTTCTCTGCAATGAAACCGCTCATTTTTTTTAACAATCTTCATTCATAATCATGTAAATAGCATGATTTTAAATATAATTTTTAGATAAATTAATTTCTAAGAAATATAAATCAATTTAATAATGAAGGTAGCACATAGATGCAGCAAAAATTATGATGGTGTCAACCTGAATTACTGAATTCATGCTGTATGAAAGTAAGATTTCCATATGACTGGGCATGCTGCCACTGCCCTTGTTACAACCAGGGCAGACATTGCTAATCTATCATAGATCTTTCTCATGGATCCTAGATTTCACCTCAGAATCCAACTCAACACAGCATTCCAGGAATAAACTAGCGGTTACCAGTGGGAGAAGGAAGATGGAAGGGACAAGACAAGGGTAGGTGATTAAGAGGTACAGACTACTATGTATAAAATAAAAAGACTAGGGACTTCCCTGGCAGTCCAGTGGTTAGGACTCTGTGCTTCCACTGCAGGGGGCACAGGTTTGATCCCTGGCTGGAGAACTAAGATCCCACATGCCACGCGGCAAGGTCAAATAAATAAACTACAAGGATATATTGGACAACACAGGGAATATAGCTAATATTTTATAATGACTATAAATGGACTATAACTTCTAAAAATTGCAAATCACTAAGTTGTACATTTGAAACTTATATAATACTGTACATGAACTATACCTTAAAACAAACAAACAAACAACAACAACAACAAAAAAAAAAACAGTACTCTAGGCAGCACTGACACAGGAATTAAAACACGTTTGCCATCCCTATCCTATCACAGTAGGTTTCAAAGAACCAGGTAGAAGCGGTCACAAACTCACCCAGGTCTCCTAACCCCTCATTTCACTCATGGGAAAACTAAGGCTCAAAGAGAAGCGGCTTTCCCAAGGACACACCAGAAGTTTAATTTTCACTCTGCTACACCACTACCAGCCTTAACATTCCAGCCTAAAGAATGGGCCCCCACACACCTGGGCAGAGGGGGGAGACAGAAGCAGTCAGCTGTGATGAGCTCTTCAAGGACTCCCAGGTAGGAACACCAGAGCTCACCCTTGTAACGAGCCTGCTTCTGCATCCAGAGCTCTCCCCTTCCCTTAATAACCAGGCCACTCTCTTCCCTAACCACCATCACAGAGCCTGCAGGGCTTTGCTGAGTCATACTGGGGACTCTGCCATTTCCCTGCTCAGAAATTGTCCGTGACTCCCTATTTCCTTAGTCCTAACTCCTTTACCTGGCATTCCAAATGGTTTGTGATCAGACCCCAAGCTGCCTCTTTTTCTTCCTCTCAGCTTACTACCCGCCATGAACTCCAGTGCAATCTCACTTCCAGATCTTCGTCCATGATGTTCCAACTACCTTGTGCTTTCATTGAGTCTTCCTTCCAGACTCTGGGATGAAGCCAAGCCATAGGGTGTGGTCAAGAGGCTCCAGCTGGAAGGAAAAAGGACTCCTGAGGCTGGAGTCAGGTCAAAGGGTGGACACGTTCTCTGGGGCTTTCTCAACCTTCTTTAGACAAAGGACCTTTGAGAATTTGAGTAAAACTATGGCCCTCATTCCTAGTTAAACACACAACATTTTTCACTTAGGGTCAATGGGCAGGGGAACAACAACTGTTGCTCCAGTTTTCATGGCTGTGTAACAAATCACCTAAAAATTTAGTCATGTAAAACAACCACCATTTTATTCTGCTCCCAAATTTGTGGTTCAGAAGTTTGGGCAGGGCATCACTTCCAGCAGACTCTACCCGTCAAAGCAGTCCCAAGCCAGCCCAGATTCAAGAGGAAAGGAATTAGCCTCTGCCTCCTGGTGGGATGTGACCCACCATGCACAGGTTTATGCAATGGGAGCTTTGTCCTGGCCATCTCCGCAATGATCAATGTGCCACTCGAAGCCCCTGCTCACATGCAAAATGGGGTCACATCAACCAGGCTGCTTCATCGAGCAGCCTGGAGAGAACAATGCTTAACATTCATCTAAGTCACTTTTTCAACAGGCTTCCTCATGCTCCGCGGTTCGCCCTTTCTGCCTGGAGAAAAGCTGCGGCAGCTGCACCGCACACCTCAAGGGCCACCCTCAGGAAGTGCCCTCAGTGACAATGCTTTCCTGGCAGCTCAGGACCTCATGGACTAATAAAAAAAAAAATATGTGTTCACCCAGCTTTCTTCTGCAGTCAGGTGGCCTCATCTGGGGCAAAGGTAAATCTGATGAGAGACCGAGAATCAAAACGAAAAAGGTTCAAACAAAAGACGTCATTGAGAGAGAGGATGTAAATTGGTACAACCTTTCCAAAGGGCAGCTTGGCCATATGTATCAAAATGTAAAATGTGTGGTACTCTTTGACCCAGCACTCCCACTTCTAGAATTTAGCCCAAGGAGATAACAGACCAAATGCAAGAAAACAAATACATAAGCACTACATGGGCAGGTACACAGAGTGTTGTTTATAACAGTGAAAACTTGGAAACAACCTTCACGCCCCCATGTCACTGATAGATTAGGCAAATAAATTGCAGTTCATTAATATTAATATTCAAAGAATGAAGTAGATCTTTATGGAGTGATATGGAAAAATCTCCAAGACATACAGTTAAGTGGAGGAAAAAACTATTTGAACCATACATATCATAAATCATATTTCTATAAAACTACGTGTGCTTCAGCCCAGAGAGACATGGCTGGAAGAAGGTCCCCTGGTTTGTAGCATTTGGTGTGAATTTTGCTTTCTTCTGTACTGTTAAAATGTTTAATAATGAGGAGGAGGCTTATATTACACTTACTATGGCTGTGAACTGTGGTAAACCCCTTACTGATGTTAACTCACCTTATCCTCACAACAATGCTGTGAAATGTATACTGCTATTATCTCCATCTTAGAAGACAGGGATACTGAGGCACATAGAGGGCAACAGCTCACCCCCAGTCCCATAGCCAGTAAACGACAAAGACGGGAGCCAAACCCAGGCAGTCAGCCTCAGAATCTATGCGCTGTCATTAAGCTATCCTGCCTCTCTCCAGCGATTTGATAAAGCATATTTACCAAAACAGTAAAGACTTTTTTTAAAAGTCACCAAATTGGCCTTAAGAATCTTTACGTTTCTAGAAGGAGCTTCCATGGGTCTTTGCAGGGGTTTTTCCTGCCCTTTTATCCCACTGGATGTACAGAGAGATATCCTCCTGGGAGAAGTCCAAGGGATGTGACAAGGTCTGCCCCAGGGAGCCCCATAGTGCAAACGGGAAATTAAGGAGACCCAACGGGAGGCTTGTCCTCTTGGGCTGGAGTGTGGGGTCCTTCAAGTCTGTGGCTGTTCAAAGGCCAAGAAAGAGACCCCTGGAGCCTGCAGACCCAAGCTGCAGCTCCTGACCTGAGGCTCCATTCAAGGCTGGAAAAATGTGTTACGATAAACATGTTTCAAATGAGACCCCAGTGGCTAGAACGTGAGATCCAGCAGGTAGTGGCATCAAAGGATGATCACGAGAAGAGATGATGGGCAGCACAAAAGGATGCAGGGGGCCCAGCCAGAGTCCACACTTGGACTCTGGGCATGCCTGCAGGAGGGGAAGGCAGGCCCACCAGGAACTGCGGCATGAGGATGAAAGGAACATCTGGGGAAAACTCATCCTAAGGGAAGGGAGAATTGCAGCCCAGAGCTTGGTCCAAAGACGAAGGTAGAGGCGATTCTGAGGACAGCTCTGCTATGTCACCTGGTTCCCCAGCACATCCCTACAGTCTCAGGTCCTAGGACCTAGGACACAAGGTGCCTCCATAAACACAAGTGTGAGTTTGAGAGGCCATTCCTCTCCCACCTCCCTGGATCCCTGCCAGCAACCGAGTCAGCAGCAGTCCCCGGGGCCCCCATGCACAGTGAAATGAGAGTTGCAGCCCCTTCAGCCCAAGGGATACAGCTGGCACTTCGCACTTCTATAGGGACAGGAGAGAAGCGGTAGACACTGGTGGTTGTCAAAGGCACATGAGGCATCCTTGGGATGCCCAGAACAACTTGGGAAGGGATTAAAGGTCTCAGGACTCGTCTCAGAGCAGTTAGGAGTTAAGTTACCCGAGGAGAGCATGCAGTGTGAGAAGGAGAG
This sequence comes from Delphinapterus leucas, assembly GCF_059928025.1. NCBI lineage: Eukaryota > Metazoa > Chordata > Mammalia > Artiodactyla > Monodontidae > Delphinapterus > Delphinapterus leucas. The sequence continues at coordinate 162,845,888 of NC_143129.1, read as the reverse complement.
GTTCAAGAGCAAATCCACAGACAGACAGGAGAGAAAGAGGGCGTGCAAGAAGATCCAGTGTGCGATCCTCTGTGTCCTGGGGCTGCCCTCATGGGGAGGGGGATGGGTTCTTCCCACCTCGTCATCCCCACTGCCACCCCAGGCCCCTCCTCCTTCTCACACTCAAGAGCCCCTCTCCCCAGCTAGCTTTCAGTGCCCCCATCCACACCATTTAGGAACCCTGGTCTGTGTCTTCCTTCCATCAGAAGTCCTCAAGAATCAGGTAGGGGGACTTCCCTGGTGGTGCAGTGGTTAAGAATCCACCTGCCAAGGCAGGGGACATGGGTTCGAGCCCTGGTCTGGGATAGATCCCACATGTCATGGAGCAACTAAGCCAGTGCGCCACAACTACTGAGCCTGCACTCTCCAGCCCGCGTGCCACAACTACTGAGCCCACGTGCCACAACTACTGAAGCCCACACGCTTAGAGCCGGTGCTCCGCAACAAGAGAAGCCACCACAATGAGAAGCCTGTGCACCCAACGAAGAGTAGCCCCCGCTTGCCGCAACTAGAGAAAGCCCGCACACAGCAACGAAGATCCAACGTAGCCAAAAATAAATAAATAAATTTATTTTAAGAAGAAAGAATCAGGTAGGGCTACTAGGCTGGAGGCAGAAGGGATCTTACTCTGGAAACTTTCTTTTTAAAGCAAAGCAAGAAACAAATGGCTCTGCAGTCCACAGGGATCACCTAGGGTTGGAAATTTACAATGCATTAAGGTTGAGCGACCTATAAACATGTCATAACACGCTCTGCAAGCTGCTGCCTCCGTGACTTGTGGGCACGGGAGCCCCAACGGGCACAGGCAGTCACGTTCCCCACGCACACAGATGGACACACACCCATGCGTGCCCATCCCTGGAACACACTCTTTCACGTCTGTGCTCATGTGTGCCTGCACTCTCCCTACTCTCCACACACAACTCTGTGCACACGGCCCCCCAGATAGATGTGCACTCACAGAGCCTGCACACGCGCTCCTATAGGGAGAGAAGTGCCACTACATCCAGCCCCACGCTTGTGCGCACTCACACCTGCTGCATTCACACATACACACAGATTTGCACGCTAGTCACCCCACACCCTGCACATACCTTCACCCTGCATACACACAGATGCACACGCTCACTCACACCTGCCCCACCCACATATAAGGATGTGTGTGTACATTCACAGACACTTATCCAAAATATAGACATTAATATGCATACACAGTCATCCCACACCAAATGTATGCATTCGCTTTACTCAAAGCAAAGATGTGCACAAACATGAGTGCTCACCCGCACACACGGAGCGTGTATACAAACTCAGTCCACTGAGATGCAACACAACCACATAAACATTCAGCATTCCCACAGACTCCAATAGCCGTTTGGGTGACCACCCAGCCTGGACTCTTGATTTTTTTTAGCTTTCTTTTCTTTGGAAACGATGCCACCATTTGCCCAGTGGCTCTTCTGAAAGCCTGAGCATCACCCTGGATTCCACCACCTTCCTCGCCCTCCACATCCAGACCATCCTTAAAGCCAATCATTTCTCTCATCTCCGAAGCCATCGTTCCACTCCATGGCACCGTCTCTCATCTGCACCACTGCTACAGCCCCCTCCCCAGCGTCCTCATTTCTCCTGTAGCCACCTACAATTCATCCTCTACGTGGCAGCCTGGAGCAAAAGACCTTTCAGTGGTTTCCACGGCACTCTAACTAAAAGGCAGACTCCTTACCTAAGCCCACAAGTGGATGTGATCAGACCTCTGTCTCTCAGGCCCTGACCTCATCTCACACCTCCCCTCCCCTCTCTCAACCACCTCGGCCTCCTTTCATGGTCTCGAGCAGGCCAAACCCTTCCTCCCTCGGAACCTTTTCATATACTGCTCCCTCTGCCTGGGATGCTCTTTCCCTGACTTTTCCTATGGCCACACACATCTAGGTCTCTACCGGAATGTCACCTCCTCCAGTAAGGACTCCCCTGATTTTCTAATCTAAACAGGATGCTCCCCATCATTTTATTTTTTTTATTGAAGTATAGTTCATTTATAATAGTGTGCCAATCTCTGCTGTACAGCAAAGTGACTCAGTTTTACACATATATAAATTCTTTTTTTAATATTCTTTTCCATTATTGTTTATCCCAGGAGATTGGATATAGTTTCCTATGCTATACAGTAGGACCTTTTTGTTTATCCATTCTAAATGTAATAGTTTGCATTTACCAAACCCAAATTCCCAGTCCATCCCTCTCCCTCGCCACCCCCACCCCCCTTGGCAACAACAAGTCTGATCTCTATGTCTGTGAGTCTGTTTCTGTTTTGTAGATAGGTTCATTTGTGCCGTATTTTAGATTCCACGTATAAGTGATATCATGTGGTGTTTGTCTTTCTCTGTCTGACTTACTTCACTTAGTATGATAATCTCTAGGTCCATCCGTGTTGCTGCAAATGACATTATTTTATTCTTTTTAATGGCTGAGTAATATTCCATTGTGTATATATGTACCACATCTTCTTTGTCCATTCATCTGTTGATAGACATTTAGGTTGTTTCCATATCTTGGCTATTGTGAATAGTGCTGCTATGAACATAGGGGTGCATGTATCATTTTGAACTATAGTTTGTCTGGGTATAGGCCTAGGAGTGGGATTGCTGGATCATATTCCCCATCATTTAAATCCACTGTGTCTTGTTTCCTGCATAGTACTTACCATAAGCAATTTCTTTACGTTCATGTCTGCCTTTCCTCCTAAGCCTGCACTGTCCAATAGAGTAGTCACATGTGGCTAATTAACTAAAATTAAATAAAACCAAAAATTCAATTCCTCTGTCAAGTTAGCCACATTTCGAGCTCTCAGTAGCCACATGTGGCTAGTGGCTACTCTACTGCACAGAGTCTATCGTCATCACATCATCACAGAAAGTTCTAGACTGCAGCTTGGAGAGAGCAGGGCAATGTCTCCTCTACTCACCAACACGTACTCTGTGATCACCATGGTGTCTGGCACACGGTAGGGGCTCAGGGAATATTTATTGAATGAATTCACACATGTGTACACAGTCCTAAAAAAGAGATACCCCTTCCACCTATCAAAGACCCCATTCAAATGCCACCTCTTTCTTGAAGTCTTCTCACCATCCTTCCCTTCCCCTTTCTCCCAGCCATGGTGCATATATCTCGGTCACAGATGGGTCCTTATTGGGCACAGACCTGAGTTTGCTGCAGGCCCTTTTACCCGACACTGGCTGTGAGATGAGACGAGAAGAGGAATGGTTCAAGCTGTATCCTCATCAAGAACCCCCTCCATTCACCTCTTTAAAGGCAGCAGAGCAACTGCATTAAAAGCACAAGCACTGGACACAGGCAACCCTGGTTCACACCCAGCTCTGCCTCTTACTAGTCATGACTCTGGGTAGCTTGCTGAACCTCTTTGAGCCTCAATTTCCTCATCTGTAAAATGTGTGTAATAATGCAAACTTCACTGCTATTAAAAGTAAAAGAAATAATGCACGTCGAAGATGTTGCAACATTCCCTTGGAGGAGGGCGTTGCCTACCTTAGCAGAAGTAGGATTCATTTACATCCCGCCAGCCCTAAACCAAGTCTTGTGTGGAAACCTCAGTTTCTTCCTAATTTATTCCAGAGATGTCTGAAATTCTTGATAGATGGCTGCTCCAGATCACTGCCCAGATGGCCTAATGATTAATGAGGCTCTGATCCTGGCCCAGTGGCTGCAAGTCTAGAGCAAAACAGTCAATGGCTATACCTCAGTAATTAGTTTACATGCTATTAAAACACAAGTATTCATACCAACATTTTGTTAAAAGCAAGCTACAGTTACCACTGAGCCCCAGCCATGGTCCTTGGAGGTCATTCCACCCAAGACGGGGTGAGGTCCATGGCTGAGCCTCCTTGGTCCTTCTGGCTTGAGTCTCTCCAGGTAGGATGATGGGGGAAGAAGGCCCTGGCCAAAATAAATGATCAGAAAGGAAGGAGCAGGCCCCCGGAGGAAGCAGCTGGCTCAGGAGGATAAAGGACGGGCGATCACAGGGACTTTAACCCTCCATGTCTTGGCTATAGTGAACAGTGCTGCTATACGGAAAATACAGTATGTGCAGTGATAAAGTCGTGGCATCTGACGCTAAACTGCCTGGGTCCAATCCCAGGCTGTTCCTCACTGGTTGGGTGACCTTGACCAAGTTACTTGTCCTCTCTATGCCCTTGTCTGTGTAGCAGGGAAAATTGTAGTACCTACTTCAATGGGTTTTTGCGGGGATTGAATTAGTTAATATTATAAAATGCTTGGAATAAAGCCTGGCACCTGTTAAGTTCGGTACATAAATTGGGGAAGAGAGTTGAGGTGCGCTAAGAATTGGGTCTGGGGACTCTCCCTCCACCTTTGCCCTCTCTTCTTCCTTATGTCACCTTACAAAACCTTCTTCCCACTTTCTCCAAAGTCCTCTGCACCCAACCAGCCCACACCCCAAGTCTAGGCAGATTCCATCAGAGACCCCGAGTGGCTCTGAAGGAAATACAAGCGACTGAAACGGGGAAAGAGGCTCAGACACTCATCCTTCTTGTCATCCAGGGTGCAGGAATTAAAACCACAACGAGGGGTCTCGGAGAGTCTCACAGAGGGCCGAGATGCGCTCAGAACGCTTCTGAACGAGTGCAGCTTTGTTCAGTTGGAAATCTTAATGCAGCATATAATTCTCTGGGCAGGCCTCAGGTGTCCATGATTCAGGTTTTTAAAATACTGAAATAACACTGGTACAGTAACCAAAATTGCCTGCATTTCAGTACAACAATACAGGGTACCAGAACACCAGAATATTACGTTTTACAAAGTCTTAGAATCCCCTTATCACGCCCAGCTTTCATGGTCAAGAGCTGTTTCAGAAGAGAATACGTGGCCTGTCCACTGAGGCAGCCTCTCCATGTTGCGAAGCCTAGGGCCGGGGGTGGGGGGTCGGGGAGGAGGGAGAAAGGTGGAAGAGAAGAAATCACTGAAGAAGACAGATGGGCATCAGGCCTGTGAAAGGCAGTATAACCGCCCCTAAAGATGTCCACATTTTAGTTCTTGGGATTTGTGAATGTTACCTTACAAGACAAAAGAGACTTTGCAGGTGTGATTATGTTAAGGCTCTTGCAGTGGCGAGATTATCCTGGATTTTCTGGGTGGGCCCAAAGTAATCACAGGATCCTTATTCTTATAAGGAGGCAGGAGAGTCAGAGGCAGAGAAAAAGAGAAGATGGTGATGACAGAAGCAGAGGTTGGAGTGATGTAAGGCCACAAGCCAAGGAATGTGGAAGGCCTGTAAAAGCTAGAAAAGGCAAGGAAACAGATTCCCCCCTCACCAGAGTCTCCAGAAGGAACACAGCCCACTCACCCATTTTACACTTCTGACCTCTAGGACGGTAAGGTAATATATTTGTTGTTGTCTTAAGCCACACTCCTGGACAAAGCCCACTCTCCTGGAGCTTCTCAGGCTAGTGAAAAGAGACAGATAATAAATGAGTAAACAGACAGGATCATTTCCAATAGCTAAAAGTACATGAAGAGGGCCTCCCTGGTGGCGCAGTGGTTGAGAGTCCGCCTGTCAATGCAGGGGACACGGGCTTGTGCCCCGATCTGGGAAGATCCCACATGCCACGGAGCGGCTGGGCCCGTGAGCCATGGCCGCTGAGCCTGCACGTCCGGAGCCTGTGCTCCGCAACGGGAGAGGCCACAGCAGTGAGAGGCCCGCGTACCGGGGAAAAAAAAAAAAAGTACATGAAGAAAATAAGAAAGGTGACATGATAGAAAGTTACTAGTTACAGAAAGGAGCTACCTCAGATTGTGTGGTCAGGGAAAACCACTTGGAGGTGGCTAGAATGACCAAGAGCTAGCCAAGTAAAGATCTGGGAGGAGAGCATCTCAAACTATATGATTAGCCTTTGCACTGTAACAAACCACCCTGAAACTTAATGGCATAACAAAACCATCATGTATTTGCTCCCAGTTTTGCAATTTCAGCAGAGCTCAGGGAGAACGGCTCATCTCTGTTTCATGCAGCATCAGTTGAGATGACCCCCCTGGGGCTGGAGGGTGTACTTCCAATATGGCTCACCCATATGCTCCAGCAAGTTGGGAGGCAGACACTATATGAGGCTCTTCCACATCTGCTAGCCTCTCTCTATATTCCTGATAATGGAGCTATTAAGAACTGGGGGCCTCAGATGCCAGGAGGAATAGTTTATACCATGCCCCCAAAGGGCTGCATGATGTGGCCTCTGATGTGTCACAGACACACAGTGGGCAATTTGTCACCCCTGCTGCTTCTAGAACTCAGATTGTAGGAGGAACTTCCTGTGTGCCAGGCACCGTTCTAAACTTTCTATCCAGATGTATTATCTCACTATATCCTCACAATAGCCTTATGAAATAGGTCTTATTACAGATGGGAACACTGAGGCCCAGAGTCACAAAGCTAGAAATTGGCAGATCTAGAATTTGAACCCAGGTAGGTGGATTCCAGGGACCACTACCCTAGACTGCCACATAGCCATCATTTGAAATCCCCAAATTTAAGGATGGCAGGAGACCCTGCAACCTTCCCTCTTATGGGGAGAGGCACAGGAGATGCAACAGACCTTTCTGGAGAGGGGCACGGACCAAGGCGGCATGATGTTTCAGGAAAAGAACCAGCTTGGAATAACGTATACACACTACTATATATAAAATAGATAAAAACAAGGACCTACTGCATAGCACAGGGGACTATACTCAATATTTTGTAATAACCTATATGGGAAAAGAATCTGAAAAAGAGCTTTTATATATATGTATATCTGAATCACTTTGCTGTACACCTGAAACTAACACGACATTGTAAATCAACTATACTTCAATTAAAAATAAAAAAGGAGAAGAACCAGCTTGAGAGTCAGATCAGTGTGGGACCAAGGCCTGACTACCACTTCCTAAGGGACCACAGGGAAGAACCTTAGATCCATTTAGCCTCATCTTCCATTCAATAACACAGAGATCCTCATTCATTCATTCATTCAGCAAATAGGTACTGAGCGTCTTTTATGTGCCAGGAACTGTGCCATGAGTGACACACACACTGTCCCTTGTCCTCATGAATCTGACATTCTAGCTAGGAAGACAGATGAGAAAACAGATGAACACACGAAATAGATTTAAGCCCTAATGAGATCCATGAAAGAAATTAACAAGGAGCTGAGGGCAAAGAGCAGGGGAGGGTACCTCTTTGGGATGAGAATGGTCACCCTAAGGATAAGAAGGAGCCGGCCACGCAGAGAGGAGGCGCAAGAGCACCCAGGCAGAGGGAAGGGCACGTGCCAGAACCCCAGGAAGTTTGGGAAGCAGAGGAGCCCAGCAAGGCTAGCGCGCAGTGAATGAAGGAATCATAGCAGAAGATGCTCGTCACTCTTCTGGGCTTGTCATGAGCTTGGAAAAGGATCCTGCTCGGAAGGCAGTAGGCATGACGCCTTCAGTAGGCATGCGGTAGACACTTAATAAACGTGAATTCTCTTTCCTCCCTGAGAGAGCTGGGTGCTCTGGGTCCAGAGAGAGCCTCCTTCTCGGCCAGGAGCTGGGGTCAAAACTTCCGGGCATCTTCAGCCACGAATCCCTGATGGCTGCTCGAGGTCCCCGAGCTCCCAGCCTGTTTGCCACCATCCAAGTGCGCATTTTCTCCCTTTGTCTAATTATTCCTAATTGGAAGAAAAATTGTTTGGAAAATCAGCTGGCATCTATCTCCTCAGCTCCGGTGTCCTAGCAACCCAGCTCTCGAGGATGACACTGGGAGAGGAGGCGCTTTGTCGCCTCCGCACTGCAGGAAGCGCCAAGGAAGGGCGAGCGCCACAGCGACGCCCCCAGACTGGCGGCTCCCCCACGCGCCCCTCCCAGCCGCACCCCATCCCCACGCGTGCACACACCCGCGCACATCCGCGCGCTCTCTCCACTGAGGCCACCCGCGCTGTCCCTGCCTGAAACGTCACCTCAGCCTCTCTGGAAAGCAGAAGGTGTCTCCGAAATAGATTTCTAATTTTCCAGCCACCTGCTCGGCTGAAAGATATTCTGGAGTCTATAATTACTTTTTAGGCACTTAACTAGAGTCTAGTTTCTAGGGCAACCTGATGCATCTCTTAATGTGTTTATGGATAAATCGCACCTTCAGGCTTAGCTAGAGTGGCCTGAGAGTGGCCCAGCTAGGCCCCGGAGGAAAGAGCTGCCTCCCAGCTTCATTCAGCCCTTTTTTGTTTTTTGGTTTTTTTTTGCGGTACGCGGGCATCTCACTGTTGTGGCCTCTCCCGTTGCGGAGCACAGGCTCCAGACGCGCAGGCTCAGTGACCATGGCTCACGGGCCTAGCCGCTCCGCGGCATGTGGGATCTTCCCGCACCGGGGCACGAACCCGTGTCCCCTGCATTGGCAGGCAGATTCTCAACCACTGCGCCACCAGGGAAGCCCCCATTCAGGCTTTTTAAGAAAAATAACACTGACCTCCACGAGTCTGGGGAAGGAGTAAATGAGATGATGTGGGTACGGCTCCTGGCACAGGCCCAGGGAAGTTCTCCGAGAATATTTAGCAGCTGTAGTAACAGTTTTAATGAAAACAGATGGCATGGCCTCCACCTTATGGAAGCATGCAGACTCGGAGGCCAAGCCTCAGAGGCAGAAGCCACCTCTAGCTTCCACCTGACACCTTTGGAAGGCAGAGAGTGTGGTGGCTGGACCAGGGTTCCAATCCCCATGGCACCATTTATTGGCTGTGTGATCATGGCAAGTTACTCACCATCTCTGTGCCTCAGTCTCTCCTCCTGGGAAGTAGAAATAATGATGGCACCCCCCTCAGAGGGTTGTGATGGGGCTTAAAACAGTTAATTCATGGAAAGCACTGAGCACGGTGCCTAGCTCATCGTGAGCAATGAGTAAGTATTCTATTACTGTTATTACCAAAAAAAAAAAAAATTCACAGAACAGCTCCCCCGGGGCCAAGAAAGCCCTGTGTGGGTGTCAGGAGACAGAGACGGCTTCGGGGGGGCTTACAAACTAGAGCAGAGGTCTCCCATGGGAAGAAAATACCCACATATTGTAACTTCCATTTGTGTTTTTATCTCATCCTTTTTAATTTATATTTTATATATGTCTTATGATGCTTATATTATATATTATATATATATTGCCTCATTCAATCCCGTTTCAAGGACAGGGGAATGTGATTCAAAAAAGGGTAGGTGAGGGCTTCCCTGGTGGCACAGTGGTTGAAAGTCCCCCTGCCGATGCAGGGGACACAGGTTCGTGCCCCAGTCCGGGAAGATCCCACATGCCACACAGCGGCTAGGCCCGTGAGCCATGGCCGCTGAGCCTGCGTGTCCGGAGCCTGTGCTCCGCAACGGGAGAGGCCACAACAGTGAGAGGCCAGCCTACCGCAAAAAAAAAAAAAAAAAAAAGGTAGGTGAGAGGGAGTAAAACAAATTATTTCAAATGGAAGGGGCCCTAGGGGTCATTCCACCAACCCCCACCCATATTTCACACATGCGGACACCGAAGGCCAGCAAGGGGACTGCACTCAACCCAGAAACAAGAACCAAAGCTCTGAGAAATCCACAGAGAGCCCAAGAAGCTGGAGCCACAGGATTCCTGGGAGACAAGGGCCCCATGGGCAGCGCAGTCAGGAAGGCTTCCTGGAGGAGGGGACAGGGACCAAACTTTGAGTGAAAGAGCAAAGTCTCATCTGGGCAAACCTCGAACGGAGAGGAGGAGCCATTGCTTATAAAGCCCCTCAACATGGGCTCCCCAAGGGTCATGACGTGGGTGGACACTCCCCTTGGTCACCTCCTCTCCATCCTTCCCTCTGTCTCCCTTTCTCTGCATTTTTGTCTGCCTGTCTTCTTTGGGTCAGTCTCTCTCTTTCCTGAGGTATCTGGTCATTCTCCAACCTGGGGCGAGGGGCCAGGGAGGGGTCTCCTTCCTGGATCCGTATTGTGGGTCCCTGTCTCTCCCGGGCTCTGGGTCTCTCGGTCTCCCAGTATCTCTGCCTCAGAGCACATCCGTGGGTTGACTTGACTGTCTGTCACCTCCTGGGCCTGTTTCTCAAGTCTCTCTCTCTCTGGCTCTGAGTATGTGTGAATGGGGGTGGTACGCAGCTGGGTTTCTCCTTGTCTGATTCTGTCTGTCCATCCGTCTGCCTGCCTGACGTCTCTCTGGGCCTCTCTTTAAGTAGGTGATTCTCAAAGTGTAGTCCAGAGACCAGTAGCGTTTCTTGGGAATTTGGTAGAAATACACATTCTTGGCCCCTCCCCCTGCAAAGATTCTGTCTTCGACCAAACTCTATTCACGCTCCTCTGAGCTCTTCTTCAACTACGCTCTTTTCCAACTCAGCTCTTTTTCATTGGTTTCCATGTTCATCTCTGCATTGTCCAATTTTAGCAAGGATCCTGCTAAGTCAGTTTAACCAGAAGCACCCCACCGCCACCCCTCAATAGATATCTGATCAGGTTCCTCACCTTCCACCATCCCTCACCTGATGTCTGATCACCCTGGCCTCCCTTCAGCAAAAATTCCGCTAGGCTGGTTTAGCCAAAATCTCCCCTCACCCATGACGTCTCCTCTTAGTAATTTTCCATCCACTGACCCCCTACCCTGCTCTTTGGCTGTAAGTTCCCACTGACCCAATCTCTCTCCCTCACTGCAGAATCCCATTGCAGTAGTCCCTGTACCTATCAGGATACCCATTTCCCACCCCCCAGGCCCGGGAATAAAATCTTCCTTACTGTGCTGTAACGAGCAGCATTGAATATTTTTTCCTTTAACACCCCAAACAGACTGAATCTGAACTCTGAGGTTGAGCCCAGCAATCTCTGTTTCTAAAAGCCCCTCCAGGTAGCTGGGGGTGTCTGATAACAGGCCAACTTTAAGCACCAAGTCAATCTTTCTGGCTCTGTTGGGAGTGGGGGATGGAAGGGGGCTCCTTGCTCTCGGCCTCCTCTGTCACTGTGTCACTCTCCTCTAGGTCTATGTCTGTCACATCCAAGGCGACGGGACAGGAAGCAGCTGCATCCCCAGGGGTGTACTTCACTTGCTGTCCCCTGTCTCCAGCAGCTCAGACGCAAACAAAGAGCAGACATCTGAGAAAAGGAGAGCTGCCCAGTTAGAAGCACAGAGCAGTTTGTTGACTGACCACAAAGCCTGGAAAGTCTGCTCTGGATTAATTGGGAAACATCAACTTCTCCTTCTGCTGGAGATGTTCACCAGGCTCTAGTCGGATCACCTATTACAGCTGTAGCACAGAATCACCCGGGTGCTTTTAAAGCTGCCAGGAATGACTGCCGGAGACTGTGATGCAGTTGGTCTGGGCGGAAGCCCGGGCATCAGCATTTTTTAAATGCTACCCGGGTGATTCTAATGTGCAGAGAACAAAGTCCTAGGGTAACCCTCGTTACCCCCCTTAAAGATGGAGATCAGGATCCCCCTTTTACAGATGGAGAAACTAAGGCTCAGAAAGGGAAAGTGCTTGAGCAAAGTCATGTAACTAAAACTGGCATAACTGAGATCTGAACCCGGAGCTGTGGTCCATGTTCTTTATTCCACTCCGTGCTTTGCATTTTGCACATAACACTGTCATTCTCCATGGCTCGCTCACTTCTGGTCTCCCAGAGTGGCTGTATGTTGCCCACTCCAGCCAAGCCAATGGCATCTTCCCCGGCCAACTCCACCCCAGTTCTCTGCAGCAATGAGGGCCCTGGCCCTGGGCAGCCAGCTCTGCACCTCAGAAATGGCTGACCCCTCCCAGCAAGTGAACTCTCCTTCTTGGGCTGTTTGCAAGACTTGTTATTTCCCCACCAGGGAGCTTTCCTTCCTAATACCCCCCAGAGTGCCTCCCTCCATGTAAACACTCTTCCCCAGGCCCCTGCCCTAGAATCTGGCCAGCAGGTTTCACGTTATGACCGCCTGGAGGGGTGGGATAGGGAGGGTGGGAGGGAGGGAGACGCAAGAGGGAAGAGATATGGGGACATATGTGTATGTATAACTGATTCACTTTGTTATAAAGCAGAAACTAACACACCATTGTAAAGCAATTATACTCCAATAAAGATGTAAAAAAATAAATAAATAAATAAATCTCATTATCTTGTGGAACAAAAGAAAGAAAGAGAAAAACAAATACCATATGCTAACACATATATATGGAATCTAAAAAAGAAAAAAAAGGTTCTGAAGAACCTAGGGACAGGGCAGGAATAAAGACGCAGACGTAGAGAATGGACTTGAGCACATGGGGAGGGCAAAGGGTAAGCTGGGACGAAGTGAGAGAGTGGCATGGACATATATACACTACCAAACGTAAAATAGATAGCTAGTGGGAAGCAGCCGTGTAGCACAGGGAGATCAGCTCGGTGCTTTGTGACCATCTAGAGGGGTGGGATAGGGAGGGTGGGAGGGAGATGCAAGAGGGAGGAGATATGGGGATATATGTATATGTATAGCTGATTCACTTTGTTATACAGCAGAAACTAACAAACCATTGTAAAACAATTATGCTCCAATAAAGATGTTAAAAAAAAAAAAAAGTCGTTGGTTGCTTTCGTTTGGAGTCCTGCACCCTGTGCTCTGCAGCTACAATACTGACAGTGGCGCGACTGCCTGACAACAGTTTCTGAGACCCACCACAGAAGTGCCCCAACCCACAGGAGTGACCCCAGACCAGCGGGGGTTTGGACCACAGGCCCTCTTAAGCTCAAAATGTCTTTGAAGCCTCATATTTTCTCTTTAAAGCCATGTCAACTTTGCATTCTACTCCATAATGCATCAGGGTTTGTTTCAATATAAAATAATGCCAATGGATTGAATTTTCACAAGGAACGTGTATTATTTTGTAATGTAAAATATTCAATTAGTAAGTAAATATAATGCTTCTAATTCCTTACCATCAAGTAAAGTAAAACTGATGATCCAGGGAGATGCCAGGTTCACTCTGTGGCTTTATGAATTCCCAACACACCTAGGGTGTCCCTAGGGGCACCATAATACAGTCATTCTGCCTTTCATTCACTCATTCAACAAATATTCTTAGAGTACCTAGAGCGCCCCTGGCATTGGGCTGGAGTCTGAGGATATGAAGATGAGTAAAAGAGAAATGGTCCCTGCCTCCAGGGAGCTTCCAGACCACTCAGGGGACCAAGATGTTAAAACACACACACACAAATAAAAGTATAATAACTTGTAATAAATGCATTGTAGAAAAGGCAAAGGATGCACTGAGCAAGAATAATGGGGGCAACTAAACTTATTTACAAAGGAGTGGCATTTAAACTGAGACATAAAAGATGAATAGGAGTTAGGCAGGTAAAAGGGAGCAGTGGGACAATGTTCTAGGCATAGGTAATAGCCCAGGTGAAGAAGGAAAGGAGATAAACCCAAACTTTTCAAGAGGCTCAGAGGTGAATCCTTCACCCTCTGCAGCGAGAGCTCCCAGGCTAGAAGCAGCAGTAGCCCCTTCCCAAGCCCTGGGAGGCAGCCAGGCGCTCTGCCAGACCCAACGCAGCTGCAGTCTCTGGGCACAAAGCCACCTGTGATCACACAGCCAGCTCCCAGCTACATACCGGCGCTGAAGGAGAACCTGGAGCTAGGTGGGGTGAGGGCTGGTGGGACCCATGGATTCAGCCCCCGGGTGGCAAGGCATAGGACTGTGGTCAACTCTAGGTCAGGGTCAAGCCCAAACGAATCCTCTAGGCTTCCCCACATCTTCCTTGAAGTCTGGCAACAGTACCTTCGGGGCACATGGATGCGGGCAAACAGCCTTTAGGTACCATAGGGCCAGCTGCCCTCTCAGCCCAGGCCTCGTCAGAGATTCCACCTGTTGCCAAGGTCACCCCTCACCTTGTGCTCCAGGTGTGGGCCACAGCCCCTGGTCCTGATTTGCAGCCCTGACACCTTCCTGGCAAGCCAGTCCATGTAGGATTGGGGGCTGCCCCCCTCCTGTCTGGGCTGGACCCGTGTCCCGAGCCCTCGGCCACCACGGCAGTGGCGGGCTCCTTCTGGGGTCTGGCCCCACCCTCCCCGTGCTCAGCCCAGCTGCCCCGCAGGATGCCTCCCACCAGCCGCCTAGAGGCCTGGCTGGTTCCTCACGGACCCTGCCCTCCTCCCACCTGGACTATTGCCACAGCTTCCTGTCTGGATTCCGGCTTCCATCATCCTTCCTCCTGTAGCCAGAGTGACCTTTCTAAAAACACAAATCTGATAGTGTTGCTTCCCTGCTTCAAACATTTCAGTGAACTTTCCATCACCTTAGGGTAAAGTCCAAGCATCTCGGTAAAAGTTAGGCAAATTCTGCACCTCCACCCGACTCCCCACACCCCTCTGCTCTCAACTTCCAGAAAGAAGACTTGTAGCGTAGGAGAGGACACAGGAGAAGGTTGGGGGGAGCGTGTAGTAAAGCATTCAGAGGCAGGAGCACAAGCTGCAACACCCCAAGCCTCTGGCCTGAGCGCCCCTCCACTCACCCAGCGGAGCTGGACCTGCCACCAGAGAATGGCTCCTCCCCTCGCTCTGAGGGCGGAGACTGCCGAATGGGGAGCTCAGCCAACCTGGGCCTCTGCTGCCACCCAGAGGCTGAACGGAGCAGCACAGGCAGATGAGCTAGCCGCAGCGACCCGGAGGGGAGCCCCTCTCCCCTGGACTCCTCAAGGGTGAACAAGGTCCGGTCAAGGGGAGGGGCCAAAAGCAAGGGCCTCCGTCTGGGTGACAGTGTCAGGATCCAGCTTAAAGGGTCCTAAACACATTTCTTTTATGCATCTGCCATAATGCTTTGTAATTTACCTGTTCCCACATTTGGCTCCCCCACTAGACCCTGTAATCTGAGGTCTCTGCTCACAGAATAATCCCCTGATCTCCGGTCAGCCAGCCTCCCCAGCGTCTCGCGCCCTTACCGCTCTGCCCTTTCCTTCCCAAACCCCTGGATCGTGGGCAACCATCTCAGGACAGCTAACTCCGGTAGAGCTTCAGCCTCTCCACACACACCACCTCCACCACCTGCCTGCAACGGTACCTGCCTTTCCCACCACCACCATGTTTGTCCTGTCATTCATTCATTCACGAATTACTGAGAGCCTCCTAGGTACCTGACTCTACACTAGACCCTGGGGTGATGGCCTCAAGCAGACAGACAGGATCCCCCTCTCATGGAGCTTACCTTCTAGCTGGGGCAGACAGACAGACAAATGAGCAACGTAATTTTAGGTAGTGATACACTGTAACGAGTTAGAGTACTAGGAGGGTGGCAGTGAGGAGAGAAATTGGTGGTCAGGGAAGGCCTCTCTGAAGCCAAGCATAATGGTTTTAAAGTATGTCCATAAATTCTATGAAATATGTCCACTGGCTTCACAAAGTAGAATCTAATATCCCTCCCCATAGGCCCCTTACGTGCAGGCTGTACTTAGTGACTCATTTCTAACAGAATATGGCAGAAGTAAGGATATGTTGACCATGTATGACTTCCAAGATAGGGCATAAAAGGCATTGTGGATTCCACCTGACTCTCTCTCTCTCTATTTTTTCACTCTAGGGGAAGCCAGCCATGAAAATGCTCAAGGAGCCCCATGGAGAGGCCCAGATGGCTGGGAACTGAGGCCTCCTGCCAACAGCCATATGAGTGCACCATCTTGGAAGTGGATCCTCCAGGATCAGTCAAGCCTTCGGATGACTGCAGCCAGTGCCAACATCCTCACTGCAGCCACATGAGAGACCCTGAGCCAAAACTACCTGGCTGAGCCACTCTGGGCCAATTCATCCACTAGACACAGGAGACACAGTGCCCAGGGCCCACAATACTTTTAGGACCCACAAAAAAGTTTTAATTTCCATTCAAGTTAGGAGGAAGAAATTTTAGGCCAAAGAAAATGCTTTAATATATAATACTAATGTATCTGTCCTTATACCAACACAATCATAAAATATAATTCTTTTGGCCATGCCCTGCGGCATGCAGGATCTTAGTTCCCCAACCAGAGATCAAACCCATGCCCCCTGCAATGGAAGCAGAGTCCTAACCACTGGACCGCCAGGGAATTCCCAAAATATAAGTTTTAATATTCTTTTAAGAAGGAAGGGGCCAACAAAGACAAACATCATAATGTGGTTCTGCAGCTGCTCTCAAATTCCTGACCACAGAAACTTTGGGATAATAAATATTTGCTAGTTTAAGCTACTAAATTTGGGGGTAATCTGTTACACCAAATTACCAAATTTTGAGCACCATTTGTTACATGGCCTTGTGAAGATTTGAGGGCAGAGCACTGCAGACAGGGAAGAGCAAGTGCAAAGGCCCTGGGGTAGATGTAATCTTGGCATGTTCAAAATGAACAGAAAAAGACTTAACCCCTTTCAGCCTCTGTTTCCTCATCTGTAAAATGGGGGTGGTGATCATCACAGCTCCCCATTAGTTTGTTGTTGGGGGTTAAATGAACAGTATCTGGCACAAAGTAAGCCCTCTATGTTTGCTTTTATTATCCAGCCTCCTCCTGGCCTCTATTCCTCCTCCCATGTCCTGCCTGTACCCGATATCTGAAGGCCTGAGCCATCCTCTCACCTGCCACCTCAGTCTTCTCCCGCCCCTGATCTCCACCCACACGTCCAGCAGCTGGGGGTCCAGAGAGGCTTCTAGATGGGATCCTGAGAGAAATTTTTCTGGGAGAGACAGCTGTTCCACAGATGGGGATGGGAGGAATTCAAGTTTTGCAGCTCTCTCCTGAAATCACTGCTTTCCTTTCCCATCACCCACTTGCTAACTTACCCAGATCCAGTGAGAGTCTCCTACAATCCTAGAAAATTCCTGATTCTCAGGCAAAGCCCCTACTTTCCACTAAAATCCCACCATTTGCCCACACATCCTCCTGCGCTCTGCCGAAGCAGGGAGAAGCCCTCCTCCACCACTGTGATGGCGTAAAGGCCAAAGCAGAGTCATAGCCCAAGGTCCCAGCCACAGTGGTGGAGGGAGGGTCAGAATTGCTTTACACGCACACACACACACACACACACACACACACACACACACTCCCGTACAGGGAGGCCTGAACTCTCCCTTTGCTTAGGATGAATCCTTCAGACAGGATCACAAACAGGTTAGGAAGGAGAGCGTTGGAGTCAACAGTCCATGGACTGGCTGGGTGTAGCAGATGTGGCTCCACTCACTGCCCCTGCCAAGCAGAGACACCATATTCTGTAATGGTAATAACAACAACAACAATAATAATAATAATCTGTAGTGGGAGGGTGCTTCCTCCATGCCAGGCACTGTCCTAAGACCTTTACATGCATTCAGTCCTCACAGCAACCACATAAGGCATGGACCATTATTACCTCCAATGATGAACTGAGAGCACAGAAAGGTGAAGTAACTTGCCCAGAATCACACAGGGGCCAAGTAGGGATTCAAAGCCAAGCTCTCCATCAGCAGAGTGCAGCCTGAGCCATACTGGCCTGTGTGCCCCGCCCATCTAGGCCACAGCTGCCTGGACCCCAGGGTGGCCAGTCCACAAGAGGAAGGGCAGACCAATCTGTTGCTCTGTTAGCTAGACTGGCAGCAGGGGGCACAGAGGCCAAAAGGAGAAGCTGAGCATCCATGACGTAGCAGGGACAGATGGCCTTCAGGGCCCGGTGTCAGAGAGGAGAGAGCGGCAGTGCAGACAACAGCCAAGATGAGATGACAGAGGAGCTACTGGGTGAGGGGCCTGAGACAACCTCGATTCTGCGGCTCCCAAGTTCCAGGCTGCTGGAGGCCTGGTGGTCCGGCGCTCCTGCCCTCGGAGACCTGGAAACCCTGCTGCATCTACAAGAAATCCCCTTTATGGGGCGAGCTTGGAAAAGTCTCCCATCCTGGCTCTCAGATGAGCTCTGGCCAGAACATACTGTGTGACCTTGGGCAAGTTACTTAACCTCTCTGAGCCTCAGACTACTCCATGGAATGGAATTTTGTGAGAATTCAAATAGATATTGTGTGTGGAGCAGTTTAGGAGGCTGCCAGCACATGACAGGTGTGAAGTAGATGGTAGAGACTGCCGGGATATTTCTGGTACTTTTTCCCACCACCTCCACCTTTTTGGTGAACTAAATCAGGGTGAGCACAGTTCACACTTGGGCTGGGGCCCTGGTGACACTTGGCCAATGGGGCCCTAAGTGAGTTGCGCCACGAGCCTCAGGTGCCCCATCTGGGTGAGAACATTGCTGTGGGATGCCTGGGTCAACTGTCCGCACCCCAGCTCCCCTCTGGGGCCCTGACCTCTGCCCAGTGTTATCAGCCCCCTTCCCTGCCCCCAGCCAACAGCTAGAATCTGCCCTGTTGTTTTCCTTTAATTAACTTATTTGGAGATAATGTAAAAATTACACATGTAGTTCAGAGAGCTCTAGTATACCCTTCACCTAGCTTCCCTTCCTGTTAACATCTTACACAACCGTGGTGGTATGCTTACCAAAACCAAGAGATTAACATTCACACAATTCTGTAAACCGAACTCAAGATGTATTCAGACTCCAATTTCACTGTCTCTCTTCTGCCTGGTGTTTAAATTTGCTGAGCGTTCTGTGCAGGGATTGAGACATCCCCAGCCCAGCCCTGTCCTCAAGGAACTCACAGCCTGGGGCGGGGTGGGGACCAGATATGGAAAAACAAGCCGATTACCCAGAGATAGGAAGCACGCCTTGCCCTTAGTTCCTGCAGGGGAGGGTCTCAGTCTGAGCCAGCCTTGAGGGACAAGTAGTGCCTGCCCCCTTTTCCTCTTTCACCATCTCCAGAAGCCAAAGGGGTTCCTACAGGCCCGTTTCCCCATGACTTCCCAGTGAAGGCAAAGGCAGAACCACAAAGTAAGCAAAGACGAGGCATTCTGGAAGCAGACAGACTGACCAGCCCAAGCCCAAGCCCAGCTTCACCTCAGCGCTGTGTGACTCTGAGCAGGTGACTTAACCTCTCTGGGCTTCGGTTTCCTTGCTCTTTCCTTCCCTTTCTCTCCATCTCTCTTTCATACCCTGCATTGCGGGCTCTCTCTGTCAGAAACAGTGTCTTTCTGTCTCCAGTTCATCTCCCCTCAGCCTCTCCCAGCCTTGGCCGTCCCCCCATCTCAAACCCCTTGGAGTCCCATTAATTTTGAGAGGCTGTCTGTATGGATTGCTGCCTGGCCCAGTCCTGGGGCTCAAAGAGCTGTGTAATTATCCACTTGGAGCGGAGGGGAAGTGATAACCAGTTCTTCCTCCCTCCTTCCCTGCCTGCCTCACGTTCGTCCATTTCCCTCAAACGTCCCCAGGGAAGCTGATTATGGAGAAGCCCGCTGGGTGAGGAGGGGTGGAAGGTCAGAGAAAGTGAATGGGGGCATCCCTCCAACCTCCACCAAATACTATGGTCGTGACACCCCACCCCCCTATCCCCTTCCCTACCCCGTCCCCTCAACTCCCAACCCCCACCTGGGCCCTTTGTCTGCCCTGGACATCACAGCTTAATCTCTAGACCATTATCTCCAGCCTGGAGCTCTCCTATGTTCCAGCCTTGTTTGGCCAACTGTCCCTGGGACACCTCCCCGTGTACATTCCACTGGCCCTGAAACCTCCAAACCTGGACACACCATCTCCCCCTACTTCCCCCAACCCTACCCTCCTCCTCCTGATGTCCCGAAGCACCAGCCACCCCGGCTCTCAATAATACACCTGACATCATTCTTGCCTCACTCCCCTCGGCTAAGCCTCCATAACCACCCATTTCTCTGTTTACCACAGACACCAGCACCAGCTTCCGCATCCTAAAAGTCACCTGGGAACAGACCCCTTCCTCAGGATAGCCTGGAGTCCCTTCAAACTGGCAATGCCCGGGTCTGACTATATCATCTTCCCCCAGTCTCCCTGCTTCATCCGTGGCACCTCTTCTTCCCAATCACTGATCCCAAACCTCTCTTACTCCTCCTTCCCCTCTCTACCTGCAGCCAAACACTCCCTGTTTTTTGCCAGGAGAATGAACTTTGGGGTCGGTAAGAACTGAGCCACAATCCCAGTTGTATCATTTCCTAACTGTGTGACCTGGAGCAGATGACTTCACTTCTGACCCTCAGTCTGATCATCTGTAAAATGGGGCTAAGGGTACCCACCTTGCAGGGCTGTTGAGAAAACGCCCAGAACGACCATCTCAAATGACTACAGGGCCAGGCAAGTCCCATGCATGAGGGAAGAGGCCGGGAGGGGTCAGTGCAAACTAGAGAGCAGATACCTCATCAGAAGGGGGCAGCTGCCCGTCACTCCAGCTATCGATGCCGCAGGGAATGTGGGCCCCGTGTTGCTAGAACTTCCAAGTTTTCAAGAGCGGCCCCCAACCAGCTTTTCATGTGGAATCTCCAGATATGTATATGTTGGCAATTAATTGAAATGTTTCTTTAAGCCCCATGAAGGCCAAACAAAACATTTGCCTCCGGGTCACCAGTCTGTACTCTCTGAAGTGTGCAAGGAGTTGGACCCAGTGCCCGCGCATAACAGAGAGTCAATAAACATTAATTCCCTTCTCTGCCCTGCTTATTGATTCTCTCAAAAGGAAAAAACAAAAGTCACTCCCGGCCGTTCCTCCCACTCTACCCCGATCGTCATCACCATCTCCATGCAGCCCTCACTGGCCAGCAGCCGCCAGGCCCTGTCCATCCACAGACCGCGGCAGGGCTCTGCGCCCCTCATCCAAGGCGCCTCCCCTCCCTGGGTCCCCCCATTCCTGGCCTTCTGGGCAGAAGGGAGCTCTCTGCTTGGGTCCAACACTTCAAAGCCCCTGCCCTTTCACTGTCTAACTTATATTTCCAACAACCTATAAAGTATTATTGACCCTAACATGCAAATGAGGAAAATGGGGTCCAGAGAGTGTACATTAGTCAACAGATACTTATCAAACACCTACCATGCACCATGCTCTATAAAATGGCAAACCCAAGGTCACACAGAGTATTCTTGGTTGCGAGTGACAGAAACCTAAATTAAATAGACTCAGACAGAGGGACCATGCAGTGGGGAAACAACACTGGGTTCCAAAGATAAACGGAGCCGGAGACGCAAACATCTTCCAGGCACTCACTTGCTCTTCATCTCTGCTTCCCGCTCTGCCCCAGAATCATTATCTCATCCAGCCGAGCAGCATTTCCAAACAGCAGGACACCAGCAGGTCCAGTGTTGATCATCAACGGACTCTGTCCCTGCGCATATTCCAAAGTCCCAGGGAAGGACCCTTGGCAGATCAGCGTGGGTTACATTGTCACTTTGGGTTGATCAACTGAGCAAGGGAGGTGTGACTGATGAGCTCGGTTTGGGGCCAGCCTCACCCCTGGGCCAATCAACAGTCTACAGGAGAGCAAGCTTGTGAGGCTGGTTGGCCTAAGGATGGGGGAATCGCACAGGAAGTGAGGCTGCTGCTTGTTCAACAACAGATGTCTTAGTTTGGGCTCTCCCAAAAGGCAAGCCTGAGACACGGGTTTGCAAACAAGTTGCTTATTTGGGAGGTGATCCCAGGAAATATGGGCATGGGAATGGGGAATGAGGCAGAGAAGGGAAGGAAGCTGGTGAAGGTATGTAATTGAGTGAGTTTCTGTGGACAACTGAGCTCAGTCCTGCTGGGGATTGAACTCAGTCTGGGAAAGACTAGGACGTGGACCTCACAGTTATCTCAACCCAAGGGGGAGGAGCCTGGAGGAATCATGCCCTAACTTCCGTAAGGCATTGGCTGAAGCCTGCCCCCCGTGAGGCGGCAATTCCCTGGCACTTCCAGGCTGCCCCATTCATGGGCAGAGAGACCCCAGAAGCCCAGAGAGCCCCGGCCAGCCTAGTGGCAGGTGCCGGCCACTGGGCACTGAGCCCACCTACTGTAAATCACCATGCTTTACATAGGTCCCCTCAACCACCAAAACAGAACAGGCCAAGGAGATGTGGGCTGGGTTCTGACAGCACCCGCTACCTGTACTCACCGCTTGACGGAACAAAGTTTAAAACCCAGATCTGCCCAATTGTTTGCAATAAGCCATGTGGTCCCCACACTAGACCGTGACTGAGCAGAGGTGCTGAGCACCCAGGCCAGAGCCCACAGGGAGGTCCCTGGCCCTGGAATGCCAGCAGCAGAGAATGTGGTGGCCAGTGGCCAAAGCTGCAAGAACTGTACATCGGCCTCCCAACCCTCTGCAAAGGAGGCTGCACAAGCTGCCCACAGACAGCAGAGCACCCGGTGATTTGGGCTATCAGTTCAGTCTTACTGTGGGCCTGGCTGGAGGGATGGGGAGGTACGGAGGCATTGGGCCCCCAGCCTCAGGGACAGTGGGTCTCACTGCTGCCGTGACTCAATCCGCCCAGAGCCACAGAAATAGTAGAGAGAGGCCAAGGGGCGAGGCCAGCTCCAGCCCCCTCGGGCTGAGCACGGGAGCATAGGCAGAACTGGGGGTGGGTCTAGGGCCCCAGGGGAACAGCATGACTATGTGCCCACCTGGGGCCCCAGGAAGATAAAATAAGAATGTTGGGAGCTCCCTGGCGATCCAGTGGTTAAGACTCCGTGCTTCCACTGCAGGGGACACGGGTTCGATCCCTGGTCAGGGAACCAAGATCCCCCCGCATGCTGCGCGGTGCAGCCAATATTATTAATTAACTAATTAAAATCTAATATCTAAAAAATAAAATAAAATAAAAAATAAGAATGTCCACCCAAGCAACCAGAGAGTTATAGCCTGCAGGGCAGGGAAGTAAAGGAATGGGGGCTGGCCGTGCCAGCCATGACCCACCATACTTTTCCTCTCCATCACTTTCCTCCACATCAGCCGTCACCCCCGGGTACAGGAATGACTCGAAGTCTCAGAAAGAAAACTTGGCTTGGTCAAGGACATGCGGCTAGGGAGCAGAAGGGGACTTGAGCCCGGGTCTGTGCGGGCTCTGTCTGTCACCCAGCTCTCTCTCCTTCCCAGCTCTGCTTCCTCTCTGCTGCGCCTGTCTCCCACCCTTCCTAGACTCCTGCCATCCCACAACTCCCCTCGTTCTGCAAAAGCATAGCCGTGAAGTCTTGCCAGGGATGGGAACTCACAACTCTTTCCAGGAGAAAGCAAAGCTTCTCCATCAAAGGAGCAGGCTGTCTGGCTAAAGCCAGCCCAGGCCTCACAGCAGACACAGGTCAGCAGCAGAGGAAGCTCTCCCGGCGGCTGGGTCCGGCTCTTCCCCCAGAACCTACATGACGGGGTCTCCCCCACCCCCCTCTAGGCATCTGGAGGGCAGGAATCCTATCTGCAGCATCTCGTGTCCTTCCAGTGACGGAGAAGGATTGGACTGCTCAGGCCCACATGACTGTTTACCCCTCCCCGCATTTCCCCTCAGCGGAGCTGAGACGGGCTCTCCCAAAGACATGTCCAAATCATCGGGGACAGAAATCAGAAAGCAGCATCAACTCAGTCTCACTCCCAGATAGCAGTCCTGTCTGGGAATTACAGCAGCTAGCTTTTATTACATGTTTATTATGTACCAGGTGTATATATTTTACATATTTTTATTCATCTGAGCCTTACAACGATCCTATGAGGTAGGTTCTGGCATAGTCCCTATGTTCCATGTGAAACTGAGGCCCAGAGAGGCTAAAAACTTGTGCAGGGCTGCACAACCAGTAAGCAGGATTGCTGGGGTGGGAATTCAGGCAGCCAAGCTCCAGAGCCCAGGCTCTCAAAACAGTTTCACTTCAGTACCCTTATGCCCAAGGATTTGGCAGTGTTCTTGGCTTTTTTACTTTCGATAAACAGAATCATTCATCCATTCATCTTCGAATACTCATAAAGCACCTACTACATGCCAGGTGCTGTGCCAGATGGTGGAGATGGAGCAGCAAGCATGATTCCCATGACCTAACCTCTGGGCCTGGTCCTCTTGAAGATTACAGTCTAAAGGAGGAGAGGACATTAAACACACAAGCACACCCATAACTCTAGGAATGCAGTTGTGACAGGGATACAAAGGAGAAGCACATGCAAAGAGAATAGATAACAAAGAACCTGACCTAGTTTCAGGGGTTAAGAATGGCTTTCCTGAAAGTGACATTTAAATTGATATCCAGAGGGACTTCCCTGGTGGCACAGTGGTTAAGAATCCGCCTGCCAATGCAGGACACGCGGGCTCGAGCCCTGGTCCGGGGAGATCCCACATGCTGCAGAGCAACTAAGCCCGTGAGACACAACTACGGAGCCCGCACACCTAGAGCCCGTGCTCCACAGCAAGAGAAGCCACCGCAATGAGAAGCCTGCGCACCACAGTGAAGAGTAGCCCCCGCTCGCCTCAGCTAGAGAAAGCCCGTGTGCAGCAATGAAGACCCAACGCAGCCAAAAATAAATAAATAAATTTATTTTAAAAATAATAACAAAAAAATAAATTGATATCTGGAACTTGATGGTAGCTAGCTCAAAGAAAATGAGGAAAGAGCATTGAGTCATGTGCAAATGCCCTGAGGTGGGAAAGAGACTCCTCCGTTCTAGAAAGTGAAAGAAGGCCACTGTGCTGGAGCACAAACACGGAAGGGAAGAGACGGGGAACAAAGGCTGGCAGAGGCCAGGTCATGCAGGACTTTATAGGACATATTAGCAACCGGAGTTTTTTTTCAAGACAATGGGGAGCCTCTGAAAGACCCGGAACAGATTGTTTTAATATGATTTGTATTTTCCAAAGATGACTCTGCTTGTGTGGACAACTGCTTAGAGAGGGGCAAGGTGAGAGCAGGGAGTATTACATACAGGATGCACATAGAGCATTTGACATGGTTTCTGGCACAGGGGAGGCGCCCGGTGACGAAGCTGATACTATTACCCCATTGTCCAGCCTTCCCACCTCTCCTGAGAACAGTGAACGGACACCACCTTGGCCTCACAGGCCAACCTAGCTTGTTCGTCCAAGACCAAAAGTTTACTTGCCTTTGGGAACAGTAGTTTTGATGGGTAACTGGTGGGGTATCGGGCCCTGATGCCTGCGCTGTCCTCTGCCCTCTGCATTCAGAAGGGAGCCCGGGGGGACGGCTAGTCTCCAGAAAAGACTCCAACTCTCGCTCACCCCCCACCCATTAACAGGGAGAACAGGCAGGGCTCAGCCTGAGCCAGAACATGTTGGAGGCGGTGACAAGAGCCAGGAGCACCTGGGCTGAAAACTGGGGGGACAGAGACAGCCCAGTAGAGGCCAGGGAACCAGGAAAGAGCAGAGTGGGGAAGGGATAGGGTGGCAGATATAAAACAAGATCTAACTGCAGGTCAAATGGCTCTCCAGCAGCTCCTTTGATGTGTCTGTTCCCATCTCCCCAGAAGAAGCGAACCCTTCTCCAGCTCTGATCCCCCGCCTTTCTACCTCGCTTGTCAGCTTCCTGAAAACGTGCCACCCATGGCTCTCTGGCTTCTGTCCCCATCACTCTGCAGAAATCACTCGGGCAAAAGTCCCCAGGGACCTGACCGGCCTCTCTACCGCTGGGTTTCCTCCCGTGCCCGCCCTGGTTTCTCTGTCCCTTACTGTGCTTTCTCCTCCACAAGCATCTTTCTTGCCTGCTTCCTAGACGTCAGTGCTCCCCCGAGCTCTGCCTGGACCATCTTCTCTTCTCACTCCGCACACTCTCCCAAAGTCACCTCGTCCACTCTGACAGCGGCTCCCACCACCCCCTTGGGGCTGAGAACCCCCAAAGTACATGCCCAGCTGTTGCTGCCAGCTGCTGGCTACGGACAATCCACACAGCTGTCCTCCACACTCTCCCATTCAGCACATGGAACATTGAACTAACTCCCAAACATCTGGAAAGAACTCCCCCTCACCTGCCCCTCCCCTCCCCCGCAAGCAACCTGCTCTCCTCCCATATTCCTTCCTTCCATCAGGAGACCCACCACCTGCCAAATCACCAAAACTAGCAAACTGGGCGCCCTCCTGGGTCTTCCACCTGCCTCCTTCCCTGCATCCACTCAGAGTCCAAACACTGCCAGTTGTATCTGACAGCTATTTCCCAAATCCACCCCTCTGGCTCATCCCTTCCCCAAATCATTGCAGTAATTTTTTTACTGGTCTCACACGCCTCTTCCTTCGAAGAGCGGGAGCTTTCTAAACATACCATCAATCCTCATTATTCACAGATTCCATATGGGTGAGTTTGTCTAGTCACTAAAATTTATTTGTTTAACCCCAAAATCAATACTTGCAGTGCTTTCGCTGTCATCCGTGGACACGCACAGAGCAGCAAAACACTTGAGTCACCGATGTGCACATTCCCAGCTGAGGTTGAACAAGGGGTTGCTTGGTCTTCTTGTTTCAGCTGATGCTGTAAACAAATGCCCCACTGGAGGTTGATTTAGTACCCCTTTTTTGCATTTTTGTGCTTGTGGAAGGTGATTCTGCTGTTTAAACTGGCCCCCAAGCGTAGCACTGAAGTACTGTCTGGTGTTCCCAAGCATAGGAAGGTTGTGACGGGCCTTAGGGAGAAAATACGTGTTAGATGAGCTTCGTTCAGGGGGACTTCCCTGGCGGTCCAGTGGTTAAGACTCCTTGCTTCCACGGCAGGAGGCACGGGTTCAATCCCTGGATCCCTAAGATCCCACATGCTGGGGCCAAAACAAAAGAGGATAGAAAGATGAGCTTCGTTCAGGAGTAAGTAATAGCGCTGTTGGCTGTTGAGTTCAACATTAATGATTCAACACTATATATAATTAAGGTGTCTTTCAAGAGAAACACACGTAGAACAAGGTTACGTATTGATCAGTTGATGAAAATGCTGTAACCAGAGGCTCACAGGAACCGAACCCTGTATTTCCCCTACTGGCAAAGTTTCAAGATTTGCTAATTCAGTGTTTGTGGTGACTTACAGAACGTAACTACCATGAAGAATGAGAATTGACTGTAGCAATCTGACCACATAGCCTCCTTCCTTCCCCCAGGTCTCCCTCTGCACACAAGATCAATCCAAGCCCCTTAACACAGTGTTCCAGATCTTTCACGGTCCAGAATGTCCTTGCTTTTTAGTGCCCCCACTGCTGCCTCCTCCAGCCCACTCTCCAAAGCTCTTCCATCATCCTTCACTACACACTCTATGCCCTCTGCCTCAAAGGCCTGTCCTCCTCATCTCCTCTTGGTGAACTCCTACACATCCTTCAAGACCCAGCTTAAATGTCACTTTGTCTGGGTCTCCCTCTGGCAGAACTTGACACTCCCCTCTCTGTTATATGTCTCTTATAGCTCTTCTCACAACGTTGTACCCGATCCATTCATGTGTCTCCTCTCTCCTGTACTTGGCAATCATTTGGAGGAAGAACATGGAGGGGGACAGATATGTGTGACTCTCTTTGCAGGGTGTGTATATTTCATACATCATTCATTCCAAAAACGTAAACAGAGGCCTAACATGGTACCTAACAGGCCCCATACTAGGCACTCAGGGCCCAGCACTGCCCCACAAGTGTGTAGCATCATGCCCATAGTGTGGCCTGGGTGTAAGAGTGTGTGCATGTGGGATGTGCCACGCTCGCTGTAGACCTGCGGTGTTTGTGGCTCTTGGACACACCGTCCATTGAATTCAGGCCCCGTGTGACCTGCCGATAAAGGGCATCTTAGAAGCTAATTAGACCAACAGGCTGCGACCAGGCACTAATGAGAAACCCTCCCGGGGCACCTCCTGCCTGCCCTCCCCACTCCCCAACCGTCACTGCCTGACCCGGGTTTTGCCTTTTTAACCCAAAGACATCATCCATCCACATGAGATTTCCTCTGGCAAGTAGTCTGTCTCCCCCTCCTTTCTCTGCCTTCCTTACATCTCAGAGAGAAGAGATGAACAGGGAAAGGGGGAGGAAGTCATTTTGGGTACCCACCACGTGCCAGGTGTGTGCGGGCAGTTCACATACATCAGAGGCAGTGGTAGAAAGGGCTTCCTTTGTGCCGGGCACTGTTCTGGCACTGTGTCTCTATTGGCTGGGCTAATCTGTGTGCCAACCCTACGAGGTAGGCAATGCTATTGTCCCACTGCACGGATAGGAAACTGGCACCACACGGAGAGGAAGAGGCAGAGCCGGATTCAGGCCACGCAGCCTACACTCAGGCACCGCCCTGCATCGCTCTCACTGTCCTCACAGGACACCCCTCACGGGCACAAAATGTCTCATTGT
The DNA here is from genome assembly GCF_059928025.1 of Delphinapterus leucas. NCBI lineage: Eukaryota > Metazoa > Chordata > Mammalia > Artiodactyla > Monodontidae > Delphinapterus > Delphinapterus leucas. The sequence continues at coordinate 162,817,706 of NC_143129.1, read as the reverse complement.
ACATCCGAGAAACAGGGAAAGTCCCCAGATCTGAAGGAACCAGAGGTGAGATTCAAATCCAGGGCTGTGAGATTCCAGATGCAGGGGTGTGCGCCCAGACGTAGGGGTGTATGAGCTCCAGATGCAGATCTCCCCTGCCTTAAGGCAGCTCCTTCTTCTGCCTGACCCATTAGACAGGGAGGCACCTACTCTGGACAGGACTCATCCACTCCAAGGGACCCCAAGTCCCTTCTGCTGGAACTCACCCTCAACGTCCTTCTTACATCTCTGTGTCTCTGCGACCCTATCTGTGTGCCTGCCCCGGGCTGGGAGACCCTGACAACCTCTTCTGCTCCTCTCTTTATCTGTGTAGCCCAGCCCCAAACACAGCACCTGGCACACAGCCGTGTCTCAGCAATGATTTTTGAATTCAAAACACGGGCTGATGGAAGGGCTAGTGTGTCTGGTATGGGGGTAGGGGGCAGCCCCTCGGGGTTGGGGTAGACAGTGAAGGGCAGTCAGCCATGAAAGGGTTGGGGAGGAGCTTGGTGTACGTGGTCGGGGAGGAGTGGGGCTGTGTGTGCAGGGGAGAGGGTGGCTTTCCATACAACGCCTCAGATACTCAGTGTTGGGGTGCAATGATCGAACTAGATTCCAGCAGCAATGGGAAGCTGGGCCCAGAAACTGTTCCATGAGCTCTTCGCCATCATGAGAGGCTATGCAGCTGGTACTAGACTTATCAACTGGTAATTAAGGTCGAGCTGGTGAGCTCCTGGGGGTCAGGGGCTGATACGTGTTATGTTGTGCTCACGACAAGCCCCTAAAAATGTCCGTTCATGGGAGCTGATTTGCTCATTCAATAGGCGGGTCCCTGGAGCAACTTCAATTAAAATCAACTATTCCAATACAGTGTGATGAGACTGTGGAGGCTGAGGGCAGTGGAAGCCCCGAGATGGGGCCCTAAGCCACCTGGGGCTGCACAGTCAGGGAAGGCTTCTTGGAGGAGTAGGCCAGGTGAGGAGAAAGGTGAAGGAAGGGCATCCAGGTGGGGACTATTGATGGGCAAAAGCATTTGGGCTGGAGAGAGAATTTGGGACTCATGGCATTTCCAAAGGTAACTAAAGCTGTGAGAACAGAAGGCCACTGAGGAGCAACTAGAGAGGGAGGAGAGTCTGGAGCGGCCCATAGAGTCCCAAGAAGTGGCAGTGGGAATTTCTGGAAAGGATAAGAAGCCAGGTCAGGCCTTGGCTTCTTCCACACAAGGCCAGGGATGGGAAGACAAGCGGGGACTCAGAGTGGACCTGTGGTTGTCCCCAAAAGGATGCCAGGATTTGGGGCCCAGCCCCTGGGAGGAGGGAACCCCTAAATTTCCTAGGCCTCATCAGAGGCAGTCTGGGGATGCTGGGGCCCAGCCAGTGGCAGTGCCTGGCGCAGCTCCCCCTCCTGGCCGGTGGCACACCCAGGCTGCCTGCCGAAATGTGCAGGCTCTGTCCTAGGAACGGGCTTCCCCAGACACTCTCCCTGGTTCTGACATGAGTTCCCGCTGCCTGCTGAGTTCGACGGCTGGCAGCCAGGAGCCGGTACCCAGAGAGCCCTGAGGAGTAGCCACTCAGGTAAGGCCATCTGTGTCCAGATGTGCTCTGCCCCTCAGCACACCTGGAAGGGGGAGTCTTCTCTGGTGGAGTGTCGGGGGAGTGGCCTGGACACAAGGCCGCCCTGCGTCCTGATGGTGGAGGAATGAAGATGGGCCGCCCCCCTCCTCTGCTCTGAGTTTTTCCCCTTTCTCCCCAGCTGAGCAGAGGTGGGAGCCAGGGACTGAGTGGGAGAGGGGCTCCCAGAGGGGCCAGGAGCTAAGCAGATGGGGCAGCTCTCCCTGGGCCTGCAAAACCCCACCAACTCCAGGTTGGGCTGGGCGGAGCGCCCCTGGGCTAGAGCCTCCTTGGGTGTTCCCTGAGAAGCTGCCAGGAGTTCCACCCACCTTAAGCAGGACTGAGCAAAGACAAGTGGATGATTCAGAGCCAGGGCCCACATTCTTATGTAGACAGGACAGTGGAGAGACAGGGCAGGGAGCAGAGTCACCCCCAGCCTCCCCTACTGGGGATTCACCTGGTGGAGGAGGGAGTGGACACAGCAGGCAGCTTCCCGAAACCTAAGGAAAGGGGCCCAGGCCCAGAGTGTGGGCTCCGAAGCCAGCCTGCCTGGGTTCAAATCCCAGCTCTGCCGCTTACCAGCTGTGTAACTATGAGCAAACCTCTCTGTGCTCCACTTTCCTCATCTGTGAATTGGGAATAAAACATATACCCTTTTATACAGTTGCCGTATTGATTCATGCAAAGTGCTCAGAACAGTGCTGGCGCTGCATAAACACCCGATAAATGCTGGCTTTTATCGCTACCCTGCCCATCTGCAGTGGATCACGCAGTTGGTGAAGGGGGCGGGGGGCAGGACAGCACAGTCACCTTTGGCCTAGACCAGCACTAACCCCTTAGAGCAACAGGCTGTGCAGACAGGCTCCCTGAGGTCCCAGGGAGCCCAGTAGGGTAAGACCACCGTGCACAGGTCTCAGTGGACCCCCCCAGGAGCCAGGCAGAGGAATTCCAAGAGAGGTCGTGGGCGCCCCTCACTCTGAACCATAGTCACATTCCCTAATTGGAGGTAAATCTGATTCCTGTGTGTCCATCACACCAAACTCGCCAGCAGAACTGACCAGAGCAGCATTTCCCATTTCGGTGTCTTGACAAGGCTGTTCTACAAGATGACAAAAAAGGGTTCTACAGTCAAAGGAGTTGGTGCAATGCTGCATATTCTGTCCTCCTTTGGGAGATTCGTAATGTGAATTTATTAGCATGGTCAAGTAAAGGGACCTATTTAACTGTGCACTGAACATAGTGCTTGACTACTTTTCTTGAACACAGAAGAGAATCCTTTTCTCTTGCTGCTTCTGTTGCCAGCCTATTGAGCAGGGTTCCATGGAACACCAGTTTGGGAAGCACAGGAATACCAGGCTACTCTACGAAGCCTATTGTATCAATATCAAGAGAATCATCGCTTTTGTTTCAGCTGCATTGCCATTGGCCTTGCTTCAAGTGAGCCGCACGTGAGCAGGACACTGCCTGGATATTTATGGTGTTACACCAGACGGGAGTTTGGGGACAAGGTTCCAGCCTCCTCTCTAGCCCCATCCCCCAAACCAAGTAAAAGGCAAAGAGCAGGTTCCCCTTGGGAGGAAGCTGTCTAAAGGGAGACAGCCTAGCTCAGAAAGGAAAGGAGAAGTCATCCCCAGGTCTGACTCGCTGAGGAGGAGGGCCATGGTTGGGAGAGAGAGGGAAGTCAGCATGTCCCACCTCCTTAAGACCTGGGAGGACGAGTGGCTCCCCGGACCCGCCTTCACCCACTGCTATGGGGAAGAGTTGGGTTCTGGGCTGAATGACCTGTGCTCAAGGCCCAGCTCTGCACCTAATCGTGTGTGACCCTGCACAACCCCTCTGAACCTCAGTTTCCCTCAGCTGTAAAGGGGACGATAATAGAACCTAGCTCCGCCGTGGCTGGGAGGATCCAACCCAGTGACACTGTCCTATAAGGTGCTGAGCGTGAGCGTTCTATAAACTTGGGAAATGACAGTCATCCTCTCCCTGCAGTAGCGGCCGACGCCCGGGGCCACCATGAACTGGGGGATCTTCGAGGGGCTCCTGAGCGGGGTCAACAAGTACTCCACAGCCTTCGGGCGCATCTGGCTGTCCCTGGTCTTCATCTTCCGCGTGCTGGTGTACCTGGTGACAGCCGAGCGCGTGTGGAGTGATGACCACAAGGACTTCGACTGTGACACCCGCCAGCCGGGCTGCTCCAACGTCTGCTTCGACGAGTTCTTCCCCGTGTCCCACGTGCGCCTCTGGGCCCTGCAGCTCATCCTGGTCACGTGCCCCTCGCTGCTCGTGGTCATGCATGTGGCCTACCGCGAGGCCCAGGAGAAGAAGCACCAAGAGGCAGCAGGGAAGAACGGCAGGCCCCTCTACCCGGACCCCGGCAAGAAGTGGGGCGGGCTCTGGTGGACGTACGTCTGCAGCCTGGTGTTCAAGGCCGGCGTGGATGCCGCCTTCCTCTACGTGTTCCACTCGTTCTATCCCAAATACACCCTCCCTCGCGTGGTCAGGTGCCACGTGGCTCCGTGTCCCAATACGGTGGACTGCTTCATCTCCAAGCCCACGGAGAAGAACATCTTCACTCTCTTCATGGTGATCACGGCCGTCGTTTGCATCGTGCTCAACCTAGTGGAGCTGGCCTACCTGGTGAACAAGAGGTACCGGGAGCGCCTGCTGGTGAGGAAAGCCCGGGCCACGGGCCTGGGCCACCGCCGGAACTGGGCCACCGCTTCCTCCAAACAGGACGACCTCCGCTTGGGCGACCTCATCTTTCTGGGCTCAGACGCTCCCCCTCCTCTCTCACCGGACCACCCTCGAGACCACGTGAATAAAACCATCCTGTGAGGGGCTGCCTGGTCAGGCCTGGGTTGGAAGGACCCGGCAGCCAAGGTGCAGCCTTGGGGGTGGGAGCGCTGTGCGGGGAGTGGGGACAGGCAAGAGGGAGGGTCCGACGACCTGGGTTCAGATCCCTTTTCCCTAGCTCCTGCCGCCTACCCCAGCTGTGTGGCCTTGGGCAAGTTACCCCTCGGAGCTGAACCTCGGCTTCCTTTTGTGTACAAGGGAGAGGATGAGGCACCCCCCAACAGGGCCGCCGCTGTGAGGAGGGGCTTAATACGAGAATGGATGTGCACATGCCTTCAGTGTGTGGTGCCCATGGTCAGGGCTTAATAAAAGTCAATTCATTCACTGATTCAAGGTGACCTTTGATCCTTCGACCTTTGTGAGCCTTATCAGGTCATGGGGTCAACATCTCTGCCCCTGCAAAGGGCTGCACTTGATCTAGCCAGGTAAGAGCGCCCCCAGCACTCCTGTGGGTGTCATGCCCCTTGCTCATGCTCAAGTCTAGCCTTTATCCCCAGTTGCAGTTTTAGGCCCGTGGGTTGTCTGCAAAGAGAATGGAGCTTAATTACATGGGGAACCGCGTGTCTCGGTGGAAAGTTAATGGACTTTTGAGTCATAACACTTGCATTTGAACACAAGTTCCAGTGGAACTCTGAGAAAGCGACTACAGCTCCTCTCCAAAATGGGTTAACAATACTGAGCTGGTGGGGTCGTGAGTCTGGATGAGCTCACGACTGCGGATGGGGTTAGCCGGCTGTAAAAAGGCCACATAAGCATTAGTCACTGGTATTAGGAAGTGCTCTATAAATGCTCGTGGGAAATGAGGCAAAGGAGCCCCTCCCTGGCTGCACACTGACGTTCACTGTTCCAGGCCCAAGGCCTCTCTGCAGCCCCCACTGGGTCACACTCCGACTTCCCCGGAAACCCAGGCCCATAGAGGCTGGACAGGGAGGCTGTGCATTTCATGCTGCGACCTGCATTCCTTGTCTCCACCAGGGCAGCGGTGCCCTTGTCCAGAGGAACCATAGGCAGGCCCTCCCACGCCCTACACAACTCACCAGCAGCCCAAGCTCTAGTCCCCAGAAATGTCCTGCCAGGGTAGAATGCAATCCTGGACTGGATCAAGGTCTCCCCTTTCCACAGATGTCAGCTGCTGAGGGCCTCAGAACCAGGCTTCCAGAGAAAAGGTAGGAGAGAGGCCTGGGGACAGGGGGACGGGGGCAATAGGGCAATGGGAGGGGGACGGGGACAACGCCATCTGGTGCCGACCAGGTCCCGAACACGAGGCTACCAGGCTCCTGCGCCTGCTCGGGCAGTGTCCCTGCCAGCTCGGGGAGCCAGACCCAGCCATGTCTGGCCAAGCTGCAGAGAAGGCGTGGGCCAGGTGAGAAGGGACACAGGTGTTTGCTCTGAACATGTGCCCAGCAAGCCCGCCCGCCTACCTGCCTGCCCACCCGATCGCTCTCATTTGGTTCACTGGCTCAGAAAGCTCCCCCAGCAGGGGAGTGAGGAACAAAAGCTGCCTCCAGGAGGCCCTCGGGCAGATGGGCAGACAGACCGGCCCAGGGACAGGAGAGTGGCTGCTAGACCCAAGAAAGGTGAGGACCAAATCGGGAAGGAGGCTGGGCTGGGAGGCAGGGATGAGCTGATGATCCCCAGGGGACCCCAGGCTGTGGGCCAGACTTCAGGGAGGAGTAGGGGGGACAGAGGATCTCTGGAGAAACCCCAGGGAAGCCCCAAGGAGGGGAACGAATGTCCTGCCAGACCAAAGGGAGGACAGAAGACTAGAGAAGAGATAAATAAGAGGAGGGATGAAAAAGAAGTGGGGTTTCGACTGGGTTTAGCAAATGTCTATTGTGTGTTCACTGGGCCAGGCTCGGTGCTGAGTCCTGGGGAATCAGAGACGAATGATATGCGGAGGCTGCCCTCCAGAAGCTGACAGTCTGGCACGGAAAACAGGTGAACAGACCATTTAAGTACCTGTGAGGCATTCTTCCAGAAACGATGGAGGAGGAGGCTCAGAAAATGTCCCAGAGGCACAAGGTTTGAAGATGCTGATACCTGAGTCAGGGATAGGGGAGGGCCCAGGGCCAGAGGTGGAAAACGATGTCACTGCAGGTAAGGGGTGTGGAGGATGGAGCACACAGCACACAGCCTGAATGAGACAATGGCCTGTGTGGGCAGCAAACAGCCACTGAGCAGACGGAGAAGGGAGGTGTCCCTGAAAGAAAAGGTAGATGGTGGGGGAAGGACCGTGCCAGAATCTTAGCTCTGTCCCTTCCCCAATCCCTCCCAAAGGCTGGAATGGTTGGAATTCCAGAGGAACCCACTGTGGTCAGGACAGTCAGCCCTCAGGCCCAGCCCCAAAAGAAGGGGTGGCAGGATGATACCAAGCCACCATGGTTCCAAAGAGCCTGTTTCATTTGGAAGGGAATGTCAGGGTGGGGGACATCCTGGAGCCGGAGAGGAGAATGAGGATGGATATCACTCCGGGGTCTGCCCACCAGGCACAGGGCCTGGCTCATGCTGGCGCTCAGTTGGAGAAAGTTGAAGGATAAAAATACACATCCCTCAGATTTCCCTGGCGGTCCAGTGGTTAAGACTCCATGCTGCCATTGCAGGTGGCACGGGTTCGACCCCTGGTAGGAGAAGCTCTGCACGCTATGCGATGCGGCCAAGAAATAAAGATACACATCCCTCCCGTCCTGCCGGGTCCAGCGCTGGGAGCTGATGGGAGAGCAGATCATCCAACCCACACTTTGTTACTATTTCTTTAGAAGTCATGTGACGCCGCAGGCCTGAAGGTCAGAGTCGATGAGGTTGGTGGGCACATCCATGCAGGATGATTACCCTTCACATGTATCTATGACTTTGTAGAATAAAATATGCCTTGATTCTGGAACTGGAAGATGGAAGTTCAAGACCAGCTCTGCCACTTCCAGCCGTGGGCCTTGGGCGTGTTCCTCTCTGGGCCTTAGCTTACTCCCCCGTGAACTGGGGACAATGGCAATCCTTACCCCACCGAGTCATTGCCAGTGTGGACATGATGATACGGTGGTCGTGAAATGGTTTGCCAGTCACACCCTTAATGAAGGTTCCCATTTCCAGGTTCTCCTAGGCCTTGGGACCCCCTGGTCTAGATCATCCACACGAGGAACAAAGGCCACAGTCAGCATGAACTGGGCGTTCCTGCGGGGCGTCCTGAATGGGGTGAACAAGTACTCCACGGCACTGGGCCACATCTGGCTGTCCATGGTCTTCATCTTCCGCGTGCTGGTGTACGTGGTGGCGGCCGAGGAGCTGTGGGATGATGAGCAAAAGGGCTTCATCTGCAACACCCGCCAGCCGGGCTGCGCCAACGTCTGCTACAATGAGTTGTTCCCCGTGTCCCACGTGCACCTCTGGGCCCTGCAGCTCATCCCGGTCATGTGTCCCTCACTGCTCGTGGTCATGCATGTGGTCTACCGCCAGGAGCGCAAGCGGAAGCACTGCCTGAAGCACGGGCCCGACATCCCATCCCTATACAACAACCTGGACAAGAATCGGGGCGGGCTCTGGTGGACAGACCTGCTGAGTCTCCTCCTCAAGGCGGCCGTCGACTCTGGCTTCCTCTACATCTTTCAGCACCTCTACCAGGACTATGACATGCCCCACGTGGTGGCCTGCTCCGAGTTGCCATGACCCCGCACTGCGGACTGCTGCATCTCCCGACCCGCGGGGAAGAAGGTCTTCACGCACTTCATGGTGGCCGCAGCCATGCTCAACCTCAGTGAGGTCACCCACCCGGTGGGCAAGAGGTGCCTGGAGACCCTTGGCTCCAGATGCCGGGGGTCTCAGCGCTGGACTCACCTGCCTGAGACATGCCCACCGTATGCCCTCTCCCAGGGGGAGCACCCCCAGGATGGGAACTCTGTCCTAATGAAGGCTGGATCAAGCACAGTGGATGCAGGTGGGTATCCATAACCGGTGGGGTCAGCAGCTGAGGCCACCAGAGCCTCTGCCTGCTCCCTAAGGCCACGGCAGGGCAGGTGAGGAACGTGGGTGTGGAGCTCAGGAGACCCATCCAGAGGCTAATGCTGGGAAGCAAATTGGTCTCTGGGTCCTCAGCCCCAGGGAAGGAAGGTTGATGGCTGGAGGGGATTTTATATATGGTGATAGGGTATGTCAAACCCTTAATAAATATGATTTTCTCAGTGTTTTGCAGACCAGGGAGGGAGTGATGGGAAGGAAAGCAGGGGGGTTCACAATGGAACTTGGAGAGGAGGCCAAGACCACTCAGTGGGCCTCTGAGCCCTAGAACCTCAGATCCAGGTTTACCCATCACACACACACACACACACACACACACACACACACACAGGCACACCACACTCACACACCCACACCACACACAGAGCATGCCCCCAGGACGTGGTGGGAAGCCCAGAGGCTGACCCAGGGGTCTCTGGACTCTGCAACCAGCTGGTCAAAGCAGGAGGGGAGGGACCCCAGGAGACCCTGTGCCAGCATGAGTTGGTTCTCAGTGAGTGTCACTCAGATGAGTGCACATGGCTCCCCCATTCCGGCCTCCCGAACCCTGCCCAGCACAGGTCCCCAGAGGTAAGTCCCTTGGAGGGTAGGAGAGGCAGGCCTGCTGTGCGTGGGGCAGTGCCGAGAGCACATCCCGGATGGGCAGTCTGCCAGTGTGTCTAGGAGGCCCACGCCCACAGGCCAGGGACCCACAGACAGCATCCAAGCTAACGGGCCCCTCACAGATCCTCAAGGATGAGGAACTTCCCTTCTCTTTACTGGCTACACAATCCCTCATCCTCCCCTATACACACCACTCAGACCTTGACAACGGCCAAAACCAGCCTAGACTTGCCCTGAGTCCCAGAACACACACAAATGGCTCATGGAACAACCATCTGGGAGACCCCCAGGCATCTCCCACTCGGCAACCCCCAAACTGACCACGTCATCTTCCCCAAACCTGCCCTCCTCAAGGATCACTACCCCCCCCCATGAATAACACTGCCATCCGCCCAATTGTCTAAGCCAGGAGCTAGCCTGACATCCTCATCTCCGCCCCATCTCCCAGCCCCTCACACCCCACCTCCCAGTACAGCACCAAATCCCACTAATTTCAACCCCTAAATGTTTCCTGAATCTACCTCTCCTCTCCCACCCCACAGCCTGACCACTTCCCACTGGGCCTCTCCCATCTGCCCTCCTCTACGGGGACAGAGCGGTTGTGTACGAATCTGACCACATCATTCCTCCTGCTTTGACAGTCTTTCCAGCATGGCCACCACCCCCATTGCCCTCCACCTGGCCCCGCTGACCTCCCCAGCCTCACCCCCACCCTCCTCATACCATCATAACACACCAAAGGGCTTGTGGATCTCCAACCAGACACATCACGCTGGTTCGTGCCGGGAGCTTTTGGACATGCTGTTCCCTCTGCTGGAATGCCCTTCCTCCCTCCGCTAGGACGCTTCCTCAAACCCCAGGGACAGCCTCAACCACATTCTCTGTGCGCCAGCCTCGCCTGTACCTCTGCCATTCTCCCCGAATTGGAGGGGTCCTCTCCGCGTGAGTCTGTAAGCCCTTCACGCACAGGGCGATGAGTCATCCAGCTCCCTGCTGCCTTCAATAAAAGTTTGTTAAATGAGTGAAGGGGCGATGAGCTGCTTGACAGAAGGGACCGTGTCTCATTTATCTGAATCCGAATCCTCCACCACACCTAGCCCAGGGAGTTCAGCATGGTGTTTCCTTGCTTGTGTGTTTTGTTGTTTTAACTAATCCAGCCTAAAGGTTGTTTGTTCGTTTTTTTAAGGTATTCAGCAATTATTCTTTATTGTTACCGGAGCTGATAGATACTAAATCATTTAGGAGACACCATTTCATAGGTAGTATACATCCCTTAATCCACTTCATTGTTGGGGAGCTAGAATTCGAAAGAAGGAACATCGTGCCAGCCTCTTCAGCTTTCCAGGGGAACTTGGTACTTCTTCCCAAGGTATCCACCCCCATCATACAGTGAGGGCACAGCGGCAGGAAGCTTAGGTCTGAACGGAATGGCGTTATGCAGATACACTGAATAAGTCCATATTACATATCTTTGGTTGACTCAGTCTTCCACCCAATAGTTTAAAAACTTCAGTTCACATGTGGGCACCTTCATTCATTCTTTTATTTGTTCATCTAAAAATAGTTATTAAGCACCATTTGTGGGTGCTTATCAGCTATCAGCATCCTTCCCAAGAGGGAAGCTTTGGGGAAACTGGTCATTCCATTTCTGGTACCTCCACAGAGCCTAAAGGTTTTTATAGGTGAGGAAACTTTGGCTTAAAGAGGGAAGGGGACCTTCCAAGCCCGCAGAAATAAGCTGAATCTGTGGGGGGCTGTGTCCCCCATGATCCCTGGAGAGCCTCCAAGCCCACCCCTGATTATTGAACAAGATCAGAGAGCCACCGAATCTTAGGTCAGGGTCCCTGGAAGCAGAGCCCGTGGCAGGAATTTGTGTGCATGTAAGGAAGGAACAGAGGAAGCAGGATGGCAAGGGGGAGGAGCTGAGCAGGGTGTGTGTTCAGGGAAACTCAGCCTTAACCTGATTGATCCCCATGGGGTGAAGGGCATTTGGATCATAAGTCCCATCACAGCGTTGTCCCCCTGGAGGAAAGGACATCAGGCTTAGGAACTCCCATAGCCGTCAGTCATTGGTTTCACCCCAAGCAGGAGGGCTGGCAGGAGGGGTAGGTGGCTCCCACTCAGTCAAGGTCAATTCTCCAGGGGCAGCTATAAGCCATGAGTGGATGTCCCCCAGGAAAGGGGACATGGGCAGGGCACCGATACCATCCACTGAACTCCCAACCTCAAGAAACAAGGTGGCCCCCACTGCCAAGCTGTGACCACCCAACCCTGGGGAACATGGTGGCCCTCTCGACCAGTTCAGAACCAGACGGCCCCCAGCTGCTCAGCCCAAGGCAGCTCCCGCATGCAGGACAGCAGACAAGCCACAGGCAACACCCTCTGAGATTCCAGGCTTCCCATTCCAGGGGCTGCTGCTGGGTCCAACACAGGGCAAGAGCATCCTAGGACCTTGACTACTCCCACGCCAGCCCTCTTCGTGGGCACTATTCCCAGAAGTCTCAAGTCCTGAGCCAACTGAGCCAGGTGGAGACCAAACACCATCTGACCGGCCTGAGGCCACCACTCTCTGACATTCCACCTCCATCTTCTTGAAAACTCTTCCCTCTTAGGCCCTGCCATCTTTCCCCCCAACCCTCCACCCACCCCCATGGCTGCACCTACTTCTCCTCGTTCATTAAAGACTTGAGCACGTGACTCGTAGTCTTCTGGTATTCTCTCACGGCCCAGGGCTGCGGGGACCACCCATGCATCACTCTGCCCTCTTCATTCCATGCCGTCCTCGTGTCCTGTGACCTCCTCCTCCACTCCATTTAGCTACCCACTTGTAGGACCACACCCCGGACCTTGTCTTCCCCTACAACTGCTCCACCTCTAGAATCTTCCATCCAATTCAGGTCAGTGAATATTTATTGTTCACTTTTATGTGACAAGCCCCGTGCCAGGTGCACAGGATTTATCTGGGAAGAATCAGGTACAGTCCCTGACTTCGTGGAGCTTACATGCTACGAAGAGGATGGCTGCTGAACTCCTGACACCTGGGGAAGCAGGGGGTGCTGGGGGAGGGGGAGGAGGAGCCAACATCCGGGCACCCAGGAAAAGCTTCCCTGGGACTTCTTTCTTTTTTTTTTTTGGCCGTGCCACGAAGCCTGTGGGATCTTACTTCCCCGACCAGAGAACGAGCCCGTGCCCCCTTGCAGTGGAAGCACACAGTCTTAACCACTGGACCACCAGGGAAGTCCCTGGGACTTCTTAAGCTGACATCTAGAGAAAGAGGAGGATTCTGCCAAGCAAAGAGGGGAGGGGATTCCAGGCAGAGGGGAGAGTATATGAAAAGCCTAGAAAGGAGAGCAAACCTGATGCCAAGGACAGGAAGCAACCCAGGAGGGCTCATGGTAGGAGTCGGGCCAAAGCAGACAGGGGCTGGATCATGCAGTGCTTTGTCTGGAAATCTCCATTAATGATTTTGGACTTTATCCTAAGAACAATGAAAAGTCACTGGGGAGACTTCATACAGAAGCGACACGATCTAATTTCACAGCGTCTGGTCACAGTGTGGAGGGGCCGAGGCAGGGCTCTCTGTTTAGAGCCTGACACAATAGTCCAAGTGAGAAACAACAGTGGACTCAACTAGCGTGTGCACAGTGGTGATGGAAAGAAGTAGCTGGATTTAAGAGATGCTTACGAGATAGAATCGAAATGATTTGGTGACTTGGTTGGGTGTGGGGATCAGGTAGAGAGAGGAATCAAAGTGACTCCCAGGTTTCTGGCTCTGGGTGGTGGTGCCATTTACCAAGTGGAGGAGCAGGTGTGATAACTTCCACCTGATAACTTCTGATAACTTCCGTTTCAGACGAATTAGACTGAGACACAAATAAGGTGGTTATCCCCTCTCATTCATGGACTGCCTTATAAACCTGGCTCGCTACTAAGACACTTATTATCATTCTTGGTGACTTCACACCCCAAACCTTGACCTCTCAGTTCCTGGACTTCCTTGTTTCCAACAATCTTTTTCTCCACCCATTGAACCTGTCCACATGTGTGCTCACACCCTAGACCCTGTGTGTACCGAGAGCTGCACAACCTCCTATCTGTGTAGCTCACTCTCTCTCGTTCCCACTCCAGCAATCCTTCTGCCCCATCTATTAGTCAATAACCCCATTACCTCAATGTCCGTCACCCCCTTCATATCCCCACCTTCCCTCCTTCCCCAGCTTAGAGTCCATGGGTCCCCATGTCATTGCCGACTCGTAGTTATCCTCACTCCCTTGCCTTTCTGTGCTTCTATCATCACTCCCCAGGCAAGACCCTAACTTCAATTAAACCCAACTCTTCATGTGGCCCCTGTTCCAGAACACCAGGAGAATAATACCACTGGACCGGCTGGTTTCAGGTGCAACTTCTAGCCACAAAGATCAAGTGGGCACTCAGCATCTCTAAGAAATTCTACGTTTTCCTAAAACTTTAACTCTATTCTCCAAGATAACTATATCATACCTTCTCTTTCCCCAAACCTCCAGCCCCCATTCTCCTAATCACCCATTTCAGCCGAGAGCCAGGCATCCCGTGCCATTGGGCAATAGAAGCAGTAGGCAAGCACTAACTTATCCCCCACCACCAAGTCTGCAAGCACTAACTTATCCCCCACCACCAAGTCTGCAAGCACTAACTTATCCCCCACCACCAAGTCTGCAAGCACTAACTTATCCCCCACCACCAAGTCTGCAAGCACTAACTTATCCCCCACCACCAAGTCTGCCAGCACTAACTTATCCCCCACCACCAAGTCTGCAAGCACTAACTTATCCCCCACCACCAAGTCTGCCAGCACTAACTTATCCCCCACCACCAAGTCTGCAAGCACTAACTTATCCCCCACCACCAAGTCTGCCAGCACTAACTTATCCCCCACCACCAAGTCTGCAAGCACTAACTTATCCCCCACCACCAAATCTGCCAGCCTCCTGGCATGAGTGCCCCTTCACTCTGCCTTCTCCCGTATAACATGGATGAAGCATCCCTGCTCCTGCTACCCCCGCCCCCAACTGTATGTGGGCACTGGACGCCATCACCTCCACTGCATCACGATTCCTTTCTATAAATATAACCTATTAGGTTATCCTCTCTCTCTTTTTTTTTTTTATTTTCTAGTATTTGTTTATTTATTTTTGGCTGTGTCGGGTCTTGGTTGCAGCACATGGGCTTAGCTGCCCTGTGGCATGTGGGATCTTAGTTCCCCAACTGGGGATCGAACTCACGCCACCTACATTGGAAGGTGGATTCTTAACCCCTGCGCCACCAGGGAAGTCCTTCTCTCTTCTTTAAAATTCCCTCTTGACATCACGTCCTTCTCCAGCTACTACCCTGTTTACAAAAAAACCAAAATCCTCTAAAAGTTGTCTACACTCGACAGCTCCACTTCCTCACCACTTTAACCACTGCAGTCAGGACTGCTCTTGTCAAGGTCACGAATGGCCGACACATTGTCAGATCCACTGGTCATCCTCATCTTAACTCCGTCAGCAACATTTGGGTGTTGAGAGCTCCCTCCTTAAACACCATCTTCCCTTGGCTCCCGGGCAGCACCCTCTCCTGAATCCACCTCACTGACGGGTCTTTCTTGACCTCCATGGATTCCTCTTCCTCTTGCTGATCTCTGAACGCAGGGTGCCCCAGGGGCCAGTTCTCTACCCTCTTTTCTCCTCTATCTACACTTCCCCTCTGTGATCTTGTCCAGAATCATCCATAAAATCATCTATAAGCTGCTGGCGCTCACATTTTTAAGTTCAGACCTAACCACTCCCATGAGCGTTAGACTCACGCATCCAACTTCCCGCTGGTCACCCGAAATAGAACTCTTAATCCCGCAACAGAGGACAGATTTATGCTTCCTCTTGGTCTTCTCCACCTCGGAAGATGTCATTCCTGTCCACCCAGCTGCTCGATTCAAAGACCTAGATGTCTCTTTCCGCATAATCACATCCACACCGTTAGTGAGTCAAGTTGGATATAATTCCAAAATATGCTCAAAGTCCATTCCCTTCCTACCATCTCCAAGTGCCACCTCGCTGAACACTGGATACCTGGAGTTGGCTCCCTGCCCCCACTCTTGCTCCTCTTCAATTCCTCCTCCACGCGGCAGCCTGAGAGATCTTTCTATCATGTAAATCAGGCCAATTCACTCCCTTGCTTAAAACCCTCCAAGTGACTTCCCATCAGGGCCGTAAAACATGAAGATAAACTCTTTGCCATGCCCGCAAGTCCCTACCTGGTTAGGCCCTGGTTACCTCTCCAAACTCATCTTCCTAAGCCCTCCCCTCCCCTTCTCGCACGCACCCCACCACCACCACCACCCGGCTCTCCCCCGCCCACCCCCCACCCCCGCGCGTGCACACACACCAGCCTTCTCCCACCTCGGTGTCTTTGCTCTGACTTCTGCTGCCAGTGCTCTTCCCCAGAGCTTCACACAACTGCCTCCTTAGCATTCTCATCTCAAATCAACATCCTCTCCTCCAGGCGGCCCTTTGTGGCCCACCCACCCCCAATGA
Source organism: Delphinapterus leucas (assembly GCF_059928025.1). Classification (NCBI taxonomy): domain Eukaryota; kingdom Metazoa; phylum Chordata; class Mammalia; order Artiodactyla; family Monodontidae; genus Delphinapterus; species Delphinapterus leucas. Next base: position 162,802,063 of record NC_143129.1, on the reverse strand, counting down.
AACACACAGGCCACACAGACGCCCTCTACCATATGACCCCATTTTATCGTCTTCATGGCATTTACTAGTATATGAAATTTTCTTATTTGTTTACATGTTTATTCTCTGTATCATCCCACTAGGATGAGCTCCTTGAAAACAGGGACTCTGTCATGTTCACCCCTTTATCCACCAGCACCCAGAACAGTGCTTGACACATAGTAGGCACTCAGTAAAAATGCGTTGACCCACTGAGTGATCGGCACCCAGGTGGAGACGTCTAGCAAGCTGTTGGGTATAAGAGGGAAAAGCCGTGGCCAGGAGATATCAATTTGGGAGTTGTCAGCAAAACATCTACATATGAGGTAAGATTTTGCTCCAAAATTATGTCTGAGGTAGGAAAGATTTGTCTTATATTCCAGTCCTTACAAAGCCTCCTGAATTATGGGGCAGGATCTCAATTACTACGTTTTGAACAACAAAATACTCTTTGGGGAAAACTCGTTAGCCTGAAATAACCTCAATCAATGAAGTTTTGGATATGCATGGAGGTCGCTGGTAGAATCAGAAAAAAATGGAGGCAAGGACATTTCACACAGATTCAATCATTATTCCTAGGGGTATGACCTTATAATTTCAAGTATTCATCTTTTTAAGCAAGGCTTTCTAAAAAAAATCACTTCAAGAACAATAAAGAAATTGGTTATGTTGTGGAGACGACAAATACACACCTACCAGATGATTTTTTTTTTTTTTTAGTTTATGTAACCTAATATTATGCAATCAGGTTTTTGTGGCAAAGAATAAAGTTTCCAGCATCACACACAGATTCAGAAAGCACTATGACACAAATAACTTGGGCAAAAATAAAGTTTATGTGTTCTATAAAAGGTTAATGATAACAAACAAAAGCTCTAATGGTACTGACCCAGGTGTTAAAGAGAAATGTTAAAAGTTTAAATAAAATTGCTTCATAAAATATGAGGGGAGAAAAAAATAATGTATTACTACAATGTCTTATATAATATGTGATTTTTTTAACATATAGCAAACTAAGTTAATAAAGTACATCAGTACTTCAACCACACTAAAAGTTTATGTATTCAAATTAGGCTCCAAACTTTTTGGAGAGTCTCCTCATTGGGAATCTAGGGGATTGCTTTTAATTTGGTTTTTATCTTATATCTGGGCCTCTATGGTAGGTGGTAACTTAAGCCCTGAGACTGTCTAATACTGTACAGAGACTGTTTGGGGGAGAGATAAGAAGATGCCCTAGGGTGGAGGCTTAAAGACCAAATAGAGTGGGCCTGTGGGATAAACTGGTATCATATAAGCCAAGGGAAACAATGTCACAGAGGAGGAAGTTGATGTCACGGAAGCCAAGAGAAGTTTCTAGAAGAGTTTCTAGGAAGAGGAGAAAGTGATCATCAGTGCCAAACACTGTCATGGGTCAAATCACATAAAGACTGAAAAGTGTTCTTTGGATTAACAAAGATGGTCATTGGTACCCATGGAAGGAATATCTGTAGAGAATGGGGTGCAGAAACCAGGTCCCAACAAAGTGAGGGACAGTGAAGGTCAAGCAAATGGGGATAGCAAGAGCAGACAACTGGTTGGAAAATGGTGGCTGTGGGAACAATAGAAAATTAAAGGGAACTGGCTGCAAGAGAATGGGGGCAGTCAAGCAAGTTTTTTTTTTTTTTTTTTTTATAATGAGAGAGGCTTGGGAATATTTAGATGTGGTGAGATGAAACCAATAGAAGGGAAAGGAGGTCAAGTTCCCCAAGAAAGCCAGAGGGAATGGGGTGCAGAGCCCAGACGGAGGCTCAGACTTCAACAGGAAAAGTACAGTTCAGTTATTGTAACAGGAGGAGAGGAGGAAAGGGTGAGGCAGGTATGAGTCAACCCGCTCTCTAACCACAGTTACCCCAGCCCTCTCACTTCTCTCTCCCTCAACAACTGCCCATGTTTGTTGACCTCACGGGCACCGCCAGAGCTGAGCCTGTGACCCTCTCCTGCCTACATTCCCTTCCGTCTGTATCCAGCCTACATTCGGGCTCCACAGAATTCCTCCCACCACCCTCCTCTCACATGGGAGCTTCTAAATTGATGTCTAATATCATATGATATCACTTATATGTGGAATCTAAAACAAGGCTACAAATGAACTTATCTATAAAATTGAAACAGAGTTACAGATGTAGAAAATAAACTTATGGGGACTTCCCTGGTGGTCCAATGGTTAAGAATCTGCCTTCTGATTCAGGGGACACGTAAATCCCTGATCAGGGAACTAAGATCCCACATGCCATGGGGCAACTAAGCCCAGGCACTCTAGAGCCCACGCACCACAACTAGAGAGTCTGCACACTGCAATGAAAGATCCCACCTGCCGCAAACAAGAACCAATGCAGCTAAATAAATAGTTTTTAAAATAAATAAATAATTTTTTAAAAAAGAAAATAGAAGCCTTTTAGATAGCCTCATCCACCAGAGGGCAGACAGCAGAAGCAAGAAGAACTATAATCCTGCAGCCTGTGGAACAAAAACCACATTCATAGAAAGATAGACAAGATGAAAAGGCAGAGGGCTATGTACCACATGAAGGAACAAGATAAAAGCCCAGAAAAACAACTAAATGAAGTGGAGATAGGAAACCTTCCAGAAAAAGAATTCAGAATAATGATAGTGAAGATGATCCAGGACCTCGGAAAAAGAATGGAGGCAAAGATCTGGAAGATGCAAGAAATGTTTAACAAAGATCTAGAAGAATTAAAGAACAAATTAATGCACAGAAATCTCTGGCATTCCTATATACTAATGATGAAAAATCTGAAAGTGAAATCAAGAAAACACTCCCATTTACCATTGCAACAAAAAGAATAAAATATCTAGGAATAAACCTACCTAAGGAGACAAAAGACCTGTATGCAGAAAATTATAAGACACTGATGAAAGAAATTAAAGATGATACAAATAGATGGAGAGATATACCATGTTTTTGGATTGGAAGAATCAACATTGTGAAAATGACTCTACTACCCAAAGCAATCTATAGATTCAATGCAATCCCTATCAACCTACCACTGGCATTTTTCACAGGACTAGAACAAAAAATTTCACAATTTGTATGGAAACACAAAAGACCCCGAATAGCCAAAGCAATCTTGAGAACGAAAAACGGAGCTGGAGGAATCAGGCTCCCTGACTTCAGACTATACTACAAAGCTACAGTAATCAAGACAGTATGGTACTGGCACAAAAACAGAAAGATAGATCAATGGAACAGGATAGAAAGCCCAGAGATACACCCACGCACATATGGACACCTTATCTTTGATAAAGGTGGCAGGAATGTACAGTGGAGAAAGGACACCCTCTTCAATAAGTGGTGCTGGGAAAACTGGACAGGTACATGTAAAAGTATGAGATTAGATCACTCCCTAACACCATACAAAAAAATAAGCTCAAAATGGATTAGAGACCTAAATGTAAGGCCAGAAACTATCAAACTCTTAGAGGAAAACATAGGCAGAACACTCTATGACATAAATCACAGCAAGATCCTTTCTGACCCTCCTCCTAGAGAAATGGAAATAAAAACAAAAATAAACAAATGGGACCTAATGAAACTTCAAATCTTTTGCACAGCAAAGGAAACCATAAACAAGACCAAAAGACAACCCTCAGAATGGGAGAAAATATTTGCAAATAAAGCAACTGACAAAGGATTAATCTCCAAAATTTACAAGCAGCTCATGCAGCTCAATAACAAAAATCAAACAACCCAATCCAAGAATGGGCAGGAGACCTAAATAGACATTTCTCCAAAGAAGATATACAGACTGCCAACAAACACATGAAAGAATGCTCAACATCATTAATCATTAGAGAAATGCAAATCAAAACTACAATGAGATATCATCTCACACCAGTCAGAATGGCCATCATCAAAAAATCTAGAAACAATAAATCCTGGAGAGGGTGTGGAGAAAAAGGAACCCTCTTGCACTGTTGGTGGGAATGTAAATTGATACAGCCACTATGGAGAACAGTATGGAGGTTCCTTGAAAAACTACAAATAGAACTACCATATGACCCAGCAATCCCACTACTGGGCATACACCCTGAGAAAACCAAAATTCAAAAAGAGTCATGTACCAAAATGTTCATTGCAGCTCTATTTACAATAGCCCGGAGATGGAAACAACCTAAGTGCCCATCATCGGATGAATGGATAAAGAAGATGTGGCACATATATACAATGGAATATTACTCAGCCATAAAAAGAAACGAAATTGAGCTATTTGTAATGAGGTGGATAGACCTACAGTCTGTCATACAGAGTGAAGTAAGTCAGAAAGTAAAAGACAAATACTGTATGCTAACACATATATATGGAATTTAAGAAAAAAAAATGTCATGAAGAACCTAGGGGTAAGACAGGAATAAAGACACAGACCTACTGGAGAACAGACTTGAGGATATGGGGAGGGGGAAGGGTGAACTGTGACAGGGCGAGAGAGAGGCATGGACATATATACACTAACAGACGTAAGGTAGATAGCTAGTGGGAAGCAACCGCATGGCACAGGGATATCAGCTCGGTGCTTTGTGACCGCCTGGGGGGGTGGGATAGGGAGGGTGGGAGGGAGGGAGACGCAAGAGGGAAGAGATATGGGAACATATGTATATGTATAACTGATTCACTTTGTTATAAAGTAGAAACTAACACACCATTGTAAAGCAATAATACCCCAATAAAGATGTTAAACAAACAAAAGAAAAAGAATTAAAGAAGAAATGAACAGAGATGAACAATACAATAACTAAAATGAAAAATACACTAAAAGGAATACACTAGCAGAATAACTGAGGCAGAAGAACGGATTAGAGACCTGGAAGACAGAATGGTGGAATTCACTGCCACAGAGCAGAATAAAGAAAAAACAATGAAAGGAAATGAAGACAGCCTAAGAGACCTCTGGGACAACACTAAACACAACAACATTTGCATTATAGAGGTCCCAGAAGGAGAAGAGAGAGAGAAAGGACCCGAGAAAATATTTGAAGAGATTATAGTCGAAAACGTCGCTAACATGGGAAAGGAAATAGTCACCCAAGTACAGGAAGTACAGAGAGGCCCAAGCAGGATAAACCCAAGGGGAAACACACTGAGACACAGAGTAATCAAACTGACAAAAATTACAGACAAAGAAAAATTTTTGAAAGCAACAAGGAAAAAATGGCAAATAACATAAAAGGGAACTCTCATAAGGTTAACAGCTGATTTCTCAGCAGAAATTTTACAAACCAGAAGGGAATGGCATGATATATTTAAAGCGATGAAAGGGAAGAACCTACAACCAAGATTACTCTACCCGGCAAGGATCTCATTCAGATTTGATGGAGAAATCAAAAGCTTTACAGACAAGTAAAAGCTAAGAGAATTCAGCACCACCAAACCAGCTCTACAGCAAATGCTAAAGGAACTTCTCTAAGTGGGAAACACAAGAGAAGAAAAGGACCTACAAAAACAAACCCATAACAATTAAGAAAATGGTAATAGGAACATACCTATCGATAATTACCTTAAATGTCAATGGATTAAATGCTCCAACCAAAAGACACAGGCTCACTGAATGGATCAAAAACAAGACCCATATATATGCTGTCTACAAGAGACACAATTCAGACCTAGGGACACATACAGACTGAAAGTAAGGGGATGGAAAAAGATATTCCATGCAAACGGAAATCAAAAGAAAGCTGGAGTAGCAATACTCATACCAGATAAAATAGACTTTAAAATAAAGAATGTTACAAGAGACAAGGAAGGACACTATATAATGATCAAGGGATCAATCCAAGAAGAAAATATAACAATTATAAATATATATGCACCCAACATAGGAGCACCTCAATACATAAGGCAACTGCTAACAGCTATAAAACAGGAAATCGACAGTAACACAATAATAGTGGGGGACTTTAACACCTCACTTACACCAATGGACAGATCATACAAACAGAAAATTAGTAAGGAAATGCAAGCTTTAAATGACACAATAGACCAGATAGATTTAATTGATATTTATGACATTCCATCCAAAAACAGCAGGTTACACTTTCTTCTCAAATGTACATGGAACATTCTCCAGGATAGAACACATCTTGGGTCACAGATCAAGCCTCAGTAAACTTAAGGAAGTTGAAATCATATCAAGCATCTTTTCTGACCACAATGCTATGAGATTAGAAATCAATTACAGGGAAAAAATGTAAAAAACACAAACACATGGAGGCTAAACAATATGTTACTAAATAACCAAGAGATCACTGAAGAAATCAAAGAGGAAATCAAAAATACCTAGAGACAAATTATAAAGAAAACACAATGATCCAAAACCTATGGGATGCAGCAAAAGCAGTTCTAAGAGGGAAGTTTATAGCTATACAAGCCTATCTCAAGAAACAAGAAAAATCTTAAATAAACAATCTAACCTTACACCTAAAGGAACTAGAGAAAGAAGAACAAACAAAACCCAAAGTTAGTAGAAGGAAAGAAATCATAAAAATCAGAGCAGAAGTAAATGAAATAGAAACAAAGAAAACAATAACAAAGATCAATAAAACTACAGGCTGGTTCTTCGAGAAGATAAACAAAATTGATAAACCATTAGCCAGACTCATCAAGAAAAAGAGGGAGACGACTCAAATCAATAAAATTAGAAATGAAAAAGGAGAAGTTACAACAGACACCGCAGAAATACAAAGCATCCCAAGAGACTACTACAAGCAACTCTATGCCAATAAAATGGACAACCTGGAAGAAATGAACAAATTCTTAGAAACGTATAACCTTCCAAGACTGAACCAGGAAGAAATAGAAAATATGAACAGACCGATCACAAGTAATGAAATTGATACTGTGATTAAAAATCTTCCAGCAAACAAAAGTCCAGGACCAGATGGCTTCACAGGTGAATTCTATCAAACAATTAGAGAAGAGCTAACACCCATCCTCCTCAAACTCTTCCAAAAAATTACAGAGGAAAGAACACTCTCAAACTCATTCTATGAGGCCACCATCACCCTGATACCAAAACCAGACAAAGGTACTACAAAAAAGGAAAATTCCAGACCAATAAAACTGATGAACATAGATACAAAAATCATCAACAAAATACTAGCAAACAGAATCCAACAACACATTAAAAGAATCATACACCATGATCAAGTGGGATTTATCCCAGGGATGCAAGGATTCTTCAATATATGCAAATCAATCAATGCGACACACCATATTAACAAACTGAAGAAGAAAAACCATATGATCATCTCAATAGATGCAGAAAAAGCTTTTGACAAAATTCAACACCCATTTATGATAAAAACTCTCCAGAAAGCGGGCATAGAGGGAAGCTACCTCAACGTAGTAAAGGCCATGTACAACAAACCCACAGCAAACATCATTCTCAATGGTGAAAAACTGAAAGCATTTCCTCTAAGATCAGGAACAATACAAGGATGTCCACTCTCACCACTATTATTCAACATAGTTTTGGAAGTCCTGGCCACAGCAATCAGAAAAGAAAAAGAAATAAAAGGAATACAAACTGGAAAAGAAGAAGTAAAACTGTCACTGTTTGCAGATGACATGATACTGTATATAGAGAATCCTAAAGATGCCACCAGAAAACTACTAGAGCTAATCAATGAATTTGGCAAAGTTGCATGATACAAAATTAATGCACAGAAATCCCTTGCATTCCTATACACTAATGATGAAAAATCTGAAAGAAATATTAAGGAAGCACTCCCATTTACAATTGCAACAAAAAGAATAAACTACCTAGGAATAAACCTACCTAGGGAGACAAAAGACCTGTATGCAGAAAACTATAAGACACTGATGAAAGAAATTAAAGTTGATACAAACAGATGGAGAGATATACCATGTTCTTGGATTGGAAGAATGAATATTGTGAGAATGACTATACTACCCAGAGCAATCTACAGATTCAATGCAATCCCTATCAAATTACCAATGGCATTTTTTACAGAACTAGAACAAAAAAATCTTAAAATTTGTATGGAGACACAAAAGACCCCGAATAGCCAAAGCAGTTTTGAGGGGAAAAAAATGGAGCTGGAGGAATCAGACTCCCTGACTTCAGACTATACTACAAAGCTACAGTAATCAAGACAGTATGGTACTGGCACAAAAATAGAAATATAGATCAATGGAACAGGATAGAAAGCCCAGAGATAAACCCACGCACCTATGGTCAACTAATCTATGACAAAGGAGGCAAGGATATATAATGGAGAAAAGACAGTCTCTTCAATAAGTGGTGCTGGGAAAACTGGACAGCTACATGTAAAAGAATGAAATTAGAACACTCCCAAACACCATACACAAAAATAAACTCAGCATTGATTAGAGACCTAAATGTAAGAAAGGATACTATGAAACTCTTAGAGGAAAACATAGGAAGAACACTCTTTGACATAAATCACAGCAAGATCTTTTTTGATCCACCTCCTAGAGTAATGGAAATGAAAACAAAAATAAACAAATGGGACCTAATGAAACTTAAAAGCTTTTGCACAGCAAAGGAGACTACAAACAAAATGAGAAGACAACCCTCAGAATGGTAGAAAATATTTGCAAACAAATCAACAGACAAAGGATTAATCTCCAAAATATATAAAACACTCATGCAGTTCAATATTAAAAAAACAAACAACCCAATCAAAAAATGGGCAGAAGACCTAAACAGACATTTCTCCAAAGAAGACATACAGATGGCCAAGAAGCACATGAAAAGCTGCTCAACATCACTAATTATTAGAGAAATGCAAATCAAAACTACAATGAGGGATCACCTCACACCAGTTAGAATGGGCAGCATCAGAAAATCTACAAACGATAAATGCTGGAGAGGGTGTGGAGAAAAGGGAACCCTCTAGCACTGTTGGTGGGAATGTAAGTTGATACAGCCACTATGGAGAACAGTATGGAGGTTCCTTAAAAAACTAAAAATAGAATTGCCATATGACCCAGCAATCTCACTACTGGGCATATACCCAGAGAAAACCATAATTCAAAAAGACACATACTCCCCAGTGTTCATTGCAGCACTATTTACAACAGCCAGGTCATGGAAGCAACCTAAATGCCCATCGACAGACGAATGGATAAAGATGTGGTACATATATACAATGGAATACTACTCAGTGATAAAAAGGAATGAAATTGGGTCATTTGTAGAGACATGGATGGATCTAGAGACTGTCATACAGAGTGAAATGTCAGAAAGAGAAAAACACAGATCCTATATTAACGCATATATGTGGAACCTAGAAAACTGGTACAGATGAACTGGTTTGCAGGGCAGAAATAGTGACACAGATGTAGAAAACAAATGTATGGACACAAAGGGGGGAAAGTGGTGAAGGGGTGTGGTGTGATGAACTGGGAGATTGGGATTGATATATATACACGAATATGTATAAAATGGATAACTAATAAGAACCTGCTGTATAAAAAAATAAATAAAATTCTAAAAAAAATAAAGAAAATAAACTTATGGTTAACTGGGGGGCACGGGGAGGAGAGGGATACATTGGAAGATTGGGATTGACACATACACACTACTATATATAAAATAGACCAGGTGTCCCCAACCCTCACACTACCAGTCTGTGGCCTGTTAGGAAACGGGCCGCACAGCAGGAGGTGAAGCTTCATCTGTACTTACAGCCGCTCCCCATTGCTCGCATTACTGCCTGAGCTCCACCTCCTGTCAGATCATCGGTAGCATTAGATTCTCATAGGAATGCAAACCCTACTGTGAACTGCGCAGGCGTGGGATCTAGGTTGCGCACTCCTTATGAGAATCTAATGCTTGATGATCTGAGGTGGAGCTGAGGCAGTGATGCTAGCACTGGGGAGCGGCTGCAAATACAGATTATCATTAGCAGAGAGGTTTGACTGCACAGAGACCATAATAAATCAATTGCTTGCAGACTCATATCAAAACCCTATCAGTTGGTGGCAAGTGACAATTAAGCTGCATCTTATGGAGTAGACTGGACATAAGCAACACACTTTGGGTGTCACTGTCTCCCATCGCCCCCAGACGGGACCATCTAGTTGCAGGAAAACAAGCTCAGAGCTCCCACTGATTCTGCATTATGGTGAGTTGTATAATTATTTCATTATATATTACAATGTAGTAATAATAGAAATAAAGTGCACAATAAATGTAATGTGCTTGAATCATCCCGAAAGCACCCCCACCCCCACCCTGGTCCATGGAGAAATTGTCTTCCACGAAACCAGTCCCTGGTGCCAAAAATGTTGGGGACCGCTGAAATAGATAACTAATACGGACCTACTCTATAGCACAGGGAACTCTACTCAATACTCTATAATGGCCTATATGGGAAAAGAATCTTAAAAAGAGTGGATATATGTATTTGTATAACAGATTCACTTTGTTGTACACCTGAAACTAACACAACATTGTAAATCAATTATACCCCCCCCCAAATTTTTTAAATAAAATAAATTGATGTCTGCCCTCCCTACTAGAGGGCAAGCTCTCCGAGGGCAGGAACAGAATATGCCTGGCTTGCCAATGTATCCTCAGGCCCTACACCACACCTGATATACCGTCAAGGGGTAAGAAATATTTGCTGAGATAAAACTGGAATGAAGTGCCATCGTACTAATACCCCCATTGTCCCTCTGCCCCTCCTGTTTGTTTTCCCACCTCTACACCCTGTGATGGGCTCTGCTGGTGTGAATCAAGCCAGCAGCATGAGGCCACTGCAAATTCATGTTCTCCAGTCCAATCTGACTGTCCTCATTCTTCCCTGCTTCGGTCTCTCTGCTGTTGTTCATGCTGGTAGGCTTCTCAACTTTCTCTACTCTCCTTCTAGCCAGTTCCATCTTGTTTTCATTCTACCTCTCCAAGAAATAAAGGCTGCCTGAGAAGAACGCTCTCCCGTCTACAGCCACCAGACCTATAGACCAACCGTATCCACACGGGTCCTCCTCCTTTCCCCCAGCACAGAAAAAGGCGTGAGCCTGCTCCAGCCAAGGCTCTAATCTGCCCCTCACCCCATGCTCAGATGCCCTCCCTCGCCACCCCCTTACTCTCTCCCGTTTCTTCAACCTCTGCTTCTCTCCAGGCTCTCCCAGCATCCAAACATGCTCACCTCTCTCCATCCAAAAAACAAAAACAAAATCCTTCCTTGACCCCCGTCTCCCGCAGCTACCTCCTCATCTCTCTCCTGGCTCTCACAACTGTGCCTCCTGAGTCAGAGGTCTTGGTCTTCATGTACTGACTCGATGTCCTCACCTCCCACTCACTCCCACCAGCTGTGAGCCAGTCTCTGCCCCAGCACTCAGACTTGTCCTTGCCAAGCACACCTAAGAGTCTTTTGCTGCTAAAGCCCAGCAGGGGTTCACAGTCCTCATCTTAAACCATGAGTCATCTTACAGGTTAAACAGCCTTCCTTCTTGAGCCTCTTCCCCTATGTGTCTTGTGCACCCAGGATTCTCCCCTCCCTCTAAACTGGGGTGCTAAAGGTATAATAGGGAAGAACATTTTGTATTCTATTACAAGTTAATCACTAAAGGGATGTTGCCTATAAGCTTAAATTATACATAATGGCCCATCTCTGGGAACCCTGTTACCCAAGTAATGAGCATTAAGCTAAAATACCTTTGTTTAGCTCACAGGAAACATCCTGGCCAGGCCCACCTGTGAATGACTGCAGGGAGGAAGAAATTAACACATCCCCTACGGTGGCTGATGGGAACCAGGAAGTGTTTGACTTTTCTCCTTCCCCTTCTGGTATAAAAGAAGCCTGAGCTCTAACTCAAGCAAGATGGTTCTTTGGGGCATGAGCCCACCATCTTCCTCAGTTTGCTGGCTTTCTGAAAAAAGTCGTTATCCCTTGCCCCAACAACTCTCAATTATTGGCCTGCGTGGAGCGAGCAGTATGAGCTTAGACTCGGTAACAAAAGCGACTATCAACATATGCATCCTGGCCCCCTGACCTCAGAGTGCTCCAAGTGGGGCCATTCAGGTGTCTTCTCCGGGTTACTTGAATCCTTCCTAAAGGAAGCATGTAGCAGCAAAACCTGGGGAGGTGTGTGCTCAGGTTGCTGCAGGCCATGAGCAAAAGCCTTGTGCAGGGGCTTCCCTGGTGGCGCAGTGGTTAAGAATCCGCCTGCCAGTGCTGGGGACACGGGTTCTAGCCCTGGTCTGGGAAGATCCCACATGCCGCGGAGCAAGTAAGCCCGTGCGCCGCAACTACTGAGCCTGCGCTCTAGAGCTCACGAGCCACAACTACTGAGGCTGCATGCCACAACTACTGAAGCCCACACACCTAGAGCCTGTGCTCCGCAACAAGAGAAGCCACCGCAGTGAGAAGCCCACGCACTGCAACAAAGAGCAGCCCCCGCTCGCCACAACTAGAGAAAGCCCACGCACAACAACAAAGACGCAATGCAACCAAAAATAAATAATAAATAAATTTTAAAAATTAAAAAAAAAATCCTTGTTGCAGAAGCCCGTCCGTACGAGGAGAGAGGAAGCCAGCAGTCCCGGAGGAGCAGAGGGAGGCAAGCAGGAGAGACATCCTAGAAAGCAGACCTGACTTGGGCCAGGTGCTGGTGGGGTCCCAAGGTACCCCTGCCCTTCCCACGTTTCTGCAAACCAATCAATTCCCCTTTGTGCCCAAACTAACTCAAGGTGGGTTTCTGTCATTTGCAATCCAGGGTGCCGACTAATACACCCAGGCTTCTAGGACACCACTCTTCCAGCTTTCCTGCTATTCCAGCCACTCCCCCTCAATCTCCTTCACCTGCCCACTTGGTTGGGGAGGTCCTCAGGGCTCTGTCCCAGGCCATCCATCCGCAATCCTCAGCCCTCCCTGGGTGAACTCGTCCTCCCCCATGGCCTTCATTACCATCTGGACACCACTGACTCCCAAACCCATATTTCCATCCCCTTTTTCTTTTTCCTTCATTTTTTTAATTGTGATAAAATATATACAAAATGAAATTACCATTTTAATCATTTTAAGTGTAAAACTGAATAGTGTTAATTACATTCACAAGGTGTACAACCGTCACTACTATTTCCAGAACTTTTTCATCACTTCTGAAAAAAAGTCTATACCCATTAAACACTAACCCCCACCCACCCTTCCACCTAGCCCCTGGTAACCTCTGACAACTTACTGTCTCTATGAATTCACCTATTCTAGATATTTCATATAAGTGAAATTATACGATATTTGTCCTTTGTGTCTGGTGTATTTCACTTAGCATAATGTTTTCAAGATTCATCCATGTTGTAGCATGTATCAGAACTTGATTCCTTTTTATGGCTAAATAATATTCTATTGTATGGATAGACTACATTTTGTTCATCCATTCTTCCTTTGATGGACATTCAGGTTGTTTTCAAACGCTGGCTATTGTGAACAGTGCTGCTATGAACATTCATGCACAGGTATTTGAGTCCCTGTTCCCAGATATTTCAGGTATACACCTAGGCGGGAACTTGCTGGGTCAAGTGGTAATTCTATGCTTAACTTTCTGAGTAACCACCAAGCTGTTTTCTTCAGCGGCTGCACCGTTTTGCATTTGCACTAGCAAAGCACGAGAGTTCCCAGTGTTCTTCTCTTTCCCGAGGCCCAGACAACTGCCTCCGGACATCCACATGCGTGTTGTCCCACAGGGAGCTCAGACCACCTGGCAGGGCATTTGGATGCAGAGGACAGTTTGGCTGTACAGAAACAACCATTCCTGAGCCACGCCCCAGCCCTGAGGACCTGGGAGAGGCCATGTGTTGGGCTTCCGGTGAGGCTCAGGGATGGAGAGGCAAACGGGGCAAAACTGTCTTCTACATGCTTGCATTGCAAGAAAGGGTTTTTACAGCCATGTCAGAACATCCCGATGGCCCCTGTCAAAGTGGCTGCAAGGGAATATCATTTACAAACACAAGTATCATTTAGCAAACTCCAGGCACAAGCCCCCCCACCACCATTTTCTTCTTCCCCATCCTGTCTGTTCCTCTTGTGCTCCCAGCTCAGCTAATGGCGAACCACCTACACAGGTGCCAAGATCATGACCTCCCCAGTTCGCAGGAACAGTGAGTTCAGGAAACACAGTCCTGCAGCCCAGACCCAGTCCAGGCTCTAGTCCCCGGTGCCCAGTGCCCATCACCTAGTTGGCCCAGGACCAAGGCTCCAGAACCTCCCACACCGCAGGTGGCTGGTTGGCTTCAGGCATATTGCACACGCCGCACCCCAGGCTGGCTTCTCTGGCCACCCTGATGCCCAAGCAAAGAGCTTCCTCCCATCCAGAAGGACAGCAGTGGCTGGATGAGGACAGACAGACTCAGCCAGACACACAGCCCACCTGACCCTTGAATTCCAGGGATTTGGGCCTGGTGGCACGAAGAAAGGGAGACAGACAAGGCTCGGTCAGTAAAGGCTTCCTGGAGGAGGGCAGGCAGTCAGGGAGAGACTTCTGGAGGGTTGGAGGGTGGGAGGCTAAGCTGGAAGGGGCTGATTAAACAGCTGCTATGTGCTGGCCTGGGACAGGAGCTTACTGTGCTTGAGGGTGCCATTCGCTCATTTGGTGAGTACTTTTGTCCACAAAGCGCCAGGCACTGTTTCAGGCATTGGGAATACACTAGTGGACGCAACAGACAAAGATGACTGTAGATTCTAGTGATGGGGAGACAATTAACAAGAAGCATAAGCAAAATATAAAATACGCTACATGATTCTAGTGCTAAGGAGAAAGATAAAGCAGGAAGGGGTGGAAGGAGCCCGGGGACGGGAACTGCAATTTGAATGGGGAGGCCAGGCAAGGTGAGGGGGCAAGCCAGGCAGAGGTTTGGGGGAAAGTGTGTCGGCTAGAAGGAAGGGCAAGTTCACAGGTGCTGAGGCTACGGAAGACCCAGTGTGGACCCAGGACAGCAAGGAAGTCAATGAGGCAGAGTAGGGGGAGAGTCAAGAGGTGTGGAATATGAGGCCAGAGCACACTGGTGAGGCTGAGAAGGACCAGCTCACATAGGGTCCTAAAAGCCATCCTGATGCCTTTGGCTGTCACTATGAGTGAGCAGGAAGCCTGTGGAGCATTTCTAGCAATAGATAGATAGGGCAAGGAATAAAGCAGGGTGACCAGCTGTAAGGCTATTGCAGTGATGCAGGAAAGAAATGATTCGTGACTTTAATGTTACCAGAATAACACTAATGGAGTCAGTGAGTAGTGTCCGGATTCTGAAAATAATCTGAAAGTAGAGACAAAATAATTCAGTGACATTGAAAGTATGGGCTCTTTGAGCCCAAGCCGCCCGTTCTCCTTGCTCAGACCTTGCAATAAACCTTTCTCTGCTCCAAAGTCAAGAAAGAAAGAGAGGAGAGAGAGAGAGAGAGAGAGAGAGAGAGAGAGAGAGGGAGGGAGAAAGGAAGAAATAGAGAGAGAAAGAAAGAGAGAGAGAGAGAAAGGAAGGAAGGAAGGGAGGGAGGGAGGAAAGAAGAAAGGAGAGACAGAGAGAAAGAAAAAGAAAGAAAGAAAGAGAGAGTGAAAAAGAAAGAACGGAAGGAAGGAAGAAAGAAAGAAAGAAAGAAAGAGAAAGGAAGGAAGGAAGAAAGAGTGGAAGGAAGGAAGGGAGGAAATAGAAAAGAAAGGGAAAGAAAAGAAGAGAAGAGAAAAGAAAAATGATTCACTGCCATTGAATGTGAGGTATGAGAAAAATGAGTCAACATGACTCTGTATGGGGCCTGAACAGGTAGATGAGTAACACTGCTGTTTACTCCGGGAGTACACGAGTAGAGAAGGTGGAGAGGAATCTAAGGAGTAGGTTGCTAGATAGAATACAGGACACCCAGTGAAATTCCAATTTCAGATAAAAAACAACAAATTTTTTTTTTTAGTTTTAAGTATGTCTCATGGACTATGTGAAACTTAAATTTAACTGAGTGTCCTGGGTTTGGTTTTTCGTTTTTGCTTTTGTTTTGCTTCATTTCTAAATCTGGCAATCCTATTAAGAAGATGAATTTGGGACGTGAGAAGTTTGCGATACCTGCTAGACGTCCTGAGGGATAGGTTGAGTGGCAGCTGCATACAGGGGTCTGGAGTTCAGGTAAAAGGTCTGGGCTGGAGATAAGTATTTAGGAGTTGTCAGCCTAACTTTGATATTTTGAACCCTGAGAGGGATGGCATTACCAAGGGAGTGAGTGAGGACAGAGAAGGAGTCCTAGGACTAAGCCCCCGGGCACCCCAATATTTAGAGGTCAGGGAGATCAGGGGGAACCAGCAAAGGAGACCTAGAAAGAAAGACCAGAAAAGAAGGTGAAAAGTCAGGGGATGTGATGTGTTGGCCGCCAAACGCTGCTGGGAGTGCAGGGAAAGATAAGGGTTGAAACTTGACTGTGGGATTTAGCTGCGGGAACCTTGGCAAGAGAGGTGTAGGTGGACTATATGGAGCAAAAGCCTGATTAGAGTTCCAGAGAGAAAGTAAAAGGAAGCGAGGAATCAAGACAACTCATCCGAGAAGTTTTGCTATAAAGGAATGGAAAGAAACGAGGCAGATGCTGGAAGATGTGGGGTCAAGGGGCTTTTGTTTGTTAAGATAGAGAAATACCAGAGTATCTATTGTCATGGGAAAGACCCGGTAAAGAGCAAAAGGGTGGGACTTCCCTGGTGGTCCAGTGGTTGGGAGTCCACCTGCCAATGCAGGGGACACGGGTTCGAGCCCTGGTCCGAGAAGATCCCACATACCGCGGAACAACTAAGCCCGTGTGCCACAACTACTGAGCCCGCGCGCCTAGAGCCTGTGCTCCGCAACAAAGAGAAGACACCGCTGAGAAGCCCGCGCACCGCAACAAAGAGTAGCCCCCACTCGCCGCAACTAGAGAAAGCCCACGCACCGCAACGAAGACCCAATGCAGCCAAAAAATAAATAAATAAATTTTAAAAATAAAAAAACAATTTTTTAAAAGAGCAAAAGGGTGATGACATGGCGTGAGGTCTGGGGGTGGTGAGAAGGGGTGGGATCCCAGGACACATGTAGAATGACTGAATCCTGACTTCAACTCAGAAAAGTCCTGGATTACCTCTATCTGAGGATACAGCTGGGCAGAAGTTCCAGGTCCCTTGGGATGTCTTGGAAGGAAAGCAACATTCTAGCCCAGATCCTGGGGCATCTCTTCCTACCCACAGCCCCAGACACACTGCAGCAGGACTGGAAAGGCCCCATGCTTCCGCCAACCTGCTTTCCAGAGGATTCTGCCTGCCCCATCTCTGTGCTCAAAGGTAGAAAGGGCCTTCAGGCCCAGGAGAGGGCCCAGGTCCCTGCCGTGTGTGCACACACACACACACACACAAACACAAGAAAATCCCAGCAGGAGAGGGAAGCCCTTGCCCGAGGCCTGGGCAGAGTTTCAGACACAGGGGCTCTTGCTTGGGAGCAAGACCAGCTGGGCCAAGGTCTGAGCAGGAAGAACACAGTGGCAGGCTTCAGGCCTGCAGCCCCAGAGAGCAGGTGCAGGCCCTGAAGGGAGTGGGATGGCCGGGGCATCTGCTAAGCCCTGGTGCAACACAGTCCTGCCCTGAGGCGGGAGGATGGCCTAGATGGCCTCCCACATACTCGCCTGCTCAGGAAGCAGAAACTCGGAGTGGGCCAACAGGGCCTGGGGGTCCTCAGAGCCTTTTCCTGGAATGGGGACTCTTCCAGCTCACTCCAGAAAAAGCAAAGGCCGGTTGTTGGGGGCGCTGCCTGATGTCAGGAATGAGTGGTGGCATCTGGCAAGGTCGGAGTGATAGGGAAACCGTGTACCTCAGATTGGGACTTGTGAACCCACGTGCCGGGACTCGAACCCGGACAAAACCCACAGTCTTCCAACTGAGATCACACACCTGGTTTCAGGACTTAATGAAGCTCAGGTTTTTGATGTCTCATGGCAGAAAGAATTCAGTGAGAGACAAAGTGATCGGTAAGAAGTGGATTTATTTAGAGAGAAACACACTCCACAGAGTGTGGGCCATCTCAGAAAGGGAGAAAGGCCTCAGGGTATGCGGGTGTCAGTTTTTATAGGGGTGGGTGATTTCATAGGCTAATGAGTGGGAGGAGTATTCCAGCTATTACAGGAAGGGGCGGGGATCTCCAGGAATTGGGCCACCGCCTACTTTTTGATCCTTATGGTCGGCCTTGGAGCTGTCATGGCGCCTGTGGGTGTGTCATTTAGTGTGCTGACGTGTTACAGTGAGCGTATACTGAGGCTCGAGGTCTAGTGGAAGTAGACTTGTCCGCCATCTTGGACCCATTTGGTTCTAATCAGTTTATGTCATGGCCTCAGGCTATGTCATTCTTTCACATGTTGTGCCCTGCCCCCTCCCCTCCTGTTTCACTAGGACCTGGGCAATCAAATCACCTGGTAACCAGAGCACATTCACCCAACCACGCACACAGCCTGACATGCACACAACCTCACAAAACCCTAGCAGCCACTTCCACGAGCATGCACATTCACAGCCACACACACCAACCATACACACCTACGCCTCATGCTACCCCCTCGACCCCCAGCTACCCCACCCCACACGGTAACAGACAGTCCTCACACACAACCTTATGCGCGCCCAACTTTTACTTTACAAATAGGAACTGATGTCTACAACCAGTGAGCTCCCTACTCTCCTGGAAATAATTTCAAAGACTGTTCTGAAGAGTGACTGCTGAGGAAGTGGGTGAGGTCTCTTCAGGTGGGGTGACCAGGGCATACCCCTGTGAGAAGGTGAGACGTGAATAAGGACGAAGAACCTGCCAGCTGAAGCGCAGTCCAGGCAAAGGGAACAGCAAATGCAAAGCCCAGAAGGCGGGACTCAACATGGACTGAACATGCTGTTTGGGGAACAGAAAGCAGGCCAGTGTGACTGGGGAGCAGTGATCAAGGGGACGTGTGATGGGAGGTGAGGCAGGACTAGGTCACTTGGGGTTCTGTAGGGCAATGTCAGGAGAGTGGGTGCCAGGATAAAAGTAAAGGTAAGTCACTGTAAACTTTTAATAGGCGAGGGACATGATCTGATTTACATCATTAAAGCACTAGTTTAGCTAGAAGGAACCATGGGAGGAAAACTTTTTCCAGTTGTCAGAGGGGGGGAAGACATTTCTAATTATGACCAATCCCAGAGGCCATAAAAGATAAGATTGATACACTTGACTACGTAAAAAAATGTTTAATTCTGCAAAGCAAAAACCCCATAAGCAAAGTCAAAATACAAGTGTCAAACTTGGAGGGGAGGGTGAAATCCTTGTTATTTGCATCATAGACACAGGATATATTTCTTTAATATGTAAAGAGCCCCTAAGAAATCAATAATTTTAAAAAGGCAACCACCCAACAGAAAAATGGGCAAAAGCAAAAGACAGTTCACAGAAAAAGAAACACAAGTGGCCCTTAAGCGTATGAAAATATGCTGATTCTCGCTTGTAATAAAAGAAATGCAAAATAAAATATAATGAGATACCACTGGCAAAGATAAGGTTTGCTAATGCTCTATATTGGCAAGAATATGGGGAAACACACACTTTATGTCTGATGGTAGCATAAACTGATACATCTATGGAGGGGATTTGGCAATATCTATCAAAACTTTAAATGAGCATACTTTAACCCCAAAATTCCACTTCTAAGAATATATCTTATAGATACAATTAAAAAAAATGTGTTCAGTGATACTTATCCAAGTGTATTTCTTGCAATGATGTTTACAACAGAAAGAAATACAAGATTGAAAACACCCTTAATTTTCATCAATATGGGAGTGATTAAATAGTGATTATTATAGTACTTATGCTATTCAGCTGTTTGTTTGTTTGTTTTAAGAGACAGCTCCCCATCTACTAAGGGGAAAATGAAATACTATTCAAGCATAAAAAAAAATGAGATAACTCTATATCTACTGATAGAGGAAATGTCCTATATTTTGTTACGTGAAAGGACATGAAAATAGCCAAGTACAGAACCATGTACACAGCACACCTCCATAGGGTAAATGGAAAAATAAATACCTACAGAGTCGAATACGCAGTTGATCTCAGGAAGGAAAAACCAGTAACTGGAAACCGAGTGGTCAGGTGGGCAGCCCTGATACATAGTCTGGTGTTCAGGGAGAAGCACTAGAAATGTGGGACTCAGCAGCCAATGGATAGTACTGGAAGCCCGAGGACTGGATGAGCTCACCCAGGAGAGAAGAGGCTGAGACCAGGAGGTGAGGCCTCCGAGGTACAAGGAAACCAGGAGTGGGGCGTCAAGGAAGCCGAGGGAAGAAAGTGTTTTGAGAGGGAAGGAGCAGTCAGCTGTGTCAGGTACTTCTGAAGGTGCAGGAGGAGGACAGAGACATTACTGTCGTTTTTAGCACCCTTGATAGGGCTGTCTTTAGTTACATGGTTGGGTGAAAACATTGTTCAACGGGTTGAAGGCTGACTAGGAGGTGAGGAAGTGGGGAACGGGTTTTGCTCTGAAATGCAGCAGAGCCGGAGAAGGTAAGGTGCAGGTGGCAGTCATGGACCCCCCACAGGACACCATCATACTCACACATAGTCCCACACTGACACATGCACAGAAGCACCTGGCCCACCCCAGCATTGGTCAGTCTCAGCAATGATTTTCAAAGTAAAAGATGGCCTCTGCCCTGTGGCTTTGCCCTATCCAGAAACTCAACATGGCTGAGGCCTCCAGAGCCGGCTCTGCTCCTTATTATCTGTGTGACCCAGGGCAAGTCACACAACCTCTCTGGCTTCCCACTCATAAGAGTGAGAAGGATTGTACCTTCCTCATCTGGCACTGTGATGATGAAATAAAGCCTGCGGGACAGTGCAGGGACCAAAGATGTCTCTGAGCCCCCAGTGCAGTGTTAGTTTTCTACCAGGAGTAGTAGGTAGGGTGATGGTGTAATTGATCTTTCCAAGTTTGGAGTTACTTTTGAGAGTAAACGGGGATGCTGTTAATTACACCAGGGCCACAGGCATAAACCAGTACAGTCCTGGGAAGATGCCATGTAAAATCACCCTTCAGCTAGCAACATAATCTCTGTCCAGACAGGGAGTGCTCAGGCCCTTTGGTGACTAAGATACCAGGACTCCCCGGGAGGCCGGAAACCCTGGGGGTTCCCCGACCAGGCTGAGGCCCCGGGGCTCTCTCATTACGTTCCTAGTCGTGGCACACTAGTAAATAAGACAAAGCGTCCTTGCCTTCAGAGCCCAGCCCAGCCCGGCCCAACCGCAGGCCCCGCCTCCCTCCGCAGGAGGTCTAAAGCGCAGGCTCCGCTCCTTCACTTCTCTCTTACTCCCGCCCCACACCGCACATGGGATTTGCCCCCTGCAGTAACTCCAGGCAACGGCCTCTCCCCATCCGGCCCTCACCCCTGGACGAAGGATCCCCCCCATCTCCTTTCCAGGCGCAGTGCCCCTTCCTGCTGCGGGCACAGGGTCTGCCCCCCAACCTGCCCCCCACTTCTCCAAAGTGCCCATGCCCATTCCAGGACGCGGAGCCTGAGCCACGCACCTACGCGGGGAGGGCAGCCTCCGGGAGTGGTCGAGACCAAGCGCCAGGCGGGGACAGTGACCCGCAGGGCGCGGACACAGTACCCTTGGTAACGCACGTGGGCCAGTCCTGATTGCAGTCCGTCCGGGGACCACTTGACACTTAACCAGTTTAGAGCGCTTCACGCTCCGAATCTCATCGGACCCTTTGCCACAGCCCTGCCCAGGGCCACAGATGCCCCCGTTTCACACATGAAGAAGAAGCCCAGGCTCAGACGGGCGTCAAGCCCGGGAGAAGGTTGCCGGGGGAACGAGTGACAGTGTCTGGACTAAAACCCGACCCTCTGCGGCGGGCGGCTCCCGAGCTCCTCCCCTGACCCTCCCTCCTCCACGCCGCCCCCGGCTGTGCCTGCCGCCACGCGCCTCGCCGCCACTGCAGAGACGCGGCTCCGGTCCCGCTCGCCTCCGCTGCGGGCCTCGAAGACGCGGGGTCCCGGCCCCCCCGCTGGCCGCGCCGCTGCTGGTGAGTGCGGGGCGCCTCCCCACCCCGCGCCCACGGCCGCTGAGCGCTCCCCGGCGACCCCGGGCGGGGCGGGGGCTTGATCCTGCCTTCGGGCCAGGCTGAGACTGGCAGGTGAGGGGATGGGAGGAGGTCGAGGGAACTAGACTCACCCCACTCCCCACCTGCCTTCTCACCCCTCGGTTCTCGGCGGGGAGGGGGCTCCAGCTGCTGAAGATTCCCGGACAGCCCCCTCCCCCGTCGGCAGGCTCCCAAGCTGCCTGGAATGGACGGAAACTTGGTGCTGGTGACGGCTGGGGTGGGGGGTGGAGAGGGGAGGGGAGTTCTGCCCCGAGGAGGGGGCCGGCCGGCACTGTGGAGTGGCGGTGAAAGCTGGGCGCGCCTTGGTCCCGGGGCAGGGGAAAAGCGGATAGCTGGGAGCTGCTGCTGGGGGGGCCACATGGGGGGCCAGATCCGGCTCCACCAGTCCCGGGCCTGGGCTTGGAGGGAAATTCTTTGCCGGTGAGTCGCGTCCCTAGGGTGTGTTTGACAGGACTGGGCAGACAGGACTGGAAGGTGGAAGGTGGGGGCCCAGGAGGGGGCAGCCCCCAGGTGGGCCGCCCTGAGAAGGCTCAGGTGGAAGCACCTGTCAGGGCCCTTCTCCTCCGGGGCTGGCAGACAGGGTTCCAACCTCCACTCCAGTCTTCTTGAACTCTCGCCAGGTGAGTGGCAGGCTGGGGAGGGAATGGCCTTTTACTACTCTTACCACAGCTCAAGAAAGTAGGAATTATTTCTCTTTAGAGATAAGGAAGGAAGGTCAAAGAGATTAGGAGAACTTGGAAGTCACCCAGGTAGAAGGGGTAGAGCTGAGGCTTGAATCCAGATGTGACTCCACGCTCAATACACATCCCACTCCCCAAACGACAGGTCTTAGAAGGAGCTGAGTTGAGGCAGACACTTTTTTTTTATTCTAAGTATGTTACTGTATGTTGCTGCCAGTGCATATAAAATAAGCGCCCTTGTGAAACAGAAGTTCATGGAAATTCAGAGAGGTAGAGGATTAAACAAACACTTTAATTCCCACTGGTAATTAAATTCCGGGAAGAAAATAAAGGGGACAGGAGCAGAGTGACTGGGAGGGCAGGGGCTTCCAGGTCCAGGGTAATCTAGGGTGGCCTCTAAGAAGAGGATGTTTTAGCAGAGGCCTCAGTAATGAGAAGGATGCAGCCATGCAAGTTTCTGGAGGAAGAGCATTCTAGGCAGCAGGAATAATTACAAAGCCCCAGAGGCCCCCATTGCGGCCCGAGCAGAGAGGCAGGTGGAGAGTGGAGGAGAGTAGGGTAAGAATGTAGAAACGGGTTCTCAGTGTAATGGAAGCTAGTAGAAAGTTTTAAACAAGGGCGTGACATGATTCAATTTAATGGACTCTGCGGGCATAGGAGCAGACACTTGAAGGCCAGCCAGGAGGCTCTGGTAATAATACCAGCAACGGTGATGGTGGTTTGGAGCAGGGGGGTGGTGGTGGAGGGGTGAGAAGTGGTGATGCAGGGGTGGACCCTCAGTCAGCATGCATGCTCAGAGTCACAGAGCGGCTCCAGGAGCACTCACGTGTGCACACAAGCCCACACGTACACACGGAGAGGCACATGCTCCCAACACCCTTTGCAGCATGTAGACACTAGGTGCACTCAGGCAGACCCACCTGTCCACACCCTCTGAGTCATTCCAGGACTAGGAGGAAGATGTGTGATCTGGGGACCTGAACAAAGCATGACTCCCCACCACAAAGCTCCGGCATCCCGGAGTGCTGGTGTGTCTGGGGCTCCCTCAGGTTCTGGCACAGGGAAGGAGGGTGTCCCTAGATTTTTCCTGGATCTGGTGTCCCCAGGAACCAGACCATTACCCTCTCCATGTGCCTCCCCCCGCAACCTGAACTGGTCTCCCAACTTCACCACCCACTGCCTGTGGGACCTTGGGGAGATTATTTCCCCTCTCCAAGCCCCAGTTTCCTATCTGGGGTTCATCACCCCAACTTCACAGGGTGATAGCGAGGCATCAACGAGGTAAGTTTTGAGAAGCTGGTCTGGGGCAAGCATCCAGCAGAGAAATGGAGAGCAGGCGGTGGACAGCCCAGCCTTGAATTCAACTCTAGTTTTAATTTTTTTTTTTTTGCGGTACACGGGCCTCTTACTGTTGTGGCCTCTCCTGTTGCGGAGCACAGGCTCCGGACACGCAGGCTCAGCGGCCATGGCTCACAGGCCCAGCCGCTCTGCAGCATGTGGGATCTTCCCGGACCGGGGCACGAACCCGTGTCCCCTGCATCGGCAGGTGGACTCTCAACCACTGTGCCGCCAGGGAAGCCCCAATTCTAGTTTTAAATGAGTGACTTGACCGCTCTAGATTTCACAATGGATAGCCAGCATTTATTGAGCACTTACTGTGTACTGAGTCTTTGCAATCCTTTTCTCATTTGATTATCAGTTTCTTCATATGTCAATGAGAAGCATAATAGTGTCTACCTCCCAAGGTCCTTACAAGGATTAAATGAGATCCAGCACATAAAGTATTTAGCTCCTTGCCTGGCTCGTTGTAAATGCTCAATGAATAATAACTGTTATTATCAGCAAATGCCCATTCCCTTCCTTCCGGCATATAGCTCTGTGACTTTGGGCAGGTTACTTAGCCTCTCTGTGCCCATTTCCTCTCTGTAGCTTAGGAAGAATAACAGTCCTGATCTCATAGGGTCGTTGGGATGATCAAACGAATCCATCCACATAGAGAACTCAGAACAGCGCCTGGCACACAGTAAATGCTCTATAAATGTCATCTACTCATTCTCAGACCGGTTTTCCCATCCTGTCAGGCGGGCACGGCCCACAGCGCCCCCACCAGCCACCATGGACTGGAAGACGCTCCAGGCCCTCCTGAGCGGGGTGAACAAGTACTCCACAGCCTTCGGACGCATCTGGCTGTCGGTGGTGTTCGTCTTCCGCGTGCTGGTGTACGTGGTGGCCGCGGAGCGCGTGTGGGGGGACGAGCAGAAGGACTTTGACTGCAACACTAAGCAGCCAGGCTGCACCAACGTCTGCTACGACGAGTTCTTCCCCATCTCCAACATCCGCCTCTGGGCCCTGCAGCTCATCTTCGTCACGTGCCCGTCACTGCTGGTCATCCTGCACGTGGCCTACCGCGAGGAGCGGGAGCGGCGGCACCGCCAGAAACACGGCGACCAGTGCGCCAAGCTGTACGACAACGCGGGCAAGAAGCACGGTGGCCTCTGGTGGACCTACCTGTTCAGCCTCATCTTCAAGCTCCTCATCGAATTCCTCTTCCTCTACTTGCTGCACACTCTCTGGTACGGCTTCAGCATGCCCCGCCTGGTCCAGTGCGCCAACGTGGCCCCCTGCCCCAACATCGTGGACTGCTACATCGCCCGGCCCACCGAGAAGAAGCTCTTCACCTACTTCATGGTGGGCGCCTCCGCCGTCTGCATCGTGCTCACCTTCTGCGAGATCTGCTACCTCATCTTCCACAGGGTCGTGCGAAGCCTTCCCAGAAAGAGCGGCCTCCGGGGCCGCGGCCCCCCGTCCTCCGCCAGCCAGGCCTCCACCTGCCGCTGCCACCACAAGCTGGTGGAGGCCGGGGAGTTGGGCCCGGATTCCAGCGACGACAAGCTATGTGCTTCGGCACCCAACATGACCCCCATCTGACCACGGGCTGGGGAGCGATCCTGGGCTGCCCGTGGGGAGAGGCAGGGAGGTATTGTGCCGGTGGAGGGGTCCTCCCGGGGCTGGGGGGCCCCACTCTGAATTCACTACACTATTCAATTTCACCTTTAGTAGATTGTTTTGAGCGCTGGGCACTGTGCTGTCTGTCTGGTATAGGTCTCACCACAGGCCCACTGGCAGGCCTCCTGGGAGAAAGACAAGCAAATTAACTACTGCCTGCAAGGGGCCACTTAGAGGACTCCGCTGGGCTTCACCGAAGCCAGGAGGGGATGATGGGGAGAGGCTTCCCTGAAGGAGGAATGCTTAAGAGAGGCGAGAAGTGCTTCCTAGCAGACAAAAGCAGGTGCAGAGGCCTGGAGGCCGCAAAAGGAAAGATGCTTGCCCTGGGTCTGGTGAGATGTACCAGACCAAAGGGAATCTTCATTCCTTCGGGAGAAGCACCCAGATTCCTGGGATGGAAAGGAAGTATCCTCCCAGCAGTGGAGGTCTGGAGGCTGAGAGTAAGCCTGGGAAGAGGAGGGGTAAGCTCTGGTGACACCAACCCCGGCTTGAGACACCCAGAGATCCTCTGGGTCACCACTGCCCTTTGGGAACCCGCCCCCCATCTTATTCCTCCACCCTCAGGCAGCTTTGCTCCCATCTTCCTCCCACAAATGTACTCAGTCTGTTGCCAGCCTTTCAGACCCTACTCTCAGGGACTTGAGGTGGATGTGCTGATAGGAACATCCCCGAGGCAATTTCTTTGAAATCAATAAAGGCTGTCTTTTATACAGGTTGACTCTCTTCTTTTCTCCCACACTCACACCCACAAGACCCTGAGGGCAGAGAAGGTAGCCCCTCAGAAGGGGAGAGAGCTCCGTGGCTCGAGCTGAATTTAGGCTGGGGCTGGGGTTGACCCAGGAGGGATCTGGGGCGGAACCTACAGATATACATGCTGTGATTGTAGATGTGGTCACAAGAGGGCGCTGTGCTCCCTCTACAACAGCAGCGCTGGCCCTTCATAGTGAGGCCCTGCCCTGAGCGCACACAGTCACAGCCCTTTGGTTGCAGACAAACCACACTCCTTCCTCCTTTGTAACCCAGTCACTGCCATCCACAACGTGCATCCCCACCCTGTGTACACAAAATCCCTGTTATTCATACTCCCACTCCTGTATGCTCACAACAGGCTCCTCTAAAGGCATGAAGCCCCAGCCTCACCCAAGCACTATCCAGCTCCTTCCATTTTCCCTGAGCATTTTCTCCACCCCAGGCCCCTGGCAGACATGAGGACTGCACAGGGGAATAGGACCTGAGCCCAAGGAGCTCAGAGCCTGGGGGAGACAGAGACACACTCATCTCCTGCACTAACCAACCCCAGGTGGATCCCAGCCCCACTCCCAGCACTGTGTGATGACCTGAAATTTCAGGAACACCAACATCCAAGCCAGGACAGGATGGAAAGCAAAAGGGGGTGCAAGACTATACTCACGCAGAGGAACATTTAGTAACTATCAAAGCCAAGGCCGGGAGCCAGAAATCCAGGAGGCAGTGAGCCAAGAGCCAGTGCAGGCAGGGAAAGGACGGGTCATTGTGTCAACAGGACAGGCTGGGGTTCACCTTTGCTCTCACGTGTGGTCGTTACTGTGGTGGATAAGCCAGCCAAGTTTAAAGGGCCCGGGCCGGGCTGACACTCACCTCCCAGGCTAAATCATAGCTTAACCACTTCATGACCACAGCTTCACCATGCTGCACCTTGGACAGGCTTTCAGAACCTCAGTCTTGTCATCAATACAATGGGAATTTTATCAGTCAGGGTCTCAACAGGAAACAGATGGCACATTCAAACCATGGAACTTCAAAGAGTTTCCTTGAGGGACCGTTTTTGAAGGTACAGGCATGCTGAAGGAAACCCAAAAAAGGTGCCCTGGGGCTAGTACCAGGGTAGCAATGGACGGGTTGCCACACAAAGGCTGCAAGGATGCATCCAACCGCAGCAATCAAATAAATACCATGACTTCACTCTACCACCTCCTACTCACCTGCCAGTGGCTCCCACTGACCCAACACAACCAGAAACCAGAGGGCACAGAAGCCTATTGAGACGGTCAGTACGGGTCAGCCTCCCAGGGCACAGAGCAGATCTGAGGGGCAAAAGGAACACATTCAGCCCAGGACTCAGGACAGTATCCACTCCTAGGATTGTTGCAGAGATAAAAGGAGACAGTGTCATAACATGTTAATTCAGCGCTAACATATCCAGTAAATATCCATGCACAACCATGCTTAGGAAAGTCTCTGCCTGCTGCCCAGGCCATCTGGTGTGTCAGTCCCAGCTTGGAGTGGATGGTTGCCAAGGTCCCAGGGAGGGCTGATCTCTACCTATTTGCTGTCTTGCATTCCAGCATCTTCCAGGACGGTTCCCACTGCCTGGATAAGGATGGCTTTGAGGTCAGAGCAACCAGAGAACAACATCAGCTATCCCAGCAGGGACTGAGCCTCCAGTCCTGGTCCCGCTTCTCCAAGCTGCGGGCCAGGACCACAGATGAGGGAATATTCCAGCCCTAAGCATCCCACATTTGGCCTGAGAGCTGTCCCCAGCAGTGCCGCTCACGCTTTCCATCCAGCACGTATTGAGCTACCGTTCACCATGCAGAGTCCCCAGCACACATCTCACGTCCCCTGGTCTTCTCTTAAGAGGGTACACACCTCTACCTCCTCTTCCCCCAACCACGTGAGGAGTCACTGCAAGCTTCCTTCGATAGTGCTTGATTTAGATTTCATATACACACTTTCGAGTCCACATCTACTTCATGATGTGACAGCCACCCTGCAGCCCAAGGCAAATAGATTATTTTGTATTCATCACCCTGATCCAAGCCCCTTGGTAGGGACTAAATGTTTGTGTCTCCCCCAAAATTCATATGTTGAAATGCTAACTTCCAGTGTGATGTTATTAAGAGGTGGGGCCTTTGGGAAGTGGGCTCATGAGGATGGATTTGTGCTCTTATGAGAAGAGACACGAGGGGGATGGTCTTTCTCTCTCTGCCATGTGAAAACATACTCAGAAGACAGCCCGATATAAACCAGGAAAAGGGCCTTCACCAAGAACGCAACCAGGCTGGCACCCTGATCTTGGACTTCCAGCCTCCAGGACTATGAGAAATAAAGTTCTGTTGTTTAAGCCACCCAGTCTGTAGTATTTTTACAGCAGTCTGAGCTGAGACGCCTGCATCGTCTATCACCTGGCTCACTGCAATAATCTCCCTGCTTCCTGCTCCAACTCTGGGAAGCAGATGCTGCAAAAGAGAGGGGTGCAAAGGGCATGCTGGGGAGGAACACCTGCGAAAGGAAAGGGGAGGAAGCTGGACCGAGCGACAAGACCCGTTCGTGGGAGCTCTGTGTCCGTTAGACAAAGATGGTCACATTGGATGGAAATGGCTGGGCCCTTGACCACGCTTGGCTCAGCCATTGCCTGGGGCCACCCCAAGCAGAGCCTGGCCACCTGCATAGCTGAAGCAGACCCGGAGGCTGTCAGCTGGCCACACTCCGCACAGCTGGGCAGCGAGTCCTCCGTTGAAGGGGGAGATCTGCATCCACCACCCACTCCCACAGTCTATTCCCAGCACAGCAGCCAGGGTGATGCCATAAAACCTAAATCAGGCCATGTCACTCCTCTGCCCCAAACCTCCAAAGGCATCTCACACTGGCCTTTAGGGGCCTCCAAGACCTGCCCCACCTGTTCCCTTTCTGAACCCTCATCTCTTCTCCTTGCTGACCTCACTCAGTCACGCTGACCTCCTTGCTCTCCCTCAGGCAGGAAACACCAGGCGTATTTCTGCCTCAGGGCCTTTGCACTCTCTTTCCCTCTGCCTGGAATGTGCTTTCCTCCTGAGAGCCACAGGGGTCCCTCCCTTCCTCCAGGGCCTGCATCAAAGGTCAGCTGCTTCATGAGAATTTCTCCCTTCTTCTGTTCAAAAATGAAACCACCACCTCCTGCGCCCTCATCCTCCTTTCCTGCTTTACTCTCCACCTAACAGGTATCACCAGCTAACACATTCTATATTTTGTCTGTCTCCCTCTGGCTAGAATGTAAAGCCCACAAGACAGGGAGTTTCGTTATCGCTGGTTCCTGGTTGATCTCCAGTGTCTAGGACAGCAGCACCAGGCAGTGCTCAGCGCTCAGTAAATAATTTGTTGAATTCATAAATTCGTATATGAGCCTGGGGCCCTGCTAGGTGCTGGGCATGTAAACAGGACTCAGCTGCCTGCCCTCAAGGGGCTCACAGACTAATAGGGGAGGGGGTAAAGACAAAGACAAGTAAACAATGCACCCTGGATGGGGAGAAGGGAAATGGGGATGGTTTCATGTGTATAGAGTTTCAGTTTTGCAAGATGAAAATGCTCTGGAGATCTGTCGCACAGCAATGTGAATGTATGTAACACGACTAAACAGCGCACCCGGGGCAGTAGGTGAGCCGCTGAGAACGTAAAGGCTCATCTAATCCAGAGGAGGCCAGCAAGGGGACTTCTGGGGGAAGGGACGTGGAGCAAAGTCCTGAACGACTGTAGGGCTGAGCATGTGAGGGTGCCCCAGCCAGAGGGGACAGCACGGACAAAGGCCAGAATCAAGTATGGCTGGATCACTGAGTGAAAGGGGAAGAGGGAGGAGGCTGGAGAGGTGCTTGAGGCCAGGAGGCAAAGGAGAGCCACAGAAGGGTTCTAAGCAGGGCAGCGTGTGGTCTGATTTCTGGGGAAGGGTGGGGCTGGGCTGGAAGCCAGGAGACCAGTTGGGAGGCCACTGAGATGGTGGCCTAAACTGGGTCAGGGCAGTGGGAACAGAGGGAGGTGTGGGGGTCTAAGGATGTTTCCCGGGTGGAATGGCCAGGCTGTGGGATTGTCTTGGCCGACCCTGGCTCATCCTTTCCAGGAAGGGGAGGGATCATTCAAACTCTAACCTCCAGAGCCCCTAAGGAAGGGGTGAGGGTGAGGGCAGCTCCTCCCTCCTTCCCAGTAGCTGGGATCACAAAGGCTTTGGGAGGGCCTGGGCCCAGCCACAGGAGAGGAACTCTGGGAGCAGAGGCTGTAGTGGGGGCGTGGTGAGAGCCCGCCTCCAGGGACCTCGGTTCTCATGCCCTCAGGGGTCAGAATTTCGTGGGCTCCTCGTCAGCTTTGGAAATCCAGGAGGCTCAGCTCATCATGGCCCTGAGGGACAGTCCTGGAAGGGGAAGCTAGCTCAGCCTCCTGAAGTTGAGGTCTGGGCTGAGCCCACCACACTTGCTGCCCCAGAGGTCCTCCTGCGAGGGCTGAAGGCAGGAGCCTGGGGCACCCACCTGGGGCACCAGGAATCCAAAGATTGAATCCTGTTGTGGAGGAACACAGGACCTTTCTGACACCGGCCCCAAGCCTTGGACCCCACCTGCCACATTCCCTTTCCTTAGCTGCCCTATCCTTCACCAACATTCTGACCCCAGCTCCTCCCTTTCAGCCCTTTCTGCTCCCACCAAGACCAACCCACTGACCCTTTTTGTCACAAAAATGTTTTGTTACGTTTTTAGCCACCATCCATTGGAAAACTTCCTGGGTACTAATATTATGCTATGTGCTTTGATTGGATCTCCCATCAGCCCGATACCGTAGGAACTATTACCTCCCCAATCTACAGAGGAAAACACCGAGGCACAGGGGTTTAAGCAACGTGCCTAAGGGCACAGAGATAAACAGAAAAGTCTCAACTTCTACGCCCTACTGCCTCTCCCACCAAGGCCGGTGAAGCCTCGGGACGTCGCGGCCCCCAGTCCTTGGGCCTTTGCTCACGCTGTTCTTCTGCCTAGAATGCTCTCCCCCCAGCCCCCATCTGGCTGACGAAAGCAAGTTTCACATATTGCAGTATGGGAAAGTCATTCTGGCTTGTACATGAGTTAATTCGAATTTTATGCTAACTAAAACAGCCTGTTTGTGACCTATCAAACCTACGTTGTTCACTGCTTTAATTATTAAAGAAAAGGGTGCATTGACCAGCAGTAAAGAACGTTCATGTTAAAAATAAAGATCACAACATGCCTCCCTTCCTGGGACGCCCGTGCCGCTACTCCTCCGACGACGACTCCCTTCCCAGGTGCCAAGGCCGTACTGACTCGCTGTGTGCTGCTGAGCTGTGCTTTTTGGGGGTTTGGGGTTTTCTGGGTTTTGTTTTTCTTGAAACCTTGAAGGAATGTATCTCTGACTTGTTTGATGTTCTTTGTTCTGACAAGATATAAACTGTGCTGAAAACCATGCTTCTCCAGAGCAGTTCCTCAGAGTTATCTGAGAGGCTATCTCCTGGACAAGAATCCTCAGTTTGGCTCAAATAGAACTCTTTTCTATTCCTACTATAGATTGTTGATTGTGTCCATCGACGTGGCTAGCGCAGTCTCCTCCAGGAAACGCTCCTAACCAAGTCCCTCTGAGTCTGGTAGTTCTCAGGAGAACTTTGTGCATCTACTCTAACCCAAGGGCTGATATGCTCAGTTCCTGCCTTCTGCTCCAGCCAGTGGGAGCCCCAGGCCAGAGACCACATCTGGCTGGTTTGTGGTGAAGTCCCCAGCTCCACATACAGTGCCTGCAGCACACGGGTGTTCACACACAGGATGATGCCTGAATGAGCAATGGCAGGCTCCGCCCACCCCTAGTTCCTTGGGATGTCTCCCCCCACCCCATATTTAGAGGCATGAGAATGGGATCCAAGCTAAAGGTCGGGAGAGTCCCCCCCAGCCATCCCCTCCCCAGTCTCACGTGGTCCACGGGCACTTCTTAGTGCCCTCTGATTGTGTAGCCTGCCCAGGAGTGGGGATGTTTGAGAATTCTGCAAGAACAGGGGCTGGGTAGAGACCCCAGCTCCACCACAGACGCCAGGGAGGGCAGATTATAACCCCTCTCTCCCAGTGTGGTTCCCCATGCCCTAACGAGTCTTGATTACCCAGTGTGGCTTTTCTGGTGACCGCAGGGCACCATAGTTTCCCCTCCAGAATGTGGCTTTGTCCCGGGGGGGGCATTGCGGGGGGCACCCCGTGGCCACCCCACAAATGAGGGGTCTTCTCCCTTCTCACCAAGGGGTCAAGGAGATGTCCTTCCCTAGAGGCCCCCTCACCCTCATCCCCACCCGCCTATCTCTCACAGCCTCTCAGGCCAGTTGCCTGAGATCAGAAAGTTCTGGCTGCAATCCTTTCAAATGTAGCCACCCTGGGAAACTCACAACCCCGAAACCCCCTCCGCGAGAACCTGTTCCACAGCCAAGGAAGCTGAGGCTGGGAGAGTCTGTCGGCCTGAAGACCTCGGAGGGCAGACATGGAAAGCAGCGGTTTCTCATTCTCTTCCCTTTCGACCCCCCAGCGCCACCTCCCGGGCCCCTTCCTTGAGTGTGGTTTCAGGGAGCCTGCACCTCCCGTCCCGCCCCCGCTCGGCTCGGAACAGCGCCCGCCGCCCTCCCGCCGCTTCCTGACCCCACCCCGCCCCGCGTGCTATTTAAGGCGCCCCCGCCGCCAGGCGCCGTCCAGCAGGCAGGGCTCCCACGGGCGCCGCTCCGGCCGACGCGCGTCCCCACTGCCACCTGGGCCGCCGGCAGGCAGGCGGTGAGTCGGGCTGGGGCGCCACCTGCCAGCTGACGAGCGGGCAGGGACAGGTTGCCACGTGCCAGGGGCTGAGGGTGGCTGCTGGGGGACCCGCCGCGGCCGCGCTCACCCAGCCTGCTGGGCCAGCCTCTGCGCTAAGCCAGGCTCCTGCCTCCTTCGGTCGCATCCTTAGAACCCTTGTTAGGAATAGTATCATTTCCATTTTACAGGAGAGGAGTGCTCAGAGGTCGTCACTTATCCAAGGTCCCAGTTTGTAGAAGAGTCAGGATTTGAACCCAGGCCTGGTTCCAGAGCCTGGCTCTAAACAGCTTTGCTGCTGGGGAGAAGCACCACCCCTGCCCCTTTCCCCTACCTTCCTCCCCCCACTCTCCCCGTGATGTTCTGGGAACTTTGTGGCCTGTGCCTCCACCCTGCCATGACAGTTCCTTTCAAGAGTCTAGAATTTGGCAGCAACAGCTTTGGCAGGGGGAGGGGATGGAGAAAGGGGACAGGAGCAAGTGTCTGTACTTGAGCGGCAGGTGGTCAGTATCGCTGACAGGTGGAGCTAATGCAGGATGCTGCCTTGAGTGTCTAGCATGCCTTCACCCACCCCACCATAAACGCAGAGGTTAGAGTGAGGCCAGATGGGTGAGAGCTGGTGGGGTGGGGAGTGGGGGCCTGAGGCTTTCGGGCCCCTGAGAAGCTGAAGATATCACCACCACCACCCACTCCCCCACTGGCGGCGGCGGGGAGGGGGGCGGCAGCCTGTCCTGGGCAAAAGGGAGGAGGGGCACGGTACAGCTTTGTGACCTTGGATAAGTTCCTCAAATTCTCTATTCCCTTAGGCTCAGGAGCCTCACCTTGATCCAGACCTCCTTCGGCTGTGGTCACCCTGGGACTGCAGCTGGGAACAAGAGGGACACAGATGTGACTAGACAGGGACCCTAGCTGTACCCTTGCCAGAGCTTAGCAGTCATCATCCAAAGATCTGGGTGTGAGTCCCCAGGCCAGTCCCTTCCCCTCCTGGAGCTCAGTTTCCCTGTAGGTAAAATGGGTGTGGCCGGCCTCCCTGCAGGCTTGTTGCTAGGACAGCTGAGAAGGATGCTGACAGTGTCCTCTGTCTCCCTGCAGACGGAGGCCCAGGAGCCATGGGCGACTGGGGCTTCCTTGAGAAGCTGCTGGACCAGGTCCAGGAGCACTCGACCGTGGTGGGCAAGATCTGGCTGACGGTCCTTTTCATCTTCCGCATCCTCATCCTGGGCCTGGCTGGCGAGTCAGTGTGGGGCGACGAGCAGTCGGATTTCGAGTGTAACACGGCCCAGCCAGGCTGCACCAACGTCTGCTACGACCAGGCCTTCCCCATCTCCCACATCCGCTACTGGGTGCTGCAGTTCCTCTTCGTCAGCACGCCCACCCTGGTCTACCTGGGCCATGTCATTTACCTGTCTCGGCGCGAGGAGCGGCTGCGGCAGAAAGAGGGGGAGCTGCGGGCACTGCCGGCCAAGGACCCACGCGTGGAGCGGGCACTGGCAGCCATAGAGCGACAGATGGCCAAGATCTCGGTGGCGGAGGACGGTCACCTCCGGATCCGTGGGGCGCTGATGGGCACCTATGTGGCCAGCGTGCTCTGCAAGAGTGTGCTAGAAGCAGGCTTCCTGTACGGCCAGTGGCGTCTCTATGGCTGGACCATGGAGCCTGTGTTCGTGTGCCAGCGCTCACCCTGCCCCTACCTCGTGGACTGCTTTGTCTCACGCCCCACGGAGAAGACTATCTTCATCATCTTCATGCTGGTGGTTGGACTCATCTCCCTGGTGCTCAACCTGCTGGAGCTGGCGTACCTGCTGTGCCGCTGCCTCAACCGGGGGATGAGGGCCCGGCAGAGCCAGGACACGCCCCCAGCCCAGGGCACCTCCTCGGAGCCTTATGCTGACCAGGTCTTCTTCTACCTCCCCATGGGTGAGGGGCCCTCATCCCCGCCCTGCCCCACCTACAATGGGCTCTCGTCCAGTGAGCAGAACTGGGCCAACCTGACTACGGAGGAGAGGCTGGCTTCTTCCAGACCCCCCCTCTTCCTGGACCCGACCCCCCAGAGTGGCCGGAAATCCCCCAGTCGCCCCAGCAGCTCTGCTTCCAAGAAACAGTATGTATAAGAGCCCGGGAAGTCTTGCTGCCTTTAGTGCAAGACTGCAGAGATGACTGGGGCTGGGGAAGCAGGTGCTTGCTGGCCAGAAAGCCTCACTGCGTGTTGTTCTTGAACACCTGGGGCCTTCCTGGTGACCGGAGGGCACCATAGTTTCCCCTCCAGAATGTGGCTTTGTCCCAGGCACAGACAGAGGCAGCTTGGGGTGCTCTTGGCCAAATGTGTTTGGGCCCTGTGGTCTTTTTCACCGTGTTCAAAGGGACTCGGAGACAACTTCCTCCACCCCCACCCCCACCCCCTGGAAGATTCACCTCTGCCCAGGTTGTCCACACACCCTGTCCTCACAGAAAAAGGCTGGTCGAGGCTGCTGGGTCAGCCTTGATCCCACACACAGACGGGGCCTGTGCTGGGTCTGGCCCTGTCAAGGGGACTGGGGTCTTGTTCTCATCACTCCTTCCTAGTTCTGCTGTTTGTCCTTCTGAAATAAACAGGACTTGACCACAAGCGAGGTGTGTATTGATACTGTCATGATGTGCCTGAGGTGGGGGGACAGCTGCTTTACCCAGGCTTCCTTTTTGGTCCTGCATAATCTGTCTTTGGCCTTAGCGATCCCAACACCAGGCAGCACCTTCAACCCTCAAACCCCTACATACTGCCTCTCAGCAGCGCTGAGTCCTAAACACTGCCTTGTGAAATGCCCCAGCACCAGCCCCCTCAACCTGCCCCTTAATCAGTGGCCAAAGCAGAGACTGTCCCCATCCTGCCCCATGGCCATCCAGTGCCCCGGCCACGCTCCCAACTGCAGTGTGCTTCCTTACTGGACACTGCTCCCCACCCTGCCTGCATGCCAGCCAAGCCCTTCAGAGTCCAGCTCAAATGGGCCTGCACCCCTCGGTATTTGGGGAGGCAGGTTTAGATCACTTGCCCCCTCCTACCTTGGCCCTGTCTAGTCTGCCCACCAGAAGGAGCAACTCAAGGACCTGCATCGTAAATCCTCCCCATGCACCTAAAACTCACACAGTGAGAACAGACAATGGCAGTGTAGAGAGGTGGAAGGGACGGCCAGGGTCCAGTGGAGGAATCGAATCTTGCCTCTGAGTCACAAAGGTGGCAGGAAAAAAAAAAAAAGCAATTGAACTAGATCTTGACAGATAAATAGGAGTCTGCTGGGGAGGGAAGAGGACACCTTATTTGGACAGAAAACTGTGCAAAGGCATGGAGACGGGGAACCGTTGGGGACTGAGGGGGTGCTTAGGGCCTGATGAGCCATCTAGGATGTGGGAAGTACAGCTGAGGGTAAGCCCAGTGTTGGCAGAGTTGATGTGGAAGGTGACCCGGATGGAGGCAACACTCAGTGGCCCTCGGAGGCAAGCTGTTGCCTGCTGGTTGTCCTCCCCTACCCAGGGAGATCTGGGGCTGGAGGAGGGGATGGGGTCCATCTCACGTGGCCACATGCTTCTCCTTGAGAACCATTATAGCGGGTGAACAACCTTCCCCTGTCCCATCAAGATAGGTCTTCAAGACACCAGCTCTGTATCCTTCACCCCAGAATTCACTCACTCACTGTTTACCCATCAAGTCTGAATGCTCGGCCTGATAAGTTACAGCCCTCACTCTTCCAGCTTTGGTTCCCATTGTTCCCTCTGAATCCCTGAGATCCAACCAGACCAGCCTCCTCACAGCTCCCCAGACTCACTGGGTATGTTCTCACCCTGCTCCTTTTGCCAGCCTGGAGTGCCTCTTCCCCACACTTCCAAACCCCACCAGTCCTTTATACACTTCCGTACCCTGGAAAAGGCAGAGCCTGAAGCAGAAGAAAGGGTAAGATGAGTTTTGATGTTAGAGGGTCCTCAAATTAAATGCTGCCTGTAATACGTATAAAGCCATGTGGTCTTAAGGCAATCATTTCACTTCTCCAAGTCGGAGTTTTCTCAGCTATAAAATGCAGATAATATTGCCTGCCTCACAGGTGCAAGAAATAAAAACAAGAGAAAGTATATGAGTGCACCTGGCTCCTAATGCCATGCAACAAAATTCAGCTCACCCTCTCCAGCAAGGCTATCATAGGTTCTTCCTCCTCTAGGAAGCCCTCCCCCACTTCTCCAGCCAGTCTCCAGTGATGATCTCTACCTTTCGGCAACCTGGATCACTGCTTGGTACGAGCCTATTTCATCTCCCCAGTGAGTCTCTAAGGACCGCCGGGGAGACGTTCTTCATTTACCATGGGCCTAGCCCTGCATTCAGTTGTTGTTGTTTTTTGCGGTACGCAGGCCTCTCACCGTTGTGGCCTCTCCCGTTGTGGAGCACAGGCTCCGGACACGCAGGCTCAGCGGCCATGGCTCACGGGCCCAGCCGCTCCGCAGCATGTGGGATCCTCCTGGACCGGGGCACAAACCTGTGTCCCCTGCATCGGCAGGCGGACTCTCAACCCACTGCACCACCAGGGAAGCCCCCTGCATTCACTTTGACTATAAAGTGAGGGATTAAGTTAGACTGGGCAGAAAGTAGACTGTTCATACGTTGGAAGGGCATAACTCCAGGAGGCTGAGGTCCCCTTCCAAGGGATTCTCCCCAAGCCAGGCTGAGAGGCCAGATCTGTGGGGTCAGAGGTTGGTCTCTTAGAGCCAACCCAACCTGGGGGCCCTGGGAGCCTGTGTTTCTGGTATCCCCTACCTGTCCTCGCTTGGAAAGGTGGGAGAAGGCAGGTTTAGGTGAGTGAGGAGGGCATCCATCCCCTCCCTCAAAGCTTACCCACTCTGAGCTTGGTGCTGGGACTTGGGCCTTTGGTAAGGCTGGGTTTGGGTCCTAGCTGGTGGCCACTCAAACACAAGGGCAAATGGGCTGGGGGTTTAAGGATGAGGATAGTGTAGTGGGGACGGGACCACACAGATTAGGGCAGGGGCAGTGCGGTGAAGACTTACGAAATGAAGAGTGGCTCTAAGCCCCAGCCCACCCCTATTCACTTCCTAAAGCTGTCATAACAAAGTACCACAGACTGGCTCCAATGACAGAAATGTATTGTCTCACAGTTCTGGAGGCCAGAAGTCCAAGATCAAGGTGTCCACAGGGTTATTTCCTTCTGAGGGCTGTGAGGGAGAATCTGTTACATGCCTCTCTCCTGATTTACGATGGGTTGCTGGCAATACCTGGCATTCCTCAGCTTACAGAAGCATCACCCCCATCTCTGCCTTTATCTTCATATAGCATTCTCCCTGTGTGCCTGTCTGTCTCTAGGTCCAAATTTCTTCTTTTTATAAAGATACCATTCCTATTGGATTAGTGTCACCCTAATGGCTTCGTTTTAACTTGCTCACCTCTGTAAAGATCCTGTTTCCATATGAGGTCACATTCTGAGTGGCTGGGGGTTAGCAATACCTTTTGGGGGCACACAATTCAACCCATACCACCACCCCATGGGCCCCACTTCACCTCCAAGCACTGGTGGAGGGAGGTCAAGGAGAAGGCTAATATATATTGTACTCAGGCATCTCCTTTCTGATGTGGCCTGGATGGAACACAGCAGATTCACATCTCACGTCTTCCATCGCATTCTTCTTCCTCCCACCAGCCTATCCCTCGTCACCACCAAAATTCAAGTTGGTAACAGGCAACTCTTGGTCACAGAAAAAGCCGTAGGAGGCTTGACTCCTGCCTCCCCGCCCCCACCCCCTCACTTGACTGTGGTCCTTTCCCCTCTATGGGCCTCACTGTCACCATTGTGAAATGAAAGGATTAGATGAGAAACAGGCATGTGGCAACTAGGCATGAGGAGCATCGCAAGGAATAACTTGCCACTGATCATTGATCTGCAGCTCACAAGCAATGTGCTATTTTTCAGGCATCAGAACAGATTCAAGGTTATTTCTATAAGGTCAATTCCAGTCACTTGAATCCACATTGCCTTACTGAGTAGAAAAGAAAGGGATGGGGTTATGTGGAGGGCACTGGGAATTTTTCATAACCCAAGGTCATCTTATCTGCAGCCCATGGGAGCAGTGAACGTCATGGGCCACACATAAACAAGACAGAGAGCTCGTGGGCTGGGTGATGTCAAAACTTCTTCCCCATCTAACATGCTGGCTCACTGACCACTGGGTTGCTGACCTCATGAATTTACCACTGACCTCCAGTGCCTTGACTGGAGGTCCTTCATTTCCTTTTCACACTAACGTCGGCATGACTACTGATGTTTGCAGGAAGAGGAATTCATCTCAGGATTGTTGGAACTTCTTTTTCTACCTTACAGCTTCTCCCACCAGTCCTGGCTCAGACTTCAAGGGTCACATGAGGCTCAACAGTTCTGCCCTTCCCATCCAAGCCACATACAGATATAGCCACCAGGCTGGTCCTGAGCCTGCTTTTCTCCTATTCCTCCAGCTGACTCTGATTCCAGAAGTCTCTGGCCAACCTGCAGTTTGTCTACTTTCCTCTTAACATGTGCCACACTCCCCTGGGTGCTAGACATGATACTCCACGTGGTCAGAATCCAGATTATCACGTCTCGTCTCAAAACTTCTACCTCTATTAATGCAACCTAGGGTTACATTAGCTTTTCTCTTTTCTTCTCTTTTTCATATATAGAATTTGGGGGGGGATAACAAAGGTAAGGCATGATCATTATAGACAATGAGATCCCACCATCTTGGGGTAACAACTGTTAATATTCAGAAGTAATTCCTTCCAGACTCTTCCATGCATATATTTAAATAAAATCGGAGTAAAGGTGTACCTATAATTTTGTATTCTGCTTTTTAAATTTTACATTAAATCATAAGGCTTTTCACCATGTTATCAAGTATCCTAGGAAACACCATTTAATGGCTTTATCATATGGCTTTATCATTATCTACTTAACCATGACCCTGATATTGGATTTTTAGAGTGTTTGCAACTAATTATCCTCTATTATAAATTGTACTGTGGGGCTTCCCTGGTGGCGCAGTGGTTGAGAGTCCGCCTGCCGATGCAGGGGACACAGGTTCGTGCCCCGGTCCGGGAAGATCCCACATGCCGCAGAGCGGCTGGGCCCGTGAGCCATGGCCGCTGAGCCTGCGCGTCCAGAGCCTGTGCTCCACAACGGGAGGGGCCGCAGCAGTGAGAGGCCCGCGTACCGCAAAAAAAAAAAAAAAAATTATACTGTGATGTGAATGTACTTAAAAGTTTTCCAAATTGCCTATTTCCTTAAAAGAAAGACATTCCAAGAAGTGAACTTACTGGGTCAAAAGGTATGAAATTTAAAATTTTAAAAATTTTTAAAATTTAAAAACAAATTTTTTTTTTAAAAGAAGATGTTGGGAGTAGGAGTTTATTAATTAATTAATTTATTTTTGCTGTGTTGGGTCTTTGTTTCTGTGCGAGGGCTTTCTCTAGTTGTGGCAAGCGGGGGCCACTCTTCATCGCGGTTCGTGGGCCTCTCACTATCGCGGCCCCTCTTGTTGCGGAGCACAGGCTCCAGACGCGCAGGCTCAGTAGTTGTGGCTCATGGGCCTAGGTGCTCCGCGGCATGTGGGATCCTCCCAGACCAGGGCTCGAACCCGTGTCCCCTGAATTAGCAGGCAGATTCTCAACCACTGCGCCACCAGGGAAGCCCAAAATTTTTTTTAATTTAATTTCTTTTAATTAAAAAAATGTTTTTAATGTATTACTGATTATGAAAGTAGTCTATTGTGAACGATTCAGAAATGCAGAAAAGCACAAGCAAATCATAAGTGAAGGCATCAGCTACCTCTGAGGGTAGAGAGAAGGTGGAGCTGAAAACAGGAGAGCTGACTGAAGGCAGTGGGCTCGTGGGTCCCCTCCTCCATTCTGAGCAGCTAGGTGACCACCCTTCCCCTACCCTGTGGAGTGATGGGAGCTCGTTCTCTGGAGAGGATAGAACAGAGATGGACGGGGAAACGCCATGCTGAGTAGAGGGTGGCAGCGCCATGAAGATCATGGAGGAATGAAGTGGAAATTTACATACTGAATAGCGAGACGCTCAGCCATCTCCCCCGAGCTGGCTCCCAGAGCGCTGGATGATAGATAAGACTATAAGACTGCAGGCAGGGAAGGCTCCTTGAGGAGGTGAGCTTCAGCACCTGAAAGGTGAGGAGGAAGGCTCCAGGGAAGAGATGGGGAATGGGGAACAGGTAGAGGGAACAGCTGAAGAAGAAAGGAGCTGACGAACAAAGGAGATTGACATATTCATTGTTCAGGATTATTTTAGATATGAAACAAGCTTCTTTCCAGTAAAAATGTCTTGTATATTCAATAGCATCATATGAAAGTGCCCGTTTCAAAGCACCCATGCTAGCACTATTAAAAATTTCAATTCCCATGTTTATTAATTATTAATCAGAAAAAAATATATATCACCTTTCAATGCATAAGCCTTGATTACTAGTGAGCCCAAACATTTTAACACATGCGTCTTTAACACGTTTCTTCTGTGAAATTTTTTTTTTTTTTTTTTTTTTTTTTTTGCATTTTGCGGGCCTCTCACTTCTGTGGCCTCTCCCACTGCGGAGCACAGGCTCCGGATGCGCAGGCCCAGCGGTCATGGCTCACGGGCCCAGCCGCTCCGCGGCATGTGGGATCTTCCCGGACCGGGGCACGAACCCGCGTCCCCTGCATTGGCAGGCGGACTCTCAACCACTGCGCCACCAGGGAAGCCCCTCTTCTGTGAATGTTTTTTGCCCATTTTTCGCTCATGTTTTGGTGCTTTCTGATTAACTTGGGCAACCTCTTTACAGAGAGATTTCAACTCTTTATCTGGCATATTTGTTATCTTTAAAATTTCTCAGTGTGTGATTTTGTCCTTTTAAATTTCTATGTAGTCAAATTTGACAATTTTTTCCTTTACAATATTTTTATACTTATACTGTTTCCCACTTTCTAAGACTATTTTTCCTCTTTGATATTTAATACTGTAACCTGTCTTGAAAATAATGAGACAAATAAATAATTATTGAATGAAATAAAGCATGAACAAATAAATTAATTTTAGCATATAATGTAAGCTGAGGTGCTAATTTTTCCCCCAATAATTAATGATTCCATCAGCACTTATTGAATAATCCTTCCTACACTAATTTGTGATATCAGCTTGACTGTATACTACCTTTTTATACATAAAACAGTCTATTTCTGGACTACCTAAAATTATATTCCATCAACCTATCAAATTATATGATACTACCACCCTTTTCATGAGTGTGCCTCTGTAACACATTTTAATGTCTGGTAGAATACATTCTCCCTTTATTGTTTTTACT
Source organism: Delphinapterus leucas (assembly GCF_059928025.1). Classification (NCBI taxonomy): domain Eukaryota; kingdom Metazoa; phylum Chordata; class Mammalia; order Artiodactyla; family Monodontidae; genus Delphinapterus; species Delphinapterus leucas. The sequence goes on along the minus strand of NC_143129.1, from coordinate 162,759,306 downwards.
TTTCTTGAGAATCTTGGAAGCCAGGTATATATTCTCGAGGCAGGTGTTTGAAAGAATCTTCTAAGTGGAATCTGACAGACCCAAAAGAAAAGAGCTAAAGATATGGCACTAGATGTTCCCCAAGAAAACAGACAGCTAGATGGCCAAGCCCCACCCATTCACTCAGAGCAGCTTTTTAGTGACCCACTCTCAGATATGAGTGCGCAGCCAAGGATGTCAGGTATTCAAGGGAAGCGCCTTATGTGAAAGAGTCTGAAACAAACAGAATAAAGTTTTCTAGAGGAAATAGAGATTATGTATGGAGAATAAAACTTTAACTATCACTGCTTTCTTCAGAAAGATAAAAGAGTATATTGCATCCATGAAAAAAGAAGATGATGATCTAAAGAAGAAATATGGGACTTCCCTGGGCACAGTGGTTAAGAATCCACCTGCCAATGAGGGGGACACAGGTTCGAGCCCTGGTCCGGGAGGATCCCACATGCCGTGGAGCAACTAAGCCCGTGCGCCACAACTACTGAGCCTGCGCTCCAGAGCCCGCGAGCCAAAACTACTGGGCCTGTGTGCCACAACTACTGAAGCCTGCGCACCCTAGAGCCCGTGCTCCACAACAAGAGAAGCCACTGCAATGAGAAGCCGGCGCACCGCAACGAAGAGTAGCCCCCGCTCCCCGCAACTAGAGAAAGTCCGCGTGCAGCAACAAAGACCCAACGCACCCAAAAAATAAATAAATTGTTTTAAAAATGAGTCTTTAAAAAAAAGAAGAAGAAGAAATAGGCAGAGAATAACAACAAAATCAAGTTCTTGGAAAATGAAAAACATGATAGCAGAATTGAAAACTTCAATAAACATTTTGGAAGATAGCTAGGCAATCACCCCAGAAAATAGAGTAAAAGACAAAGATATAGACATTACAAAAAAATTTTTTTTAAGTTAGAGGACCAGTACAGGAGGTCCAATTAACAGGAGTTCTAGAAAGGGGAACAGGAAAAAAAAAAAGGAGTGGAAGTAATCATAGAAAATCTTAGATTGAGAGGGCTACTAAGTGCCCAGCTCAATGGACAATATAGGTCCACACCGCTGAAATTTTTCAAAATACTTGAGACAAAGAGATGAGCCTACAAGTTTCCAGAGAGAGAGAACACAGTCTCCAGAATCAGAATGGCATCACGCTTTGCAGCAATACTGGAGGCTACAAGGAAATGGATCAAAGCCTTCAAAACTCTGAGTAAAGTGATTTGCAACAGAAATTCTATACCCAGGACAATGATCAACTAAAGCAGACCATATGCTCTGCAGTTGTTTTAACAGCATGATTCCCTGAAGGTTTGAGCAAACTTGCCTGTAAAGCCAGTTGGACTGAATGCCTTCTCTATGTCATTCTTTAAAAATTTTTTCCCTGTCACTCAGTGACTATTTGTCTACTCAGATTTTCTTCTCCATGAATCTTAGTAATTTATACTTTCCCACAAAAAATTTTTTTGCCTATTTGATTGTTTGAGCAGACTTTTGTCATCAGACCATATATTCTCACTTTGCTTACACTTCAACTAAAAGCCTTAGTAAAATTGTTCCTTGGCTTCTTTGTGTGCCATGTGGAGACGTTTCATAATCAGGGTCATGCTAGTTTGGTAAAATATAACTGGAAAGCTTTCCAGATAAAACCCCCAAGCCATTTACATGTGGCCTGCCAGTAAACTATTACTAAGCATGAGCTTATGTAACTGGGAATTCGGGAATTAAAAATAACACGCCTGACTTATATCTGTACCAGCGAAATTCCATCATGTCCACTTCAGCCCATTGCTCCAACTGACAAGAACCATCCTCTTAAATCTGGACTCTTGTCATCCGGAATATTAGCCACTTCTAGCTTCCATAAATTGGATTTATTTTTCATCTGGCAAATCTGAGAGTTTAATGCAATTAAGTGGCCCTTCCTGGTGAAGACTATGTTTATTCCTGCATCTGTATGTCTGGGGTCTTTGTTAAGTGCAAAATGCTATTTCTAAAACGCATATTCCTTGCTCCACCCCACTCCACAGGTGGGGAGGCAGCAGAGCAAAGTATCACAGAGAACCTGAGTGTGTGGGGGGGGACCTGATTACCCAGGTCATGCCCTGAGCTCAAAGAACGGCAGTCAGTCCAGCTTGGCTGTGACCCAGAGGAGCTCTAAAACCAGAAACAGAAACTCGAGGGTGGACAGAGGGTGGATTCTACAAGGGGGAATGAGGGGCAGACACAGGAAGCCAAGTCCAGCACAGGGCCCCAAAGCTTCCCAAGACGAGACGTGCAGGTGTTAGGTTAGGACCACAGGTGCACAAGCCAAGTTTTAGCCACTGGAAGACCCATTCTCAGCCTTACGGTAGTTGGTCCCTGCAGAGAACAGAACTCAGTAAGGTAGGGAGCCCAGGATGGCTTCCCAAGATTGGCTCTAGAGAGGCCTCCAGGACTGAGGCGATGACAGCAAGCTGTGTCAGAGCCAGACATGCCTGGAGTAGAGATAACGAGGGACAACCAAGACGGAGAACTCTACCGACCCAGCAGCGACATCAATGGGAGTTTTGACATTACTTCCAAATGAGGTTACACACACAATTGCGTTTCAGTGTGTATGTTAAAAAGCATTCAATATTGACATATTTGAAACATACCACAATTTTTCTAACTCTCTCTATACAATTCTTAGCTATTTAATATAGTGAGAGCCTCAAAAAATGAAAGTGGCCCAAGCATTTCAACACCTGAAAGGCTTTGAAAAGAGAAACCTGGACTAAATATTTTGATAGTCTGGTTTTCTAGGCCTCCTCCACTGGCCCATGAGTTCCCTAAGGGCCTGGAGTGTGCATCCTCAATACCCAGAATCAGGAAACTCTCACACAGAGTAACCACGTTTTGAACCAGGAGAATGGGTTCATTCAGGTTTATAGAATTTAATTGAACCGAACTCAGAGATTCTGGTAGGGCTCAGCAGAGGACACTTTCAAAAGAGTAAAGTCCATGAGCTTATTTATAGGATATGAAGAAGTAGAGAGCAGGGGAGACCTACCCAATCCACAGACAATTTAGGAGAAGAAAGCTCCAAAATGCTACCTGGAAGGCAGGTAAGTGTCACAAAAGGAAAGGAAGCTATATCCCTGGAGCCTGGAGCAGGGGTTGAGGTAATGTGGCAAACAGAGACCTAGGCAGATAAGGGAAGTATCTTCTCTGGGGGTCAGCAGCTGGGTCTGAACAAGCATCTGAACCTCTTCCCAATGGGGAAGGAGTCCTAAGATAAATTGAGGGCAGGGTCTACCTCCCAACATGGAAGCTGAAGTGAGGAGATAGGACCTCGCTCCTGGAACCTAGCAAGCAGAGCTTGAGCCCGTGACTTAAGTTCAGCCAATCAGATGTTTCTACCCAAGACTCTTCAGGAAGGGCTGCCAAGACACAGGGCACTTACAGATGAGCCCACTGGTGTGATGATGTCTTAGTTCACGCTGCTATATTATAATGAAAGTACTAAAAAACTGGGTAGCTTAAACAACAATTTGTTTCTCACAGTTCAAGAGACTGGAAGTCAGAGGTCAGAGTGCCAGCACAGTCGGTTTCTGGTGGGAATCCTCTTCCTGGTTTCTTCACATGGCAGAGAGAGGGGAGCAGGGAGCAGGGAGTGGGTGTGGAGCAAGCTCCTCCTGTCTCTTCTTATAAGTTCACTAACCCCAGCACAAGGGTTCCACACTCATGACCTAATCACCTCTGAAAGGCCCAATCTCCAAATGCTATCATCTTTGGGAGTAAGGTTTCAACATATAAATTTGGGGGGGGGGGACACAAACTTTCAGTCCATAGCAGATGGTAAGTGCCCAGGGACTACTGAATCCAAGAACAACAGTAGGATGTGTCCAGTGACACATCAGCCCTAGCTGAGGAGTCCTAAGCAAACCATTTCCATGCTTGGATCTTAGCTGGGCTTTGTCTTCGCTAGAGCTTGTTCAAGCGCAGTTCTCAGCCTTCTGGGTCAATTCTATGAGCTACTTAATACCTTCCCAATTAAATTCCTTTTCTGTTTAGATTAATCATAAATGATTTAATAATTAATAATTAATCAAATACTGATTTCAACCAAGAGCTTGACAGAGCCTATATAATGCTCTGACATACTCCATAGACGTCATCATCCCATCATTGGTTAAAATGTTGACCAGAACAGAGTCTAGGATACAGCTCTACAGCAGGCCACTAGAGCCCCTCCCTCATTCATATTTCCCCAGCTTTGGGAAACCACACTTGATGAACACTTTGGAAGTTATTTTGACTAACATAATATCACATACACGACTTTAATATGGTATTTGCAAATATCATGACTGTTCATTCAACAAATATTTATCCTCAATAAATAGCCTGCCATATTCCAAACATTGAACTAAGCTCTGGGGATCAGTAGAAAATGAAATAGATCTAGTCTCTGTCTACAAGGAACTTAATAGTCTAATGGGGGAGACAGAAGTTAAGTAAAGCATATAAATATAAGATTACAAATTGTGAATAAATGCTATAAAGGAAAATAACTTCCCTATAAGGGGGAATAACAGGGATATCTTATTTACTGGAGGTTTCAGAGGAAATGAGGCCTGAAGGATAAGAGGGTATCAGCCAAAGGATTGGGGAACAGGAAAGAAGAAATCCAGGGGAAGAGAAAAGCTTGTACAAAATGACAATATAGCTGATGCGATACAATATAAAACAGAAATGCTGGATAAAATTTTACAAACAACTTTTCAAGTGGAGAGCTGAGCTGAAAAGAGACATCAAAACTAAGGAGGAAAACTTAAAATCAAAGTGAGTATGTGGGTACCAATGCTTTTGTTGTCCTGCTTTTGGTAACAGGGGATTGGCTCTTAACAACAATGTGGGAATTGGAGACAAGGCTTTGGGCCCACCTGTGGCAGAGCTGGAATTGAGACTCCTGCATAAAGCCAGTACTTTCTTTCTCTCAGCCCTAGTGCTAGTAGAAAAAAAAATGCCTCCCTTGAGATTTAGTAACCACAAACCTGTTCTCATGAGTATGGAGTTCGAATCTCTTCTCCTTGCAATATCCAGGTACCCCTAAGCTCAGAAATTAACATAATAAGTAGTCCTTAGCTAATGAAACTTAGGGCACCTGGTAGAAATTGAAAGAAAGTCATGCTTGAGGAATGTTTCCTCAAGCAAAGCCACATGGAAGTCCCATAAAAATAGCACCACCATATACGAACACACAACACAAAATTACAAAACACACAAGAAAGTAATGCACTATGAATAAGGGTGAGCAAAACAACATACAGAAGAATTTGACCTCCAAAAACTTCGAATCATTGAACCATGGGATAGATTCAGTAGATCGAATTGTGATAGATTGAATTACTGACCCAGTACTTATCCTTCCTTACATCCATACCCTTGCTATGGTTTCATTGTAGGCAGTGTGTTTATACACCCCTTAACTTAGAGCTTGCCTAGATGCCTTGTTTTGACCAGAGGCATGGGGAGGAAGTGACCATAGATCAGTCCCCAGACTAAGCCTTAAGAAGCCTCAAGTGTTTCTGTTTGTTCTTTTGTGCCTCTGCGATCATTACGAGAAGATTTTCCCCTGAGGGGCGGTTGCCCCTGAACTAACACTCTAAAAGCAGAGCTGACCACAGACCTGCAGTGAGAAGTAGGGCCATGCCAGCTGCCAGAGGCTCCCAACTGAACCTAGCCTAGTTCTGCAGAGCTGCCCACGCCAATAAACAGATGCATAAGAATAAGTGATTTTTGTTGTAGGCCACTGAGTTTTTTTGGATGATGTGTTATCCAATATTATTATGGAAATAGCTAAGTTATACAAACAAGTATGTTTTAAATGACTAAGAAAAAAGAAGGAATAAAAAAGTGAGAAGGAAAGACATTTTTAAGAAATAAAGGTCCATGCATTTTAGAAAAAGAACTAAATCAAACTTACAGAAAATTTTTAGAAGTTATTGAAGTTTAAAACTAATGGAGAATTGTGCTTCTACTCACAAAGGATTAACTGCTATGAAAATTTTCCTCCCATCATAAACAACTAGAAAATACAGACAAAATATATGAAATAACTCCTTTGGACATTGGGCAATAGGCAGTGAAGGGCTATGGTCTCTGAAGGGAAATAAACAAGGTGAGCACTGCAATTACCCCAGTTTACTACGTGGGAACAGTTTCCTGGCTGCAAAGCAGGGAAGGGGAACCCAAACAGAGACCAACAGTCTTGCTGAATTGAAGAGAAAGAGATCAGAGTTCAAGAAAGCCAAGACAATTAGACTTTCTGGGGTAGAGTGCCACAGAAGATGGAACTTCACAGAGAGCTCCAGAGATGTTTAGAAAATTCCCCTTGAGTCCATGGTGAAACTCCATGAAGACAGAGCAAGAATCACTGGAAAACTATGAGCTGAACAAATCCTGGAGCTCCAAAGGTCTGGGAATAGTTTGTGTTCCCACCTGCCAGAGTGAGAGACCACATAATATATGGGGTGTTGAACAGTCCTGACATGAGTATCATGTAGTAGTGGGGCTAAATTAGCCACAAACTAAAGGATCCTCTGGACTTCCCCTAACAAAACTTAAAAACAAGCCTCAAGAGGTTCTAACTAATCCCAAGTAAGTTAGTTGCATGCTAGGGCATTTTAACATTTTAAAAATAAATACAATAAGATCCAGCATCCAAAATGTACAACTCACAATGTCCAACACTCAATAAACATTACCAGAAATGCAAAGAAGCAGGAGAATGTAACTCAGAACCAGGAGGAAATTTAACCAAAGGAAACAGACCCAAGAATGACAGAGGTGATGAAATTAGCAAAAAGCAAGTTAAAAGAGTTACTATGTATATATATATAAATTATGCTCAAGCATATAAAGAAAAGAACAACATGAACATACTGAAGACAACAATGGAAGACATTTGGACTTCCCTGGCGGCACAGTGGTTAAGCATCTACCTGCCAATGCAGAGGACACGTGTTCGACCCCTGGTCTGGGAAGATCCCACGTGCCCTGGAGCAACTAAGCCTATGCGCCACAAATACTGAGCCTGTGCTCTAGAGCCCGTGAGCCACAACTACTGAGCCTGCGTGCCACAACTACTGAAGCCCGTGCGCCTAGAGCCTGTGCTCCACAACAAGAGAAGCTACTGCAATGAGAAGCCCACGCACTGCAACAAAGAGTAGCCCCCACTCGCCGCAACTAGAGAAAAGCTCGCACCAGCAACAAAGACCCAATGCAGCCAAAAATAAATAAAAAATAAAATCAATAAGTTAAAAAAAAAAACTGAGCAAGCCAAAACAAGATGGAGCAATAGTTTTTTTAAGTATTTTTAAAAAGATCAATCTAGAACTCTAATCCCAGGGAAAATATATTTCAAAAATAAGTGAGGGCTTCCCTGGTGGCGCAGTGGTTGAGAGTCCGCCTGCCGATGCAGGGGACACGGGTTTGTGCCCCGATCTGGGAAGATCCCACATGCCGCGGAGCGGCTGGGCCCATGAGCCATGGCCGCTGAGCCTGCACGTCCGGAGCCTATGCTCCGCAATGGGAGAGGCCACAACAGTGAGAGGCCCACATACCACAAAATAAATAAATTAATTAATTAAATAAGTGAGACTTCTGGATTCCACTCATCGGGTTTCTTACTCAGTATGTAAGGAGCTTAGAGCTCCACTCCTTCCTAACAACAAGTAAAAAGCTGAACAAACTGAAAAATCAACAACTCTTCCTGGATCTGTAAGAGAAGTAAACCACTGTCCCCACAAAAGGAGAGACCAACAGGCAAGTATAGAAAACTCACAACATTCCAGACCCATGAGCTGAAACCTCTGAGGGAACCAGTGCTGGGGTAGGAAACCTAAACTGCAATTGATGAATCCTGGAGTCTCCATGTAGACAGATCTGAGAGTCAAAAACCAGGGGAACCCATCATGGGGAAGGAGGGTCCTCACACTTCTGTGAGTTTTACATTCAGGATCTCACCTAGGTTCTCACAATGAATATCAGAAGAAAAAGTCCCGCTTCTGGCAGAGGGAGGGGGAAAGTAGCCATTTCGAAATACATCACAGCATTCTATTCTTCTTATCAAGGACTGTCCTCAGGAGAAACGATTTAACCAGAGCCTAACCTGCTGGAGTTTTATCAGAGCCTAAGTGACCTGGGAGGAAGGGAAATACTCAACTCTGGCCCCCTACTGCCAACTTGTCTCACCAAAGGGAGGGAGGGAGGAAATATCTAAGAAGAACTTATGAAGCTCACAGTCCAGAAACACAGGCTCATTAAAAGACTGAGACTAATCATAGGAGTAGAGAACACTTCCCCATCCCCACACCTTACCACCACATTACTAAGGTCCTATTTACAGCAGTACCTTTCACCCAGTACATTATGACCAGCTAGCAAAAAAAAAATTACAAGGCATACTAAAAGGCAAAAATACAGTTTGAGGAGACAGAGCAAACATCAGAACTAGACACAGATATGAAAGGGATGTTGGATTTATCAGCCAGGGAATTTAAAACAACTATGATTAATATGATAAGGGCTGTAATGGATAAAAGAAACAAGATGCAAGAACAGATGGTCAATGTAAGCAGAGAGACAGAAATTCTAAGAAAGAATCAAAAAGAAATACTAGAGATTAAAAAAAAAAGTGTAGAATTGAAGAATGCCTTTGAGGGGCTTATAAGTAGAGTGGACACAGCTGAGGAAAGAATCTCTGAGCTTGAAGATGTCTCAATAGAAAATTCCAAAAATGAAAAAAAGGACAAAAAACCTAAACTAAAAAAACAAAACAAAGAAAAAACAGAAGAAAGTGGAACAGAATATCCAAGAGCTATGGGATAACTACAAAAAGTATAATATACACAAAATGGGAATACAAGAAGAAGAAAAAGAGAAAGGAACAGAAGAAATATTTGAAGCAATAATGACTCAGAATTTCCCCAAAATTAATGTCTGATACCAAATCACAGACCTAAGAAGCTCAGGAAACAACAAGCAGGATAAATGCCAGAAATACTAAACCCAGGCATATCATATTCAAATTGCAGAAAATCAAAAACAAAGAAAAAATCCTGAAAGAATTCAGAGGGAAAAAACACCTTACCTGTAGAGGAGTAAAGATAAGAATTACATCTACCTCTCCTCAGAAAATATGCAAGCAAGAAGAAAGTAAAGTGAAATAAAGTATTGAGAGAAAAAAGTCACCAACCTAGAATTCTGTACCTAGCAAAACTATTCTTCAAAATGAAGGAGAAATAAAGACTTCCCAGACAAACAAAAATTGAGGAAACTTGTTGCCTGTAGATCTGCCTTTCAAGAAATGTTAAAAGAAGTTCTTTAGAGAGAAGGAAAATTATATAGACCAGAAACTCAGACCTACATAAAGAAAGGAACAGCATCAGAGAAAGAATAAGTGAAGCTAAAATAAAAACTTACTTTTACACTTGTTGCTCTAGCAGATAACAGTTTGTTCAAAAATAATAGCAAATATGTATTTGAGTGTATGTGCATTTATGCATAAGAAAAATAAATGAAAGTGACGATACAATGAACAGTAGGGAGGAATTAGGATTATTTTGTTATTATAAGGTATTCATACTACCCATGAAGTTGTATAGTATTATCCAAAAGTAGATTTGGATTAGTTGTAAATATATATTGCAAGCTCTAGAGCAACTACTAAAAAAAGTTAAAAGAAATATAACTGATATGCTAAGAAAACAAAGAAGATGGAATCATATAAAAATGTTCAGTTAGGGGTTTCCCTGGTGGCGCAGTGGTTGAGAGTCCGCCTGCCAATGCAGGGGACACAGGTGCGTGCCCCGGTCTGGGAAGATCCCACATGCCACAGAGCGGCTGGGTCCATGAGCCATGGCCGCTGAGCCTGCACGTCCGGAGCCTGTGCTCCAGAGCCTGTGCTGGGAGAGGCCACAATAGTGAGAGGCCCGCATACTGCCAAAAAAAAAAAAAAAAAAAATGTTCAGTTAGGATTTCAAAGACAGTATAAAAAAGGAATGTAAAATATCTTGCTACTTTTTTCATAATCTTTACATATTGGAATGGTGATATTTGGGGTTAAATAAAATGTAATTAAAATCAAAAAAAACTGTTCAGTTAAAACCACAAAAGTCAGAAAAAGAGTGGAAGACAAAAATAACAAAGAACAAGGGCAACAAATAGAAAAGAGTAACAAATATGGAAGATAATAACCTAACTATAACAATAATCTCTTTAAACATCAATGGTGTAAGTACAGCAATTAGAAGACAGTTATTGGGAATTCCCTGGTGATCCAGTGATTAGGACCCAGTTTCTTCACTGCCAGGGCCCGGGTTCAATCCCTAGTCAGGGAACTAATATCCTGCAAGCCATGTGGCACAGCCAAAAAGAAAAAAGACAGACAGTTATTGTCTGAATGGATCACAAAATAAGACCCAACTATATGTTGTCTATAAGAAATCCACTTTAAGTATAGATTAAGAGTAAGTTGATGGAGAAAAAGGTATCATGCTAACACTAATCAAAAGAAAGTAGGACCAGCTGTATTAATTTCAGACAGGGCAGACTTCAGGGCAAGAAAAGTTACAGGTGATAAAGAGGGGCATTACATAACAATTAAAGGAACAATTCTCCAAGAAGATGTAACAATCATCAATGTGTAAGCATCTAACAAAACATCAAAATATGTAAGGCAAAAACTGATAAAACTGCAAGGAGAGAAAGATGTATCCACTATTACAGTAGGAAACTTCAATACCCCTCTATCAGAAGTGAACATTATGACTAAGTGGGCATAATTCCAGAAGTGCAAGTTTGGTGTAACTAGAAAATCAAAACCACATGATTATTTCAATAGATACAAGAAAAGCATTTAATAAAATTCAACATGTAGTCATGACTAAAAATTCTCAGTAATCTAAGAATAGATGAGAACTTCTTCAATCTGATAAAGCATGTCTACAAAAATCCTACCGCTAACATTATACTTAAGGTGAATTAGGCAAGGATGTCTTCTATTCAGCATTTTACTGGACAATGCAATGAGGCAAGAAAAAAAAAGGTATACATCTTTGTAAAGAAAGAAGTCAAATGGTCTTTATTCTCAGATTCCATGATCGTTTAGAAAATTCTAAGGAATCTACAAAATAAAGAGATACTAGAACTAATAAGTGAATTTCATGAGATCTCAACTTACAAAGTCAATGTATAAAATCAACTTTATTTTTATATACCACAAAGGATAATTGGTATTGGAATTTCTAAAGTACCATTTGTAATAGCATCAAAACTATGAAAAACTAGGGATCAATTGAACAACATGTGTAAGATCTGTACCCTGAAAAGTACAACACATTGTGGAGAGAAATTAAAGAAGATCTAAACAAATAAAAGATATACCAGATTCATGGATATTAAGACTCATTGTTTTTAAGATGTTGATTCTATAGATTAAATACAACATAAGTTAAATATATATAGATTTAAATACAATCACAATTTTAAAATCCCAGCAGGCTTTTTGGGTAGAAATTATCCAGCTGACTGAAACTTAGTTAAAAATGCAATATTCCTCGAAAAAGAAGTAGTTTGGAGGACATACACTACCTGTTTTAAGGACTTACTATAAACTACTATAATCAAAAAGATGTGGTATTGGTATAGGAATAGACAATAGATCAACAGAACAGGATAGAAAATCCAGAAATAGACCCACACATATGGTGTCAGTTGATTTTTGACAAAGACGTAGGGTAAATAAATGGGTAAAGGATGGTTTTTTTTCATTAAATGGTCCTGGGACAATTGGATATGGAGGGGAAAAAGGAACATGAGCCCTTTCCTAACACCATACATAAAAATTAACCCTAAGTAGGTCAAAAACCTAAACATGAGAGCTAATAATAAAAAAACTTCTAGAAGTAAAAAGAAGACAAATTCTTGGGTTGGATAAAGATTTGTGAACTTGGATTAGGTACAGATTTCTTAGATAGAACACAAAAAGCACAAACCAAGCAAGAAAAAATTAATAAACGGGACTTCATCAAAAGTAAACTGAAATACATGAAAAGATGCTCAATAATATAAGTAATTAAGGAAACACAAATTAAAACCACAATGAAATACCACAACAAAACCCACTAGAAAGGATAAAAGACTAAGCATACCAACAACATGGATGAATTTCAAAAACATGCTAAGTAAAAAATCCAAACATAAAAGACAATGTGTTATATAATTCCATTTATGAAATTCTAGAAAAGACAAAACTTCAATGCGAGAAAGCAGATTGATGGTTGCCAGTTTCCTGGGCTGTAAGTGGGGAGCCCTCCCTATTTGTACCTACCTCATAGGGTTGTTGCAAGGATTAAGTGAGAGTTAAATGAGGTAACCTCTATAGGGAACTTAGCACAGACCTTGCCCATGGAAAGAATTCAGAGATTGTTAGCTGTATTTTTTAAATCATTTATATTTTTGCGGCAGAGCCTGCTAGGATTCACCCATATCATGTTGTCCTCTTCTTCCTGGAAATGCTGCATGACCCCATTTCTAGCCTCCCTGCATTTAGGTAGGACCACACAACTAGTTCTCACCCATAAAATGTGGATGAAAGCGATATGAGTTACTTCTGGGCAAGGCAGTTAGGAGTGGGGTGCTTTCTCCAAGATCTCTCTGTTTGCTGGAGGATGGAGAGGATCCAGTGGAGGACTCAGACGCTAGAAGATGATGAAGCCACAATATGCAAGAAGCCTGGGTCCCTGAATAACTGCATGAAACAGAGCTCCCTCCTTCCCGCACTGGACTGTGAAATAAGCAAAAAATAAACTTTTCCTGTATTGAGCCATGGAGAGTTAGGTGAGTTTTTATTGTTGGTGTTATTGTTACAGCATTAGCCCGCCTGACTAATCATATATATGTGTACCCATCCTTATCCGTTGTACTCTGAACACAACTCCCCAAAGCCTTAGTTAGTGCTAGGCTCCGCTTCCCACTCTTCAGTTTCCGTCCCTGGCTCTATGCTCAACCTCCATCTTTACTTCCTCTTACAGTCCTTAGTCCAAAGTCATTGATAGACCGAATCCCACCAACAATTCAAGGTTCTAAGTAGCACATCTTGATCTCTAGGCAGTGAGGCACAATAGAACGAACATAACTTGGCATTTCTAAGACCTAGATCCAAATCTCTCCATTAAATTACCAGCATGTGACCTTGGCTGTGTGACTCTCTCTGAGATTCAGTGTCCCCATCTGTAAGATGGGGATAGCAACATCTTCTTCAAATGATTGTTGTGAAGGTTAAACTAGGTAATAGATGGCAGGGCTTACACAGCCTGATATCTGTAAGTCCTGCAGTGGACCCAAAACTACTTGCCTCATCCCCAAGGGCTACCAAGGCTGGCCAGGCTCCCAGAAGCCACTCTACATTTCAGAGGGCTGTGAATGCATGGGGAGGTACTCCTGGCCCCAGGAGGGATAGCATCTGCTCAGCCCCCTTCCTGTACCCATAGAGACAAAACCATAGACCTCTTACTGTAAATATTGTGGCAACCTCCTTTAAATCACACATTGACAATAACACCAACAGCACCAATCATGTACTAATGCTAGTTACAACCTATTGGGTTTATTGTGTTGCACAGTCCCCAGAAGAAAATAAGATGCTAGAAGCACACTTCACTTTCACAACAAGCCTATGAGGTACTTATTCTACGGATGAAGAAAGTAAGGTTCAAAGAGGATAAGTAACCTACTGAAAGCCACATAGCCACCAGGTAGCAAAGCTAGAAATTGACCTATTCATATGTTCAATCGTCCACTGATTTAGTCAACAAATCATTTCTGCTATCTGCTCTGTGCCAGGCCCTGTGCTGGGCCTGGAGACACAAAGATGCAAGGAGACCAAGTCCTCAAGGTGCACGTGGGAAACAGACCCATGACTCATTAGCTACAGTCCCAGGCAGAATGGAGCCTGTGCAATGCTGGTCCCTCTCTGGTCCCCTCCCCCCATTCTGCTACCTTCCAGAGCTGCAGAACCCCAGCAACAGCCCAGAGACATTTCCTGAGGCCACTGTTTTCCTTGGCCCCATGGTGGGAGACAGCGTGCCCAACAAGGTGGAAAACAAGGCAGGGGAAAGGGAGCAGACCTCCCAGCAACTTGTCCCTGTTGCTGGTGGGAGCATGGAACATAGAGGGCTGCCCTTGTACCCACCCACCAGCCCCTCCAGGTCATTGTTCCCTTGTTGTGACAGGGGGTTCAGCTGGGGCCCGCAGACCGGGGGCTTCCTCCCCAGCCCGCCAGCCCGCCGCGCTTGGACAGCTGGAGGAAACAGGCGCTGGGGAGCCCGCTCTCCACTCCAACAACAACAGGCTGCCTGCCCACTGGCGGCCTTGCTGGGGGGCCGGCCTGGAGCCAGAGAGGCCCCCCACTCCACCCCGCCACTGGCAAAACATGCTTTCTTGTTTTCTAAGGGGAGGAGGAGGCCCGTACCCATCCTGAGTAAACACGGGAGCTGATAAGCACGGACAGGCCTGGCTGCCAGGGTGCCAGCCGGGGCCATGGAGGCAGGGGCAGAGCCAGACCCACCCAGGAGACCATTCAGGCCAGAATGCCAGGTTCAGAGTCAGAGGGGGAAGAGCAAGGTCCTGGCCACTCCGGGGATAAAGCACTCAACCCCAAATCTGCCTTTACTGAAAAGGGGAGACCCCAGGGGCTGCCAGGCTACTGAGCACCACCACTGACCTCAGAAGCACAGTGCACTAACCTTTGAGGGCAGAAGTGCCCCATCCACTGGTGCCTGCTTCTCAGCCAGCCTCTATGCCATTACCATTTTCAGCCCTCAGAGAATGTGAAATGTAAGGCCTGCTGCCCGTCACGTTTCTCAGATGAGGAGACGGAGGTTCAGGGAGGCAAAGCGACTCACCCAAGGCCACACAGCGACTGGTGCACAGTTGGGATATGAATCCACACCTGCTGGATCCCAAAGCCCCTGTCCTTCTGATCACGCCCCAGCCAGCCCCACAGCCCTTTGTATTTGCAGGGGTCTTTAGCTTACGAAGCACTTATGAGCTCACCGTATTACCTTCTAAAGGCTGCAGTGGAGCCATTATCAACTTGCCATTTTTATCAGGAAGCCCTTAGTGTCTTAGTTTGCATTCCCCCCAAAGCAGACCCTGAGGTAAGGGTTTGAATGCAAAGCCGTTTATTCCGTAGTTGATCCCAGGAAGCTCCTAGAAGGGAGGGAAGGGAAGAAACAAATACAGGATGCATCAGGAGGCTGGGACTGCTGTGGGCAACTGGGACTCAGTCCTGCTGGAGACCTCTGGGACACAACATGGAACAGAATCGTCCCCCAGAGACACAAGGAAGCTGCAATATTTACCCACCACTCCTGCCCGGCTTTGGTTCAGAGCTGAGGTGCTACTCCTGGCCCCTTAGCTCTCCAAGCCTTCAGACTGCCCTGTGAGGGGGGCTGAGCATGATCCCACAACCAGAGAAAGTCCTCAGGCAGAGAAATGCAAGTTGACATAACAGTATGTGCGGGAATAGTCAGGGTCCAGAGGACCTGAGTGGGGCACTGACAGGCCCTGCGACAGTTAGTAAAACAGGGAGCACCACTCCCATTTGGTAGATGTAACCCCTTGTGTTCTTAGGCCACACCATCCCCATACTTATGCATACTAGAACTCTGGTCCCAAAGGCCCCTCTTCATCTCTAAGTGACGTTCAGACTACCTGCCCTTTGTTGCAAAACTCTTATATATCCTGGCTCCCCGCTTTGCCTCCTCGGAGCAGTTCTCTCAGGGTTACTTGAGATGCTGCCTCCTGGGCTTGAAGTCCTAAAAATTTCCACCGAATAAAGCATAACTCTCAACTTTTATATATTTTTTAAATGGACAAACTTTAATTCAGCACGCTACCTCTGATTCCAAGTCTTTGGAAGAGAGGGAGTGTACATCCTGTCACTTGACTTTTGTAACAGATGCTAGAAAGCAGTGCTCTGTCTGCTTTGGTCCAATTTGTCCCTATGCAAGGGTACACCAAGGTGGAGGGGGGAGTGGTCTACCCGACATGTGGTCAATAAAGGGGTGCATTGTCTGTAGCAAATTTTAAAAGAATAATAAAACTGACTAAAACTCAGCCGGCTTTTAGGGCTTCCCTGGTGGTGTAGTGGTTAAGAATCCGCCTGCCAACGCAGGAGACACGGGTTCGACCCCTGGTCTGGGAAGATCCCACATGCCGCGGAGCAACTAAGCCCGTGCGCCACAACTACTGAAGCCCACGCACCTAGAGCCCGTGCTCCGCAACAAGAGAAGCCACCGCAATGAGAAGCCCGTGCACCGCAAGGGAGAGTAGCCCCCGCTCACCGCAACCAGAGAAAACCCTCCCGCAGCAACAAAGACCCAAGGCACCCAAAAATAAAATAAATTTATTTTTTAAAATAATAATAAAAATAAAGAAAATAAAACTCAGCCAGCTCTTTGTTTTCGCCATACAGTGGTAATTCTAGAGAATGTTAGTGATAAAACAGTCCCCACCACCCCCCACCAAGGGGGACTGCTCCCACCACCACCAAGGCACCACGGCTTGGTGCCACTCCTCTCCCACTCTGTGTCTGTGACAGACATTATAAAGCAGTCAGGTCTCTCTTTTCCACTGAAGTGAGATGCTGCTTCAAAACCTCTCCTCCACACGTTACTCTAAGCAAACCTGTTCTGAGCTGGCATCAAACTGATCCCTAGCACCTAAGATCCCTGGCCCAGGCCCTGTTCAAGAAGTGTTCCACAGACTGTTCCCTGGCTAGGGAATCTAGCCTGAACCCCGTCCTCTCACACTTAACCCAAATCCCACCCCCGTCTCTCTGATTTCACAATCTTCACTCAGCCTCCCTTACTGTCCTCTGCTCTATATTTGCTCTGTCCTTGTCCAACTACACACCTGCTTCCTGCCCCCCGGGCACCCAGGGCCCTGGCCTGAGAATTCATTCCAAAAATGCTTGGCCTCTAGCTGGTCTACCTCTGGGCAGTGGTCTCCTGGTGGTCACGCACAACAGATCCACAAGGAGCACTGGAAGGTGACTTCTCACCTGTGTACTGTGTCATCAACACGCCCTCCGAAAAATCCCCTTAAGGGAGGTCTAGCCTTTAGGGTTTATCACTATCTAAAGTTATATTACAGATTCGCTTGTAGGTTTAGTGTCTGTCTCCCTCCACTGGAAAGTAAATTTCAAAAGGGCAGAAACCTGGTCCATCTTGTGCCCTGCTGCATCCCCAGTACCTAGAGCAGTGCCTGGGACACGGTAGACACTCAGAAGCTAGTAGCTGAGGGGACTCCCCTGGCAGTCCAGCGGTTAGCACCCCTCGCTTCCACTACAGGGGGTATGGATTAGATCCCTGGTTGGGGATGCTGCAAGGCGCGGCCAAAAAAAAACAAAAAAAAAGAAGCAGCAGCTGGCAACTGAAAGAACTAAACGAGTTTTTCCAGCCCACACTTTGACCCTGTGGGCCCAGACCCACCTGGGGTAGCCCCTACACTCAGAATGACTCTGCCTTCGGGATATCAAACTCTGAGCCCCCTCGGAACACACCTGCCCTTCCCCCACAAAGGCCCTCAGGTTCTTCTGCCACCCACCCTCCGTCCAACAGCCCTGCTGTGCCCTCCTCCTCCTCCCTGTGCCCTCACCCCTGCCCTGCTGCCCTGAGATCTGTGTCTTTCCCCAGCACCCACTCAACCAGTCAGCAGCCCCGGGGATAGAAACTCAGGAGGTGGGAGAGCAGAGTACTTGAGAGCTAGGACCCTAGAATCAGACAGTTTGATTCTTAACCTCTCTAAGGTGCAGTGCCATTTCATCAACAAAATGACAAAAGTAATAATATCCATCTCAAAGGTTCTTACAGGGATTAAATACGGAGCTAAAATATCAGATGTGTAGTGAGCCCTCAGTTGCATTTACCATTATTATTACCAAGTTAATAATACATTATTAATAATACATTATTAATACCAAGTTAAGAGGCTTTCATAATAATCCAGAAGAGAAATTCCAACCCACTCAGACTCCCCCCCGACTTACAAGGATCCCTAAGGAAAATGTTCAAAACCTAGGTTTGCATAGAACTCAGAGCGAAAAACACTGTTTAACCACCACTCATTTTGCGTTGCATGAGTGACGCTATTTCTTCCCCTCCCAGACCCACAGCCTTCATCATATGGCTTTGTAGATCTTCTCACTGAAGAGATGGCATCTCCTTCCCTGCTCCTTGAATCTGGGCTGGCCTTGTGGCCTGCTTTGGCCACAAGGTGCAACAGAGTGACCGTGTGCAAGTTCTGGGTGAGAGCCCCCAGAGGCCTGGCACGTGTGCATCTGCACTCCTGCATCTCCGCCCCAGCCAAGAGAACATGCCTGGGTGAGGCTGTGGGCAGATGAGGGACACATGGAGCAGAGCCCAGCCCACGGGTCACCCCAGCCCAGGTGACGTACGTTGGCCAACAGCCAAGCCACCCCCACATCTGCGAGTAAGCCCACTGGAGGCCAGCAGAGCTGCCCCGCAAACCCCCAGTTTCCTGCAAACCCGGGAACCCTCAGTCCTCACTGTTGTGTCCCACTGAGGTTTTATGGTTATTTCGCAGGAAGACGGGACTGATGTGCCACCCGAGTGGGTACTGGACCACTGGGCTCCAGCTTTCCTATCGATGGCCGACCAGCTTCTGCTCACACGACTACATCAACAGGAATCTGATGACCTTCAAAGGCAGCCCGTTCCCAAAATCTTTCCAAATTTTGAGCTAAAATCTCTCTCCATGTCCTTCACCCCTTGGGACAAACCCCTATATTCTCACACAGGTACCCCAGTCTCTGTCCCAGGCCCATCTGCATGTTCGCATGGATGTCCTACAACCACGCCAAGGTCAGCACATCCAAGATAAAAAGCTGCTTTTCTCCCCCTCCATTTGCACGGGGCAAGAACCTCTCAGCTCTCAAGTCTCGCTCTTCCTCACTCCCAACATGAAAGAGTTGCCAAGCTGTGAAGATTCTATCTCGTCAGAGTCACAGCTCACTCTCCAGCGCTGGCCTTGCATCTCTGGCCTGGATCCATCTGATGGTCTCCATTCCTTCCTGCACACCGGCAACATACTCCATCCATCCGTCTTTCATTCAAAAAGTGTCACCTCACAGCTACCCTGTCTCAGGAACTGTGCTAAGGATGACAAGATAAAAGGCACAATAATCCCTATTCCCAAGGAGCTCACCTAGTGAAGGGGCTCACCTTTCTAGCACAGGGATTTGATGATGGTATTATCCTTTATTGGGTGCCTATTATATACCAACTACTCTATATCATACCATACCTCAAATCCTTTCAACAGTTCTAGTGGGTCTTACCATATCCATTTTTACAGATGAGGAAACTGCAGCTCAGAAAGTTCAAGCCATAGAGCAGTGGTCCCCAACCTTTGCGGCACCAGGGATCAGTTTTGTGGAAGACAATTTTTCCACGGACCAAGGGTGGGGGGGTGGGGTCAGGCGGTAACGCGAGCGATGGGGAGCGGCAGATGAAGCTTCGCTCGCTCGCCCGCTGCTCAGCTCCTCCTGTCCTCGGCCCGGGCGCTGGGGACCCCTTCCATAGAGCATCAGTGGTAACATCTGTTTGTTGGTCCCAAAACCCAGGCTCTTCCCATGGCACCAAACTGCCTTTCAGGCTGTCCTCACGTCTCTTTCCTACTCAAAATGCCATGGCTCCCTTGGCAGACAGAATCAAAGGCAATGTCTTTAGGGTGGTCTCTGAGGCCTCGCCTGTTGCTCTACAAACACCAGGCCTGCATGCTCCAGGCTCACCCACCTCCCTTAGCTGGTGCTGCTTCCTTACCCGGAGACATCCTCCCTCACATCCTGCCCTACATCCTCAAGACTGAGCTCGAGGGCACCTTCTCCAGGAAGTCTTTTCAGCCAGCAGGACTCCCCCATGTTCCCTCAGCACTGTGTCAAGCCCATTGTGCCAGCACTGGCCAGTCTCCCACAGTAGACAAAGGGCTGCTCGTAGACAAAGACTGAGTCTAGCCCATCTCTGGATTCCTGCTGCATCCCACAAAGGGTCTGCACTCATAGCTGTGGGACAAGACAGAATTAATTGGATTGGATTACTGAAAATAGGAAAGTGGGCTCAACCACAGGACAGAAACTGGTTATGTAAATTCAGCCAACCAATATTTATTGAGCAGCTACTATGTACTCAGTCAGGATTCTTGGCTGTAAGTAATATTAACAACTCTGGCAAACGAACATGGAAAACTTATTGGAGGGATGTAGAGCAGCAATAGGAAGCCTAAAAAATGAGGCTCAATTATTTACAATAGCCAAGACATGGAAACAACCTAAATGTCCATTGACAGATGAATGGATAAAGAAGGTTTTATATATATATGAATATTACTCAGCCATAAAAAAGAATGAAATAATGCCATTTGCAGCAACATGGATGGACCTAGAGATTATCATACTAAGTGAAGTAAGTCAGAAAGAGAAAGACAAATACCACGTGATATCACTTATATGTGGAATCTAAAATACGGCACAAGTGAACTTATCTACGAAATAGAAACAGACTCACAGACATAGAGAACAGGCTTCTGGTTCCCAAGGGGGAGGAGGGAGGGGGGAGAAATAGATTGGGAGCTTGGGACTAGTAGATGCAAATTATTATATATAGTATGGATAAACAACAAGGTCCTACTGCATAGCATAGGGAACTATATTCAATATCCTATGACAAACCAAAATGGAAAATAATATGAAAAAGAATGTACATATATATGTATATATATATACATATATTCATATATATATATAACTGAATCACTTTGCCATACAGTAGAAATTAACACATTGTAAATCAACTATACTTTAATAAAATAAATATTTTTTTTTAATGAGGCTCAGGGCTTCCCTGGTGGCACAGTGGTTGAGAGTCCGCCTGCCGATGCAGGGGACACAGGTTCGTGCCCCGGTCCAGGAAGATCCCATGTGCCGCGGAGCGGCTGGGCCCGTGAGCCATGGCCGCTGAGCCTGCGCGTCCGGAGCCTGTGCTCCGCAACGGGAGAGGCCACAACAGTGAGAGGTCCACATACCACAAAAAAAAAAAAAAAAATGAGGCTCAGAGACCCCCCAGGAATCCAAGGAGGCTCAGCAGCAGGGGCTCCAGCTGAGGTGACACCGTGGGCAGAAGATCCGTGCAGAATGCTGCTGCATTCTGCAGGACAGGTGCCTGTCCCTGCTGGCGGCAGGCTCGGCCTCTCTGAACAAACCCGCAGCTGCCCTTGATCTCTGGCTCGTTCTCTCTGGACTCAGAGTCCTGAGCCTAGATCATACACCCCCACCCAAGCTGCTAGAAAGGGGGAGGGAGGACGATCTCACAAAGGGAAACGTCTGTAGTACGAGATGGGGCTCAGCTCCCTTCTAAGACACATGTGAGATTCCCTCAAAACAAAGAGGGGATTTGGGGTGCTGGGCAGCCAAAACTATACAACAAATATCAACCTCAGACCTTTGCCTCAAGGAGCTTACATTTTGGAAGGAGAGGTGAGGCGGGACCTTGGAGATCATCTATTCCAGCATCTTCCACATGTTGTCAGTGGAACACCATGAGGACAGGAGTATGAGGAAAGCTAAGTGAGAGATACTGGCTAACTCATTTCAGGCCTCTCAGAGCCTTTGATGTGCCAGCATACGCTGTGAACGTCCAAGGGAGGAAGAGACCATCAGCTTTTCCCTTATTTGACCATGCAGCCCTTTTCTTGGAAAGTATTCTATAGAACTAGTATTCTGTTCAGCAGACCACACTTAGGGAACTCTAACTCAATCCTCACTTATAGACAGGGGAACTGAGAGACTTCCCTGGCCTCACTGGGTCCCTGGCTTCCTGACTGTCCACCGAGGACTTAGGGAAAGGACCTGTTCCCAGGAAAAATGGAGGCAGAGACCTGGGCCAAGGCAACTGCTCAGGCCCTCCCCCTGACTGGAGCCGCTGACATGAGCTCACTCTCCAGGTGCAGATGAACAATGCCCACCCTCTAGGCCTTTGGGGCCCACTTCCACCCTCAGGAAACCCCTTCCGGGGAAGAGGGGCGGGACGGTCATGGGCAGCACAAGGCCACCCAGAACCAGGTCCCAGCTGCCTCAGCACCAGAGGGAAGGATGCAGGACACGCAGCAATTAGCAGGTACTCGGGACATGGCCGTGCAGCAGGTGTGCTGGAGCCCAGCCCCCGCTCTGCCACATGGCTGTGTGACCTTGGGAAGGTTAGTTAATTCTCTGAGCCTCGGTTTCTTCAGCTGAAAGAAAATGATCCACTGAACTACAAATGACTCAGTAAAGTGTGAAGTATTCTTCAGATATGAAGTATTGTTGAAACAAACTTGCTTCCTTTTCTTAATGAGAGACACTGAAAAAGACTTCACAGGTAGGTCACGGCCACTCTTTGCGAGGCTTCCCTAAAAGGAGGTGTCTCCTATTTGGTTATGTTTGGCAGGGCCATAGCCTACCTAGAAACAGAGACAG
Organism: Delphinapterus leucas; assembly: GCF_059928025.1. Taxonomy (NCBI): domain Eukaryota; kingdom Metazoa; phylum Chordata; class Mammalia; order Artiodactyla; family Monodontidae; genus Delphinapterus; species Delphinapterus leucas. Next base: position 162,736,724 of record NC_143129.1, on the reverse strand, counting down.
GACAGCATTAACATTGAAGTATTCATTCCGGAAATATTTCCAGAGTGCCAGGAATTGTGCTCAGGGTTACATATTACACACACACACACACACACACAGAGGAATTGTGCTCAGGGTTACATATTACACACACACACACACACAGGAATTGTGCTCAGGGTTACATATTACACACACACACAGGAATTGTGCTCAGGGTTACATATTACACACACACAGGAATTGTGCTCAGGGTTACATATTACACACACAAACACACAAACACACACACACACACACACACCCCCCTCATGGTGCCTCACATCTTTTATCTCCATGCCCTTGCCCTAACAGTCCAGGCTGCCTAGAATAGGCTTTCCCCTCTTCACCTGGTAAATTTCTATTTATCCTTCCAACCTCAGATGAGGGGTCTCCCCAGGGAAATCCTCCTAGCCTCTCCTCTCTCCAGCCTAAGTGGATGCCTCCCCTGTGCTCTCTCTGCGCAGACCCTCATCGCTGATCTTCCTACCCTAGAGTGACCTTACCTGTCTGTACACCGGTCTCCCCAAATAGACTATGAATGACTTGAGGGCTAGGAGCCTAGCCTGGCACATACAGGTTGAGTGAATTAATGTATAACCCAACCTTCAGCTCTTTCTGTTGTGGGAAGCTTGGGGTTTCTCCTCATGTCAACCCTTGAAGCAAGAGTCCATATGTCTTCCCATCTACCCCAAAGAAAATACATGCCACACAGCATCTGACTGCTGGAGATTTTGTAAAGACAGGGGACATGCACACCCCACAGCAAGATCCTCCAAATACCCATCAGACATGTTTATTTCTAATCTCCTTCCTATGACACCAGTAGTCCTTGATGGTAGCCAGTATGATGCCCCCTCCCAAGATGTCCAGGTCCTAATAATCCCCAAACCTGTGATTATGTCAGGTTACATGGCAAAGGGAAATTAAAGTTGCAGATGGAATTAAGGTTACTAGTCAGTTGACATTCAAATGGGGGATCATCCTGGGATTATCAAGGGTGTCGTAAAAAGTCTAAGAGGATGGCAGAGGTGAGAGTCAGAGTGATGTAATGTGAGAAGACCTTGAGCCAGCTTTGAAGATGGGAAAAGGAGAAAGGGAGTCATGTGCCAAGGAATGGAGGTGGCCTCTGGAAGCTGGAAAAGGCAGGGAAACAGATTTCCCCCTGGAGCCTCCAGAGAAGAATGCAGCCTGACAACACCTTGATTTTGGCCCAGTGAGACCCATTTTAGACTTCTGACCCCCAGGACCATAAGAGTACACTTGTGGGGCTTCCCTGGTGGCACAGTGGTTAAGAATCCACCTGCAAATGCAGGGGACACAGATTCGAGCCCTGGTCCGGGAAGATCCCACATGCCACGGAGCAACTAAGCCCGTGCACCACAGCTACTGAAGCCTGCACGCCTAGAGCCCGTGCTCCACAACAAGAGAAGCCACCGCAAGGAGAAGCCCGCGTACCACAATGAAGAGTAGCCCCCACTCGCCACCACTAGAGAAAGCCTGCACGCAGCAACAAAGACCCAAAGCAGCCAAAAACAAATTGATTAATTAATTTGTTTAAGAAACAATACACTTGTGTTGTTTTAGGCCACTAAGTTTGTGGTCATTTGTTTCAGCAGCAATAGGACACTAACGCATCCTCTTGCCCTTGCCCCTTACCATGCCCAGACTCTCCTGCCTCCAGCAATTCCGCTCTAGCCCCAAACTTGCACAGCTCACCCAGCTGAACAAAAGCCCTGCAGTTTGCCCAAATGCACCCTCCTCAAAAGGCAGTTTAGCAACCATCTGTTGTTATATAAAGTATATCCCTCGACAAGCGGGCTCACACCCTCGCAACTAATCAAAATACTGCTTCCAAATAGATACGATATTCTCCCTGAGATATTCTCCCTGAGGGAAGTCTGGCGAATTGATTTTCTCCCTCTTACCACAGGTGAAAATAATAATATAGCTAACATTTGGGAGCGCTTGCTATAAGCCAGGCACTATTCTTAGTGCTATATGTATTAACTCATTTCATTCTCCCAACAGCTCACTGAAGCAGGTGCTGGTCTCAGCCCCATCTTACAGTCCAGGGAATTGAAACACAAAGAGTATAAGTAACTTGCCCAAGGTCACACAGCTGAGATTTTAATTCAGGTGGTCTGACTCCAGTCTGGGCTCTTAATCACTGCACATCCTGTCCCCCCAAACGTGAGCAAACGAATAAATGAGGCATGCGTGCAAAGTGCACGTGGATGTGCATGTGCATGTCTCTGTGTGCAGGTGCTGAGAAACCAGGTCATGAAGCCAGAGGTCCTGTGCTCACGTTTCTCATGGTCCAGCGGGAGACAGGAGGCCAATTCATCAGGCCAATGCTCTGAGAGCATCTGTGCAGAGCTCTGCGAGCAAAGGGGAGAGTCCAGATAGGAGTCAGGGAAAGCTTTCTGGAAGAGGTGGCATTGAGCTGAATTTTTAAGGGTGTGTAGGCAATAGTCAAGTGAAAGGTATCAAAGGGCATTGGGTCAAAAAGACCCTGAGGCCTGAAAGAGAAATACAGAGACAGGACAGAGCCATTGAGAGACAGAGAAACACTGACTGCAGACTATAGAGGCAGAAAAAAAGAGGCAGAAAACAGCTGACTGTGTCGCATCTGGCTGTTCCCGGCCCAACCTCCCTCCAGTTCTGGGACAGAAAATAGCCTGGCTGACCCGTTGTGTGCAAAGCATTTCCTGTGCAGCCCTGGGGACCCCCGAGCTGTACTTTCTCAGGGGTGGGGCTGGCGGGGGGTGGGGCAGTGAGGGCAGTGGGGGAGGGGGATGAAGTCTCCAGGACGAGAGTGGCTGAAGATGGGAAGGAAGCATGTGCCTATGTCAGGGTCCATGTATGCGCACGGGGGTGCATGTGCGGGAGGGTGCCCCGGGTGTGCGTGATGTGCCTCCGTGTGTGCACATGGCTGACCCTGGGGTTCATGTGTCTCTTCATGGAAAATGAAGGCTGGGTGGACACACAGCAGGTCATGGCGGCCACCTCCCTGTCTTAGGTCCCGTGGCAAAGGGCAGCTCTAGAAGCCTTCTTGAGTACACAAGCCATCTCCTCTGGGAAGCCACCAGCATCAGTGCTCCTGAAGCAGCTTCCAGTGGACTCTTTATCCTGCCTGGTCCCCAGGGACGCCACCTCTGCATGCTCCCTTCTTGGGTCACTGACCTAGTTCCAACTTTTGCTGGGGACTGAGTGATCCAGCCAGAACTTTCTCCGAGGACCTTTCCCAGAGAACATGGGGAGGATCTGGGGACAGTCAGGCCTGGCCTCCAGAGCCCACAACATCTAATCAGGGAAGATATCCTCCTCTTAGGAAGATCCCAAACAACTCCAAGTGGCTTCTCCATGCCTCCAGCCTAGCCCCTTCCCTCATCCACCTCACTGAGTCCCTGTCACCACATTCCCCAAGGTTGTTTTTGAGACTATCGTTAAACAATCTCTCCCCACCCTATCTTTATGCAGTTTATTATTTTGCCCTCTACCCCTGCTAGGTTTTTATCATTCCAACACACGTGATATCTTTGAATCTAGAGCACACATTTCTCCTATTTGATGGACCTGCAGAGACTGAATGGCCAGCTGCTGGGTGGCCACAGAAGGACCACTGCAGAGTGGATTCCTGTGCAGGAGGGAGGCTGGGCTTTCATTTTCGGCTGGGTAGAAACGCACACTGCAGGAGGGGGTCCAGGTGAAACAAGGGCTTTCGGGACACTCAAAATGTATGTTCCCTTGCTCTCCTCCTAAGCCTGAGGTCTCAGCCAGCATCACCTCAAACTCTGACACACCTAACAACCAGCCAGGATCTTTGTTTCCACCACACTGGGGCCCATGGAGCTCACCCCAAAAGACCACAGAAGAACTTCAAGGCTGGAGATACACTGGCTTCACCTGGCCGGGCCAGCCAGGCCTTCCTGGCCCTCCAAAGGCCTACAGCCCTGGCTCCCAAGCAGCTGCAAAAATAAGAGGTGCTGCCATCCTCAGCCTCCCAAAAGGAGGCCAATGAACTCCTGGACTAAGGAACAGGAAGTAACATTGTGGAGCACCTATCACGTATCTCCTTTAACTGACACCAACCCTTCTAAAAGGGAACTGCTATTCTGGTGAAGGCTAGCCTTCCAGAGGAGGCTAAATCAGGATTCCAAGTCAGGTTGTGTCTGATACATTTAAAGGACAGCACCCACTCCCCCCAGCAACCCTTCACAAGGGGAGGGCCCGACATCGGGGTATATACAGGAAGCAGGCTCCCAGAGAAAGGGGCCAGAGCAGATGACCTTCCCCCGGCCCAGCTCCTGGGACTGGGACAGAACGTCAAGGAGAGGGATGAGCTGCTGGCAGGGGGAATTTCTCTCCTGGAGGATCACATGAGAGAAGGCTCACAAGCACACAGCTTTGGGGCCCAGAGACAAAGTATGATCTGAATTTGGTGAGAGGAATCTTCTCCCCACTTTGTGGAACTCCAAGTGGCTCCAGTTCACGGAGGACTGAAGGAAACAGGATGCCACCTGGCACCCAGTCTGCTCGCGGGTTTGAGGGCACGGGGACAGCACTGAGCAGGGAATAAGGGCTTTTTCAGGGGTCCCATAGCCCTTCTGTGGCTTGCAGGCCAGGACCAGTCATGAAGTAACAGACTATGAACACATGTGAGATGTCCTGGGAACCCTCCGAGTAGGTAGAAGTCTGGGTCCTATAGATGGGGAGCTATGAGGCAGAAAAAGTGGGGCATTAAGGCCAATGTGATTTCATTTGCAGGCTCAGGTTGGTGAGGCCAGGGAAAGCCACATCTCACACACTTTAGAGATGGGGGTCAGGCTCAAAGAGGCCAAGTCACAGGCTCCACAGCCTTCCACTCCTTCCAGGACAGCAGCTGACCTGGGTCACCACTAATGTCCACCTCAATGCCAAGGCACCATTTCTAAGGCCAGTGCATTTCTACTAAGAAATCACCATAGCAGAGAGGGCTGAGCCTACGTGGCAAACCCCTGCCCTGCCCAAGAGGCATTATCATACCCGTTTCCCCTGTAATGTCTGCCTTCTCTGAGAACTGGGTCCCCATCCACCAGCCTCTGCAGAAGCTGCCGTGTCTCACCTAACACTCACCTTTCCCCCAGGCACTACCTGTTAGTCAAGGGCCAGTGTGTCTCTTCTCTGGGATTCTGTTGGATTCAGAAACCAAGGATCAAAGTTGTTCCTGTAATATATCAGACTTGGGAGCTCTCAGCAGCCCTGTTTTCCTCCACGTGGAATAAAAAGGTGTGCAGTGAGAGGCTGAGACAGCACTGGTGAGCCCCGTGTCTGCCACTGAAGCAACTCTGCGGAACTTGAAGGTCTTCTTTGCCTGCACAGTACACGTTGGAATTTGGTCACTTGCCTAAAGCCCTGCCCAGCCCCCACACGCCCTTTCCCCTCCATCCCAGGACGGGCCGGACAACAAGCAGCAGCGCCAGGGAAAAGAAAAGCTGGGGGGGGGCGGGGGGGCACCAGTCAGGCTGTCCCTTGGGGCTCCTCCCAACAATGGCATGGGCAGCACACTGTTTGTTCTGGGTCAAGACACCTCCCCGGATACCCCCACCCCTCAGCTGGCAGTGAGTGAGGCAGAGGCAGAAACAGACGGTAGGGGCAGCTGCCAGTATCTTTGGAAACCTTCTGATGCCTGGCGACCACCTCCCTGACCCCAACTTTGCGTGAGCAGGGAGGGAAAGAGGAGAGGTCAGATGGGGGACGAGAGAATAACTTGTTCTATGCTGGGGAGGAAGGGGATGACCCTGGGCTTAGGTGGAGAAGGGGCCGGGAGACCTCTGACCAATAGAAGCAAGATGGCCCGACTGAGACCTGCAACGCGGCTGGAGCCAGCCATTGCTCTTTTCTTTCCTTCAGGGTCCCCAACTGTGAAACACGCAACGGGAGCAGAATATACTCTGAACTAGAGAACCATGATCTCTCCTAAGTTTGGGGATAACTTGGCGTCACGTGTGATCCCAGACCCACTCCTAACCTTAGCACCTGCCAAGCTCCCCTGCACTCTGACTACTATGACTGTCTGTGTAGCTGCCCAAGGTGGGGGCAAGCATAGGGGGCCAACACCAGTGGCCTCGGGTGCCAGGCATGCTGGACTTCACTGCTGGTGCAAGCTGATGGGAAAGGACAGGAAGCTGGGACTTGGGCAGGGAGGGTGAGTTCCTCCAAAGGCAAGATTCAGCCCAACATCAATGTCTTTAGGCCAGTTTGGTATTCAGAGCAGACAGCTTTTAGAACTGGAGCTTCAGGAGATGAGTATATTCAGAGCAGGACCCGAGTCCTGCAGCTTGGGAGCACAGAAACCCATCCCAGCCCCTCTGGGGATAGAGGGCGAGAGGAGAGGGACACCAACAAGACTAGACAGGGTATCCGGAAGCAAAGCAGGGCTTATCAATGATATCGACTGAGAAGGTGCACCTGGGGTTAGATGGCTAAGATCCACGGGTGCCCAAAGCTAATTCCAGAGCCCAGAGCAGCCATGTGAATGGCTCTGGTATCTACACCAAGGACAGGAGACAAAGGGGGAAGACAGTCCAGAGCAGCAGCTTTGGGGTAAAGAGTCTCCGGGCAGTTATGGTTCCCCCAGGCCTAAGCAGTCATGATTCGTACATGCACGGGGGCCACGGAGCACTGTCAGGCCTGGAGGTGACCCAAGCCTGGAGTGCAGGGCTGACTCTGGGCAGCTCTCAGCCCCGTCTCAGAGGTCCCTGGCATTTGAGTGTTGGCCCAAATGTGCTGTGGATTAACTCCACTGATGGCAGAAGAGTGCCACACAGAGCGTCCAAGACCACAGACACTCCAAGTAGTAGAGGGCCACTGCTCAGCTCTGGGTTACCCACACTCCCACTGCCCATTCATTTATTTCCCTCCTTATCTGCTTATCAGATTCCAGGGTTAGAGCACATCCCCCAGCAGAGCGCTGTCCAGTGGAACACTGCGATGATGACGGATATGTTCTGCCTCCTCTGCCCAGTACAGTAGCTACCAGTCACCTGTGGCTATTGGACATTTGAGATGTGGCTGGCGAGGAACCGAATTTTTTTATTTTAGTTCATTTCACTTTTTTTTTTTTTTTGGCTACACTGCGCGGCTTATTAGATCTTAGTTCCCAGACCAGGGACTGAACCCGGGCCCTCACAGTGAAAACGCGGAATGCTAACCACTGTACCACCGGGGAATTCCCCATTTTACTTTTAATAGTTACATGTGGCTAGCACCTACCATACTGGACAGAGCACTCTGTCCATATGGTGGGGCAGTCAACCCCTCTGAGGTCCAAACACTTAACCATCTCGTTGTGCCAGGAACCATCAAAAGGGTTCTCTGTTAAGGTAGGGGCTGGAGTGACAGATAGGAGGAGAAAGAAAAGAAAGAAAGACGTATCTACCTTATCTCATCCTCACGGAAACCCTGCAAAAGCCATATGATTATCTCCACCTTACAAACGAAGAGACTGAGACTCAAACAGGTCTAATAACTTGCCTAGGGTCACACAGTTAGTTAGGGCCACAGTCAGGGTTTGAACCCAAGTGTCAGACTGCAATGTCCACGGTTTTCCACTTCATCACGTGTCTGAGGAAGAAAGTGTCCCTTCCTGGCACTGACGGGTCAGGGTTGGGAGGGCAAAGCCGTGGGCTGCTGGACGGTGCTCTAACACGCCTCTTCCTGAGCTAGGTCTGCCCTGTTAACAACTTCATTATTTGTCTTGAAGTGCATTTCAAGAACTCGGACACACCCAGATCCACACATAAGGCCAAAGGCACATGGCCAAAGAAAAATTATCTGTTCTGTGCCTCCATTAGTGCAGATAATTAACAGCTGACTTGATATTCTTGGCATAAAGGAAGACAGAGCTCTTGTTTTGTTTGGGCTGATATTAAAATAACTATTTATCCCCTCTGCACGCTGATTTGCTCACCCACTGGAGAACCAGACAGCAGGGTCAAGAAGTGAGCTGGAAGGGAAGGAGATGAGGGTGGAGAGGGAAATAACATTTCTTAGACATCTAAGACTTGCCAGGTACCAAGCTAAGAGCTTCAACAAATTACTCAACTAATGATCATCCGATGAGGTAGCTATGACTATTCCTGTTTTACAGGAGCAGGACTGAGCGGTGGAGCAACTTGCCCAAAGTCACACAGTTGATGGTGGCAGAGTATGACTTCAAAATCCAGGTCTGCCTGATTCCAAGGCCATTTTAAATCACGCTGGCTCCTGGCAGAGACCTAGAAAACTCCCCACTGCTAACAAAGTGCCTGAACTCCTTTCCAGCTCTGTCTGGCACCACACCTAAAGCCAGGTTCCTGCTACAACCATCGCTTCTCCCAAGTTCAGGCTCCCAGGAGCGGGAGAGGACCCCAGCCCCCAATCCCACTGTGCAGTCGATGACAATGAGAGGCAGGCGTCCCCTTCTCACCGACCACTTTCCTCCCCACCCCATGGGGAGCTGCCAGTTCAGCACAATAGTGCATTCTGTGTCCAAGAGCCTCTGCTGGCGGTCCCCACGCTTTTGCAGCCCCTCCAGACAATGGCAGGGCCCAAAGGCCTGATAACCAGTGACAAATGTATGTGAATGACCAGCTCACAGGAAGTGGCCTTCAATAGTCCGATAGCTTCCTGTATCCTGACATTGTGAAGGCCCACTTCCTGTGCTGTCTCCGAAAATACAGCAAGACAGAGCTGGGGGCAGGGGCAGAGGCAGGGCTTCCCTGTCCACCCCCAGGCCAGGTACTATTCAACCCTCTCCCCCAACGATGCCAACAGTCTCACCTGACTCCTGGCCAAACCCCACCCCAGCCCAGGCACAACAGAGGACCTATTTTTAAAGGGTCTGCAGCCTTTCTCAGTCCCCCACCGCCCACCCCTGCCCAGTTGCAGGATCCCAAGCCTTCTGCTGGGAAAGGCTTTCCCATGGCTACTTGCGTACCTCGGGTGTACACTATAAACACATTTCCCTGTGTCCACAGGTCACTCTGAATGATAACCTTCAATAGGCTTACAAATGCTTATTAAGTCACCGGCTTCAACCTTATCTTCCCAGAGCGGACAATCACAATTCCTTCAGCTTCCTCCTTGTCAAAAAAGGCAAAGCACAGCAAGAGCCAGGGAGGCCTCTGCCCTCACTGGGCTCCAGATGGACTCAGCAAAAGGCTTTCCCAGGTTTCACCTTCCCAAGCACCTTTCCTCCCAGAAGGAGCTGGTCAAAGAGATCAAGACCACCTCCCAACTAGCAGGAAGGTGGCGTAAGAGCAGGGCTAATGTCCTGAGTGTCTTCCTTGGAGTCAAGCACTATGCTTAGAGCTTTCCCCTCGATTACCTGGTGACGGAGGTAGTAAATCCTCATATTAAAGATAAGCACTGAAATAAGCCAGACAAAGACCAATACTACATGTTATCACATATATATGGAATCTAAAAAATAAAACTAATGAATATAACAAAACAGACTCACAGACATAGAGACTCACAAACTAGTGGTTACCAGTGGGGAGAGGGAAGCGGGGAGGGGCGAGATAGAGGTAGGGGATTAAGAGGTACAAACTACTATGTATAAAATAAATAAGCTACAAAGATACATTGTACAACACAGGGAAGATAGCCAATATTTTATAATAACTATAAATGGAATGTAAACTTTTAAAAGTATGAATCACTCTGTTGTACACCGGAAACATATAATATTGTACATCAACTATACCTCAATAAAAAAAAATTTTTTTAATAAAGACAAGCACACAGAGAAGTTAAGTCACTGGCCCAGGGTCACCCAGCTAATGAGAGGCAGAGCCATACTACCCCCAGCCTTGCTTGGCACGGGGAGATAGGTTTAGGTAGAGGGGAAAGGGGAGGATACCATTCGCCCCCTCCTCTCATACCCTCTCTAGGACACCCACCCACATTCCAGACATGGAAAGTCCTCCCCTGCCTTCCCGGCAGGCAACCCTGGAGAAGGGCAGGGGGTTGCACCCACCCCATCAGTGGCCTGCTGCTGTGAGTATTGTTCTCCACTTTCAATGCCGGGGCACTGAATCAGCCTCAGGCCATTGTGGTCGCTGGGTGGGAGGGGGGCTGGTGTGGGAGGCAGGGAGAGGTCAAGAAGTGACAACCTATTCATTGCCCTTAGCCATTGGAGACCTGAGAGCTGCAGCTCAGCCAGTAGGAGCCCCCAGGTTCCGTGTGTCCAGGAATCGGGGAGAACAAAGAGGTCTCTGGAGATGGAAGGAAGGAGGGCAGGAAGCCCTCACCAACTTTCCCACCCTCCACCCGTCACAGGGGAAGAAAGTAAAAGGGAGTGGCAGCCAGCTTCCCTGGGGGTAGAAAAGAACCCAAAGCCAGCAGCCCAGGGCTTAATTCCACAGCCTTCTCCACCAGTCACTTAGAGGGTGACTTAACCTCTGAGTCTGTGTCCTCACCTGTAACTAACTAGGTTTTGCAGGGATTAAATGAGGTATCATGAAACACTCAGCCCCACGTTCACTGGAGCTCAGTGAGCAAGTAGGTTTTCCTTCTCAAGTTTTCTGGGCTTTCTCTGCCTCGGGTTTCCGTGACTAACAAGGTCCACAGCAGAAAGAGGGTGGCTGCCCTCTTCCAGCCCTTTTCCAAGAAGCAGGAAACCCGCAATCGTGGGACTCGTGGAGTGGTCTGGGCAGGAGGCGGCCGGCAGCCTGGCCTAAAGCACCGTCATCCCTGCCTCCAATGCTGGCTCCTGGACCCTGGGGGACCCGCGGCCACATGAGACCCCGGGCTGCTGACCCCAGAAGGAGGCACCGAGGGCTGGGGAGGGGCAAGGCACCATCAGAGGCCCCTGAAGTGACCTCTAGCCCACCTAGTGGGGCTGCATAAAAGTGACAGGGAGGTGGGCTCCTGGATTTGTTATCTGTGGCCAATTCCAAATCCCAGCAAACTTCTGAGCCACTTTCCCACCCTGCTCAGCTTTTATCAAAAAACACATAGCTCAAGGGAAAGAGTCTTTTCCAGAATATCAGCCTGAACCAAACCAATCAGACAGGTAAATCTTCTAGAAAACAGATAACAGAAGTGATGCTTGGATGCTCAGTGCCGCTTCTACTCCTCCCTACGCAGAAGGGTCCCAAGTTGCAGAGCTCAGCTAAAGCCCAGGCAGCTGGAGTTGTGTCCCCTTCAAAGTCAGTGTGGCCCCTCTGGGAGGGCCTGGGGCCACGGCCGGACTCTAATGGTTGCCTAGAGGCGGCAGGGCGTCCAGTCTCTGATAAGAAGGGGAAGACAGGACCAGTGCCTGCACCCTGCCACTGACTGTTCCTTCACCCCAGAGACCACAGGGATAACCAGCTCAGAGAACCTTCCAGCCGAGGGTTCCCACCCCGAGGCTTCTGGTGAGAGGCGCCGGCACCAGCCTCACTCCAGGACCAGGCCAGCAACCAGGGACCAGTGAGCTCCTGCCTCAGGAGGCTGGGAACCCGTATCCAAGGCTCTGGCCACTGCCGTCCTCTCCTTGGAGATTCCCCCAGAGGCAGCCCCTTCCATGATGCCACCCTGTCTATCCTCCTATTATGGGCTGAACTGTGTCCCCCCCCCAGATTCATACATTGAAGACCTGACTCCTCGCCCCAGCACCTCAGAATGTGACTATTCCAGAGACCAGGCTTAAGCAAAGTGATTAAGCGAAAATGAGGCCATTAGTGGGCCCTAATCCGATCTGATCAGTGTCTTTATAAAAGGAGATTTGGACACAGACACCAGGGGCTCAGGTGCCCAGAGGGACAAGCTTGTGAAGAGGCAGCAAGAGCATGGTCTCTGCAAGTCAAGGAGAGAGGCCTCAGAGGAAACCAACCCTGCTGGCACCTTGATCTTGGACTTCTGGCCTCCAGAACTGTGGGAGGACAACAGAACAAATTTCTGTTGTTTACACCGCCTGGTCTGTGGTACTTCGTTGCAGCAGCCCTAGCAAACTAAGACAGCCCCCCCGCCTCGTCCGGGGATCATGAGGAGGGGTCTGGGGGGACTCCCCCCCATTTACTCCCAGCTGAGCCTCACAATGGGTTGGCGCTCCAAGAGCCACAACAACCCAGGCAGGGCCCCTCCCACTCAGCCCCACCCCTCCACTGCCCAGCTTCTACATCCTCTTCCAGAAACCCCCATCTGCCTGCAGGCCATGCAGTGAGCCAACCAAGGCAGGGCTATGTGGGCATCAGGGACCCCCCTGGAGCTGGGGATGCTGTAAAATACCAAGGGGGTACAGAGGGACTGGGAGTGGGGGAGGCAAGTGGGAGGAGAGCAGCATCGAATGGCAGAGCCAAGCGGCCTCAGAGTTGAGGACCAGGACCCCTCACCATCCCCCAGCCCTCTGCCACGGCATTGCCCTAGGCCTCGGTTCCCCTCTACAGTCAGGCACCCCTTCTTAGACACCACAGACCTGAGTCCTGAAGTGCGGGTAAATGCATGGGATGGAAAAATACCACTAATCAAAATAACCAACTTTTCCTAAGGGCTAACTACACGTGAGTCTCTGTGCCAAACGCCTTGCATGTTTTCTTTCCATCTTCACAATAACCCTGAGGTAAGCAATATATTAGTTCCACCTGACACTTGAGATTAAACTCTGAGAAGTAGCTTGGCAAAGGCCACAGAGCTGTAAGTGGCAGTGCTGGGCTTTGAACCCAAGCAGTCTAACTCCAGAGCCAAGTTTGTTGGAGGCAGAAGGAGAAGGCTGGGATCTGAGCCCATCGGTGACGCAAGGGCCAGCCAAGGACAGGGCTTTAGGGACAACAGCAGACGGAGCAATCCACCTTGTCATCAACTGACCAAATTATAAACACAAAGGCCTCCATCTGTGGGAAAGACTGTGACCTCCTACCCTCCCGCACGTGGGGAAAACAGCTTGGAGAGCATCAAAGGGGCACAGGTGCCCCAAAGGTTTATCTTTGGTCTGTGTGCTGGGAAAATGAAACTGGGAAGGGGCAGGAGAAGCAGGCTGCAGCCTCGGGCAGAGACAAGTCACGCCAGCCAGCAGCAGAGGGGCTGTGGCAGTGCCAGCTCTGTGCCCACTAGCCCTCACACACTCAAGGGTGTTTCCATTGGTAGAGTCAACTGGCTGGCAGGCCAGCTGACCTCAGTTTGGTGTGATGACAAGAAGCAGACTGGGAAGGGGAGGGGCCGTGGGATGGCCGCCAGCCAAGCTCTGCCAAGAATTCCCTGTGTTATCTTGGGTGAGCCATTTCCCGCCCTGCACCTCGATCCCAGGACTCCTCTCCTTTCTGTTTGAGCTCCCTGGGGAGAAGGGACAAACGAAGAGGGCTTCATATAAACATAAGATGTTCTAGGCCAGCTTCTTGATGAAATGAGGATACCTAGGGAATTCCCTGCTGGTCCAGTGGTCAGGACTCGGCGCTTTCACCCTGGGGCCCAGGTTCAATCCGTGGTCGGGGAACTAAGATCCCGCATGCTGCACAGCATGGCCAAAAACTAAATAAAATAAAATGGTTAATTAGAAAAAAAAAAAATGAGGACACCGAAGCCTGCCCCATCCCTGTTTTCAAGGCTTCTGCCTCACCTTCCAGCCCACCCCCTCCCAGGCCACAGCCAGAGGGAAGGCACGAAGGGGAAAAAGGAGACAGAGACGACACTCCAGAAGCAGCGGTTCCCTTGGGCTCCCAGGCATTCCCATGCCTTCCCAGATTTCCGTGTTCCACAGGGTCAACCCAGAGGTCTGCTGAGGCTGAGGGAGAGCCCTACCTGGTAAAGGCATTAAGTGGTTCCTTGGGCTCTGACCCAGAGCCCTGCCGGGCTCCTTGGAGGGTTCCCATCCACCCTGCTGAGCTGCTACACGGCTTTGATCACTACTACACGAAGGGTTTCCTGAATGCTTTCCTGAGGACATTGTTCCCCACTACAGAGTCATCAGGGTCAAATTCATCATGGGCTATGCTGGTCCAGGTCCTACCCAGTGGGGAAAGCCCGCCCTCTGTCCAAGCCCCACTTCCCCTGGGAAAATTAAGCCAGTGGTTGCTCTTGGCTTAGCTCATTACCAGCTTTGGGGAAGGCAAAGCTGTAGCAAAACACGGCTGCCATTAGCTCAAGGCTGCCAGGCAGCTCAAAGCACACACCTGGGAGCCCTGCTCCATCTTCCAAAGAGGTTGTCTCCAAACCCAGCCCCAGTTTCTGTCCCAGAATCACACTCAGGGGCCTCTTAATTCATTCAACATTTATTGGAAATGAATCTGTGCAAGGCTTGGTCCCTGCCCTCAAGGAACTCACAGTCTAGGGAAACAGACACACGACCATCACAGTGCCTTGTGTAAATGCTGCAGTAGGAGAGCGGACACAGGGTTAGAGAGGCAGAGGGAATGGCAGTCTCTGCTTAGCTACCTAGGCTGTCTTGTGGTGTAATGGAGTTCACCAGGCAGCCAAGGAGGCCCGATACATAGTGCACCCGGAAGCATCAGGCTCTGAACGAGCATAACACGTCAGGAAATGGTATCAATACAAAGCATGTTCTGTCCTGGGGATGACGGGAGGGAGGCTAGGGCAAGATGATGAAAGAATCTGCATGGCACACAAGGGGCTTTGGTGAGAGAAGCCATGGAGGTCTTTAAGGAGTAACCTCACTGAAGATGTGTTTTAGAGAGAAAATGCTGCCAGAAATGGGAAGAATTTTCAGGAAGAGACCAAAAGTTTAGGCAAGAGATTATGAGGGCAGGGAAGTGAGATGGAGAACAGAGGATGAATTCCAGATGAAGAAGAAGTGGGTCACCACAGGTCGGGGGAAGGGGGAGTCAGAACCAAGTTGAGCAACAGGAGAGAGGAGACGGAATCCATGCCAAACACCAGGCCGGGTGTTTTACAAACACTCCATCTTCACAAGAATCGTCCCCATTGCACAGATGATGCTTAGAGAAGTTAAGTGACTTTTCTGGTCACGCAACTAGATTACAGAGTTAAGCTTCAAACCCAGGTCAACACCTTTAACTGTCATACAAATCTAGACAGAGATGCAGTGAGCTGTTTCAGAGAATGATCTAGAGCTTGGAGGGAAATTCACGACTACAGATAAGACATCTGGGAGTCCTCAAAGTAGATCAGCAGGTGGTTGAAGCCACAGGTGAGGCTAAAACAGTGCAGCAAGAAAAAAGCCAAGGATGAAACTGGAAGAACACTCACAGGTAGGAGAACAGGAGGAGCCAGTGGCAGAGGAGACAGCTGGAAAAGGAAACACAGGTGGTGGTGATGTCAAGACAGAATTCAGTGAAGAGTGCCGGACACTGCAAAAGATTAATTAGTATGACTGGGAGTGGATACCACATGTGCAATTACAAAAGCTTTTAGCCAAACTGGTTTCACCACTTTAGTGGTGGAAGTGGAGAGCAAGCAGCAAGGGCTAAGAGGAATGCAGGGATGGGGCTGAGGGCAAGCTGGCCTCACAGCTTGTTTTCTTTTTTAAACCAAGCTTGTTTAAAAAAGAAATCAGGGACTTCCCTGGTGGTCCAGTGGTTGAGACTCCATGCTCCCAATGAAGGAGGCACAGGTTCAATCCCTGGTCAGGGAACTAGATCCCACATGCCGCGCAGCACAGCCAAAGAAGACAAATAAATAAGAAATCACCTTGAAGGCTGCATCTGAACCCATACATGCAGAGTGTCAGGCCACACGGTTATGCAAAATTCTCTAGCTGCACTGGGCAGTTCAGGCCCAGAAGCAAACAGAAATGGACAGTGGAGCTGGGGTTGGAAGTGAAGGAACAGGGCCAGTGGAGAGGGGCATAAGAGTACAAGGGACTTTGGACTCTTCTAGACAGAAGAGCTGCCCTTTCTGGGACACCAGTAAAGATGTTTAAAAATCTCAAAAATATTTGGAGGACCCATTTGGAATTTTTAAACAAAAAACCAAAGCCAAGGTTCATCTCTGCATTGTGTAAAAGGGATTTGATAAACAGATAACTAATGTTAACAAATTTAATTTAAAAAGAATAAACTTTTTAAGTACATCAAGGCACCACTGGAACAGGATGCAAAATGATACACACTAATTACTAATTACTCCTCTTTACTCTTCAAGCTGATTCCCCAAAGACTTCTACTTAGCAAATACTTTGAAGAGACTGTTCAGAAAAAGAATAAAGGAGCATTTATGTCTATTCCATTATTCAGACTGGCTGCCATCCTGATTCGATAAAAGGGAGATTTTACTGGGATAGAATAGCACTTGCACATTTTCGAAGCTCTAAGCTGGCTTCTCGCTCTTTTTACACTACAGCAGGAAGGATATCAGTACCCCTATACTTCCAAGGCCAGAAGAGGTGAAGGGGCATGTCCCAGGCCACCCCAGTCTCTTGCCTCCAAGTCCAAGGCTCTCACCTCCACCCATCCTGACGCATGCTACTCCCCGGCGTTCCCCCAGACCTCGCTCCGCCCGTTTTGTCTCTGACCTTGAGACAGCACCGATGCGGCTACTACTTAGCGACACAGGTTGAAGCCTGCACCCCCGTGGCCAGCCTGGTTCTTGGACAAGGCAGCCTTTCCTGTAAAATACTCCTAAGAAGCCCTCAACCACCAGGCCTGAGAGGGTCCCTGTGAGGGTGGGTCCCTGTGATCACCCTCCCAACCACGGCTGCTGTCCCCTCCGGATCCCTAGCTCACTAGGATCACAAGGCTACGTGAACTCACTAGGATCACAAGGCTACGTGGAACTGTTTTTCTGCAATAAAACTCCAGCAGCCAACATTTATTGAGCACCTACTTGTTGCCACAGACTCTGCTAAGAACTTTACATATGTTACCTTAACTTTGTAACAACCCAGCAAAAATAGGTACTCTTATCCCTGTTTTACAGGTGAGGATAACCGATACCTGAGGCTCAGAAAGGCTACGTGACTTGCTCGAGGTCATTCAGCTAGTGGTTGAGGCAGTACTCATAAGTCTGTCAGACTCGAGAATCCACTTTATTTTCACTGTACCACACCGCCCTGGCTCACCACTCTACAAGTGCCTAGAGACCCACACCAGAGTGGAAAAGGAAAAGTGAGGCAAGGCACGAGCCTTTTCATTTTCACTGCCTGGCTCCCAAGTGACTCTGGGGACGCTAATCCCATGGTGTTTCACTCGGCCGATGGCCTCACCAGCCTGGGGCCCTGGGAAGCTGACAGGAGTCAAAGGGCCCCCTGCCAGGCTTGTCCTGGCAGCTGCCCAGCTGACTTGAGCTAACACAGCAACAGGCACAGGAAAGGCTCAAGAGAGAGTGGAAAAGCACCAGACCCTGGGCCGCTGAGGGCAGAGAAGTGATCCCAGCCGTGCTCAGACAGGATAACGCAGCTCTAAAGCCACCACTATCACCAGGCTGGGAAGAGACCCGGGCGGGGGCCGGGAGGGGTGGGTAAAAGCCCCAAGTACATCTATTTACTAATGCGTTTCAGTGAATCGTGACTGCTGGGCCAACCCAAAAGAGGGTCATGTGCCTCCAAGGTGAATCAGCAAGTGTGGAAGAAAACCAGTCCATGCCCTGGTTGGTCCCAGCAAGCCTGGCCCACCTTTGCCCCATCCACAGAAACCCTGCTGCCTGATGACACCTGAGCAGAGGCAAGAAAGCACGCATGATCTCACAGCCCCGCGGTAGCAGCGGACCTCAGCCAGCCCATGGGAAAAGAGCGAGCCAGCTGAGAATACTAACAGACTTGCTGGAGGCAAAAATTCAGCGAGGGCAAGCCCAAGGAAATAAAATTATTTAAAAGGAGCACAAAGTGAGGCTAGAAAAAGGGAGCAACCTGGACTTCCAAAGGTAGTGCTTCTTCCATCAGGCACTGGGAGGACGTACATCAGTGGTGGCAGGGTTATTCTAAAATATCTGAAAACCCAAAAACGTCTTGGTCTGTGGGAAAACTTTTTTTGTGTTATTTCTGTAGGTTTTCTGTCCTGTTATGTTTTGCTTAGGCCGATATTAAACTACATATGTGCAGGATGCCCAAAAGTATTTTGAGGGAACCAGTCCTGGGATTTAATGTTTGCCACAGTTGTTAGACTGCTTAAAAACAAAGCACACCTCTAAGATTTCATTAGAAGGCAAGGGGCAGCTTGACAGGTGACATATTGGCAGCCACTGGGTCAAATTAACCCTATGGGTATGTTAACATGCTTAGAATTTTTAAAAAAATTAATTTTCAACATTTAAAAATCAGAAGTTTCCATACCACACACCTCCCCCCACCAAAAAAAAATCTGAACTTCTGGCATGTTTTAGAGAGGAAAACAACAATCTGGTATCTCTGGGCAAGCAGCACAAACTGGAAGAAGCTGCACAGCCACTGCCCCCTTTAGGCAGGCTTGTGCTTTTCTAGCACCTGGACTGGCCGCTCATTTAAGCCACCTGACTGACCCCTGTAGGCAAGAGAGTTTGCTACTGGTGGTTTAGCCCAGTGAAGGGATCCCAGGCTTGGTCGTCCTCAGGACTGCCACAGGGGGGCAGCACTGGTCTGCCCATGAGGCCTGCGACAGCCTGAGCCTGTAACCAAGCTGAGCTTATTAGCACATCCTTTCAGAACCAGAAACCTCATCCTCACTTCAGCAGCAGACCCTGCTTCCCCACGCTCCCCATCGGATTTATGCCCTGAGAAGCAACAGCAGCTCATCTCAACATTCCCAGCAGGCCTCAGTGACTGAGGGGGAGCCACCGAATCGACTTGCCCTTCCTCCTCTGGCTACCACTTTCCACGTCCCCCCCTCCTCCCACCCCACAGCCGGCATCTCTACCTGTTCAGGAATTCTACCTTCACCCACCTGTTAACACCACTGGGCCTCAGATCCTGAGGTAAGAGGCAGGGCAAACACCCTCCTCCTTTTAAGGCGGGTTCATTCTTCATCAAATGCTCATTACTTGTCTTTGCTCACTCAGGTTAAAGGTCAGTTGACTTCGTGAGGCAACAGGTCGGCTCTCTGCTCTCACCCCTTCCAACCTCACCGACAACATCTTTAGTGGCAGCATTTAGTATAAGCTCCTACTGCCCTTCAGGAAAGACATTTAGTATTATGCATTGAGGCCCTTAAAACCGTTCGTCCCATTTCATCCAAAATGCCATTTACTCTTAGAGGAAAACATAGGCAGAACACTCTATGACATAAATCACAGCAAGATCCTTTTTGACCCACCTCCTAGAGAAATGGAAATAAAAACAAAAATAAACAAATGGGACCTAATGAAACTTCAAAGCTTTTGCACACCAAAGGAAACCATAAACAAGACCAAAAGACAACCCTCAGAATGGGAGAAAATATTTGCAAATGAAGCAACTGACAAAGGATTAATCTCCAAAATGCCATTTACTGTTCCTACCATGTAGTCCAAAAATGCAGGAAAATCCTTATATAAGATACTCTTTGCAGTATTTCTCCTAGTGAACGACCAGAAACAACCCAAATGTCCAGCAACAGGGAAACTGTTAAAAACAAACTATGCTATATTCCCACTTGATGGGCAATTATACAGCTAATGAAAACAATTAGGATTATGAGGACCATGTGATAAGATAGGAAAGTGATTACGATATGAAAACACTATGTAAAAAAAGAATATAAAATTAAATGTACAGTAGTATCTAAAAAAACTAGTCCAAGAATTAGTGAAAGATACCAAAATGTTAATATTTTATCTGTACCAGAGCCCTCAGAATGTGGGTAACCTTTTTTAAACCCCAATTTAAGGTACATATACTACTTTTATAGGGAAAAGTATGTGTGCATGTGTGTGTGAAGTTGGAAAATTTGATAGCAATTGTTAAGCTCCTTGGTCTACTCTTAATGTAGACTTTGAAAGTATATAAGCCTCATGTCATCATGATAAAAAGGCCCTTGGGAACCTGCGCCTCCAGGACTCACCGCCTCCAGGATCCAATGCAGCCACGCTAGTAAAACAAAGCTTCCAGGGCCCCAAAGTCCTTAGTTAAAGGCCAATTTTAT
The DNA here is from genome assembly GCF_059928025.1 of Delphinapterus leucas. Lineage (NCBI taxonomy): Eukaryota > Metazoa > Chordata > Mammalia > Artiodactyla > Monodontidae > Delphinapterus > Delphinapterus leucas. The sequence continues at coordinate 162,716,754 of NC_143129.1, read as the reverse complement.
CCTACCCGGAGATGCCTGCTTTGCATAGCTCCTAGGAGACCCCAGCACCACCTGGAAGACAGGATTAGATCAAAATGGTTCTCAGACGCCACTTTAATCAAGTTTTGCACTACACAGTGACGGGGTGGGGGGTGAAAGACAATGACTGTTTTCAAGCAAATTCACCTGCCCCAAGGTGAACAGCCTGGGCTCCCAAGAACAGAAAACAGCTTTCCTTCCCAGGGGAATCCCCTTCCTGAGCTGACAGGACAGGATTCCAGACAGAATGCGCACAAAGGACAGAGCAAGCTAGCTAAGGGAGCCAGGGAGATTTCCGAACTCTTCCCAGTGCAAACCAGAACTAGGCATGTAGGTACCCCTCCTAAAGGCATCACCCCAATCCCAGCCACTCCCACCTGAGGCCAAACTGCCTCCCCACAGGGACTGACGGCCAATGTTCACTTCATCACTCTCCTCCCAGTGGTGCACCTAGCAGCGCAGAAGCCTGAGCAGCTGTGGCCACCATCCAGCAGAGGCAGCCTTCAGGCCAGAACCCTCACGGGCCTTCCTCTTCACTGGCCCCTCAGCTACTAGTGTGTCTGCCTGGCCATAGCAGAGCAGCCAGTATGTGTGTGGCTGTGTGGGGCGGGAGGGGCCAGAAGCAGCAATAAAGCAAATCAGATGTGGGTTCTGGTTGCTGGGTCGACATGGTGGCAGGACCAGTCCTGGCCCCCAGAAGGACCCATAGGGCCCTGTGTCCTCCATTAATTCTTCTCCGGGCGGTTTCTGTTCAGGACAGCTTTAGGGGCAAATTCCAGCTTGTCCTTAAGGCTCACGACCTGGGTGTGGTCCTTGCCTAGCAGCTCATCCAGCTTGCGGTCCTCCCGGCGCTCCGAGATGCTCTTCTCCTCCTCCACAGGCTGGAGATCCTTGCCCCGGATGAACCATTCCAGGTGGTAGCCCACAGCCCCAACCACGAAGGCCACGGGAAAGGTGACATAGGGAGCATAGGTACGCACCACGGTCCAAAGCACAGGCCACATGACATCTGCAGAAGAGTAGGAGACCGCATTAGGGAGAAGCAGCACCCCTTCCCACCAAACACGGACAACCCACCAGGGCTCTCCACTCACCAGGCAGCCTGGCACAATTTACTGAGCATCCACCCCATGCAGAGCAATGCAAGAGGGCACCCTGCTTTATGCAACAGTTGGGTCTCCGAAACAATCCAGGAAATTTCAGAAGACTCAATTGTTAGGGAAGGGGGAAAGAATCTCATTTACGTACTATACTCTTTGACAATTATGCAACCACGTATGGCAGCGTTCCCCACGAGAGGACCTCTGAGCCTTACCTAATAAAGCTTCAATCCTACTGTTGACCCCAGGCCCTCCCTGCACAACTTGCCAACATTCTAAGAGCGGGTAAGAGCCTTTCTCTGCTCTACAATATTCCTCCATCAGCAGAGCCAGCCATCCCTTCCCCACCACGCTCACCCCTGTGAGTCTCCTGTCTCCAGGTTAATGAGAAGTAGTTCCTCTGCCCCACATAAAGAATAAGCAACGTATTTAGGCAGCCAAAACCCCAAACCATTACCCAACCACTCTGGATTTTAGATAAAGATAATGGTTTTTTCCTATTCTGAACTTGACTTTTCTAACAAGACAAACCTCTTCCTTACAAATCTGCTTGCCAAACCCCTTTCAAAATACACTCTCTTCAACCAAAGCCATATCCTCGTATTTGCATAAACTCCTAAAAATATCACCAGCCCATTATACATACTCTGGACACACCAGAACTTGAAAATTCTATGTTAAAAAACTACTGTACAAGAAGTGGAAAAACAAAGAAATGGAATGACCCCAGGGCTTCCAGAAATAAAGTAAGGCAACACCAGGATAATGTAAAAACACACAAATTGGGTCACTCTCAGCCATTTAGTCTCAAATGATCATTATTAACAATTATCAAAGACTATTCACAACTATCATAATAGTGATAGCTCCATTTATTGAGCACTTATTACACGCCAGACCTTGGGCTAAGCTCTTTATATATACTATCTCCTTTAATCCGCATGTCCACTCTCTTGATGTAGCTGGCATGACCAGAGGGTTAGGTAACGTGCCCAGAAGTCTCAACTGAAAGATCATTCCTTTTGTGCCCCTGCAGGTATTTCTCCAATCTAGCTATCTCTGGTCTGAACCTCACCAAAGTTAAGATGACTCTCTCCCCTCCCTTTGGTTCCAATTCTCTCTGGAAGAACCCCAGCATTTTGTGGACCCAAGACTATAATGGACCATCACCAAGGAAAAAACTGCAGCAGCTCCAAGACTGCCCTCTGAGTCCCTGTCTTAGCACCAGGCACTATGCTGGACAATTAACACACTAGTCACCATCTGATCTTCACAACACCTCTATGAGGTAGGAATTATTAGCCCAGATTTTTGTTGAAGGCCACAAATGCTCAGGGACATAAGCTTAACTTGCCCAAGATCACCAGAAGTGAGAGAGACATTGACTGGAACCCAGGCCTCTCCAACTTCAACACCTATGCTCCTTCTACTGGAAGGAACACACTGCAAATAGGTGTATGGTTTCTGTCCAATTCCTGGACTTGAGGAGAACTTACTGCAATTTTTTCCCATCAGCTTGGCATTTCACTACCTAGAAGAGCTTCCCTTTTTGCAAACTCTAAGATTACACTCAGAGATTTGTGAAATTACAAGATTTAGGAGCTGTTAAAAGAGGCACCCTTGAAGAATCTCAAACCTAATATTTCATTTTCTTTCCTACCTGTAAGCAAGTTCTCTATAAGTAAACACTTTTCCTAAACAGCAACTCTCCACTCAGATTTCCAATCTGTCTTCAAATATATGAAGCATGAGTCCACAACTAATACTGCTTCTCACATGCAGCCCGAGGTCTCCCTCTGTGGTCGGGTTCACATTCTAATCATTCCCAAATAACTTAATCCTTTCATTTATTCAACATTTATCACCACTTTCTCTGTGTCACACATTGGGCTGGCCTACCCCATGTGTCTGCATTTCTCAAAGCACTTAACCCTCCAAGAGGGAAAGGCCCATGTTTGTGCGTCCCCACTGTGCCCTATTCATCTCCCACCCCTCCCACCACGCCCGGCATTAAGTGCTTAAAAAGTCTGGTGAATGAATGAGAGCTCAAGCAACTCACTTGTGTAAAACCACCGCAGTCATCTAACCACCCGCCCTCGAAAGGCGGCAGGAACACAGCAGGTGCCTTTGCTGATTACAAGAAGCTAGATACTCTAACAAGTCATCTCCAGGGTGTCAAAACGAAAGAGGCAAAAGTGGCAAATATTTCCAGCCCCGCACTGAAGGAGCCTGAGCGTCCGGTGAAGGTCAAACGGTAAAGGTTGCCGGGAAACCTGCCCTTGTGCCGGGGACCTCGGAGGCCCAAGGAGACGCTAAGCCGCAGTCCGAGATTTGAGAACTGCTAACAAGGGCAGAGGAGACCTTACTGGGTGGAAGAATTCATTCTGACCGTTACTGAGCCCGGTCCGGGTATGAGAGCGCAAGGAGATCAGGTCCAAGGGTCTGCCCTTCTCCCTCCTCTAGGTTCCCGGTCCCCTGCCCCTATCCCACCACGCTCACGGCCTCGTCTGGTCTGTCCTCACCCACGTGCCTAAGGCCGAGAAGCCCGGGCTGCAGAATGTCTGCAGGGCGCTCAGACTCCCACGCCGAGCCCGGGGAAGAGAGGGAGCAGTCTAGCCTGGCCAGGGCCGCAGCGGACGCTCGCCATCTCCCTTCCCCTAACTCAGAGGTCAAGGCCACCAGCCGTCGCCACAGCTACGGGCGGCCCAGCAGCCGCTCGGGGGTAGGAACTGCCTGCCGGGACGAGTGCTCACCCGCGCCGCAGCTCACACCCCGCCGTCCGGCCCCAGCCCTCCGCCCGCGATCCGCCTGCGCTGGGGGAGCACGGAAGCCGCCACTCCCAGCGGCCCGCGAGACCTCGCCCCGGACCCCGCCCACCGGCGCCGGCTCCCTCGGAGCGCAGGGATTGGCTGAGCTCCAGAGCCAAAGGCCTGAGGAAGCTAGGGCTCTGCAACGGGCCGCGCTGCGCTGAGGGATACAGCGCCCCCTCCCGGACAGGAGGTTTCCCAGTGACATCACCACGGGCTTTCGCGTGGAGAAAGTGGAAGGTCACGCATTCATGTATTCAACTGATGTTTATTAGGCTTCTTCTAAGACCTTGGTCTGGGCACAGAAAAATAAAAAACATGATCCTTGACCTCAAGAAGGTCTCAGCAGAGTAAAATCTAGAACTCTTAAGAACTCTTCTGGTCTGGGCTAGCTTTCTAGCAGCGTGACCTTGGGAACATTGTCAATCTGCCTGAGCCTCCTTTCCTTCTTATGCATAGAGGTAATAACACCTATTTCACAGGCTGTTGTGAGAGTTGATGAAACAATGTATGCAAAGTGCTGTGCTGGCACATAACAAGCAGGGAAATAAATGGTACTATTGTTAGTATACAAATAATTGAAATATAGTAAAACCTGTCTTACTTGACCCCTTAGGTGCAAGTATTCACTGCCTCCTCTGTGTCCCCACTGCGCCCTGTACAGATGTCTACTTTAACACATATAGAAAAAAAAAACACCAAAGCTTAAGCTCCATAACACCCCCACCTAGCCCTGTCTTTCCATCTTCATTCCACTAGTCTCAGGCAGGCGTACTTATTTACCTTTGGTAACACATACTAAACCCCTCCTATTCCCCCACGCAGACCAAACTGTTTCACACCTCTGTGCCTTTATTTATGCTTTTTCATCTACCTGGAGTGCCCTTCCCACCTTTCTTTACCAAAGTAGCTCTGTCTTGTTTTTCAAGCTCAAGGGACACCTTGGTAGGAAGCCTCCTAGATTGCATTATCAGGGTAGATTCCCTTCCTTTATGATCTCAAAGATCTCAATGCTAAGCTCTGACAATGGAGGTGGAGAAAAAGGAACAGATAAAGAATAAAGAAATGTGTACGAAACCATTATTAGCAGAACGTGTTCACTGAGGGAGGACAAGGGAACAGAATTGCCCAGAATAACTAGCATTCAGTCAGCCAATTAACATGTGCTAGGCATTGGGGATGCAAAGGTGACTGGGACCGTGTTTTCCCCCAAGAGTTGTCTGACTAACAGGGAAGCAGAAGGGTCTACAAAATGTCGAGAGAGTGTGAGAAATGTGATGACAGGAGCATGCACAAGTAGCACAGACAAGGAGCCCCAGGAAGAACCAGGGAAGGCTCCCCAGAGGAACCTGCCCTTGAGCTAAGTCTCAAGTAGTGGCTAGCAGTTCTGTCAGGCAGAACTGAGTGGGGCTGCAGGGCACAGATTTAGGAATCAGAGAGTTGTGGGTTCAAATCCTAACCCTGCTGCCTGCTAATCTCAGAAAAGCTGTTTACACTCATTGTTTTAAAAAAGACAGTAATAGTACCCACCCCCCTTTGGTTGTTCTGTACTAAATCACCTAATGTGTATAAAATGCTTAGCATTTACAGTATATGGCACCTTCTAAGTGCTTGGTAATTGATCACCAGTAAGTTTAGTATTCCTCAAATTTACTCCTCCTTCTGTAATGTCCTATGTCCATTTATGGCATTACTTACTCACCAAGCCAAAAACCTAAGTGACATCTTCAAGGCCTCTTCATCTCTGCATTATTTCCCAGATCCAGTTTATAGCACCTATGCCTCCTGAATGTCTCTCAAATTCACCATCATCTCTTACCTGGACCACCTCGGCAACTCCCTTCAATGGTCTCTCTGCCTTCCATTGCCTCCTCCAGTCCATTTCTATTCTGTTGGCCAAAGAGTCTTTCAAACACTTAAATAAAACCATGGACTCTCCAACTTAAACCCATGGCTCCCTTCCAGCCACATCTCCTTTATTTCCCCTCTACCCGTCCTAGCCTGTCACCTCTCTCCAGTCTCTGCTCTTCCCATTATCCCACACACACATAGCATTCCATGCCTTTGCCTAAGCTGGTCCTTTTGCCTGAAATGAATGTCTTCCCTCCTCATCCCTGACTACAAAACTCTAATTCATCCTGCAAGGCCCAGTTCAAAAGGCTCCTCTTGCAGAAAGGTTTCCTAGACTCGCCGGCTGCTAGAGGCTCCCTCCTCTGGTCTCTTCAGCCCCTCTGGGAGAGCAGGCCTCCCTCTGTACCATAACTTTGTGTTTATGTGCCTTGCTATGGCCAGATGGGAGCAACTCAGGCACAGGGACTGGATCTAATCCTTCACATGTCCATGGAGCCCAGCACAACTACCTGGGCCACAATACCCTAAGGAGACTCCCCACACGCCCCCTACATCAGCCCCACAAGGGGAGATTTTAGACATCACATCTGTAGCAGGATGCCCACACAGTCTTGGATGCTACCCGTCTCTCCGTGTCCATTCCCATATACCTCATGGTCCCGGCAAGCCTGGCCCAGTTTCTGGGAAAACACAGAGACCCATAAAAATCTATATAATGTAGAGGTTAAACTTGGACTCAGCTACTTCCTGGCTTCGTGATTTGGGCTAAGTTGTTGAACCTCTCCAAGCCTTGGTTTTCTCATCTGTAAAATGGGGGTGATAACAACACCTGCTTCATAGGATTGCTCTGAGTATTGTCTAGTTCAAACCTCTCCCAGGTCCCCATTTTCGAGAAAACTGAACCCCAGGATGACAGTCACTCAGCCAGTGCCCCACTTGGCAAATCTGGGGGAAATAGACATATGAACATTTCTAGTTGAAACTCTGAGTCATCCAATTTCAGTATTCCCAAACCTGGCTGCCATCAAAATGATGCAGTGGTTAAGAATCTGCCTGCCAATGCAGGGGACACGGGTTCGAGCCCTGGTCCGGGAAGATCCCACATGCCGTGGAGCAACTAAGCCCATGTGCCACAACTACTAAGCCTGCGCTCTAGAGCCCGCGAGCCACAACTACTGAGCGCATGTGCCTAGAGCCCGTGCTCTGCAACAAGAGAAGCCACCGCAATGAGAAGCCTGTGCACCACAGGGAAGAGTAGCCCCCTCTCACCACAACAAAAGAAAGCCCGCACGCAGCAACGAAAACCCAACACAGCCAAAATAAATAAATAAGCCAAAAAAACTCATCTGAGAGCAAAGACTCTATTCACTAAGTCTTGCACAGGGCCCAGGAATCTGTTTGGGATCAGCTCCAGGCTGATTCACTTTTGGGAATTCGGGTCGCACGGGAGCCCTCTTCACCTCTCAGTGGTCTCAAATGAGTGTGTGTGGGAATATGACCTCTTGCTTTTCAGGTGGTCTTCCAGACCAGCCTGTAAAATATGTTCATGCCACTCTCTTGTTCAAAACCCTTCTGTGGCTCCCCGTGGCCCTCAGGACCCAGGCCGACCTTCCTCAAATTGACCCAAAAGCCCAGCATGATCAAGCCTCTGCATTCCCAATACCTCTTTCTCCTCCAAGCTTCTGCACAGCTGTTCTCTGATCTTGAACATTCTTCCCAGCCCTCGCCCTCCTTCAGTGGCTAATACCTAGTCATCTTTCCAGCACTCACCCTTATAATGTAACTGATTACTTGTCTTTCCCATATGGCTGTTAGCACCATAAGAGCAGAAACTAACTTGTTCAGAGCTATCTTCAGGTGCTGGACAGGGCCAACAGTGGTTCTTGATAAATATTTGCTGAATACATGAATGAGAAGAACTGGCTAGTCCAGTGTGGCCCAGAAGAGCAGCCAACCCTTTTGGAAGGTTCTTCGTCCTGCCTCAGAGTCCACATCAACGCAAAGACTGGAGAGAGGGCTTTGTGGGTAGGAGCTGCCATTCAACTCTTTCTGGGCTCAAAAGGCTGTAGAGCTAAACGCTCAGGATTTACATTAGACAGACTTGGGTCCACCACTCTTAGGCCTGCCTGTGACTTTGGCCAGGGCACTTGACCTCTCCTGGGCTTCAGCTTTCTCATCTGTTGTAAGGATGAGCTACGTTCATGTAAAGCACTCGCATCTTGCCTGACCCTCAGCAAGCATCCAATAAATATTAGCCATCACTACTAGGTTTGGGATGCCACTGAGCTTCCCAGGAAAGTTCTGTTCTCTCTTTTGTTCCCCATCAATGTACCCATGCACAGGAGGCATCAGAAAACATGACAGCACAGAATTGAACAGTTTTCTGGAGCAGAAAGAACAGTGGCCCCTTAGGGAAAAGGAAACCAGTATTTGTCCATATCGAAGAACAGCAGCCCTCCTGTTTATGGAGCACACGCTGTGTGCTTCTCTGGGGGAACCCTGGGGAGCTGGAAGGCAGAAAGGGAACCGGACTAAACTAGGAGGAATTGGAAGACAGGCCTCTTCACCCCACCTGGGCCCCTTCAACCCACCTGGGCCCCTCCAGGAGGGCTCAGGTCCTCTGTCGCCACCCGGCGGGGCCGAATCCCCATTCCCCCAGCTGGCCCAGACAACTCCGCTCTCCCCAGACCAAAAGCCTGGGCTCCGGCCTCTCCTCCCTCCACCCCCTGTCCCAGGCTCGGGCAGAGGTGGCTTCTTCTGGAGAGAGCAGCTGGCTCGAGTGCAGTTCTGCCGTTTTATTTTTCCTGGGATACTCAAGGGGATGTGGGAACAGCCACAGGTGTGGTGAGGGGAAGCCCCCATCTCCCCTCCCCAGCAGCTGGGAAAGGGGAGAGGCCCAGGCGCCCTGGTCCTGGGTTGGTCCAGCCACTGTGGTCCCTGGGCCCGGTGGGCTGAGGGCTGAGGGTAGAGCCCCTGGGAGGGTGGGGCGGGCTCCTAGGCGGGGTTCGGGATTCTTCATAAAAAGCCACGAAGCTTGATTCCCCACGAAGCCCAGCCCCGCGGGGTGGGGGGGACGCAGAGCCCAGATGGGGGACCCGGCCCGGCCTGGCCCGTGGGGTAAGTAATGGCAGAGATGGTGCCCGTGGGGAGGAGGTGGGGACGAAGCGTCGGACCTGGAAGGTGGGGGGTCCCGGTGGGAGCGCAGGGCGGAGAGGCACGGCCCCCAGCCCAGCCCGGGCGCCTTCGCGTGGGGTCGGGAAGGTAAAAAACCCACGAGACCATGACGGGCAGGAGGGGCCGGGGCGTGCGGTGCCGGCGGGGCGGGCGCACGGGGCAGCCCGCGTTCACAGTGACCTCGACGCTGGGTGTACAGTACGGGTAGAAAACCGCGGGCCCGGGCCCGGGCTGGGCGGGCCGGGCCGGTCACAGCCTGGTCTGGGCCTCGGGGATGTAGATCTCGATGCTGTCGGCGCTCTCGGTGGCCGAGCTGTGGCGGAAGGAGGCGGCGCGCTTGGCCGCCAGGAGCCGCTTGCGCGCTTCCTGCCGCTGCCGGTCCACCGAGTCCAGGGAGCGCTCCTTCACCGGCACGCCCCGGCCCCGCAAGGGCTTCTTTGGTATCGGCGGAGGGACCTTCTTCTCCTCCTGCCGGCAGAGGGGGCGGCACTTAGTTTGGGGGCGGGTCCCACCCGACTTCCCAACCGGCGCCCCCGCAGCCCGGAACGGTTAACAGCGCGCGCCTCTGACTCGTGAGAGCGGTTCTTGAGAGCGTGTGACGGCCCCCGAAGCCCCAGGGGTGCTTGTTCTGCCAAGGTGAAACCCACATTTTTCATTTTTTAAAGAGATGGACTCGAGCGCCCCCTGGTGGAGCCGTTTTCCACAACTCGCATCAGAGCGTTCGCTCCCTCCTGGTCCAGAGGAGTGCAGTTCCCCCGACGCAGGCAAGGCAATGAGGGCTCACGTTCCAGGCTGCTGGGACCCATCACTGACAAGGTCTGGTGAGATGAGGGCTGAGGGGACCTTGAAGGTCCCCTCTGTGTCGAGGTCCAAGCTGAGGGCAGTCTGCCCTTCTGGAAGCTCTAGTTTGGCTCCCTCAAACGACAGCTGGTCCGAGGTGGCTGCAGCCACCAAAGGGTTCTTGCAGCTCAGGCAGTGATGAGCAGTGGGACCAAGCAGAGGGCAGTGACCAAGAACAGGGTCGAAGAGGGTCACCATCACCTGTCCAGGACTACCTTTGCTGCCCAGGGTCTCTTCTCCTGCCTTTCTCTACCCCCCCCCCACCCACACTCTCTGGGGAAGGGCATTTTCCAGGGTCTGGACTCTTGGTTTGAAGGGACCTCCCCCCACCTTAGGCTCCAGGAGTTTCCAGCTGTTGGCCTTGAGTTGCTGTAGCTCCAGGAACTTGAGGGTAACATCCTCGATAGAGAGCTGCAAGAGGTCCCAGAAACCCGCCAGGTCCTGGAAGGTGGGCACGGGGAACGCAGTGGGGTCCTGCAGTGGAGGGAGACAGAGGGGAGGCAGTCAGTCGGCAAGGTCTGAACCCCAGCTTGGACCAGAGAAAGCCCAACCCACCCTCATTGTCAGGAAGCTCAACCTGGGAGAGTGGGGAGGGGACTGGGAGGTACGGAGACAAGACAAGACAAACACCTGGTCTCACTTCCAGGCATACACAAACTCCAGTCCCCTACCAGGTACACACACCTGATAGGCTCCATGCCATGGGCACTCACCATGCTTTGCTGACACAGCCGGAAGAACTGCTGAACCTTCTGGGACAGGAGAAGTTGTGTGCTGCCCACGGCACTGCGGATCTTCTCCAGGACTGGAGAGCAAAAGGAGATGCGGGGAGAGGAAAGATGCCTCTCCTTACCCAGCCTCCAGGAAGTCTGCCCTGAATGACTGGCCCCTCTGTTATCTGGCACCGTCTATCCGTCTGTCTCCTCCGGCCCCCTCCCCATCCCATCCTCAAGGTCATAACAAGCAGCTCCTATCCCACTTCACTAAGAAGACTGTCTCCTCAGACACTGATGTTTCTTCTTTCACACGATCTACACGTCTTGACTGCTTATCCTCCTGTGTCCGCTTCCCTCCCATGTCAGAGAACAGATGGAAAGCAGTGCCAGCCTAGCCCAATAGCCTTAGCCAGGCACTAGCTCCGTGACCACTCATTGGCAGAACTTTGTCACTCATCAGTATATGACTCCTTGGCTCATTGAGAATTACCAAATAATGTCATGTGCATGACTCTTGTCTTCTAGTCACTATCCCATCAAATTGGGGATTCTGCGGTTAAGACTGTGTCTCCCCTCAGACCGGACTTGCAGGGAAGGGCATGTCCTCCCTCGTGCAGGGCCCTGTCTCCCTGGCTGAATCTCCTTCTCCTAGGCCTCAGACATGAGCTGACACTGTGCACTGCCTCCCCCTCTGCCTGAAGTCCTGGTCTCACACCTGGATCAGACCTGGATTCCCACACCAGCCCAGATGGGAATAGGGTCCCCTCAATCCCCATGGACTTGGGCTGTCAGCCATCTCCTAGAAGGCCCAACCCTTTCACCCGGTCACTTTCCCAGTCCTAGCTCTGACCTCTGAAGCTGCTCCCTGCTTCCTTCCAAGAGCTCCCAACATGCCCTACTGCCAATAGGAGCCACCAAGGTCTGGGGCCATACGACCAAACTGTGAGAAAGGCACAGTCAGGCCCAGCCAAAGGCCTCTCCTATCACATTGCGGTAGTGGCCGCCGCCGCCACGATGCCTCCGTGCCCGGGGTCCCCTCACTCACTCTCCTCCGGCAGTTCATAGTCCTCCGCCTCGCGCTCCATCTGCTGGCACCAGTGCTCCAGCTTCTCCACCTCCGCCCTCAGCATCTTGATGAACCACTCGCCATCCCGTGGGCTGGGGGACGTGCGGCCTGAGTCGGGGAGGCTACGTGAGCCGCGCTCCATCCAGGAGTCACGGCGCCCGGACCCAGGGCCGGGGGTAGGGGCAGGGGCGGGGCCGGGCGACCCATCGGTGGCCGGCGGCTCATACGGCAGTGGGTAGCCCTCGCGGTAGGCCCACTGGCCCTGCGTGTGGACCGTGCGGAAGACTGAGTAGGTGGGGGCCCGGGGCCCGGGCTGGGGCTCAGAGGCGTGCCTCTGGAAGGAGCGTCCGAACTGCAGGGCCTTGTCTTCTGTGGCCACGGTGGCCAGGCCGGCCAGGCCCTCCAGCTCCAGGTCGGCCTGCACGCCGGCTGTCACACTGTTGGAGCGCTTGAACCTCGCCCGCCTGGTGAGAGAGCTGGCGGTTATCTCTGCCCCTGCCCAGTCTCATCCCAGCCCTCACCCGCACCCCAGGCCAAAAGGAAACCTACAAAGTGATGGACATTAATTCACGACCTTTAAATGTATCAGTCCTTGCCACGGGTCGGTACATAACATACCTACCTGTTGCACCGGTTCTGGACAGGGGTGATATTCAAAATATTTAACCACCTGTACTCCATGGGCAGAACAGATGCTGGCAGACACCAATCAGACGGACAAAGCCAAAGTGCTAGGGCATCACCCCGCAGAAGCTGGATTGTGGGCCAAAAGGGCCTGGGGAGGGTCCAGGGTGGTGGCTCTTTACCAATGAACACAGCATTATTTCAGCATTTTAACAAACAACGTGTCTTCGCTAGTTCATACCAGCTGTACGGGTATATCCTCAGTCCTATGGAGAGATGAATAAACTATAGCACAGAGAGGCCCACAGTCAGCCAGCTGGAAAACAGCGGAGCCAAGATCTGGACCCAGGGCTGCCACGCTCCACAGCCCAAGAACTTCCCACCACACCAGCTGCTAGAACATCAGGAAGAACTGCCTTAGAGCAGCTGGCGAGAAGGGGTGGGCTGCAGCTGGGAGGACTTCTCCTCTAGGGACCCCATGGCTCAGCACGGAGCCTGGCCAGACACAGTCAGCGGGTGCCAGTGGAGCTGAATTAAGTTGTTGGCAGGAATGACACAGGGCCTGGAAATTTCTTGTCTTTGAGTTAATAATATGCAAATCTTATGCAAAACAGAACGTCAGTTGACCTTGTTCTCCCCCTCCCCACTGAGTTCAATCAGAGTGAGGGCTCTTTTCTATGAAGAAGTAAGTGCTCCCTGAGGCGCATGAGGTTGGGGTCAGATAATAGATAATACTTAAAGAAGAGAGAGTCAGGAGATGTGAGGGTGGCAGGGAGAGGTGAACAGACGTTTGAGGTCTGGAAATTCAAGGACCATGAAAGAAAAGCCCATGTGTCCTAAGCTACCTCCACCCTCATATGGTCGGAAGAGAGAGGGATTTGGGGGGCCAGATTTAGGGGCTCCTCCTGCTTCCCAGAAGACTCCCCCACCCCCCACAACTTTAGCCTTCCTCATGCTGCCTGGGCCTTCTCTCCCTGCCTGCCTGCTTCCCTCCAGCTGGCGGGCTGCCTGCTGGGAGCCTGTTGCCATAGAAACCAGACCCAGAAGGATGCTGCAGGACCCAGGAAAGAGAGATGCACTCATGTGCAGTCCCCAGCCAGCCCTATGTCCCAACCCCCACCCAGAGAAAGAGAAAGCAGGAACATATCCGCATTGCCTCCCATGTGGTCTTCACCTTGGCACCTGCCCTGGTCGGGGCTTGCATCTCTCTTTCCTTGACTATTGGATCAACCTCCTTTCGGACACTGCTGCCTCCACTCAGAATAGTACAGAAGAAGAGCAGTGGATTGTGAGGCAGACCGGAGTTCTAACGCTGGCCTTGTTGCTATGTGCCTTTGGGAGGTCACTCACCCTCCACCTGGGCCTCCACCTGGGCCATCTAGTAAGTATATATGTATGTGTGTATATAAAATACACTATATGATATATATGAATATGTATTATATATAAACACACACACACATATATGCTATAAAATGATAGGAATGAACCAGTACCAATGCCAAGGTACCTCCTCTCTCTAAAATTATACTTTGCAGGTGGGGGATGAGTGAAATAGGTGAGGGAGATTAAGAGGGACAAATTTCCAGCTACAAAATAAATAAGTCACAGGGATGAAATGTGCAGCATGAGTAATACAGTCAGGAATATCGTAGTAACTTTATACGGTGACAGATGGTAACTAGACTTATCGTGGTGGTCATTGAATGATGTATAGAAATATTGAATTTGTGCACCTGACACTAAATAGTGTTGTAGGTCAATTACATTTCAATAAGAAATAATAATAAAATAATTTTTTGAATAAAATAAAATGAAATTATACCTTTTAAAAATTATACCTTGTAAAATTATACCTATGCATATTTTAAGATCTGGGGCCCAACATTCTCTCACCAATCCACCCAGCACTGGAGTAGTCTTTCTAAAGCTGACCTCTGCCCAACCCATCCCCCTGCGCAAAACCCTTCCATTGCTCCCCATTGCCAACAAGATAAAGCCCAGGCTTCCTGTGCTAGCATTTACTCTGGATGCAGTCCTCTCTGACCTCATCTCCCTTGAACCCTCCTTGCTCCCCAAGTAGATTATACTGGCCCTGACTTCAGCCTCTGCACGTGCTATTCCCCTGCCTGAAATGGCCTTCCTCCCCCTCACTGCCTGCTGGTTCCCTGCTCAAGCCCCCTCCTCTTCTGTGAGCCCCCTGACTGCCCCGAGGCCATCCTCGTACCATCCCTCCCTCAGCCGTCTTCTTGCATTTGGAGGCGGTCCCACGGTTTGGTTACATTGCTCTGTTTCTGGTGAGAGTTTTGTATGTCTAACTGAACTGTCAGGGTGCCCTTTGGCTCCCTTTAAATATTTTTGTGCTTTGAGCTCCAGTTAGCCTCTGGCTCCTTCGGCGCTCCAGCAATTGCAAACCACACAGGTAAAGGTGGGGCTTGCCCCAATAAATACATTAGTGAAGATCTGCCTTCCCTATTTGCTTTTCTGTTACCCCCATGAAACATGGAGCTGTCCTTTGTCATCACTGGGTCTGTGCCTTCCACTGTCCTCTGAGGGGTCCTGAGAAGATCACACTGTATCTTTTTTTTTTTTTTTTTGGCTGCGTTGGGTCTTTGTTGCTCCGCGTGGGCTTTCTCTAGTTGCAGCGAGCAGGGGCTACTCTTCGTTGCAGTGCGTGGGCTTCTCATTGCAGTGGCTTCTCGTTGCGGAGCACGGGCTCTAGGTGCACAAGCTTCAGTAGTTGTGGCATGTGGGCTCAGTAGTTGTGGCTCATGGGCTCTAGAGCACAGGCTCAGTAGTTGTGGCGCACAGGCTTAGTTTCTCCGTGGCATGTGGGATCTTCCCGGACCAGGGCTCGAACCTGTGTCCCCTGCATTGGCAGGCAGATTCTTAACCACTGCGCCACCAGGGAAGCCCCACACTGTGTCTTGATGGAAGTAGGCCACGCAGTCTGGAACAGAAGCATGAATGCCCCAGGCTTCATGGTTCTCAAGTCAGTACCTCAAGTAGCTCTCTCACTGTGTCTACTTGAAGGAAGACCAAAGAAATTGAGGAGCTTATGGGATTACTGGAAACACAATCTTCACCAACACTTCCAGCCAGGAGCCAGAGATCTGCACAGCACAAGCAGGAATTGGTCATCTTTGTGCAAGTGGCATTTAAAACCAGCAGTGTGAGACAAGATCACCCAAGAAAAGAGAAATGGAACAAAGATGCAAAGCCCTGGGGAACACAGACATTTCAGGGGCCAGTGGAGACGGCGGAGCCCCAGGCGTGTCTAAGCCAGAGAGGAAGAGGAGGAAAATCAAGAGAAAGTCACCTAAAGGCAGACAGGGGACCACAAAAGGATGAAATCCTCAAAAAAGGGTCTCAAGCAGGAATGAGCAGCCAGCTGGAAAATGCAGCCAGTTGAGAATGAAAGGTGTCCATTGACTTGGCAATATGGAAGCCACTGGTGATCAGGGCAAGAGTCAGTTTGGTGGAGTATGGGGGCAGACGCAGATGGGAGGGGGTTGTCAGGAGGTGGAGAAAACTAGGCAAGACAACTCTTCCAAAGGGCTTGGTTGAGAAGGAAGGAAGGAAGAAGACAATGTACCTTTAAGGGAGGGATGATCTGGTTATTTGTCAATTGTATCTCAATAGAGCTGGAGGGGGAGGAAAAGGAGGGACAACTGGATGCTTCTCACATGCCATATCCCCAAGGGGCAGGTAGAATAATGGCCACCCAAAAAAGTCCATGTCCTAATTCCCAGAACCTATGAATATGTTACCTTCCACAGCAAAAAGGACTTTGCAAAAATGATTACGTCAAGGATCTTGAGACGAGATCCTGCAGTCTCCAGTTGTGTCCATTTTAATCAAAAGGGTCCTTATAAGTGAAAGAGGGAGGTAGGAAAGTCAGAATCAGAGAAGCAGATGGGACAATGGGATCAAGGTTGGAGTGATTGCCTGTGAGGACTCAACCCGCCACTGCTGGCTTTGAAGACAGAAATGGGCTACAAGCCGAGGAATGCGGACAGCCTCTATAAACTGGGAAAGGTGAAAAAATGGATGCTTTCCAGAGACTCCAAAAGGGGTCAGTCCTGCCAACACCTTGATTTTAGCCTAGTGAAACCCAGTTCAGACTTCCAACCTCTAGAAATGTAAGATAATAAATATGGATTATTGGATGCCACTAAATTAGTGGCTATAATACTGTGCTGTAATAATACAGCAGCCGTAGGTAACTAATACAACCTGTAAAGAGAAGTCAATTCAAGCTAGAGAAGAGAGAGGCAGTAACCCAAGGACCAGATAGGAGGGGAACAAATAATAACCACTTTACATGAATCAATATGCTCAGCCCTCACATTAGTATCACCCCTACTCACAGACGAGAAAACTAAGGCTTAGAGAACCTAAGTGACTTCCTAAGACCAGACACTTATGAATTTAGTGCAGTCTGTCTGCAGAGGCCAGCTCTTAAACCATTACACTCCACTGCCTTCCTAGGACTGAGGGACAGGAGCAGCTTTAACCAGAAAGGCAGATGCCTCCACCCCTGAGGCAGGACTGCTGGAGGAGGCAAGGAAAGAGATGCAGTTGGAGGCTGGTCCGGCAGTGGAGACAGGTCCCACCAATGACCTCAGTCGTTACAAAGAAGCAAGCAGGGAGGTCGTCTGCTGGAGATTTGGGGGTGAGAAGGCTGGGGGAGGGAATGAGAATGAATAGTTTTAAGGAAGGTAGGCTAGCAGAGTGGTTAAGCATGTATGCTCTGGAGCCAGAATGTCCGGGTCCAAAACCCAGCTCTATGGCTCGTGCCTCAGTTTCTTCATCTATAAATGAGAATGATAATAGTACCTACTCACAGGATTGTTATGAGATAATGTATCTAAGAAACTTAGAACAGCACGTGGCCTGCCCACTGCAAGTGTTAGCTGTTACATGGTGAGGCAGGAAGGTTTGTAGCTCACACTGAAAAGAAAAGGGAGGTGGACAAATAAAACAATGGGAGTGTAGCACTGAGAACCCAGCCAGACCATTGTAGTTATTGATTATTATGATTGCTGTTGATCATTCCCATCTGTTCTCCCACAGCACTCTGAATAAAACCTTTTTTATACTCCATATCACATTGTATTGTAGTTAGTTATTTACATATCTGTCTCCCTTACTAAATTGGGCAGTTCCTCAAATAAACGTTGGTTATTTGGTTGGTTGGTTGGAAGGGAGGATAGTAGAGATTACGAATCATCCCCCAACATCCATTCTCCTTTCTTCCTTAGTAAAAGAATCCCACGATTTTAAGCTAGACACATGGCCCCTTCAAATAAAGATTCTTTTACCCATCTCCCTTGTAGCTAGGTGTAGCTATGTGGCTAAGTTCTAGCTCATAGGTTATAAGCAGAAGTAGTATGTGCAACTTTCAGAAAATGTCCTTAAAAGGAGAGGGCATGCCCTTCTTTGTTCCCTTCTCCTCCCTGCTGACCATAATGTAGATATGATGGCTGGACCTCAAGCAGCCATTTTGGAACATGAGATGGAAGCCACGTGCTGAGGATGGAGGAGCAATAAGATAGAAGGAGGCTGGGTCTGACACTGCGGAGCACCTACCAGCCCTCAACTGACTCTCTGGACTTCTAAGCAAGAGAGAAATAAACTTCTATCATGTTTGAGTCACTGTCATTTGGGGGTATTCTGTAACTCACAGCCAAACCTAATCCTAACTCTAACTGATCCATTTTCAGGGTAGTGAAGTCCAAGGCTTATGTCCCTACTTAGTTTTGGATTTGGCAGTATTTGCTGCAGTCTTCACCAATCGCTGCAAACACAGGAGAGAAACTGGCTTCAGTTATGAATCATCACTAATTCATAACAATGCCTTTCACAATATTTTCTCCCCAAGCCTTTTAACAAGGTTGAGGAGGCCTCCTCCCCTCTAGTCCTTTAGGGTGACAATGCTCACATTCCTGATGATTCTAGAAGTTATCATGGTTACTTCTGGGAGATGTTTCTCCTGTGATTCTCTAAGGGATAACACAAAAGGCTCTGGGAAGAAACTGGCTTATCCCAAGAGACATACTGTCCAAGGAATGATCAACATCCAGGAGTTGTCGAGAAGTTTTGCCAGGAGTATTTGGCAGCAGGCTGGCGGGGGGATGGGAGGGAGAATGGGTGTCATTTCAGCAAGGCTCAGCCATTATAGCAGCTCGCTCTCTGAGAAAGCACCTAAGAGCTTAAACATATAATCAATCAGGAATCCCCAAGCCCACCACCGCAGGCTGGGGGCTGTGACAGTGATGCCGAGGTGGGGCTAGGGTGGGAGTTGAGGAAGAGTCGTGACCATCCTGGAGTTGATGCTGAGGAACAGAGGCAGTGTCCACACCCCAGGCTTGTGGTCAGTCAGCGACTCGCTGCTTTTGCAGGACTGCTCTTGGAATATAACTTCATGAGGATGGAAGCTTCCTGTTCTTTCTGCACATTCCCTTCCCAAGGTCCCAAAGCCGGAAAAGATCATGAAGCTGAGGGAGGGGTGGACTTCCAACACAGAGTTCTCCAGGGAGCCCTGGTTGGGCAAAAGGGGATCTAAGTAGGGTTGTCAGATAAAATACAGGACTCCCAGTTAAATTTTAATTTCAAATAAATAACAGAAAATTTTTTTAGTATAAGTACGTCTCAAGTACTGTTTGGGAAGTACTTATACTAAAAATAATTCATTGCTTATCTGACAATCAAATTTAATTGGGTGGTATGGTGTTTTTACTTGTTTACTTTGTTTTGTTTCTGCTAAACCCGGAATTTAAGATGAGATCTTAGTGGCAGGGATCTAGAAGTGGAAGCTACAAGGGGATACCATGATTAGTGAGAGAGGTAAAAATCACATGGTTTTGATGTTCTCAAAAGGCCCTAGGAACAGACTTCTAATATCCATCAATGACATTTGATGCATTCTTTTATCATGGCCCAGAGTGTGCTAGGTCCGGGAAGACAGGTGCTGTAGGATGCCCTGAGATGGGGGTGGTAACTGTTTCTTAAATATGCTCCCTCCCATCACAGGGTCTTAGCACCTGCTGGGCCTTCCGCCTGGAACACTCAGCTCCCACTTTCACTTTGTTCATTTTTGTTCCTCCTTCAGATCTCCACTCAAATGTCACATTCTCAGGAAATCCATGCCTGACCCCTCTGCCTGAGTCAAAGGCCCCTATTACACACTCTCGTAGTGTACACACCTCTCCTTTGTGGCTCCTTCTCAGCTGTACTTCTGCATCACTTAGAAGGTTCTTAGATTAACATGGCAGCAAGCTTCACAGGGCAGGGGCTGTGTCTGGCTCTGCTCACCTTTGTATCTTTGGTGCCCAGTACAGTACTTGACAGATAATAGGGTTATAATAAATGTCTGTGGAGAGATGAATCTTAGGTGGAGGTGCGGTGGACATGGAACTGAAGGGGCACCAACCCCAACCCCTGTCTATTTCTAAGCCAAGTCACCACTGATGATGAGCAACAGAACGGACCCACAGACAACTCCCAGGTATAAAGGGCTATAAATCTGCACTCCTTACCCAATAGGTTAGCAAGGAACACCTGAAAGGCAGAAAAGGAGAAACTTTTCCTCCCCAGCAATTTTTTTAAACCAAAGTACAGAAAGAGAGGGAAATACTGGGACCAGTGAGACAGAAGCAAGGACAAGAGAGTCCAAGAAAATGGGGTGGCAGTGGGTGGGGGGCTAGGCCTGGATGTGTGCCTAGAAGGGCTGCTGGTATTCGTGGCTCACTTTTATGTACCAGCTGGGGCATGGTGTGCGGTAAGTCAGACTTAAAGTGCCAGGGACATAAGGGAGAGAAAGGACGGTGCAGGTGTATAACTAAGGATGCCTTCAGCAGACAAGCAAGGGAGCCTGGCCAGAAAGATGCGCCAGATTTCTTCTCTCCCCACCTGTCACCCCCTCTGGATTCCCAGTGTGATCACCTGTCCCAAGCAATTCAGTTCTTTAGACATTTATCCATAAACCTTCTCCTCTCCCCTGCCCACCCCTCCAAACCTCCCCAAGCACCTACACAAGAGCAAGGAAGACCTCATTCTCTGCCTGTCCCCACCCTTCCCTGACTTCACTCCAAACACTTCCAAAATTGGTCCCACTGCTCTCTGTAACTGCTGCTGACGACTGATCATGTAGTGGACTGGACTAACTTAGGAAGTTCCCACCCACCCCACCCCCATACATATAGAAATGCTGGGTCAAATAAAGCCCAAAAGATGGTTTTGCTACAATGCCAAGCTTGAAAGCAGGAAAGAGACATCTTCAGGTATCAGAAACAAAAAGGAAATTCAAAACCTTAGTGGTGAAAGGGAACCTAAGCCAAGTGAGCCACAGGAATATGGGCCAGATATATCCTAGAGGCTAGATGGTAACGCCCAGGGAGGATTAAAGGAGAGACCCCAAGCCTGTGCATCCTGGGGACCTGGAAGGAGACCCCGTGCATAAAGCCAGCAGCCAAAAAAAAAAAGGTTGTTTCATTTACAAATGTGGACTAGAAAATTCATGTCATGATTCAGGTATGTGGCCTGGAAGTAGGATGCTGAGAAATCAGAATATTAAGGCTGCTCTGGTTGTGGGTAGGGGGTTTGAATGAGTAGTACCAGTGAAATACAGAAACCTCAAGCTGAGATATTAACTCTAAAACTGGTCCCAAGCTCAAGCAATACTTGAGCATAAAGGAAATTGAACCCAGGAGGAAGCAGTGGGCAGTAACAAGCAATAGTGAACACATAAATTGTTAAAACATGTTTGTAAATCCAAACTATTAAACCATAAAAGATATAACAACAACAGATTCTTTAAAGGGTTTTAAAGGCAGGGTTTTTTAAAGAGGTATAATCAAAATACTAGATAAATATAACATGGAATGGGAGAAAATATTTGCAAAAGAAGCAACTGACAAAGGATTAATCTCCAAAATATACAAGCAGCTCATGCAGCTCAGTAGTAAAAAAACAAACAACGCAATCCAAAAATGGGCAGAAGACCTAAAAGACATTTCTCCAAAGAAGATATACAGATTGCCAACAAATACATGAAAGAATGCTCAACATCACTAATCGTTAGAGAAATGCAAATCAAAACTACAATGAGGTATCACCTCACACAGGTCAGAATGGCCATCATCAAAAAATCTACAAATGATAAATGCTGAAGAGGGTGTGGAGAAAAGGGAACCCTCTGGCACTGCTGGTGGGAATGTAAATTGATACAGCCACTATGGAGAACAGTGTGGAGGTTCCTTAAAAAACTAAAAATAGAACTACCATATAACCCAGCAATCCCACTACTGGGCATATACCCTGAGAAAACCATAATTCAAAAGGAGTCATGTACCACAATGTTCACTGCAGCTCTATTTACAATAGCCAGGACATGGAAGCAACCTAAGTGTCCATCATCGGACGAATGGATGAAGAAGATGTGGCACATATATACAATGGAATATTACTCAGCCTTAAAAAGAAATGAAATTGAGCTATTTGTAATGAGATGGATAGACCTAGAGTCTGTCATACAGAGTGAAGTAAGTCAGAAAGAAAAAGACAAATACCGTATGCTAACACATATATATGGAATTTAAGGGAAAAAAAAATGTCATGAAGAACCTAGGGGTAAGACAGGAATAAAGACGCAGACCTACTGGAGAACGGACTTGAGGATATGGGGAGGGGGAAGGGTGAGCTTTGACAGGGCGAGAGAGAGTCATGGACATATACACACTAACAAACGTAGTAAGGTAGATAGCTAGGGGGAAGCAGCCGCAAGGCACAGGGATATTAGCTCGGTGCTTTGTGACAGCCCGGAGGGGTGGGATAGGGAGAGTGGGAGGGAGGGAGACGCAAGAGGGAAGACATATGGGAACATATGTATATGTGTAACTGATTCACTTTGTTGTAAAGCAGAAACTAACACACCATTGTAAAGCAATTATACCCCAATAAAGATGTTTAAAAAAAATAAAAAAATAAAAAATAAAAAATTCTTCTAAATAATTTACAAGTTAAAAAGGAAGTTATGATAAACTTCCTAAAGGAAGTTAGTTACAAACTATTTATAACTGAACGATGAAAACACTGCACCCCAAAACGTATGAGATACAGATACAGCAGTGTAGTTAGAAGGGAATTTATAGCCTTAAAAACATGTTAGAAAATAAGAAATAGTGTTCAAGAAGCTGAATAAAATCAAACATGATAGAAGAAAGAAAATAACAGAGAAGTAGTAGAAGAAAGGAAATATTAAAGCTAAAAGAGAAACAATAGAGATGCTCACCCAAACCAAAAGCTAGTTTTTTTAAGACTAATAAAATATAATTTTAAAAATATATTAAAATGATAAAATATACAAACCTTGAGCAAAATGAATCAAAAAAGAGAGGTAGGGTATAAGCATGTGGTATTAGGAATAAAAAGGGGGGTATAACCTATAAATATAATAAAAATGTGTAAAATTATAATACCATGAGAAAGAATATTTGTACCAAAAATTTTGAAAACTGTCAATTTTTGTTAAATGGTCCATTTTTTAGAAAAATATAAATCATCAAAATTGACTGAAGAAGAAAAACAAAACCATAATAGATCAATAACCATGAAATAAACTGAAGCTGTAGTTCAAAAAGTTTCTCTTATCCCAAAAAGGCCCAGATAGTTTTATAGGCAACCTTTACCAAACCTTTAAGGAATAGATAATTCCTACTTTACACAAATCGTTTCAAAGAACAGAACAGAGAGAATGTTACCAAACTCATTTTAGGAGTTTAGCACAACCTTAATGCCTGAACTGAATAACAACAATAAAAACAAAATTGTAGGCCGATATCACTTATGAACATAAATATAAAAATCTTAAATAAAATAACAGCTATTCAAAAATCCAGCAACCTATATGAAAATAATACAGCAAGACTGTGACAAAAACTGTTAGAGTTCCATTTCCCATTCTTCTCTTTGTGTTTAGCCATATGAACCCTGATTTTCAGCTCTGCTCATTGCACATTGCTTCCCAATAAGAGACTATACCACAGCACCTCCCTTGCAGCTAGATGCCACCATGGGATGAGTTTTTAGCCAGTATGATGTGGGAAAGCGTTGTGTGTAACTTTCAGGGAATCTATTTTTTTTCTTCTTTTTTTTTTTTTGGCCTCACCGAGCAGCTTGCAGGATCTTAGTTCCCCGACCAGGGATTGAACCTGGGCCATGGCAGTGAAAGTGCCGAGCCCTAGACCATTGGACTGCCAGGGAATTCCCGCCGGAAGTCTTTTTAAAAGGAAGGACTGCATCCTTCTCCTCTCTTCCTCCTTGGTGCTGCTCAGAATGCAGACAGGATGGCTGGGGCTTGAGCACCAGCTCCTTGGTTATGAGTGATATACAAAGGGTAGAAGATCAGCAAGACAGGAGGAGCCTGGGGTCCTGACACTGAACTTCTACATCCAGGCTTTTTCTTTTTTCTTGGTGAGAGAGAAATATACTGAAGTCACTATTGAGACCCTGTTACAGCCAAACTTAATCCAAACTGATAATGGGATCAAGTGGGATTTATCCCAGGAATGAAAGAATGGGTCAACATGGAAAATCTATTAATATAATTCACCACATTACAGATGAAAGTATTAAATCTATGATCATCTAGCTAGATTCTGGAAAAGCACTCAATAAAATTCCACTCTCATTTTTTATTAAAAAATAAAAATTAAAAGCTCTTAGCCAACTAGGACTGGAAGGGAATTTCCTTAACCTGATCAATAGTATCCATCAAAATCTGTTGCAGGGCTTCCCTGGTGGCGCAGTGGTTGAGAGCCCGCCTGCCGATGCAGGGGACACGGGTTTGTGCCCCGGTCCGGGAAGATGCCACATGCCGCGGAGCGGCTGGGCCCGTGAGCCATGGCCGCTGAGCCTGCGCGTCTGGAGCCTGTGCTCCACAATGGGAGAGGCCACAACAGTGAGAGGCCCGCGTACCGCAAAAAAAAAAAAAAAAAATCTGTTGCAAACATCATCACACTTATAACTGGGCCTTAGAAGATATTCACTAATGTCAGGAAGGACATAAGAGTGCTACACGCAACAGTAAACTAGAAGTCCTCTTCAATGCACTATTACAAGGGAAAGAAATTTCTAAAATACAGATTTAAAAGAAATATCCCCATCTGCAGAAAATATCACTGACTATATAGAAAACCCATCGTGATTTTCAGACAAACTTTGGGTCCTAATAAGAGAGAGCAGCAAGGCTGCTGAATACAAAATCAACATATAAAACTTAATAGTGTTCCCAGACACTGGTACTGCCCAACAGGAAAAAAAAAAAAAAAAAGATCCCCAACATAAGATTGTCCATAATGCCTTTCTTCTGGATCATGAAAAAATCCTGCTTCCTAGCCTCTCCATACCCACCATTACTTCCCTGAAATTCATTCTCCACTCAGCAGCTAGTCATCTTTCGTAAACGTAAATTAGATCATACCACACTCCTTTAACCTTTTAAGGGCTACTCATTAATTAGAATTAAATTCCAGTTCTTTATCATGCCCATGCTGTACATGACCTGGCCCCCACCTATTCTCCAATCTACTCCCTCACCACTGTCCTGTCCTGTTCCACACCAGCCACATGAATTTTCTTTCAGTTCCCAATGCATGTCAAACTCTTTCCTCCCCCAGTGCCTTCACATATGCTATTCCCTCCTCCTGGAATGCTTCCTCCCCCGACCATCACCTGAGTGTTCCTAGTCAACCCTCAAGTCTCAGCTTAAATGTCACCTGCTTAACCTAAATAAAGTCCCTTCTCTCTTAGTGCCTGCTTTTTTCTTTCATGTTCCCATCATAATTGTAATAATATCACATTACCTATTATACCACAGTGTGTAATCATATTTTTACTCATGGTTTGTTTATTCATTGCCTTGACTCCCTTCTAGGCCATAACTTCTATGAAGGTAAGAGTCATGTCTTCCACATTTCCCTGAGCGTTTAACAGGCACTGTCATATGCTTATGACGTAATAAGTGTTAATAATACTTATTAACAGATGCTTAATAAGTATTTTCTGAATGAATCAATCCACAAATGAATGACAGAGGTTACTGACATAGTCTGAGTCTCAGTAGAATGCCTGCTGCACTCTTCCCAGGATTCAGGCTTGTGAGGAGGAATGGGGGGACCCCCAGGGGTCTATATGGATGAGGGACCAAGAAGCCCCATGAGGGAGCAAATGGGGGCACATGGGCTTGGTTTCTGGTCCATGGGGCAGCATTAGAGCTGGGGGCAGTGGTCTGAACACAGAGCTGCACCCAGCCATGACTCCTACCCCACCTCTCAAGAACTCAAGTCATAGACTTGCAGAATTGGCTTTACCGTAAAGTGCTACTTTTCTGTGATCTTTGTGGAATATTAAGAATTTGGAAGACGGTAGCTTTCAGTAATAATGGGGGCAACAAGGGCGCCTTTTTGCCGCACTCGATGGAGGCATTTACAGCTTCAGGAGCATATGGAGCTGCAGGGAGCTAGCGTGAGAGTAGAGAAAAGTGATAAATCCCCACAGGAACCCCAAGAAGTCTTGATCAGGCGCGCGCGCGCGCACACACACACACACACACACACACACACAAGATGCTCCCAGGGGTTCCCAGAAATAGTTGGGGGAATTTAGGGAAGGTCTAAAACCCAACAATGGCAACCGGGAACAGAGCTGTGAGGGACTGCTACTGGCACTCTACTTTTATTCCTTCAAGGGGTATGGCCTGGGCAACACAGATTACCACGAAACTCTTACAGCCAGCCCCAGGCAGGTTCCCAGACACCACACTTAGGGCCACTGGCCTGGGAGCACTGCAGCCCAGAGGGCAGATGGGCCACTATGACACTGCCACATGGCCATTAGAGAAAGCATCTTCCCATAGGAAGCCAACAACAGAGGGATTCCTCCCAGTATTCCCTCCAGAGCTCTCAGTGCTAATTTTTCAGTTCGAAATTAAGGAAACACTGTTTCTGAGGCCACCTAATGCCAGAATAGTGGCATACCCCCAACTGGTTAAATGCTTGTATGAGTCGAGTGGGGAGGAGTATTATATCTGCCCGGGGCCCCTGAGAGGCAATCTTCACGTTTATTTGTTTCTTTTGGGGTTCACATACTTGTACACCACAGGAAGTAACGAGGGATTGGAAAAATCCTGTTATCCCCTATAAAGGACAATTGCTAGAGGCCTGCTTTGCACCTACCTGCTACTTCTCCCTACTACCCCGTTCCCGGGACCACTGTATTCTCCTGTCCACCTCACAGCACCTGGGACAGGTATGGGTACAAGGAGAATTCACTTTAGACTGCCCTGGTGACACCTCCGTGGAGAGCCTCTGTGGCTGCTCTGACACCTCCCCATTCAAAGGGCTTGTTCTCAGGACCAGGAAGAGAGGGTGTGCAGGGAGCCCAGGCCAGTGAGGTCGTTATGCATCCCTCTCTCCTCTTCTCCACCCCACCCCCAGCAAAGCCTGAGATATCCCCACTCGGACCCACCTCTTGTCTTCTTCCACCTGTACACCGATGGAGTGGAACTCTCTTCGACTCCTGTTCTCCGTGTCCGAGTCTGAGATAGTCTCCACCTGGTGGCAGGATTGGGAAGTCAGTGGCCAGGGCTAGACCGAGGGATGCAAGTCCTTCCCAGGGAGAAGGGCAAGCGATGCCTGAGCCCCAAGCCAGCTGGCAAATCCTGAAAAGACAATCTGCCTGAACAAGACGAGAGACCCAGGAGGTTAGATGCATCAAGGTGCCAACCTCTGGGCACCGCTCTCCGCTCGCCAGGGGTGATGGTGCCAGGATGAGGGACAAGGATGTGGGCTGGGACTGTCTGGAGCAGCCCCGTCGATGATCAAGCTAAGAGCAAGCGAGGAAAAGGTCTATATCCAGAAGGGCCCACTGACCCCCTCAATCCATCCTCAACCGGACGGGGCCTGAACTTCCTCGGCGCCTCCTCCTTCCATACCTGCACCCCGATGGACGGCCGCCACTTCCGCTGCCGCGCCAGGCTCCGCAGCTCCTCCCTGCCTGGAATGGTCTTGATGATGAGTGTGGGGGGCTTGGGGCTGGCCCGGGGTGACACCGGCGCCAACTCCAGGGTGCGCGCGCCCATGGCCGGGCCGTCCAGCCCGTCGGCGGAGCTGCAGCGCCGGGCTGGGCCCTCTGCCGCGGTGAAGCTCTCATGGGCGGAGTCGGTGCTGCTCTGGGCGGTGATGGAGATGCGGGGCGGGGCCTGGCTTCCCGGTGGGATGGGGGGCGGGGCCTTTCTGAAGTTGAAGGCTGTGGCCAGGGAACGCAAAGACACATAGGGTGAGAAACACGTCCTGGCAGGTGTCTGCCACTCCCTACACCCACGCGGTACCACGGGACCCAGCAGCCACGTGTACTCCACGTGCTGCTACCTACAGAACCACGGATCCTTCTCCCCATCATCCGACCCAGAGAGGCAAGCGATCTGCCCAAGGTCACACAGCAGAGCCGTGACCAGTGCCAGAACCGGACCCAGATCGCTCTCCAACCTAGGGCCGGGCCAGGGACAGAGGGGGCGTACTCACAGGAGCCGGGCCTCCCTGAGACAGAGGCAGGGGTAGAAAGGAGGGGCAGGCAGTCATCGTCTTGAGAGCAGCCGGCCTGGATGGCCCGGAGGTAGCTGTGGCTCCGCATGCGGAAACAGCCGGGCAGGTCCAGGGCGTCCACGGCCTGGGACTCCAGCTCCCCAAACACGGACCCGCACACGGCCTCCAGCTGCTGGTTCAGCTCCTCGCTGAGCTGGGTACAGGGGCCAGAAGGACAGTTACCGTGGTGCTGAGATGGGATGGGGGCGTCTCTGAGGCACTTTGCCTTAGGAATATATCTAGTTCTGCAGAAGCTGTGTCTCTGTATGACTCTTAACGCCTTTGGACTAAAAGAAACCCTCACCCGCTGCAAAGAAAGATGGAGGCACCTCTGCCCTGTGCTGCTCGCCAGGCCTGCTTTGGGACCAGCCTTGGGGTCTAATCTTTCCTCTAAATACTCCTCCCTCGACCCCCCCGCCATGCCTCTCCCAGATGCCTAGCTCGGGTGCCTCCAGACCACCCCATCTTCCTCTCCACCTGTCCCAGCCCTTCACGTTTCTCTCACTTGACCCTGGGGGGAGAGGACGAGAGAGCTGACAGCCACTCTCCTGCCAAGTATGGGGATAGGGTACTATAGGGAAGGACAACTTTTATTTTATTATTTATGACCAACTGCATTACAAAAATGATGGAAAGCAACCTATAGAGATAAAATAATGTGGCAGGAAGGAAATTAATGGGTACATAACAGAGCAAAAATTATCATCCTTCAAGTGTTCCAAGCCCTCCCCCACCTTCTGCCCACTAACTAGGGTTCTGGTTCAGCCTGCCGGTTCCTTCCCTGCCCTCATCCTCTGAGGAAAGTTCAGCCACTGCTGATTGAGGTTCTTGGTTTTGGTTTTGATATTTTGTGATGCAGAATCCATGGTGTTAAAAAAAATTGAAGCAACTAAGAAAAAGCGAAACAAAAATTTTGTTCATGGAAGCATGTCACATAACACTCCACTAAGACTAAATATACCAGCAGCTGTAGCTTCATTTGCTTTATATGAGAAAACTGACACAAAGAAAATATAAAGGTAGGGAAGAAGGTGGTTCAGCGGTAAGCTCAACACCCAGAGCACAGGATGGCTGCACATTTGACCCTGAGCTTCAGAGCACCGATAGCTTCAAGGAGTATAGCTTCTGGGTTGCCCACATGGGCTATGTTGTGAGACTCAACTGGACTCAAGTGCTGGCTCTGCTACTTCCTAGCAGTGTGGCCTGGGAACATTAAAATTTTGGGCCTCTGTTTAATCACCTGTCAAATGGGAATGATAATGGTACCATCTTCATAGGGCTATTTAGGAGACTCAAAGAAAAACAAGGGAGGCACTTGATGCAGGTAAGCCCTCAATCAGTGCCACAGGATGGTCTCAGGGCCTACCTGGTAGACACAGGCCACCACTCACGACAATCACACTATTCTTGTCACTGAGTCCAAGAGAAATTCCCCCATGGTTGATTATGTAGAGGCCACTGGATGAAGTCATGGACAAGGTCCTCAGTAGCATCCACATGGTGAATGTGACAGCAAGTATCCCAGGGTTGCATCTTGAGACCTCCCAGGAAAGATTCATGGCATCATATTTATGTACAGTCAACAGAGAAAGGAGTAGCTTGACTCATGTGTAAATTGCAGCTCAGTGTTTCCAAACTCGGCCCCCAAAGTGTGTATGCCATTATATCACTAAAGTCTACCTCAAATTGAGCAGGAATTTCCATCCTATTCTACAGATAGGCAAACTAAGGCTCAGAGAGGGCAGATGAATTATCCAAAGATGCCCAGCATGTAAGTGAGAAAACTAAAGTGTCCAGTTTCCTGTCTCTCCTGCCAGGCTAACTGAGCATCAGAATGTCCTGGAGAGCTTGTTAAACCTATATTAACTCAGTCCCCACCCTAAGGATCTGAACCCAGGGTTCTCTAACTATAAGCCTCTCTTCACCTTGGCTGCTTTGAAGGTCAGAGCCAAATTTGCTGGAGATTCAGTGATTCCAACATGGGTCCAGTAATTAAAAAGAAAGACTGTCTGCAGCTTTTTCTAAAGGAACTTCATTACAAGTGTACAGAAATCACAGGCCATGGACAAATCAATCCAAGATCGTGTAGACGTGAAGTTCTCCCATGTTTGTCCGGCACAAGCCACACTCTTGTGGCACCTGTGACTTTCACGACTCCTTGTGAGCCTAGCTCTCATTTTCCTATCTCTTGACCTCTGGGGTACCAAGCACCAGTGGTACCTGAAGCTCAGGAGCTGATCTAACTCTTGCTATTTCTAGGCCGGGCTCAAGATACTCCCCAACTAAAACCAATCCAGCCCAGAGGGTCCCTCTGAAGCACAAGAAAGCTTATCTAACCCTAGCAGAGAGCATTTCAGTCTCAAGTCTGGACACCAAGGATGGAAGGAATCTCACTCCGTGGCTTAGATCTGTATCTCCAGCCCTTTTCTCTGTGTAAAGCACTAGGCATAATATCTGGCATATAGCAGGTGCACAATAAACATTAACTACTATTATTAGTAGCAAGAGGTTCTTAAATCACAGTGACAATACCTCTCAAAGGCCCATCTTTCCCAAGGGTTCTCAAGCTCTTGAAATCCCCACCATATGCTAGTCCCATGACCAATTCTATCCAAGGCAGACAGAAGGAGGGTGTGAAACTCTCTGGGGCTACACATATTCCATCTCTACTAGCCAAGAGGAACTTCTGGCGTTCCAATAAGGGACCAGGACCTAAGGGAAACGTAGATTTTTATAGACTCTCAGAGGAATACTGCATCTGAGCTGATCTTTACTGTATTACAAGTATGAAATTGTGACATTGCGCTGTGAATTCTCCTATTTTCCCTACACTGCCTTCCACCCTGCTCCCCTCAACTCTCACTTTCAGGAGAGTCAAAGCCAAAGAATCCTCTTGGGAAATGAGAACCTTAACCTTTCTGCAAACCAGACTCAGAATCAGTAAGTATTTCCAAGGATGTGGGATATTTAAAAGAAAATACTTTGTTTGGGTCTAACTGAAAATTATCTGTGCTAGAGTTAGTGGGTCCAACTGGGGACAAGGCAACATCCTGTATACTTTACATATGTCATTTGGTTTAGATAACCTTGGAAAACCCTCCCATTTTAAAACATTCTAAAACACTTAATAAAATATAACAAACGTTTTATATACATTAATTGAGCTCACAAGAAAGCGAGGTAAGTCCCCAGGGGACAAAAGCAAAGAGGAGACTGGAAAATCAGAATATTAACTGTGTGAGCCAATGCTGCAAACAGCCCAGTGGAGGGTGGGAGGCGGGGGCAGGGGTTGCTGGTCTCAGTAACCAAAGGGCTTAGATTTTAACACCCACTTGGGCCCACACGAAGCGTGGAATTGGAAATGGGAACCTGCATAAAAGTAGGAAAGGGGAAAGCTTTGATGAAAAGACAAACTAGAAAAATCAATTATCAACACAGACTGATGACAAGGGAGCTAGTCTGTAGTCTAGGCACTGGGGAGAGGGGAAAGATGATAAATCTCCTAAGAATTTATACCCACAAGCTAGTCTTCACACAGACCCAGCCTTCACTGTCTGCATGGACCAGACGCCCCCCAAATTAAAAATTAACATAAAAAGGTCCCAGACCGAGAATAGTTGAACAGAAGCAATTTAAAAATATTTTCTGAATGGTTCTGAAGAACCTAGGGGCAGGACAGGAATAAAGACGCAGACGTAGAGAATGGACTTAAAGACATGGGGAGGGGGACGGGTAAGCTGGGACGAAGTGAGAGAATGGCATGGACTTATATATACTACCAAATGTAAAATAGATAGCTAGTGGGAAGCAGCCGCATAGCACAGGGAGATCAGCTCAGTGCTTTGTGACCACCTAGAGGGGTGGGATTAGGAGGGTGAGAGGGAGACGCAAGAGGGAGGAGATAGGGGGGGTATATGTATATGTATTGCTGATTCACTGTGTTATAAAGCAGAAATTAACACATCATTGTAAAGCAGTTATACTCCAATAAAGATGTTAAAATATATTAATTAATTAAAAATATTTTCTGGGGGACCCACTCCTAACCCAGGCTGATGAGGGTTCTCAAAGATAAAGCTACATTGAAGATGAACTCATATTAAACTGTGTGGTAAACAACCTCTGACACAGCTCCTGATCATCTTCACCTCCTGGCATTCACATCCTTGCAGAGTGCCCTCCTCTTGAGTGCAGATCAGACCTATTGGTCCGCTTCTAATGAACAGAATATGGCAGATACAACGGCATGTCACTTCTGAGATTAGATTACAAAAACACTGAGGCTTCCATCTTGGACACTTTCTCTCACCATCTCTCTCTAGGAGTCTTTGCTCTGGGGGAAGCAAGTTGTCATGTTTGAATTGTGTTATGTTGTGAGCCATATGGTGAGTCCCACACATCAAGGATCTGAAGCCTGCTGACAGCCATGTGAGTGTGGAAGGGGATCTTCCTCTAGGCAAGCCCTGAGATGACTGCAGCCTTGGCCAACACCCTGATGAAGACTGTGAGACATCTGATCCATGTGGCACCCAGCTAAGCTGTGCTTGGATTCCTGACCCACAGAAATCGTGAGATAATAAATATTTTTTGTTTAAGACTCTATGTTTTGGGGTAATTCATTATGCAGCAATAGATCACTAATGCAAACAGTGACATAAACAAGAACTAAACTTCTACTGAGTGAAGCCGTTGAGAATTCAAGGTTTATCGGTTACTGCAGCTAGCGTTACCTTAGCTAAAACAGAATAGCTTTTAAACAATGTTTAAATTTTCTAAAACTTAAAAGATAAACAAAACTGAAAACATAAGGATAGAATAAAAGCTTTGAGGGACTTTCCTAGCGGTCCAGTGGTTAAGACTCCACGCTTCCACTGCAGGGGGCACAGATTTGATTCCTGGTCAGGGAGCTAAGATCCCACGTGCCGCATGGTGCGGCCAAAAAAAAAGTTTTGAAAAAACCAGAAAGATGTGAAAAGGGACTAAATCAGATTTCTAGGGGGCAAAGGGGGAAATTTAAAACACAACTAATGAGTAAACGAAACACAGTTGAAAAGAAAAATAGTGAACCAGTGAATAGTGAATAATATCTGAGGAACTTACCTAGAAGGCAACATAGAGAGGTAAAGAGATGGAAAATATGAAGGAGAGAATAAAAAGGCCCCAAATACAACAAATAAGAGTTCTAGAGGGGGGACTCGATAAAATGTAGAAGAGGCAATATTCAAAGCGTTAATAATAGTCACTGAGAATTTTCCAGACTTCTGACTTCAGACACAACAGAGTGAGGATACCAAATCCTATCCCCCAAGACAACTATAAAGCTGCACAAAACTGTCAAAAACAACCATTTTATCACTCTGAAAATCAATCAAAGGTACACAGCAAAGAAACACATTCATGAAAATTACTGAACTTTGGGTAAGAACAGCATGAGTCTGTGGTGTCCTTGCCTGAGGCTGCTCCCATTACCCAAGCTCCCAGCTCTATCTGTTGCAATAGTTCAAAAAGGGTGGGCCAGGCTATGAAAACCACCTGCTTCACTGCAACTAACAAAGGGAGCTCACTTAATTTTGAGCATTGTCTGTTATAGTGTCTAGAATAAGAATAACCAGCAGCACTGCCAGGCTGAGGTTTCAGCACTGTTTGGGGGCAAGCAATGGGACTGTCGGACTAGACAGGGATTTGATGGGGAGTTCCAGGGGCTAAGACAGCCACAGAGAGTTTGATAAGCTCTTCACATAGTCTGGGTTAACTAGAGGCTGGGTGCATGTACAACAGAGATCAGAGAGGCCTTGAGCCCACCCACATATCCTTTGCCAATGGAGCCAGTGCGTACGTGCAGAAGAAATGCAAGAGAGCCTGCTGAAAAGTAAAAGCCAGAGATGGCTTGAAAACAGCACAGTGTTTGTACTCCCCAGATCACACATAGAACCATAAAAGGAGAGAGAAGAAGTCTTACGGGCTTGAAGTTTTTGAGCACAACCTCTGATCAATCTCTGGCTGGACATTAAGCTATGCAGAGACAGGGTCAACCCCTAGGAAACCAGGCTTTAAAATAAAAACAAGAAAGAAAAATAATTAGTGGAGAAATCAGAGGCTGCATCTGGAATCGTAGATAGACTTCACAGATTTAGCCCAGGGATTAACAAACAAACAAAGCAATAACAATCTTCAAGAGGTAAAATAAGAATCCAGCATTGCTACAATACATTATCTAAAATGTTCAGTATTCAACCAAAAAATTTGTGACACATGTAAATAAACAAGAAAATGTGAATGTCCCCAAACATTTGATTTATCATACAAATACTACAAAGCAGCTATTATAAGAATGTTCAAAGAACTAAAGGAAAGCATGTTTAAATATTTAAAGGAAAGTATGACAACAGTGACAGCATTAATAGAAAATCACAACAAAGAGAATTTTTTTTTAAAAGGAACAAGAAAAGGACTTCCCTGGTGGCTCAGTGGTTAAGAATCCGCCTGACAATGCAGGGGACATGGGTTCAAGCCCTGGTCTGGGAAGATCCCACATGCCGCAGAGCAACTAAGCCCATGCACCACAACTACTAAGCCTGCACCCTAGAGCTCGTGTGCCACAACTATTGAAGCCCATGAGCCTAGAGCCCCTGTTCCGCAACAAAGAAAAGCCACCACAATGAAAAGCCCACACACCTCAATGAAGAGTAGCCGCCACTCGCCGCAACTAGAGAAAGCCCTCACACAGCAACGCAGACCCAACCAGCCAAAAGTGGCAGCCAAAAATTAATTAATTAATTATTTTTTAAAAAGAACAAGAAAAGAATCAAATGGAAATTCTAGAGCTGAAAAGTACAATAACTGAAATTAAAAATTCACCAGAAGGGCTCAGCATAAAAAGTGATCAGTAAACTTGAAGATAGATGAGTACAGATTATCCAATATAAAGAACTGAATGCGGAAAATGACTGAATAGAAATGAACAGTGCCTCAGAGACCTATGGAACAACATCAAGTATATCAGTATGCATGTAATGCGAGTCCCAGAAGAAGAGAGAGAGAAAGAGGAAGAAAAAATATTTGAAAAAATAATGGCCCCAAACTTTCCAAATTTGATGAAAAACATTAATCTACAGATCAAAGAAACTCAATGAATCCAAAGTAGGTTAAACATAAAGAGATCCACACCCAGACACATTACAGTCAAAATGTTGAAAGACAAAAAGAAAATCTTAACAGCAACAAGAGAAAAACAATTCATCACATACAAAAAAATATGATTAAAAACTGGCTTTTCATCAGAAACAATGAACACCGAAGGCAGTGGAATGGTATAGTGAAAGTGCTAAAAGAAAAAAACTGTCAACCAGGAATTCTATATCCAGCAAAACTATCCTTCAAAAAATGAAGTAAAAATAAAGACACTTCCAAATAAATACAGACTGAAGAAATTATTGCCAGCAGAACTATCTTACCCGAAATACTAATGGAAGCTCTTCAGGTTAAAAGGAAGTGACAACCAGTAGTAACTCAAATCCACAGGAAGAAATAAGGAGCACCAGAAATGGTAAATATGTGAGTAAATATAAATAGGTCTATAAATATATTTTTCACATTTTTTTCTCTCAACTTCTTTAAAAGATGTAAGCAAAGCAATTATTATAATACTATTATTGGTTTATAATAATTTTTAGGTTTATAACACAGGTATAGGTAATACATATGACAATAATAGCACAGAAAAGGGAGAGAGAAAGGAGATATATTAGAGCAATGCTTCTGTATTTTACCAGAATCAATTAGATTTTAATAAGTTAAGATACACATTGTAATTTCTAGTGCAACCACTAATAACTTGAATAATATAGTAAAAAGGATTTAACGAAAAGAAATTAAAATGGTACATAAAGTATTTAATACAAAAGAAGGTAGTAAAGGAAGAACAGAGGAACAAAAATGACATGAGACAATCCAACCATATCAATAACCACATTAAATGTGAGTAGACAAAACACTGCCATTCAAAAGGCAGAGATTTTCAGACTGGATAAAAAAGCAAGTAGATAGAAAATAAAAAGAAGGAAAAAGATGTACCAGCAAACAGTAACCATGAGAGAATTTTCCAGATTTGATGAATCCTCAGATTCAGGGAACACACCACACACACACACACACACACACACACACATCATAGTGAAACTGTAAGACACCAAAATCAAGGGCAAAATTTTGACAACAATCCGAGAGAAATGAAAATAACCAAGAAAGACTATTAGATTGATAGTAGACTTCCCCACAGCAACAACAGAACAGATGACAGAGGAATATCATCAAAACAGTGAGAGAAAATAAATGTTGACCTAAAATTCTGTAATAAGCTAAATTATATAAAATAGAGTAAATGACATTTTTGGTTAAAGGCAGAATTTGCCACTAACAGACACTCGCTGAAAAAAGTTACTAAAGAATTTACTTTAAAAGGAAGAAATGAAATGTAAGAAGGTATAGTGAGGGGGGAAAAGGTAAAACTGTGAAGTATTAGTAATACTTAGTATTAGTAATACTACTAATCAAGTATTGGTAGTATAAAATTTAATAACAATAATAAAGACTAACTGAGAGAGGTGAAAAAAAAGGTGGGACTAAAATACTGGGCAACTGGTACATGTAAGAAGGGAAGAGGTGATCAAAAGTAAAGCGTCCTAAGGTCTTTACATTGTTCAGAAGAAGGGTAGAAGTAACTGTCAATCTAAGACAATCTGAGACTTTGCTAAGTCAAATATGCACATGAAAGTATAAGAATAATCACAAAAATAATGAAATTAGTACACATAACTGCCAAATCAGTGTGGGATTTGGTGAAGAGAAAAATGAAGAAAATCCAATTGATCCAAAAGAAGGCAGCAAAGGAGTAGAAAAGCATCACCCAAAAGGCAGGATAAATAGATGGGCACAAAACAAGATGACAGAAATGAATCCAAGCATATCAGAAATCACAATAAATATAAATGTACTAAACTCTCAAACAATTGTCAGAATGGATATAAAATAAAATATAGCTATAAACTACTTACAAAAGACATACCTAAAACATAAAGAGACAAAAAGCTTTAAAGTAAAATATAGGAAAAGATGTTCTAGGAAAATACTAGAAGGGCAAAAAGTGATAAAGATAATAGAGTGACGTCGCTAGTTCATTAAACCTGTAAATTTCCTCTTCTGTAAATCAGGGGTTATAAACCATGCCCCCCTGGAAAAATATGTAAAGTATACATGATGTTAGATAGTGTAAAGTGATGAAAAGAAGAAGTGGCAGGGGGGAGGAAGAGGAAAAGGAGAAGAACAGAGAAGGGAAACAGGAAATGTTGAGGGGGGTTAAAATTAAAATTTAGAACGTTTGGGTAAAGACCTGAAAGAAGCGAGGGAGCAATCCATGGGAGTATCTGGGAAGGAGAGATCCAGGCAGAGGTAGCAGCAAAGGACCTAAGGCTGAAGCACACGTGTGGTGTCGGAGGTGCAGCAAGGAGACCAGTGTGGCTGGAGTGGGTGTGGGATGAGAACAGTGTTAGGACAGGAACTCAGAGGTAGCAAAGGGCCAGATCATGCAGGGCCTTATACATCATAGTACAGTGTCTGACTATTCCCCTGAGCAAGGTCTTGATTGAAGGCAATTTTATTTTTAAATGATCACTCTGGCCGTATTATGAGAGAATGAAGTGGAGCAAGGACAAGTGCAAGAGATCAACTAGAAAACAGTGCAACAGTCTAGACAAAAGAACATGGTGACTTGCACTGACGTGCTGGCAGTGGAGATGGTGAGGAGTGACTGGATCCTGGAAATACTTTGAAGGTGGGACCGACAGGATTTGCTGAAGGGTTGGACATGGGATGTGTGAGAGAGAAAGGAGTCCAGACTGACTTCAGTGTTTTAGATCAGAGCTCCTGGAAGAATAAAATTGCCATTATCTGAAATGGAGAAGACATTGGATGGAGTAGGAAATTTGAGGAGGGAGAAAAGGGTACCAGCAGTTTGGTTTTGAACATCTTAAGTTTGAGATGTCTACTCAACATCCATGTGAGATTTCAACACACAGATATATATGCATTTATGGGAGAATGTGGGCTGGTGATAGACATTTGGGAGTCATCAGGCTCTCAATAATATTCAAAGCCATGAGCCTGGATGAGCTCACCCAAAGAGTGAGTGTAGGAAGAAGTCCAGGAACTAAGCCCTGGAAAACTCCAGTGTTCAGATCCTGAAGAGTTTGCGGGCACCAGTGACACAGACTAAGAATAGGCAACCAGAGAGAGAAGGCAGAAGAACCTAAAAGGCGTGGTGTCCTCAAAGCCAACTGAGAAAAGTGTTTCAGGAAGGAGAGAGCCATCAGCTGCGTTAGATGTTGCTGATGGATCAAGTAAAACAAGGTCTGAGCATTAACTAGTGGGTTTAGCAACACAGAATGGTCTTCTGTGAAAAGATGGCTGTGCCAATCAGATTCCCTGATTCAGGAAATGTAACAAAAAAATGCTGAGAGACTGCAGCAGCAAAACCATGGGAGCCAACCAGGACGGTCTTTGCATTGCTTTTTTTGCCCAGCAAACAGTAAAAATAGCTAACCTTTATTGAGTGCTGGCTGTGTGCCACGAACACTATTATGATGCCTATTTTTAAATAGAGAGAGTGGGGCTCAAAAAAGTCAAGTATCTTGCCCCAGGTCACTCAGCTGGTAAGTAGCTGAGCTGGAATTCAAACCCACCTCATGCATTTAATTACTAAACTGCACTGCCTCCTTTAGTTAAGGGTAAAGTCTACACTTAGGTAGAACTCACACTTGTAAAATACCAGTGTGGGGCCAGGTACCTTGTGTTTGCATATATTTTCTCACTGAACTCACAAAACCCCTGTGAGATAATCATGATTACAATTGTCATTTCAAAGATGAGCCAACAGGGGCTTGGCTTCCCTGGTGGCGCAGTGGTTAAGAATCCGCCTACCAATGCAGGGGACACGGGGTCGAGCCCTGGTCTGGGAAGATCCCACATGCCACGGAGCAACTAAGCCCATGCGCCACAACTACTGAGCCTACGTGCCGCAACTACTGAAGCCCGCGCATCTAGAGCCCGTGCTCCGCAACAAGAGAAGCCACCACGATGAGAAGCCCGCACACCACAACGAAGACCCAGCACAGCCAGAAATAAATAAATTACATTAAAAAAAGAAAAAAAAGATGAGCCAACAGAGGCGTTGAGAGGGAGGTATCTTGCCAGTGTTCCACAGGGTGGAGTGGAGGGGAAAGAACTCAAGCCCTGATCATCTCTGAGACTGCAGTTCTGCCTATCTCCAGTCTATATGCTCAATCTTGCCTTTTACATGGTGGGTTGGGAGCAATCAGGCCACGAAGGGGCTGGGGAACCTCAGAGAACCGACGCTGCCGTTACAAGTTCATCACTTTGAGGATGCTTGGTGGTTTTTAAGGATGTGACTCTCCGAGATCCTCAGTCTGAGTCAGCTCCAGGAGTCCCAAGGCAGGCTTCCCAGCTCCCCAGAACCAGACCTGTTCTCTCTCCATGGGCAGATTCCTGATTTTAAGGCCTAGGCTGAGCATGGGACTGAATCCCCCTTCCCACCCTTTCCTTCCAGCATGCTGGGCCTCTCCCTACCTGTCCGGTGGTGAGGGAACGGCTATAGCCAGGGATGGAGCTCCGGGGGTGGATCCTGGGTGGGACACAGCAGCTGGGAAAGGTCAAAATTTCAGATTCAGAATGGGGGTCTGCTAGGAGGTGGGAAGGGGAATGAGAGCACTGAGGCCCCTGAGCGGGTCTAACCCTCAGAAATCCCAGAGATCCCCAGGAGACTCCTGGGTAAAGGGATTCTGCCAAAGAGACATTCAGATAGGGGTTATCACAGGCACCCCCTCTTTATATGGGGCAGAGCAAGACTGCCTAAGCAGGGAACCTGACTGGTACCCACTCTATGCACATCTCCTACAGGCACCCAGGATCAGCATCCTACACCCCACCCCCACCCCAGCTCTCCCTGTCCTTACTTGATCCGGGCCTGGTCCACGCTGGAGGAGCGGCGGGTGGTGAAGCGCCGGGCGACCGCTTTGGGAGATGTCTTGGGGCTGCCATCTGAGTCTCCACTCTCCTCATCCCCCATGGCTTTGATGTAGCTGCCGCTCCGCATCCTGCGGCAGGGGATCTCCCCGTCCTTGCCCCCAGTGGGGTAACCCCCCCAGTCATCTTGCGGCACCTGCAGGGACAAGGGGCCTCTATCTTTCAGACAAGTCCCTACTGAATCTGGAAGTGGGGACCCACATTCTCCACTGCCAGTGGGAGACACTCAGCCCCGGCTCAAGCAGGCCACGTTCAGGAATGTGCAGAGGCAGAGCAGGTGAGGTCTCCGCTACAGGAGATGCCTCATCACCCTCCATGTGCCTTTTGCTCCTTAATTGGGGACCACCTAGAGAGTCTAGGAGCTGACGTGCCAAGAGGCGGAAGCTCAGAGGCCAAAGTGACCTATGTCAATCTCACCCCTATAAAGCGTCACCTGACCTCAGTGACCTTTCACCCCTCCTTCTCCTTCATCCTCTTAACTGCTTATATCCCAAATCCTCTAACTTTCTGCCTCCCTTCTGTGAAGAACCACAGAGGGAGTGACATCAATTTGTGCTTCAGAAAGAGCACTTCAACAGTCCAAACAGAGGATGGATCGTGGAGGGCCAGGAGCAGGGCCGGGGCTCAAGTGGCGAGAGGGAGACCAATTAAGAGGCTGATGCTGTTATCCAGGCAAGAGATGATGAGGCTTAAATTAAGACAATGACAACGAGGGGGAAGAGGAGATGGAAGTGAGAGGTGTTCAGGAGCATCAGTGAGCCTGATTAGACGTGGGGGGTGAGGGGGTGGGGAGGAGTCGATGATGACTGAGATCCTGCTGGCTGGGGACCTGGGGGGATGGGGCTGCTGCTCACTGAGCCACAGAATCCCAGAGAAACAGGTTTGGGGAAAAGGTGATAGGTTCAGCGTTGAGCATCTTGAGTTG
The DNA here is from genome assembly GCF_059928025.1 of Delphinapterus leucas. Lineage (NCBI taxonomy): Eukaryota > Metazoa > Chordata > Mammalia > Artiodactyla > Monodontidae > Delphinapterus > Delphinapterus leucas. Next base: position 162,675,893 of record NC_143129.1, on the reverse strand, counting down.
GCAGAGAACTGTGGAGCAGGTGGTTGGGCGTTTGGTTCTGGAGTTCAGTGGAGAGATCTGGGCTGGAGGCAGACATGGGGGAGTCACGGGTGGCAGCTGAGTTCACAGGAGTGAATGAAACAGCCCAGGGGAAAGAAGAAAGAGAGGTGGGAAGGGATCCACTGACATTTAAAAGGGGACTGCGAAGAAAGGGAGAGGAGCCTATGAAGTCACCTGAGAAAGAGTGGGCAGAAGGGTGGGAGGGAAGTCAGGAGAATGCCATGTCATGGAAACAGGAGACATTTCCAGAATAGAAGGAGTTGATAATGTCAAATGCCACAGTGCGTGCAGAGGTTAGTGATTCAGGCTAGGGAGTTAGAACCATGTTCGAATTCTGGCCCCGTCACGTGCTAGCTGGGTAAACTTAAGCAAAACCGATTAATCTCTAAGCCTCAGTTTCCTCGTCTGTGAACTGGTGATGATAATTATGCCCACTTCACAGCATTGGTGGGAAAGATAAGTGAGCCAATATAGAGTGCCCAGCACAGAGTAAGTGCCCAATGTTGACCATTGTTACTATAAGCATTGAAAGGTACCTTTCAAGGAGAGTTCTCAAGAGACCATTGGTGACCACTCCCAGGACATTTTAGAGGACAGCGGTGTGGGAGTCAGACTGCAGTAAAGGGGAGAGTGAAAGGAAGTGAGGTAGTGGAGTCTACACTCTAAGAACTTGGAAATGAAGGGAAGACAGGAGGGAGACGGAAAGGGGTATGGGGTTGAAGAAAAAAAATTTTTTTTTAGGATGAGAGAGATTTGGGCATGTTTGCAGGATGAGGGAAAGAGTCAGTAAAGAGACAGTCTTTAAATGTGGGGAGGAAGGGGGGACAGCTCATGGACAGAGGGGATCCCAGAGAGATGGGCTCAAGCCCTGTGGAGGCGTCATCCTGGGATGGGTGGTCCTGGCTTCTCCTCTGAGCCAAGAAGGAAGGGTATGAGGGTGGCTGGGGATCTTGATGAGTCCCCAGGTGCACTGACAGGAAGGTAAGGGAGTCTGGGATGGTTGGCCTTCACTGTGAAGAATGAGGTGTAATGAAGGCATGCGGGAGGGGCCCAGGGCAGGTAGCGAAGATTTAAAACACCTGTTGAAAAGAACAGGTTAAATGCGGTGGGGGTCAGGCTTCAGGGAGAGCATAGGGCTCGGGAGAGGAATAGAGATTCTGGGGTGGGACTAAATGAGGGGTCAGAGATCAGTGTAAGGACAGGGATGGGATGGGGCCCCATGAAGGAGCCCTCAGGGGGTAAGGCGGACAGGGCTCGGTGTGAGGCTGGGCTCAATCAGAAGATGGGAACGCAGGGAAGAGACGAGGCTCCATAAAGGAACAAGGGCTCTGAGTGAAAAGAGGGATTCTGGAAGAAGTCTGAGAGAGAGCTGGCATCCAGTAGGGGAACAAGGTCTCAACAAAAGGACTGGGGATCCAACAAAGACACCTGGTCTGATGTGGCCAGCTTCCCCTGCTTTTGTGCCAGGGGGGCACCAGTCTGTGTAGAGAGTCCCTGCAGCCCCTTGTTCTCCCCCAAACAGGCTCAGACTTTCCAGTCCTAAGATTCCCTGGAACCCCAGCCCCTGATCGATCCTTCCCCTTCCCCATACTCTACAGAGAGGAGCCACAGAGGCAGAGGGAGGCAGATGGGACAGCCAGGCACGCTCTGCACACTGCAGGGCTCCCACTCCATAGCCACTGCGGAGCTGCTGGCTCCTCTGCAGGACACTGTGAGTTGCATGTTAAAAAGGAAGCCCCCAGGGAGGTGAGGGCAGCCCTGGAGAAGCAGCAGGGAGCAGCAGAGTGGTGGCAAGGTTCCAGGGATGCGAGAAGAAGGGTTGGTGTTCTCTCCTCGGCCCTTTCTGCTGGACCCTTCAATCCCCAGCTTAGAGAACCTCTCTCCCAGGGAGGGGGCAATCCAAGGCCAACCCAGAAGTCCTGAATCCTAGAAGTCTCCAACCTCCCCTTCTGCCTCCCACCCCTTCCTGCTTCCACTGTGGCCCTATCTGTTCCCTTGAGCTTTTGTGAGTTCCCTACCCAGGAGAGCCCTAACATGTGAACAACTTACCAAAAAGGCCAGTGACACCCAAAGACACAGGCAAGCTCAACTCTCCACACCTTTGAACGTGCTGTAGTCTCTTCCTGGAACACCCTTAATCCTGGAACTTCTGCACTCAACTAACTCCAAATTCTCCACTGAGATTCTGCTCAGGGGACATTCTTCCTAGAAGTTGTTCTGGCCACCATCACCCAGGTGGGTGAGGTGCCTCCTCTGGGCTCCCAAGGCTCCCAAGGCTCTCTCCTCTCACAGCCTCATCACAGTGTATTCTACCTGATGCCTTGTCTATCCCACCTTTAAATGGTGAGCTCCTCCCAAGCAGCATCTGTGTCTTCATCTTTGTATCCACAGCGCCCAGGAAATGCTCACTGAATGAATGGATGCAGATGAACTATGCGGAACGTGGGTTTGGGGGATAACCCTAAGTCTACTGGACTTCTAGGACTTGTCTAGACTTTTCCTCCTAAAACTACAGCAGGGCTCAAGAAAGCCTGTCAGGGGATATGAGAGGGCAGCGTAAGGCAGAGAAGAGGGAGGTTGATGGCAAGAAGAGCCCCCGACCCCATCTCAATAGGAAGACGGAGAGGGGACAGTGAGAGATGGATGAAGGCTCCATAAGGAGAAGGGTTCAGAGCTCTTAGCCTCAACTGCAGACACTATAGAGTTGGTAGAAGAGGACAGGGACAGTGTGCCCTGGCCTGCTGCTGTGTCTGGAGCTCAGACTTGTGTGAAGCCCAGCCTGGGGAAACCCGTAAGACAGGCTCCCAGGCTCTTCCACAGCCTCACGGGTGTCCTGCTGCAGGTTCCCCAGAACGACAAACACCAGCAGAGGCACATTCTGGAAATAACTGACCTTCACATTCAAACAATATCTGGACCACCCAGGTTTGGGCAGAAAAGAGGTCTGGAGAAGGCCTAAGGGGCAAGAGGACCGCTTTCCAATGGCTGACCTCCAATCTTGGGGAAGCTACAGGCAGGGAGCACCGCACTGTCCTGTTCACTGCCTATTCTCAACCTCATTCTGCCTCCAGCCTCACGAGGCAGAGGCCAGCACAGCTTGTCCAAAACCTCAGGTAAAGGAGAAGTCTTCCCGGCACTGACATACAATCTCAAAATAGAAGGGCCCCTTCACTGCACAAACAGGGAAACTGAGGTCCCCAAAGGGGCTCAAGGCAATACAGTGAGGCAGGGGAGAGCCTCCCTGACTCCAGACCCTCCATCCTGGGAATAGCTGGCTCCCACCCCACCCTTTCCACAGCTCCCTGGGTGACAACATTGATGAGGGCTGAGGACCCTGTTCCCCACCCCCACCAAAGCCTCACCTGCAGATAATGGTAAGTCCTGGCTTTGGCCTTGGCCTCCGGACCCAGGAGCCCCTTGCCTGGCCCGGCCCCTGGGTATCCATCCCGGCCCTGGCTGACCATCATGGTATGCCAGGCACTCCGCTTGACCGATTGTCCGTCCAGTGACATGGACATGCCAGTGCAGGCGAGACAGCGGCCTTCCGACCCGCCCGAGCGCCCCTTGAAGCTCAAGTCCCGGTAGGACCCATCTGGAGCCTCCAGGCAGAAAGGACCACCAGGCTCCCCAGGGGGCCGCCCACCGGCCAGGAAGCCGCTGTCACTGTCCAAGTTGTCGTCGGAGCTCCACCAGCCCGCGGCCTTGGCCTGCTGCCGTCCATCCCCCTTGCGGTCCTTGCTCTTGCTCCTCTTGCCATGCCGGGACTGGTGGTGGTGGTGGTGGTGATGGTGGTGCTGGGAGGTGTGGAGGCCTCCAGAGCCCGGGCCAGGGTAGCTGTCTCCGCCGGAGCCACCTCTGCCCTCAGCCTTGGGCCCATTATAGTCCCGCTTCCCTGGCGCCTCCAGAGAGTGGGACTTGGCAAACAGCTTCTGCACAGAGTGAACCAGGTGCCGGATGCGGCTGGGGCTCTCGCTGCGGGCCTCCGGGGTAGTGCCAGACCCTGGCCCGGGCCCGGCCCCGGCCCCTGCTGGACCTCGCTGGTATGGCAGCGTGTGGAAGCCATCTTGTTGAACGGGCAACTGCTTTTCAAACTGGTCCAGAAGTGTGGGAGGCAGGCGGGGGGCACCCTTGCCCTGTGGGTGGCCCACACAGTCTTCACAGGTGTCGAAGGGGCCCTGGCCAGGGTACATCCTGGGGAAGGTGCTGCTACCCCCCCCAACCCCGGCCCCTCCCGGCCCTCCCTCGGGGCCTGTCGATGGCCCCTCACTCAGGCTCAGGGGCCCTTCAGGAGAAAGGTGTCCCAGGCCAGCTCTTGGGGCACAGAAGCGGGGCTCGGTGGAGAAGGCCTCCCCGGAGCCCAGCAGGTATGAAGCCCTGGCAGCGGGGCCCACGTCCATATGCTGCTGGTCGGCAAAGCGGGCTGGGCGGGGATGGCTGCCTCGGTCGCCATGATAACCCCTCATGGCCTCAGCAAGGGCTCTTCATAGTGCTGGGGGCCAGGCCCCAGGAACCTCCTGGAAAAACAGGGAGCAGTGGGATTAGGATTGAACGACAGGCCACGTCACCTGAAACTACCTTTTATTAGGTATTCTTATATCCCTTTAGGTAGTGCATACCAATTTAGTGCGATTGATTCCACTATCTTTCCACAAATGGGCTTAAAAGCCTTAGAACAGTCATACTGGACAAAGATGCTCACAAGGGCACAAAATAACGTCATCATTCATCAAATGCTGCAAATACGATAAATACTTATTCACAAGGGGAAATGCCCTCAGCAATGGGTTTTTAAAATCCTCAGGCAACCCAAAATAAAGATACCAATACAGACATAAAGACAATAGTCAAACATACTAGCCATTAGGTGAACTGGCTTTTAACAAGCTGACATGAGGCAAATTGATCCAGCACCACACCTGTGTCTCATCCCTACCCAATTCCACTGCTAGGAAGAGTCAGGCCTCCGGGTCACAGCTCCCAGAAGCAATAACCAAAGAGAACACTGGACCCAAATCTACATATCTATCACGATTCTGCAGGAAAACCCCTCTGCTTCCTTCCACACCCAGCTCCTTCTATCTGGCTGTAGGCTTATTCTCCTTCCCCCCTACCCAGGACTGAGATAGGAAGGGATAACCTGAGATGACTCCGCCTTCCTCTTCCGGGTTCCAAATATCCCCTGATGAAATTTCCCCTTTTGCCTTTTACCACCCACCCCCATTCCAATGGAGGGGGGTCATGAAGGGAGGAGAAACATAAAGAGGAGGAATGCTGGCTCTTCGAGCAGCAACTGAATCCTAAACTGGGGTTAGAACCCAGGAGTTCCTCCTCCCAGGAACAGTGGGCTGGCAGGGCAGGGGGGTGATGGAGAGAAAGCATTGGAACCAGTGCTCCTGGCCCCCATCCCAGGCTTGCCAAGACTACAGGACAGAGAGGTCAGCTCTCAGCAAGTACTGCCTCCAATCAGGACTCCAGAGCTGCCAGGACAGGAGCTACAGCAGGAGGGGTGCCAGCAGGAGGGACAGGGACTGAGGAGCTGGCAGACGGCGCCCTCTCTCATCCCAGACCAGGCTCCTGGGCCATCTGCTGACTATGAGGTGATGACAGCCTCAAAGACTCCAGACAGCAGCACCTCCAAGGCTCTTCCTCCTTTCCTCCCCTCCACTGCCTCCCCATACCCACCATGGGGATGGCTTCTTCCAAATCCTGCTCACAGCTCATCTCTGAGCACTTGCTATGTACCAGGTACTGTGCATACTTAATATTCTCTAATCCCACTGAAATCCTATGTGTAGACATTATCCACACTTACCCATGAGAAAATTGAGCTCAAAATGGTAAGGTCACAAAGCCGGTAAATGGGTGAGTCACTTTGAATCAAGATTCAAACCCAGGTTATTCTGATTTAAGAAGGCCATCTCCAAAAAAAAAAAGAACCCCATCTCCCAGAGTCTCCTTCTACTCACCATCCGGGTTGTCCCATCCTTGGTGTCAGGATTCCCACCGCCAGGCAGAATCCTAACTTCAGAAGGCTCAGGACCGCTGGCTCCTGACCAAAAAGAAAAGGGTGGTAAGCAAAGAGGAAAAGAGATTCTCCTGGAGTCCTCAGAGGACCAGTCTCAGGCCTTGACAGTTTCCCTGCCCAACCCCCCAAACCAGGACTGATTGGATCCCCCATGATGCAGAGCCTTTGGACCCCCAGAGAAATGAAGTTGGCTTCATTATGCAAATACATGCAAATGAGCTTACAGTTTGGACTACCTCCAACTGCAGGTGTCTGTGTGATCTGTCCATGGTGCTGAGCCACTGCATTTTTTTTTTTTTTCATTGCCCTCAAATATGATTCCATTCCGCAAATATTTGTTGAGCAGCTACCATAATAATACTCGGAATGAGAAGTGTATACAGGTGATTTAAGTGTGGCCCCTGTCATCGAGAGGCTTGTAGTCTAACAGAGGAACAATCTCTCACGTGATAGGGTTATTTTAGGTCCCTGTATTTTTGCACAAGCTGCTCCTTCCTCCTAGAATCTCCTTTCATCCACCTTCCAACCAACTCCCCTGGCTAACTAACACTTATTCATATTAAGCCCACCTTCCCTCGAAGACTTTTTGTGCTCTTATTCTGGGTTATGCCTCTCTATTGGGTTTTTATCACACCCTGGGTTCCTCCCATGAAAGCAGCTATCACACTGCACTGAAATTGTCTGTTTCAGTTTCTGTCTTCCCAACTAGAATCTGGTCTTCTGCAGGGTAGGAACCAACCTCTATTTATCACTGGATCTCCAGCACCTAACTCGGGGCTTTGCCCGGAGCTGGTACTTAATAAATGTTCGCTAAGTAGATGAATAAATGACTGTGCTGGAAAGAGGTACCAAAATGTCAGGCCAGTTAAGATGAGGGCAAGAGCAGATCCAATAGAGGGAAATTGAGGAAGACTTCCCAGAGAAAAGTGTGTTTAAGATGGAGAACAAGATGGCTGTGTGTAAGGGAGAGAGAATTCCCAGTGGAGGGAACAGCAGGCATAAAGGCAGAAGAGTTGGGCAAATAAGGAATTCTGAGGCGTGGGTTGAGAGAGTTCCAGCAGACACTGGGGTCTGGAAAACACTGGGAAGAGATGGGAGAGAGTCAGAAAGGAAGACGACTCTGAAGTTTGCAGCAGCCGTGACTGGAAGACTAATGATGCCATTATTAGGCACAGGGATGTCAGGAGGAGCTAGCTCTGCGGACATGATTAATAGTAGTGGAAGAGACACAGTCAGACAACAAGAAGAACTTCCTGACCCTGAGGGATGTGAGACAATGAGGAAGATTGTGAAGTCTCCTGGGAATCTTCCACAGAGGGGAAGGTAGGACATGCCCAGCCCCTGGCCCACCCTATGGCCTGGGCTGGAGAAGATGTTCGTTATCTTGCCTGGAGGGGAACTGGGGGGGGGCACCTCACAGATATTAACTGCCTGGCTCTAGATGACAATTCTCCTCCTTTGCCCCCCTCTGGGGAAGCAGAGGGGACTTCAGACCAAAATGGCCTCTCAAGCAGCTACTGGAAAAGCACCTAGAAGCATCTCCCCACCTTGGAAAGAAGCTTTGATAGCTTGGTCTTTCATCCATGGCACGATCCTCCTCTTCCTGCCCCAGGCAGGGTCCATGTCTGAGACTCACAGCACAAAAGGCCACTTTGACAGAAACCCAGACCATCCCATTTGCTTTCTTTGTGGCCACATCAAACCTGGGAATGTCCACACCAATGGTGGGCATTCCCAGGTTTCCCCCCTTCCTCCACCACCACACAGGTGCTGCTGCCAGCCCTAAACCTTCATCAAGATCTTATCAGTCTCTTTAGCATCAATCTATGTCCTCCCAGCTCTAGTCTCAAAGGAGATGGGTCCCTGTGTTTGCCTCTCTCCAGACAAGCCACCCCCAACTCCCTTACCCATGTCCTACAGGGCAGTACTCGCTAGTGGAAAAAGCTCAAGCCCTGAGACCAGAAAGTGTGTGACACTAGACAAGTGACCTACCCTCTCTAAGCCTAATGATACCTGCTCACCTATCTCCAAGGATTTTAGTATCAAGCGATACAAAACCACTCTGTAAACTCTAAAAGATTACACAATATAATCCCACATGTGAAGCCTTCATTTTGGACTTCCCAAATCCCCAGTGTCCAAATATTAAACAATACAATCAAATCCAAATTACTGGGAGAAGAAGATATCCAATTTATGGATTTCCTAAAGAGAAGATTTAATTGATATAGATTCAATTATATAAACTTCCTCCTATATATCACACTTATGATCACATGCCTTCTGCTGCCACCCCATCACTAAACATAATCCACAGGCAGGAAAAACAAGCGAGGAGGGGACTAATAATTCAATCCATCGCCAAGTCCTATGGATTCTGCTTCCTAAAAATAGATCTGCCCACTTATTTCCATATGCACCAAATCACTGTCGGCTGACTAGCCAAAACTCATTCTCAACCTCCTTTCCCCTTTCCCAGCCTCCCTTGTACCTAGAAGCCACATGCTTCACTTGTAGCTAATGATATATACATAAAAATTTGATGAGGGATTCTGGGAAAGATGTTTGCCTTTATAATAAAAGGGATGGGGCTTGCAAGTACCATCCTTCCTCCCTTTCTTTTCAACTTGAATACAATCATGATGCCTGGAGCTAGGGCAGCTGTCTTGCCACCATGAAAGAAAGGCCTAGAGAGTCACAGAAATGCTGGCCCTGGAGTCACTGGGCCATGGCTCCGACATAAAGCCGTCGCCTTCCTCCAGGCCTAACTGTAGGAAGGAATAAACTCCTCTTTATTTAAACCACTGTTGGCCACATTTTCCGTATCTGCAGCAGGAAACACTGCTAACTAATCCAAGTACCTCAGAACATCACCTGCCTGGACGTCTGCAAAAGCCTCCTAAATGGTCTCCCTGCTTCCGTTCTTACCCGGCTCCAATCCAAATGGTCATTTGGAAACACAAATCTGATCATGTCACTTCTGTGGTTAAAACTCTTCACTGGCTTATTGATGTTCTTAGGATAAAATGCCTTAACCCATCCAACAAGGCCTGCAGGCCCTGGCTCTTCCTGGGCTTCCAAACTCTGCTCACAACACTCTCCCCCTTGCTTCCTCTGCTCCAGCCAGGCCAGTCTTTCTGCAGTCCCATGATCTCTCCCACCACGGGGCCTATCCCCCAGCCCCCACCCGTCCAGAAAGCTTTTCCCGTCCACCTCTGCCTTGCTAACTCCTACACACCCTTCAGATCTCAGCCCGGTTGTTGCTTCCTCAGGGAAGCTTTCTCTGGCCTCCCTGACTAGGTCAGATCCCCCTGCTGTGTGCTCTCAAGGCACTGTGTACCTCTGTAGCTCTTCTACCATTACCATTGTCAATTTGTGTGATTCAGAAATTGTCTGTCTCTCTTACATGGAACATGTAAGCTCCATGTAAGTGCAGGAATTTCGTCCATCTTATTCACTGCATTATCCCCCCCCACTCCTAGAACAATGTTTGGTAGATGGCAGGTGTTTGTTGAGTGAATGTGAGCCTATAAAGAACAAGGTCCTTTTCACTTATGACACTTTAATTCCCACAACTATGCCAAGGGATAGATATTATCCCCACCTCCCAATTTACAGAAGAAGAAACTGAGGCTTGGAGGGGCTGACCGTCCCAAGGTCATACAGTTGGTGACAAACCCAGAAGTCAAACCCAGTGTAGTCCCACTCCAAGGCCTGAGCTTTCCTCAAACCCGGGCTGCCGCTCAGGGAAGCCAACCGAATTAAACACCCTTCTGAAGGAACACAGTAATGAATTTGGTTTTTTTGTTTTGTTTTTTAAAAAGGAAACAAACGACTAAGAACCACACACACACTACACACTCCAGAGGTAACCAAAGTGTGGTTTAGCCTTTTCCCCTGAGTGGTGAGTACTGAATTTGTTCCAAGTCCAAGGTCAGATAAGTACAGAATAAAGGAAGCTCCCTGAAACCCTGTGACAACGCTGGGTGCTGGTGCTACTTTCCCCCATTTTATTGCACCAAGTCATCTATCTACTATCCCAGGCCACCAGCACACAGAGAGCTGCCCAGATGGTGAGCCTCTGAGCCCAGGGAAGCAGCTCCTTTTGCAGTTGCCTGTAGCTGGCTAGGAAGTGGGGAGTGAAGGAGGCTAGGAGGGTGCTGTGAGGGACACATTCTCTGATGCAGCTCGCATCTCTCTGGGATTGGAAGAAGTGGCACACATGCTGTCACCGAGAAATTACCCAATTTAGCACCAACTACACAATCCAGCAATTAGTGTCTTAAACTGGAACTTGCTGGGGGCTGCCAGGCTGGCAGAGTTGTTGTTACAAATCTCACTGGGAAACCAGCTGTGTAATTCGCCAGGAGGTTGTCACTGCCCCAAGCAATTACCTTCCAGAAAAACAATGGGAAGTGGAGGAAGGAAAAGGGCTGCAGAGGAAAGAGTCACAGTGGTTTCTTGTCCTCTCCCCCAGGACCCTGTGTGGCCAAACCAGCTGATTTTCCTTTCTTGAGACCTAGGTGACTCCCAAACTCCCTGGATCAAAGCAGTTATTGGTATAGCCTCTGCTGTCAGACTCTATTAAGTCCCTTTCCATTCACTTACTAGGTGTGTGTACTTGGGCAGGTGATTCACCTCTCTCAGCCTATTTTCTCTTCTGTACAATGGGGATAATATTAGCACCATCAGAAAGGGATGAAGGATGTGACGGTTAACCAGGTAAAGCATATAATACTGCACCTGGCACATGGTGAATACTCAATAAAGGTAGCTATCCATATTTGCATTTTCATTTTTATGACTTCCTCCATTGGTTTACAGTGTGACCTTGAGTAGGTCACTTAGTATCTCTGGGACAGCTATATAAGACCGAAGGTATTCTACTGGAAAAAAGCAGTTCTTACTCAAGATCGTCCACGCCTGGGCAGCCAAGGAGCAAGGTGCCTTCGACAAAAGCCAGGGTCTCAGAGGCTGACACAAAGTGATGCTTTGGGCAAAGATAAAGATTTCAGAAATCAAATATTAACCGCTTCATGCCTTCCCCCAAGAAGCTGTCTGGAAGAGCTACAAGCTGGACATGATGGTCCAGATGGCAGCAAAAGGGTACAGTTGCTCTCTTGCTGTGGATCAGCCTTCTCTAGTCCCCTCACACTGGAGCCTCTGAGGTCATCCCCTCACCAGTTCCAACATAGCAGAACCTACAGCAAGTGAGGCCTGGAATTCATTTTGCTGCTGTAGGCCCAGGCTCCTCCACACCTGCGGGTGAGCTGCGTGTGCCCTTGGGATCTCAAAGTTTCAGGCATTGCCTTCCCACCCCCTTTCCCTGTGTCAACCTAACCAGAGTGGCCAGGATTCTGCCTCAGTTTCCCTTTCCAGTCCTCCTCCACCCCCTATCCTGACAGCAGCTCAGAGGCTGGGGCTCCATCCCCGGTGAAGGGGCCAGCTAGTGGGGGGCCCTAACACAGAGCCTCTGACCTGTAGCCCACACTCCCATGCCCACAGATAGGAATTCCTCCTCAGCCCCAGCCTTTTCCTGCATCCAGGGCTGTCCCAGCCCCCTTGACCATTTCAGCACTGGCTTTTCTCAGCTGCCTTCGGCAGGATCTCCGCAGCTGGGCTGGTTTCCTCACCCCTGGCCTCTTGCAACCTCGCTACCCAGCTCTGTCACTGAAGACTCGGCAGGCCTCGTGCCCAGCCCCCACCCTTAGGACCCTAGAAAAGCCTTCTCTTCCTCTCACTACCCCAGAAAGTGGAAAGAAGGGAGGGGGAACAGAACAGGAGGGAGGTTTGGGATCTTTTTCATTCACCTTTATTACTTCATTTAATCAACTCTTCCTAGGGGTTTAGGGTAGGAATTTTACAGAAAATGGGCTTTCTGCTCCAAAACACTTGAGACACAGGAAGATCCAAGTCTAAATCCATCTCCTGACCCATTGGACAATGCTCAGCCCGTGAATAACCCACACTACCTATAATCTCTTTGAAAATCCCACCTCAGGGGGCTTTGTACTTGATGTTCTCTCTGCTGGAACACTCTGCCCCAGATATTCCCATGGCTTCCTCTGTCTCATCTCTCAGGTCTCAGCTCAGAGAGGGCCTCCCTGACCACTCTCTAACTAAAGTCGGACTCCATCCCCCAGGAACGCTCTACATCACCCGGTTTCATTGCTTCATAGCACTATTGCTCTTTGAAATTATTTTCTTTATCTATTACATGTTTATAGTATGTTTCCCCATAGCAGAATATAAGCCCCAGGAGGGCAGGGACTAAGTCTGTCTTATGTGCTGCAGTATTCTGAGTGTCTAGAGCAATGCCTAGCACGAACAGGTGCTCAAAAAGTATCTATCACATGAATGAGTGTCGTCACTTTGCACTCTGCTCCTGTGCCCAGCAGCCCACAGAAAGGACCTCCACTCCTTTCCCTATAAGGGCTCTAGAGAGCCCCTGGAGGATTTGGTATTCGAAATCCCACCACCAAACCCAGCCCTGTTCGTCACTGTTTATCTAGCGCCTCTCAAATGGCAGGTAAAGATGGTTCTTTTCCAGCCACGTCTGGGGCTCTCTAGGTGTGCCCCTTGGCAGAGTTCAAGGAAGGCAGCAAGGGGAAAGAGGAATGAAGGGGGGAAATTTACACTCCCCACACTGCAGAGCAGAAGGAGACCGTGAGGAGGGAATCTCCCAGCCCCAAGTAGGTCTCTTCCTCCAGACTCTCTGGGTCCCAGCTTCTCTCCCAGCTGGGGCCATATAGCCCAGAGGCACCAGAAGCAAAGTTCAGGCTTCTCCAGGGCTACCAAATGCCCTACGAGATACAGTTCCGCCTGATCAGCCTCACCCCTCATACCCGCTAGCTGCAGCCACAGCCAGCTGCTTTTGGCCCACTCTTCCCTTTCTGTCGACTCATCAATCCTCAGGCTGCTCAGCCTGTCCCTGCTCCCCCTCCTGAAGGTCTCCAGGAGTCTTCTTTGGGGAAGTCATCCCAACCAACCGCTGAGAGGCAGGATCCCAGGACTAGACTCCTATAGGACCCTGGTCAGGGACGGCTAACGAGAGAGACTGTGGGTGATGGGTCCCGAGTGACAACTGTTTGGGTTCATGTCCCAGGTCCACCAGTTACTAGACACGTGGCCTTAAGGAAGTCCCTGCATCTCTCTCTAGTGCAGTTTCCTCACCTTCCAAATGGGGGCAAGCCTAGCTCTTTTCTCACCATGATGTCATGAGGATTAAGGTACTGCGGGTAAAGTAGCACAGGGCTGAGGGTTAGCTCCTGACTACCAGGGAGAAAACACTAAAACATGTGCGATCTGGGAGCAGCGCCTTTGAGAGGGTTCCTCAGACAGCCTCAGTCAGAGGCTGTAGCCATACCTGAATCAGGTATGGATCAGAGATCCAAAACCCTGAATACTCATTTGTTTCATGCTTCACCCAGGACTTTCTGTTTGCCTAGGTTCCTTTTGAAGACCTCCCACCCCTTAAGCATGCTGAAGACAGCAGAGCAGCTCTGGTGGCCAAAGATGATGGCATCTGAGAGAACTAGACGCCCTTGATTTGTAGACCCCACTGATCCCCGCAGCCAGGGCTGGTGGTCTCTCTTCCAACTCCAAGGATCCGGGAGAGAAAGCCCGGTGAACTTATTGCTCGGTATTGAAAAGACAATCACCTGCTTCCAACCATTTCATCTCAGCCTATCTGCGTGACCATGAGTCTCAATTTGGTCATCTGTAAAATAGGGATAACGATACCTACCTTCTAAGGTTGTGGCAATGAGAAAATAAGCTGATCTGTTCAAGGCAACTGGCACATATGTTTCCACACGTTGGCTTCTCCTGACGTGAGCACCCTAGTGCCTTCTTTTATTTGTATGTGTTCGATGAGATTTGGGCTGATGCTGCCCTGGCCTCCAGGATGCTGCCAGACCTGAGCCTTCTAGGGCCATTAGAAAACAACAGGTAGAATCCCAAGTCCATGGCAAGGGTCCCCTGGGTACCAGCTTCTCAGCCAGGCCAGGCCTGTGGCCTGTGCTACTCTCTGGCCCAGGTGTCTTGCTGCCCCATGAAGCCTGCCTCCTGGGTTGGCACACTGTCCTGGAAGCTCTCTGTGAGAGGTGGGGCCAGGATTGCCCGCACCAGGGTCTGTCTTCTCTGGGCCTCTCCTACAGGGAAGTCAAGCACAGAGCCAGCCCCCAGGGGACCCGATGAGGGCTAGTTGGTTGGCTAACTGCCAGGTTGACGTGGTGGCACCTCCCTCCCCTCTGCTCTGCCCGATCCTCCCCCAGCAGCCAGGGTCTCTTAACCCCTGCTCTCCTCGCTGGACTTCCGGGCTTAGCAGGAGCTAGGACCACAACGGGAGAGAGTATGGGGAGAGGAGTCAGACTATGAGATTCTTCCGTATGGAAAGCCTGTCCTCCCAACTTTGCCCCTGATGCAGTTCAAGTATCCTCTCTTCCGAGAAACCTCACCTAAGCGTGCCCTCCTCATCAGTCCCAGAGTAAAGCAGCTGCTACCTTCTCTAAGGCCCCATACTTCAACACAGTAGGATAAACAGCTGTCTGCAGGCTGCGAGCTCCCTGAAAACCAGGATCCATCTGATCTATCTCTGTATGAACAAAACCTGGCTTATAGTAGATGCTCAATAAGTTCAAGATCAGTCATTGAGCCATCAAGAAGCAGCACCCCTCGGCTGGTGCATAGAAATAGGGAGAGAAATGGGAGGAGGCATGAGGGAAAAGACTCCCTGCAGCTGGACCAGAACTCTCCAGCAGGCAGAGCTGGTAAAGTGTGACGTGGGTTTCCTGAAGAGCTGGGAGTGTCCTGTCCAGGGAGGCATATACGCTGAGGCTGGAGGACCACTTTGGAGGATGGTATAGGATGCATTCAAGTACAGAACACATTTCAGATCATAACACCCTCTGGTACCTTTCAACTCTGACGTGTAAGGCTCAGCTCTTTGAATGCCTACGGCTGAACAGGCATTGCGTTAAGTGCTTTAGATGTACTTCTTTGTGTAGGCCTCGCAACCATCCTTTGCAGTAGGTGCCATTATTGTTCCCATTTTACAGATGAGGAGATTGAGGCTAAGAAATGCAAAGAAAATTGCCCAAAGTCACACAGGTGGTGGAGGATTTGAATCTGGATCCAGTCCTGGACTGACACTCTCAACCACTAGGAGACCAAGCCCTGGCAGGTCTAAAGGAGCATCTCTCTCTGACCAAACTGGTCTGTTGAGGTCACCAGGTGGAGCCTCAGTGTGCCCTGATTCATCACTCAGCCTCAGGAAACCTCCACCCTTGCCATCCCTCCCTTGCACATGGGCATCCGGTCCCAAGACTGCTTATTCACAATTTAACACACGTGTTCTCCAGAAGCAGCTTACACAGCCATGCAGACTCATCCAACGCAACTCACATGGCATTTGTCCTCAAATAGCTAGTCACCATCACATAATGTGCACAGATATATACAAACTTGTTCCCACAAGGGTTCACGTGCATTTTCATCCAATGGACATTGACGCCTGTGCACACAGAAGCTGCGCAGATACAAAACCTCACACACACGTTCACATGTTTATCCCCACACAACTGACATACATGTTCATTTCACATCACTTAAGCACCCACATCTGCTCAATGTCATACACTAAATCCTCCCCCAACAAGAACTTTATCCATTGTTCCCAGATCCAATACTAGGCCCAGGTGAGCAATGATGCTGCTTCCCTCTGGGGTTGGCCAGGCAACCCAAAGATCGGTAGATGGTTCAGCCTGCCTGTGATGGATGGAATTAATCTACTGAGCTGGAGAAACTAAATAATTAAATCCCTAATCATCCCCCCCAAGCCAGCCCAAGCCAATATAGCTGAGGGAGGGAGGGGGCTCTGAGGCCCAGACCAATATCCTAGAGAGGAGGAGGGGCTTGGGAAGAGAGGCATAGACAGAACCCTCTAGGAGGGTTCTCTGGAAGGCAGACAGACAGACATGGTTCTCCAGTGCTACCGGCTCTCCCTTTCCACATGGAAATTGAGCAGCTTGGGAAGACAGCCCACCACCACCCACTAATACAGAGTGAGAGGAGGGGTACAGTCCTTCTCCCACCCTCCCCAGAGTCCTTCCTGCCCCTCCACGGTGTGCGTCCTAGCAGTGTAAGGGGATGGCAGAGAGGACACTCAAAGTGCCCAGGACCATGGCCGTCAATGGGGACTGTCAGCCCAAAGCGGAGCTGACGTAAAATCACTCAGGCCCTGGCCACCCCTGGAATAGGCCCCTCCCCTGCCTGCCGCAGATGGCAGGGAAGGACCCTCCACACAGGTGCACCTGCTTCCCTCAGGAAGTGGGTCCAGCACGTGACTAACAGGCTGAGGATGGAGCAGAGGCCTGGGCAGGGGGGCTCAGGGAATGAGCCTGGGAAAAGGCCCCAGTCCGATTGGCTGAAAAGTGGGTCATTTTCCTTTTGAAAAATAGTGAGAAAATGGAGAAGTAGGTCGTGCTCTCATCCCCTCAACCCCAGGCACCATCCCGGACTTGTGGGGCGGGGCGAGAAGGAGAGGTCTGCACATGCCAAAGCCCCATCTCCCCCAGGACTCCACTGGGGGGGGGCGGCGCCCAGCCCAGGAGGCCAAGGTCGTCATCACTCAGGACGCCCAAGGACACGCACTCTCTGAGGCCAGGCCGGGAGCACAAGCCCCACCCTGCCCTGGGGGCCCTGGGCCAAGCTGGAGGGATGGGGGCTCCCGCGTGCAAGACCCTGAGGAGCCCCCTCCCATCCTCCTGTCTGTTGTGGTGCCTCCTCTCCTCTCTTCTCCTCCCTTTCCTCGTCGTCCACGTGGGCAGAGTCGTTGCCATGACACCGCGGGCAGGTGGGCGGCTCTGGCGGCTCTTTCGGCCCAACCCCCACGCTCAGAGCCCAGGTGGGAGGGGAGCGGCGGCAGCGCCCCCGCCCGTGGTCCAGATGAGAGGAGAGATTGGCAGAAGGTCCCCATCATACACCCCGGAACCTGGAAGGGGCTCTAGCTCTTGGAAATGAGGCAACCCAGCTCTTGGAGGGGTTGCGGAGGATCTCTCAACGCGGATTTTAGGCCTCAGGGCCCGCCCCCTACGTAGGTCAGGCAGCGGCACGAGCGGGGCTGACCCACAGGTCCCACCTCTTCCTCCTTTTCTTACCAGCCCGCCTCCAAGCGTTCCCCAGGTACTAAGTTTCAGTCACTTCACCCTAGAAGCTGAATGGTCGTGCCTGAGGTCTAACCTCAGTTCCTCATTCTGCAACACAAGCTCAAGTCTCTATGCTCTCTCCTTAGACAGGAAATCAGACACAGTTGAGCCTCTCAGAGAGATTCCTCCCCTACCGCCAAAGCCCCAGCCTGTCCGCTAGAAATCGGGTCCCAGTTCCCTGGGTGTCCCCACATCCCGGAACTCCCACACCCTAGTGGGGAACCACTCACTCCTAAGCCCATACTTGGTCAAGGCACCCACCCGGCTAAGAAAGACCAGAGTGGAACAGGGAGAGGAGTGGGGGCAGGGAAAGGTGAGGGCTAGAAAGTGGATGCTGCCTGAGGATGCTGTCCTGCCTCCCACCACATCTGGCCTCAGGAAGTCTCGGCCAGGCCTGAGCTCCTCACGGGCTCTGAGCACCCCTCTCAGGGTCCACGTGTCTCTCCCCGTGTGTCTCTCAGGCTCTGTGACTCTGCCTTCCAAAGACCCTTTCCACCGCTCAGCACCCTGTGCCCTATCCCTATTCCCTCAGGCAGGGGCCCTGCATCACTGATCAAATGGAACCTGCCTGGCAGCCCTTCGCAGCCTGGCTGACAGGGGTAGACATATGTGGGGTGGTGGTGAGAAGATCCCATCATCCAGGGTTAGCTGGAGGCTGTCCCGCTTGTCACTGGGTGTTCGTGACATACGTACCAATTTACATATAAAGACACTTTTACTTTCTTCCTTAGCCTTCCGCGACTAAGACAGTAGATGTCACTGGCTAAAATATGACATGTGCACACGTGTGCCTGTGTGTGCATACATGCGCGTGTTTGGACACTGTATCTCCCTTTCTCCACCTCCACTCCCAATGTTCTCCATCAGGCTGCCCTCAATCCTAAGCTCTCACTAAAGCTCTTACAATGGGTTCCTAACTGATCTCCCTGCCTGTATCCTGGCCCAGCCCGATCCACTCTCCTCACTGGCTGCCAGTGCGATCTTCCTAAAATCTGTTTATTCAACAGATACGTATTGAGTGCCTCCAAGCCAGGCACTCCTCTGGACACAGCAGGTACAGTAGTGAACAAAACATTCTCCTGCTCCATTCTCATGAAGTTTCTCTCCTAATGGACAAAGAGATGATGAACAAATATATGAAATAATGGAAGTGCTAAGTGCTGAATTATTTTTTAAAAAGGGGAGGTGAGAGGACAGCATGACAAGGGGCTATTTAAGATAGACTGCGGGGCTTCCCTGGTGGCGCAGTGGTTGAGAGTCTGCCTGCCGATGCAGGGGACACGGGTTCGTGCCCCGGTCCGGGAAGATCCCACATGCCGCGGAGCGGCTGGGCCCGTGAGCCATGGCCGCTGGGGCTGCACGTCCGGAGCCTGTGCTCCGCAACGGGAGAGGCCACAACAGTGAGAGGCCCGCGTACCGCAAAAACAAAAACAAACAAACAAACAAAAGATAGACTGTGGGGGAGGCCTCTCCAAAAAAGTGACTTCTGAGCAAAGACTTGAATCAAGCGAGGGAGCAAGTCACATGGGTATCTGGAGGGGAGAGCGTTTCAGGCTGAGGGAAAAGCAGAGGCCCCCAAGGTGAGGCTGTGCTCAGCATCTTTGTGGAACCGAAGGGAGGCACTTGCAGGGGTGGCATCTGAGATCAGGGAGGTCACTGGAGGCCATTTTACACACAGCACTTATGTCACTCAGACCCCACTAAGCACTTAGGATTCCACTCTGAGTGAGACGGAAAGCCATTGGAAAGGCATGATCTCATCTTAAGCTGGCTGCTTTTGTGGGGAGACTCTCCGGAGGAGGGGCTGGCAAGGGTGGAGGTAGGGAGACCAGTTGGGACATTTCCTGTCACTAAACCACCTTTTCCTACCTCTGCCCACCTGGCGAACACCTGTTCAAGCCTTGGCTCAAAGGCCTCCTCTTCTATGGATCCTTTACCAAACCCCTCCCTTCCCTGCTGCAGAACGGACCAAGCCCTCCATAGGCCTCCACTTTCCCCCGTGAACACTTATGTCCTCCTACTTTCCTGAACACTCTCCTTACTTGGATCCAGGTCTTTTACCTTCTCTAGATTGTAAGTTACCTAAGGTCAAGGACCATCACCAGTGTCCAGCACGGTATGTGGCACATCACCGACATAAGAAAAACGCTGGCTGAATGAATGGATGAATTGGGGGAGGCACGTGTGATGGAACAGGGACTATCTGTAGGCTGTTGTTAACCTGGGTGAGTGAGGTGCACGTGTATGTCATCATGGGTGGCAATCGGGCCAGTATTAACACATGCCCACATATTTCTTCTACTCTGTCTATATGCACATGTGTGTTAGCATGTATGTACATGTCGACAAATCCCTCTGTTGGTGTGTACATTCCTGAGATTTTTCACGTGTATGTATACATTTTAGAAAGTGCGTTTATGTTCAGATATGCATATTAAGGCATAGACAAGTAATGCACACGTACACACGCCCATGTGTGAAGCTGATGCACACTTGGGCCTCCCTAAAAATCCCTACCCCTTTCACCCACTAAGCCCAGCTTGTTCTGCTTCGTTCTTGAAACTTCAGCAGTAACGTTCAAGCTCCCAAACTCTTTCCCCTACATACACCCCTGAGCACCATAGCATCTGATCAGCCTTGAGCTCAGCTCCCTTTCTCAGCTGTCCCCAAGGCCTGTACAGTTTTCTCCTCTGCAAGATCCTTTCATACGGATGGTGGCAGGGAAGAGTTGGGTTCCCATGAGAAGATAACTTGAGACACCTCGAGGAGCCTGGTTTTTGGAAAAGAGCCACAGGCATGAGAGTGGATCAAGTTCAAGCTTGTGTGAAAACAACTTTTGGACAGTCCCAATGTTTAGTCAGAATCTCTCCGTCTCATTCATTCTGTCACATTTATTCACATGAATGACTCAACTTATGTACACATATTCACATGCTGTTAATTCATGTGCCCCCACATACGTGCTCACATGCATACTTACACTCACATATATGTATGGTTGGGTGAGCACCCTCCCACACACGGGTTTAAGTAATTGCCTTTATAGTCACATATATACATAGACGCATACATAGAGTCATACATACATATACACGTAATACACAAACTCATAAATGTGTTTGTACCCATTCATACAGCATACTCACACAAATGTATGGACATATACACAGTCACATACACACTCACAGGCAGGAATACACATGCACATGCACTGGAATAGCAGAGATGTGCACAAAGCCAGGAGTCCATATTCTCTCCAAGTGACATCACAAGTTTGCGTTTGCTCTCTCCTCTTGCCAGTCTCCCACTTCATTTTGGAAAGTTATTCCTATTATCAATAGGATATGCCCCACTCCTGGATATACTCCATTCCTACCCACTCAAAGAAAACAAAAGTCATTCCAAAAAAGGGCTCTGTCATCCCCTTGTCTCATGCCTGGAATAACCAATATTTCCACAGACAACCTGGGAGGCAGGGAACAATGGAGTAGGTACACCTCAGAATAGGTGCACCTTTTCCCACTCAACAGGCAGCCCCCACCTCCCATATATATACAACTTTTTAATTCTGAAAGGGGAAATGAAGAGAAAATATCAAGGCCAGAGTTCTTCCTCCCAGTATCTCTGGGTATGGTCCACGGCTCCCAGACTCCAAAACAGCTATTGGGGCAGAGGAAGGAACAGTAAGAAAATTATCTCTGGGCCTTAAAACTTCTTGGGGATGCTTCTCTTCTTCCCTAGAGGGCAGCTTCATGATGTTCAGTGAACCCCTCCCACCCCAGCCAAGGACCCCAGCAAAGACAGGGTAGACCTGGAGGCTTAAAAATGTAAAGGGGCAGGGGGTGATCTCGGCTCACAATAATAAAAGAAGCAAGTATTTAGAAAAGAGGAGCTGGGTAGGGAGCAGGAAAGCAAGCAGAAGACACCCCCCAGCAGGAAGGCAGCTGCTGGAACACTGGGTCGTGAATAGCAGGACCCTCCAATGGGCCAGGGAGAAGGGGGTGGACATCCAACGTTCCATGTGGGGGTGGAGGGGTGACTGCTTCAGGCAGTAGCAGCAGCTCCAAAGTAAAGTCTTATCAAAGCTGTTATGTAACCAAGGGAGCTGAGTGGAGCACAAACACCTCCCCTCCCCAAACAGGCACCCACACCCACACCCACCACCTCCCAGCATCCACAGCATAGGAGAACTCAGCTCCTCCCAAGCAGCTAGAGAAGGGAGGAATCATCTTGATGAGTTACATCAAAAACATGATGGGTGAGGGGCTCCTTAGTAAGTAGAAGTCACATCTGGAAAGGGATGAACTGGTTCAGTTTGGGGTCCCTAAATACCTCCCCTTTTTTTTGAACTCCCTGCCACACCCAGTTTTTGCCCAGCATTCAGAAACTTTCTCCTTCCTCTCCCCTCAAGAAGGATCCCATTTGAATATTTGATTGTTCCTTGGGGATGGCAGGTGAAGCTGCCATCATCCACTCCTGCCTGTTGTTCCCCCACAGTCTCATCTGCATGTCCTGACATTTGGCTCTCATCCCCCTGGGATGACAAGGGAAGGGACCTGGAAAAATAAGTCCTTGCTCTATTCCCTTCAGATTTACAAAGATGGAGCATAAGAACCCAGAAAATTAAGATGATCCTGACCCTAGATTAGTGCGGGAAAGATTTACAAGGGAGCTAAGAACTGAAATCCAGACCCCCATCCCCCGATTTGAATCATTTTTCTCCCCCCCCAGATTTTTCTCTTTTCCCACTGCCCCATCTCTAGTAGCCTCCTCCTTCTCTGCTGCATGGCAATGAACAATCCCACCCACTCCTTGAGTCCTTTGCTTGGAAATCTTTCTCCCCAACAAAGTCTCTCCCAAATGCTGCTCTGAGCTCTGGTTGGGGTGGGCAAAGCATGAGACAGGCTTGCAGAAAATGTCACTGTCTCCTGTCCTGAGTTTGAAAGTATGGTGGGCAGGGGGATGCTACATGGTCAATCAAATTATCCTAAACTCCTGAGCTCTACGCACCCCAGGCCTAACCAGCAAAACCTGAAGTCTCTTAATCCAGATCTGCCTTGAGCCTGAAGTTCTGGGACCCAGTAGGAGAAAGGCTGGTGCCAATACCCCTAAGCTTATTGCACTAAAAACTACCCAGGAGAAGAGAGCTCACAACCACAACATCAGCCTCCATCCCTAGCCCCACACCAACAGTCCGGTGGTTTTGGAAAGGGGAGGGGGAACTGAAACAGGAAAAGAGGAGTCCCTTTCCCAAATACCGTTAGGAACTGTGAGGCCTAAGGTCAGAGGAAGGACCCCAAAATCTATCTTTCCGTCCAGGGACCCTGTCCTTGGAAAGTAGGTCATCAGGGAGAATTTTTCTAGTGAGCCCTCAGCACTGCCCAGCAGCCTTTCCATCATTGGGCCCCCAATGCAGCCCCATTCAATACCCGGGACAGTTCCAAAGGAGCAAATCCCACCGAGTCCAATTCAGCACTTGGGACAGCTCCCAGCCACTCTGCGGTCCTGTTGCCAGAAACCCAGGATGCCAGAAACGAAAGGCTTACCCCACTACACCCCCGGTTTAGTACAGAAGCCCCTCTCCCCTGCCCCTCCCACACTCGCTCCCATCCACCGGAGGCACCTGGTACTCCTCTCTTCCCTCTATGTCCAAAGAAAGAAAAGAAACCCAGACTCTAGGCTTCCCCGAGTGAGCCTAGGGAGAGGACCCCACCCACCTCCTTTCAGCCCTGAGCCTCTCAACGCCACTCACAGCTGGTTCTAAAACCACTTTCCTTCTCAACCACCCCCCCCAAAATAAAATAAAATAAATACTCACGTGGGGGGCCCCAGCCCTGTAAGCAGATATGGCGGGGGGAGGCAGAGAGAGGTAGCTCCCCACACCCCGTTCTGAGCCCCCTTTCCGAAGGAGCCAGCTCCCATCTGGACTGGGGGGAGGAGAGACATGTGGAAGCACTGAGTGAGGGGAGGGGAGAAGGGAGAGGGGAGGAGGCAGGAGCGGAGGACTGCGGGGGGGGTGTCGGGATGGGGGCGAGGGAATCCTTCAATTTCATTCTCTCCCCATGTCTACATCAGCCCTGCAGGCTCAGCTCTTTAATATTTACACACAGGAAGAGGGAAGGATGAGAAAGAACAGAGAGTGAGGGGGGCAGGAGATACCTGAGCTCAAAGGGCATAAACGCAGGGGCCTTGGGGAGCTAGGAGCTCACACCATCCCCAGCCCATTCCCATTCTGAGCTCTTGACTGGAAGGAAAAAGGAACCCTGGGACCATTCTGTCCCTTTGTTAACAAGACACTTTGAAGCAGCATCAGAAAAAGATCAGATCCCCACCCACATACCTGGACACCCCCACAAACCCAGATTTCTCGGGTGCCTTATGTTCAGAGGGCAGAGGCAGTATTCATGCACAAGCACGTTCTGATGCTTGGAGGCGTGTTTGCATGTGGACCGCTGTGTAAAAGCACATGAACACGTCAGCTAGCATGTACAGGTTTATACAAGTATGTTCTGAGTGCATCCACATGTAACAGCCCATGCAGTCATACGCAAACTTATATAATCGTATGTGTCAACCAGTCCCCAAGCGACCTCCTCGCAGCTCTCCAGCTAAAACCCCAAGGACAAGGCCACCCACCTCCCCAGATTCCCTTTTCACAGGCCCCTCCCTCACAGCCTCACTTTTTCTTTCTGTAACATGGGGAGAAGGACTGACGGGAAGGCATGCTGCATTTGAGCCCAGGGACTTGACAAGTTATTAGCAACGATGAGCTGGCAGTGCGTTGCCATAACGATGGTGCCACCACCTCACCCCAGCTCAAACCCAGACTCCCCAGACAGCAGGAGGCCCGCTGAGCCAGCAGCCTTCAGACCTGGGGGAGGGGGTGGGTAAAGAGGGAATCAAGACGTACCGCTTGTAGAGTGCAGGGTATGCAGCTGTTCTTCCAACCCCCACTGAGAGACAAAGCTTTGAATCTACCAAGTGGAATGAAATCAGATGCTGGAACGGTTTCCTGACCATGGGGAGGGAAGACACTGGAAGGGGTCTGTAGAAGCCCCTCTAGACAAAAGCTCCTGTTGTCACTTGCTCTTTTGTCCCCTCACTCAAAAGAACCTCTTCCACTGATCTCAGTAGATTAATAGAAAAACCAAACAAATAGGAAGCACTTCTATGAATTTTGATTTTCCCATCTGTAAAATGGGAACACTTATCTTTTTTTTTTGCGGTACACGGGCCTCTCACTGTTGTGGCCTCTCCCGTTGCGGAGCACAGGCTCCGGATGCGCAGGCTCAGCGGCCATGGCTCACGGGCCCAGCCGCTCTGCGGCATGTGGGATCTTCCCGGACCGGGGCACGAACCCGTGTCCCCTGCATCGGCAGGCGGACTCTCAACCACTGAGCCACCAGGGAAGCCCGGGAACACTTATCGTTATCATTTAGCCCAGGCTCCTGGAAGGCTTAATTAGAAAGAGTTTAAGGGTAACCACAGACCCCTCCAAAATCAGACAAGCCCCAGAAGTTTCTCTACCTAACAGGAACATATGAAGTAAGGAACCATCAGGCCAATGAGGCAAAATGCATCAGAAACTGGATGGGATGAAGGAAAATGGAGCTCAGCCAGCCCAAGTTCCAACATCAACTGGAGAGAGATG
The DNA here is from genome assembly GCF_059928025.1 of Delphinapterus leucas. Taxonomy (NCBI): domain Eukaryota; kingdom Metazoa; phylum Chordata; class Mammalia; order Artiodactyla; family Monodontidae; genus Delphinapterus; species Delphinapterus leucas. The sequence goes on along the minus strand of NC_143129.1, from coordinate 162,650,971 downwards.
ATGTGAGCTGCCAGGCAGCAGCTGCCACAGAAGAAAGTCTGGGAGTCTGGCCTGCAGCAGCTTCAACCCTCAGCAGGAATTAAGAGATGCTCAATGGCCTACCTCAGTGGTGGGTAGGTCTAGGAATCCCCATTCCCAGGAACATGTGTAACTCCTTCTCTTTGGAAAGGGGTCCCAGGTTGAAGGATCTACAGCCTTAAGGTTACTGAGTCTTTGTTTCTTCTCCCCAGATCCCCTCTGCTCAGTTTTGATGAGCAGAGCGTGGGGTGAGACTGGGGGTTTCTAGGAATGGAAAGCAACATGGAAGGTTGTAAAGTTCCTAGGCTAAAACTAGTCAGGAACCCACAAGTTTGCTGTGTGACCTTGGGCAAGTCCTCTCCCTTCTCTGGACTTCAGTCTCCTCACTTTGTAATTAAGAGGTTGGACCAAGTCAATTCTAAGCTTCCTCCCCTGGCCATCACTCTAGAGCTACATACAAGCGCACTCCTTGGATGTGAGCCCCCTGGCATAAAATGCAGTGGGCACTGCCTGCCAGATCAGTGGGGTGGGGGGGTGGGGGATGCGGGGGTTGTATCTGAGGCTGTTCATCCTATGTTCATGTTCCTTTTAGAAACACCTGCCACCCTAGCCCTCCCGGCTCCCTTTTTAGACCCTGATTCACTGCCAACTCACGAAGCCTCTCCCTCCCCTCCCTCTTCTCTTCTCCTCCTCTCTCCCTTTTAGGCCTTGGCAGCTGGGTGCAGAAGTAGCCCCAGCACTCAGGGAATGCTGGGTGGAGGTGGAGGGCAGTGCCACCAGGGTCAGAGAGAGCACACCAGGGAGTACCACTCTCTAACCCTGGCCCAGCCCAGCTCTTTGAGTCACCAAAAGACCTGGGTTGGAGTCTTTCCGAACCACTGACTAGCAGTGTGTGATTGTGGGGAATGCAATTCACCTCTCAAGCCTCAACATCCTCATCTGTAAATTGGCATTATACTAAGTTGAACCACATGAAATTGCTGTTTTGTAGGTAAAAAACAAAAACAGTTGAATATTGGCAATTTCATATGGCTTAACCTGCCCTGCCTGTTTCCCGGGATTGTTAGGAAGATGAGAAAAGTGTTGAGAAGGGAGCGTTTTTTAAAAGCCCTGAACTGACATAAGGGCATTTTTTTAAATTATTATTACTTCAAAGAGCTTTTGCACAGACCCACCAGAGTCAGTGGGCTGAACCAATGACCCAGAACTTGGAAATTTAGGGACTGGAAGTCTGGAAACAGCCACCTGCTCTGATGACTAAGAACAGGACAGAAGCCTCCACCTGGCCTCCTGAGCTCCTGGCTCTAAAGGGCCCTTGGTGAAACAGTACTGGGGTGACACAAGTTCCAGGCCCCAAGAAGGAGAAGCACACACAGGCACATACACTCCAGCCCCCCCACCCACAGGCCCAAGGGCCTCAGCATGCAGCTAGGACACAACCAGTAGCATCACAGAGGGTACCCCATGGGGTAGGTGAAGGTGGGAACCAACATGGAAAGTGCAATGCAGCTCTTGCCTGAGTCAGGGGTGAGGAGTCCCTGGGGAGGGGGTTTGAGCTGACCTCTGAAAAGTCCCCTCTCCCTGTCCCATCCCCAATACCACCAGAAATCCCCTGGGAGAGGAGGGGACAAAGCCCAGGTGCGAGTGATTCAGAGTGAACCCTGCTCGGATACATTCTCTCTCTCTCTCTCTCTCTCACACACACACACACACACACACACGCACACACACATTCACACAGGCCACAGATACCTGGACCCACTCACAGAAACAGTCGCACCGGCACACACACATCCATTCGCATACACACTCAGAGACATCCACAGACACACATGTCCACCGACACATACACAGCAACACCCTCCATACTCACACGGCATACACCCACTGACACGCACACACTCACCCACAATGACACACGCACACTCGCTGCATACACTCACTGGCACACACAATCACCCACAGACCCACGGTGACACGCACGCGCACTCACACACCTGCAGAGGAAACTTCTCTCTGGATCTCCCCGACACCGCCACTTGCCCTCCACAACCCAGCTGGCTACTCCCTCCCAGACCCAAGCCTCAGCGGGCCAGGGCTGGGCCGGGGCGGGCGGCCACGCGGCTCTACCCCGAGAGCCGGTCCGCGCTCCGCGTGGTCCGCCACCCGTCCCTCCGGTCAGGCCCGCGGGCAGCCAGGGCGGGGCGGGGGCGGCGGAGGAGGCCCAGTCCTCCCCCATCCCGGGGCCGGGAGCCAAGGCCGCCGGAGCCCGGGGCGTGGGCGGCGCCGGGGCCGCAGCCAGGCCGAGGCTGGGGGGCGCTGCAGAGGGCGCGGCGCGCGAGGCCCCGTCCCCACCCCTCTCCGCGCCTTACCTGGCCCGGCTTGGGCTCCGGCCGGGTTACATGGTGCCGGCGGCCCGGGCCGGGGGCGCTGCGGCGGCTGGCGGGCGGGCAAGGACGGGGCCCGGCACTGCGGAGCCCCAGGCTGAGGGGCCACGCTGGCTGCTGAGCCCCGAGCGAGCGCCGAGCGGCTGCGGGCGCGGGAGCGGGAGGCGGCCAAGCCACGGAGGCTGGATTTCCCGGGGACCAGGAAGGGGAGGCGGGGGGGATCCCGCCCGCGCGCTCCGCCTCCGCCCCCGCCCCCGCACCCGCGCACGGCCGCTTAGCCCGGAGCCGGCGAGAGGGAGGGGGACCGAGCTCCCCGCCCCCGCACGGGACCCAGGAGGGCCGAGGTTGCAGCTCGCGAACGGCCGCCGGGGTCTCAGAGGAGCCCCCGCTTAGCTGAGCGACAGCGCTGGGGAGACCCAGGTGGGGGGGCGAAGAAGCCCCCGCCTCCCCGGGGACCGCCGGGAACCCAGGAACGGGCACACACAGAGTCACAGTCACGCACAGCCGCCTAGGCACAGGGACCCCAGCCCAGAGGCGGGCGGTTAGGGAAACAGTCACACAGCCTCCCAGACACGGTCTCGCGCCCCACTGAGGCACAGTCACACCCTGAATGTCACACACAGCGCCCCGGGCACATCCCTCTAGGAGACTCTTCGGGTTTCCCGGGTGAGCTACTCGATTTCAGCTCCTGGCCTCGGGTCTAAGAGCCCCCTTCCACTGCTTCCCAGGGTGGGGCGCTGTGCCGGGCCTCAGAGCCACAGACAGGCATCCCCCATTCACAGTCCACACAGCCCAGGCATCCCCAGTGTGGAGCGAGAACCCCGCTAGACCTGTCGACTTTGCTGGGGCCCCCACCTGTACCCACTGTGCCCGTCCACCGCTAGGCCCTGAGCCAGGGGTAGTGCCTAGGTGGGGGCGGGGGGGGGAGGGAAAGGGGACGGTCCGAAGCACAGCCGGAGGCTGCAGAGCCAGGACACAGGCTGCAGGAGACAGGAGAGGCGGAGGAGAGCTGACTGCAGCAGTCCCTGGCTTGAATCCGTCTTGGCGCCCAGAGCGATGCTGTAATGGGGGGGGCGGGCGCGCGCACTGGGGAAGCCGCTTGGGGAGGGGCTCATTCTGGATTCCGATTTCCCTGGGTGAGTGTGAAGAGAGCACTGCCCCAGGCTCCGAAAGTTGGGGTGGAGAGTAGTGGGCAACCTTAAAGCCTTCTTGCCCTCTTCCCTCCTCCACACTTTCTGGTCCTGAAAGCTTTGGGGTGGTGAGGTGTGGACTTGGGAGGCTAGGGACACTGACCACCCTCCTCTCTAGGAACAGACCTTGGAGTAGTTCTGATTGAATACCCACCCAACAACCTCCTTCTCCCAGTACCCCTTTGGGGTCACTGGATCTCCTCCTCATATAAAGGGGGAGACTGAGGCAGAGAAAGTAGAAGTCACAAGCCCAAGTGAATTAAAACTGGGAGTCAAGCCCTTTTTCCATTTCCCAAGAAGATGTTTAAAGATGCCACATGACATAAAGTTCTGGTGGGAGATAGGCAGACTGGTCACCTGTCCTGCTGCCCACATGACCTGTTCAGTCAAGACGTTTCAACATGAGCTAAGGTTGCAGATAATTCCCCAGCCTAGGGATCGGCCAAGAGCAGATATCAGGGAAAATAAGATATAAAGTTGATCCTAGGAACCCCCCTTAGAACTACAAGAAGCATCTCACTTTCCATGAAGCATAAGAACAGCCATCATGTAGGATGCTAAAAGGCACCACTATGTTTTCTCAGTTCTAAGATGTATACTTTGTTAACTATTCTGAAACTGGAAGAGCATCTTACAATGGATAGGGACATTTTATATGGTTCTCTACATTTCTCTTACAGTTGTATAAAAGAGCTGATGTGTTTTAGAATTGAGAAATAGTGTAGTTTTCACTTGGTTATTCCACAAACATTTACTGATTGTACCTGGCACCTTGCTAGCCCATTGAGGCATAAAGATTAGTCAGACAGACTTTAGATAGTGTTCTCCCACATCCATCCAGTGATGTATAAGGGAGATGGAGACGTAAATCAATCATTACTATGAGAGCCAGCTTCATGGGAGTGTGAGCGGTGCAGTCACACAGAGCCCCATGCTTACAAGGTTTTATGCTCTGCTGTCACTGTCTTGAAATTCTTAATAATTTTTTAACAAGGGACCCTGCACTCCACAAATTATGACTGCTGTATTAGGAATGCCAGGCCTTAGTAGAAATGGGCACTAAATACTTTTAGCATCTAGAGCTCTGTCTGGGTGAAGAAGGGCAGTCAAAGAAGTAAAGAAGCATAACAGAAGCATATAAGTAGAGTTTCAAAGATTGGGAGAGAGAATTAGGGTAGAGAGCCACACATGTACAGAGACAGAAATTCATCAAAATGTCAATCAAGCAGTATGGCAGACCAGGTGCTTGGTTCATCCTCCCACTGAAAGCATGATAAATGATTTTTTTTTAATTTTTAAATCTTCTTAAATTCATCAATGAGCTGGCAAAAAAATAAAAATCACTCCAGCCAAAATCTAAGTGAAGGCAGAACCAGAGAGGTGAGCAGAGCACCGAAGCCAACTTTAGCCTTGGGAGCTGTAACACATTGGTTGCAAAAGGGGCTCACCTCTTCCTGAATCCTTGTCTTTTGCCATATGACTTTGCAACTTCCTGCATCAAGAGGGCGCTCTATTTTCCCACCCCTTGAATCTGGGTGAACTTGTGACTTGCTTTAACCAATAGAATGTGGAAGAAGTCATGGTGTGCCAGTTCTAAGCCTAAGCTATAAGAGGCTTGCCTACTTCTACTCTTTCTCTTGGTCTCCTGCCTCCTTTCTGAGAACAAGCCTGGTAACCTGCTGTCGGATGAGAGACAAGATACAAGAGAGCTTTGCTATCCAAGACAAGACCATCATAGACCAGCCTATAGCCAGCTGACCCCCAACCATGTGAGAGAGTCCAGCCGAGAGCAACAGAGACATATACCTAACCGTGGCTGACTGCAGACAGTTAAGTGAGACCAGCTGAATGAGAAGAACCACCCAGTCAGTTTGATGACTCTTGAGCAATAATAGATGCTTATTAATTTAAGCCACTGATTTGTTTGTTTGTTTGTTTTTGGTTTTTTGGTATTTTTTTTGCGGTACGCGGGCCTCTCACTGTTGTGGCCTCTCCCGTTGCGGAGCACAGGCTCCGGACACGCAGGCCCAGCGGCCATGGCTCACGGGCCTAGCCACTCCGCGGCATGTGGGATCCTCCCGGACCGAGGCACGAACCCGTGTCCCCTGCATCGGCAGGCGGACTCTCAACCACTGCGCCACCAGGGAAGCTCTAAGCCACTGATTTTTTGAATAATGTGTTATATCACAATATTGTGGCAATAAATAACTGATTCAGGGGTATTTGCTAACATATGAAATTGAACTTCACTTTTTGTGAAAGAAGGACATGAGGGAAAGACAGGACAGGACATGAGGGAAAGAAGATGAAGCACAGGGTTTAACTTGGGCAAATACTTCCCTGTTTAAACTTAGAACCCTAAAGGGCTCTACTCTAATGTACAGGTGAACTAGGAAAAAACTCACCCCATCCCCACATGTAGGAAATTGCAAGGAAAATTATCTGTTTTAAACCTTGGCAATAACAATGAGTGTAGGGAGGAAGAGTCACCTCCTGAGATTCCATAACTACAATTTAGACCTCACGTGCAATCAAATTCACTCTACTGAGGTGACCTGAAAAACCTGAAACCAAAAATTTAGTATAAAATGTTCCTAGACAGGTAGTGCCCCAGGTGCCTGGCAGAAGCAAATGTAAATCTTTGTTAGAGGAACTCACTTTCATCTTAGGCCTCAAATAATTTCCACAGATAAAGTTCCAAAGAAAATGAACAACAAACGGCAGAAATGCATCTGCAAAGCACCCAGTTATTAGACTTATGAGACACAGAACATAAAATAATTATGTTTAATGTATTTAGAGAAATAAAATAATCCTGTTGCATTTGGCTTATTTTCCTTGTCTTATTGTGCTGGCCAGAGTACAATAGAGTACAACGTTAGGTAGAAGTGGTGACGGTGGGTATGTTTGTTTCATTCATAACTTTAATGCTCTGACATTTTTTCTTTTGGATGATACTTATTGTAGGATTTTTGAACACCTCTCTTGATCAGGTAAAGGCAGTTCCGCTTTACTTCTAATTCACTAAGGTTTTAATCAAATATATGTTGAATTTTTCAAGGACTTTTTCTGCATCTTTTGACATGATCATATGGCTTTTCTCCTTTAATCTGTTGTCATCATTCCATTTAGAGATTTTCCTAACATTAAATTTCACTTTCCTGAGATAAACCCAATTTACCTGAAGAGCTTTATGGTTTATTTTACATATACTGTTGGATTTGATCTGCTAAAATTTTGTTTTGGATTTTTGCATCCTATATTGATAAGTAAAATGAGCCTGATATTTTCCCTTTTTTTTTTTTGTCTAGGATTTGGTTTCTAAATTATTCTAGCTGCATAGAGTGAGTTGGGGGAATATTATCTCTCTTCTTTTCTCTGAAGAAGTTTATATAAGATTGGGATGATCAGTTATTTGTAATTTTGGTGAGACGCATCCGTAAAACAATCTGGAACTGGTGTGTTTTTTTTTTAATGGGAAGTTTTCTGTTTTGCTTTGTTTTGTTTTGTTTCACTATTGCTTCTGTTTCTTTAACAGGACTATTCATTTGCTTTATTTTTATTTTTATTTTTATTTTTTTGGCCATGCTGCGCGGCTTGCGGGATCTTAGTTCCCTGACAGTGAAAGTACCGAGTCCTAACCACTGGAGCACCAGGGAATTCCCTAATAGGACTATTTCAGGTTTTCTATTTCTTTTGAATCAATTCTAATAATTTATATCTTGCTAAGAATGTCTATTTTTTCTGTTTTCAAATGTATTGTCATGAAGTTGATGATAAAATTCTATCATCTTTTGAATCTGCTTCCTCTGCAATTGTCCCCCCTTTTATAATATTTATTTGTGCCTTCTCTCTTTTTCTTGATTCTCATTGCCAGAGACTTGTCCATATTTTAATTATTGTAAAGGACCAATTTTGTTAGTTTTGTTGCTCTTCTGTATTGTATCTTTTCTAATTTCTTCATTTCTGCTCTTCCCTCTATCTTCTTTAAGTCTACTCCTTCTTTAACTCACTGCTTAAATTGGAAATGTAGTTTTTTAAATTTTTGGCCTTTCCTCTTTTTAAATATAAATATGTAAGGCTATAAATTATCCTTGGGAATTCCCTGGTGGTCCAGTTACTAGGACTTGGTGCTTTCACTGCCAAGCACCCGGGTTTGATCCCTGGTCAGAGAACTAAGAACCTGTAAGCCACAGCGTGGCAAAAAAAAAAAATTATCCTTGAAGAAGTATTTTCACTGCATTTCATATGTTTTCATTATCATTCAATTCTGAGTGTTTTTAAGCTTCCATTGAGATTTCTTCTTTGATCTATGAGTTATTTGGAAGTGTGTTAATCATTTCCAAATAGCAGTATTTAGTGTACGTTTTTGTTATTGTCTTCTAACCTAATTGCACTGTGATCAAAGAATCTTGCCTGTATGATAGTTGTTGTTTGAAATTTGCTCTGTGACTAGTATATAATCAATGTTTGTAAATGTTACATGTGTGCTTATGGTAGTTAGTCTCCAAGGTGGCCCCCAATTATTCTCATCTCAAGGTGTTTATTCTTTTGGGTAGTCCCCTCCCACATTGAATAATAGGGCTGTTATGTACAACCAATATGACGTTGCAGAAATGACAGTACGGGATTTCTGAGGCTACATCGTGAAACACGTTGCAGTGTCCATCTTTTGGTCTGAGGTTGCTCACACTGAGGGAAGCCAGCTGCAATGTCATGAAGACACTCAAGCAGCCCTGTGAAAAGTCCTACATGGGAAGGAACTGAGGCTTCCTTCCAACCACTAGCACCAGTTTACTTGTTATGTGGGTGAACCCGTTTGAAAGCAGATCCTCCAGCTCCAGTCAAGAAGACTGTAGCCACTGACAACATCTCTCTGAGTCTCATGAGACATATTGAACTAAAACCACCCAGCCAAGCTGCTCCTGAATTCCTGACCCACAGACACTTACAGATTTAAAAAATGCTTATTTTTGTTTTACACTATTGAGTTTGTGCAGCAGTGGATAACTAAGACAGTTTTGAAGAAGATTTTGTACTCTCTATTGTAGAAAGGAGAATTATGTACAGTCATGCTTCTGTTTGTTCAATTTTATTGTTTATATCTTCAATATATTTAGTGAATTTTTATGTGCTTGACTTGTCAGCAATTTAAGAAAATGTGTTGAAATCTCCCATCGTAATGGTGGATCTGTGGATTTCATATTGTAGCCCTATCAAATTTTCTTTATATATCTTAAGGTTACTTTCTTAGGTGCATGCGTGGTACGATTAAAGAGGAAAAGTAAAACTATCATTATTTTCAAATGACATAATTTTCTACATAGAAAATAATCTAAAGACAAACTATTAGATGTAATTGTATTTAGCAAGGTATCTGAATAGAAGATCAATATGCAAAAGTCACTTGCATGTTTTTACATTAACACAATAATAAAACATGTAATTTGTAAAAGTACATCTTTATAATAGCTACAGAGGTGTTAAATATTTAATAATAAATCTAATAAAAGATACATAAAAGTATAAATATTTACTCAAATTCATTAAACAAGACCTAATCAATGGAGAGATATTTCACATTCATGGATAAAAATCATGATTTTGTAATGATGTCAGTTCTTTCCATATTGATCCCTGCATTCAATGCTATTTCAATTTTTAAAAGTGTAGGGCTTCCCTGGTGGCGCAGTGGTTGAGAGTCTGCTTGCCGAAGCCGGGGACACGGGTTCGTGCCCCGGTCCGGGAAGATCCCACGTGCCGCACAGCGGCTGGGCCCGTGAGCCATGGCCACTGAGCCTGAGCGTCCGGAGCCTGTGCTCCGCAACAGGAGAAGCCACAACAGTGAGAGGCCCACATACCGCAAAAAAAAAAAAATGTAATTTGATAAGCTGATTCTAAAATCATTATGGAAAAATAAAGAACCAAGAACAACTAAGGCACATTTTTAAAAACTTTTTATCATGAAAAATTTCAAACACACACACAAATATATAGTAGAAAGACTAATATAACACCCCCGCCCCTATATATCTATTACCCAAATTCAATTATTATAAATTCCTGGCCAACTTAGTTTAATCTATATATCTCCCACTCTCCCTCTCTGTATTATTTTAAAGTGAGTCATAAACATAATATTTTGTTAATAAATATTTTAGTATGTATCTCCAAAACCCAAGAATTTTTTGTTAAACCTAATTGCAATATAATGATCACATCTAATAAATTTAACAATAATCCCTTAATATCATCAAACATCTAAGGAAATAGCCAATCAAGTATTCCTGATTTCTCATACATTGTAGTGGACCCTTGAACAACACAGGTTTAACTGTGTGGGTCTACTTATTCACAGATTTTTTTTCAGTGAATGTGTACTACAGTACTACATGATCCATGGTTGGTTGAACCCACAGATGTGAAACAGCAAATATGGAGGGCCCACTGTAAAGTTATAAGTGGATTTTTGACTGCTCGGAGGGTCAGCTTCCCTAACCTCCACATTGTTCAATGTTCAAGGGTCAGCTGTAATTGACTGATGTCATTTAAGTCTTTTTAATATCTAGATTCCCTCTCTCCATTTTTCTCAGCAAATTTATTTGTTGCAAAAAACAAGATTGTTAATCTTGAGAACTTCCTACAGTTTGGATCTTTTTACCTGCAGAGTTATTTATCATATTTCTTTATCCCTCATATTTTTTGTACATTGCTAATTAGATCTAGAAGTTTGATCAGATGCAGGTTCAACTTTGGGGCAACAATTCTTCATAAGTAATGTTATATATTTCTATCATAATCTCTCTTTTTATGATGTCTCCTTTTTCTGCATTAGAGGCTGCAAAATGGTGGTATACCAGTTTTATAATACCCTCCTCAATTATTAGCTGGAGCACTTTTACAAAGAAATACTTCTATCAAAAGAAACTTCTCTCCTCAATTATTTTACTGCCCTAATGTAAAGTTTGTAGAGGAAAAGAAGAAAAAACACGTGATTTTTTTTTCCCCTTCAGTTTTCAGTCTTTAAACAATGAGTTGGGTAAAAAAATGAATCTTGACCTCAAAAAGTAGAAGAAAAAATCTTTGACTATAAAAAAAGCAATTCAAAATGGATTATAGACCTAAATGTGAATGGTAAAATATTAAAGCTTACAGAAGAAAATATGGGAGAATATCTTTATAGCCTTGAAATGGGCAAATATTTCTTAAGCAGGATGCAAAATGTGCTACCAGTATAAGAAAATATTAAAAAGAGGATTATGGGAATATGGTGGAATAGAAAGCACCAAGAATCTGTCTTCCCACCTACACATCTGCATTGTGAGAATTTGTCTGATATAACTATTTTGGAACTATGGAGTCTATTGAGGGCTTGAAACTTTCAGGGGAAAACTTGGACTGTAAATTGCTATTGATTTTGGTCAATTTCAGCTTTTAGTACGGTAGCAGTGGCCTGTTCCCCATCCTCAGCCATGTAGCAGGTAGCTGTGCATGTGTTCCTGGAGCAGCTTGCATAAGCCAGGGTGCAGAAAGGGCCCTGTTCTCAAACTATCAGAGATCTATGCTCTGCTCAATGAAGCCATATCTAATAATAGAGGTATAGACAAAGAGGAAGTGTCCATTGTTGTTGGACTTCCACCTATTATTGCAAGACCCTACCCCTCTGGCTAAAGTGATTTCCAGAGATTTATGGGGCTGGAGATTTTCTCCCCATTCATTTTCCTCTTTTCCATTTTTGGGACACAGGAATTAAAGACTAAGATATTCAAAAGCAACTACATGTTCAAGAGAAATTAGAGTGTCACCATCCATGCCCAGGAAAAGGTACAGGCTCAGAAAACACTTGAGAAGACCTCAACTTTACACCTCATGTTGATCCTTGGTACAGAAACAGCCTACAAGAATTTATTTTAAAAAAACAACAGCAAACCCTCAGGATGAGGGAAAAATCTGATTTCCAGAGTTACCACTTTATTAGATTAAAATGTCCAGATTTCAACAACAACAATAAAATCACAAAGCCACACAAAAAAAACACAAATCACAAAGAAACAGAAAAGTATGGCTCATTCAAGGGAAAATAATAAGCCAACTGAAACTGTCCCTGAAAAAGACCTAATGGTGGCTCTACCAGCCAAAGGCTTAGAACAACTGTCTTAATAAAAAGAAACTGAAAAGATATTCTGGATATGAAAAATATAATAACTGAGGGGAATTCCCTGGTGGTCCAGTGGTTAAGAATCCTCCTTTCAATGCAGGGGACACAAATTCAATCCTGGTTGGGGAACTAAGATCCCACATGCTGCAGGGCAACTAAGCCCATGTGCCACAACTACTGAGCCTGCACTCTGGAGCCCACAAGCCACAATGAGAGAAGCCCGTGCACTGCAAAGAAGAGCCCGTGCACCTCAACTAAAGATCCTGCATGCCACAGCTAAGAGGTCCACATGCCACAGCGAAGATCCTACATCCTGCAACAAAGACCTGACACAGCCTAATTAATTAATTGAAAAAAAATACAATAACTGAAATAAAAATTTACTAGAGTGTCTCAAAGGCAGATGTGAGCAGGCAGAAGAAAATATAAGTGAACTTGAAGATAGGACAATGGAAATTACTGAGGCTGAGGAACAGGAAGAAAAATGAACAGAGCCTAAGAGACCTGTGGGGCACCATAAAGGAGACCAATGTACATATTGCAGGCATCCTAGAAGGAGACAAAAAAGAGAAAGTACAAGAAAGAGAAAGGACTCTTCAAATATTTGGCTAAAAATCTCCCAAATTTGATGAAAGACATGAATATAAACATTCAAGAAGCTCAATGAACTCCAAGTAGGATGAACCTAAAGAGACCCACACTGAGACTAATTATAATCAAACTTCAAAAGACAAAGAGAGAATTTTTTTTTTTTTTTACAAAGAGAGAATTTTGAAAGCACAAAAGAAAAGCAATTTGTCACAAACAAGGGATCATCAATAAAATAGTAAGCAGATTTCTCATCTGAAACTCTGGAGGCCAGAAGAAAGTGGCCAATATATTCAAAGTGTTAAAAGAAAAAACTATCAACCAAAAATCCTATATTCAGCAGAACTGTTCTTCAAAATGAGGGAGAAATTAAGACATTCACAGATAAACAAAGCTGAGGGAGCTTGTTACCAGTAAACCTGCCCTGCAAGAAATGCTCAAGGGAGTCCTGCAGATTGAAATGAAAGGACACTAGACTCAAAGCTGTATGGAGAAATAAAGATCTCACTAGAGGTAAATTCATGGACAATTATAACAGCTAGTATTATTGTAATGATGATTTGTAACTGTATTTTTTGTTTGTTTCTACATGATTTAAGAGACTAATACATTTAAAGAAAAAAATTAGTGTAAAAGTTAGTATTACTATAAATTTGGTTTGTAACTCCAAATTTGTCTTCTACATAATTTAGGAACTAATGCATTTTAAAGAATTATTAATTTATGTTATGGGACACACTATATGTAAAGACAAAATTTTGTGATATCAACAACTGAAAGGGGTGTGGACAGAGTTTTTTTATATGTTATTGAAGTTAAGCTGGTATAAATTCAAATTATTGTTATAATTTTAGGATTTTAAATGAAATCCCCATGGCAACTACAATGAAAAATAGCTCTAGAATATACACAAAGGAAATGAGAAAGGAATTTAAATGTTTCATTACAAAAAAAAATACCTAAACACAAAAGAAGACAATAATGCAAGAATAAGAGTGGCTATACTAATGTTAGACAAAATAAAATTTAAATCAAGAAGCATTACAAGAGGGCTTCCCTGGTGGCGCAGTGGTTGAGAGTCCACCAGCCGATGCAGGGGACACGGGTTCGTGCCCCGGTCCGGGAAGATCACACATGCTGCAGAGCGGCTGGGCCCGTGAGCCATGGCCACTGAGCCTGCACGTCCAGAGCCTGTGCTCCACAACAGGAGAGGCCACAACGGTGAGAGGCCCGCGTATGGCAAAAAAAAAAAAAAAAAAAAAGCATTACAAGAGACAAAGAAGGACATTATGCTGAATGAAATAAGCCAGTCATAAAAAGATAAATACTACATGATTCCACTTATATGAGGTACTTAGAGTAGTCAAAATCACAGAGACAGAAAACAGAATGGTGATTGCCACTCATCAGAGGGAGAAGGGAATGGAGAGTAATTGTTTTAATAGGTATACAGTTTCAGTTTTGCAAGTGGAAAAGTGTTCTGGATATGGATGGTAGCGATGGTTGTACAAGGATATGAATGTACTTAATATCACTAAATTGTACACTTTAAAATGGTTGTGAGGGTAAATTTTATGTTATGTGTATTTTACCACAATTTTTTTAATTGAAGAAAAATATTAACAAATTGGATTTTGTTAAAATTAAGCAGATGTTCACTAAAAGACACCATTAAGAGAATGAAAAGGCAAACCACAGACTGGGAAAAAATATTTGCAATACATGTATCCAATAAAGAGCTCATATCCAAAATATACAAAGAATCCCTCCAAATCAACATGAAACAAAATAACAAACAAAAAATTTTAATGAGAAAAATACTTGAGTAACTACTTCTCAAAAGAGGGTCTCTCACTGGCCAAAAAACCTCAATTGGATACCACCACACACCCAACAGAATGGCTACATTTTTAAAAGAACAATACCAAGTGCTGGTGAAATGTGGAGCAACTAGAACTCTGATATATTACTGGTAAGTGTGTAATGGTACAATCATTTTTGGAAAACTGTTTGACAATATCTCTTAAAGCTAAACATATACCTACACTATGACCCAGCAATTCTACTCCTAGATATATATCCCCCCATAGTGAGCGCATATGTCCACCCAAAGACATGTACAAGAATGTTCATGGCAACTTAATTCATAATGGCCCCCAAATGAAAACAACAAAATGTCCATCAATGGTAAAATAAGTAAATAAATGTTAGAATATTAAAACAGTGGAAAATCATGCAGCAATAAAGAGAACAAACTACTGCTACGTGTTACAACATTGAAGAATTTATAACCTTGCTTCTTAAAATGTGGTCCACAAACCAGCAGTATCAGCATCACCTGAGAGCTTGTTAAAAATGCAGGATCCAAGGTCTTACTGAATCAGAATATACATTTTAACAAATTCACTAGTTGACGCAAATGCACACTGAGATTTGAGAAACACTATTCTATATCTTGTTCTGAGTGATAGTTGCATAGATGTATATAACTGTAAATTTTCATCAATCTCTACATTTAAGATAATACTTTCAATTGTACATATTTAGATCTATACATTTAAATGCACTCTACTGTGTCTTTTTAAACTCAATACAAAATTAAGATAATCAAACAAAAGTAATGATTTGGTTCACTAGCATTCTTAAGGGCACCAATGAGGATTTTAAAAATATCATTACAGGGACTTCCCTAGTAGGCCAGTGGCTAAGATTCTGCGCTCCCAATGCAGGGGGCCCTGGCTCGATCCCTGGTCAGGAAACTAGATCCCGCATGCTGCAACTATGGATCCAGCATGCCACAACGAAGATCCCGCATGCCGTGACTAAGACCCGGCACAGCCAAATAAATAAATAAATATTTTAAAAATATCTCATGGGCTTCTCTGGTGGCACAGTGGTTAAGAATTCACTTGCCAATGCAGGGGACACAGTTTCAAGCTCTAGTCTGGGAAGATTCCACATGCCGTGGAGCAACTAAGCCCATGCACCACAATTACTGAGCCTGTGATCTAGAGCCCACAAGTCACAGCTACTGAAGCCTGCATGCCACAACTACTGAAGCACAGGTGCCTAGAGCCCATGCTCCGCAACAAGAGAAGCCACTGGAATAAGAAGCCCACGTACCACAACAAACAGTAGCCCCTGCTTGCCGCAACTAGAGAAAGCCTGCATGCAGCAATGAAGACCCAACACAGGCAAAAATTAATTAATTAATTAATTAAAACAAAATTTTTTAAAAATCTCATTACAAACTCATGGATTTAAATATATTTAAAATATTGTAATCCATTGAATTAATTATTCTATTTTGCTCTCCTTTTCCCATCTTTGACCAAAGAGAACCTCTTTAAGCTGACTGCTGGGCACTTTGCAACTCCAGAAATATTGGTGATTTCCTTGCTTTCTAATATAAGAAAATGTTCCAGAACTTTCCTGGTGGCTCAGTGGTTAAGAATCCGCCTGTCAGTGCAGGGGACACAGGTTCGAGCCCTGGTCTGGGAAGATCCCACATGCCGCGAAGCAACTAAGCCCGTGTGCCACAACTACTGAGCCTGCACCCTAGAGCCCGCGAGCCACAACTCCTGAAGTCCACACGCCTAGAGCCCATGCTCCACAACTAGAGAAAGCCTGCGCACAGCAATGAACACACAACGCAGCCAAAAAAAGAAAAAGGAAATGTGGTACATATATACATATTATAGAATGGAATACTACTCAGCCATAAAAAAGAACAAAATCATGCCATTTGCAGCAACACGGATGCAACTATAGATTATCATACTAAGTGAAGTAAGTCAGAAAAAGACAAATACCGTATTATATCACTTATATGTGGAATCTAAAATATGACACAAATGATCCTACCCATCAAACAGAAACAGACTCACAGACATAGAGAACAGACTTGTGATTGCCAAGAGGTGGGTGGTTGGGGAGGAATGGACTGGGATTTTGGGTTTAGTAGAAGCAAACTATTACATATAGAAAGGATGGACCACAAGGTCCTACTGTATAGCACAGGGAACTATATTCAGTGTCCTGGGATAAACCATAATGGAAAAGAATATAAAAAGGAATATATGGGCTTCCCTGGTGGCGCAGTGTTTTAGAGTCCACCTGCTGACGCAGGGGAAACGGGTTCGTGCCCCGGTCCGGGAAGATCCCACATGCTGCGGAGCGGCTAGGCCCGTGAGCCATGGCCGCCGAGCCTGCGCGTCTGGAGCCTGTGCTCCGCAACGGGAGAGGCCTCAACAGTGAGAGGCCCACGTACTGCAAAAAAAAAAAAAAAAAGGAGTATATATATATATATATATATATATATATATATATATATATAACTGACTCACTTTGCTGTACAGCTGAAATTAACACAACATTGTAAATCAACTAAACTTCAATTTAAAAAGAATTGACATCAAGAATTTTTTAATTTCTTTATATGAATTCCTTCAAATGAATGAGAAAAAGATAATCAAATAGAAAAATATATGATACAAGAGTAAAATACATGAGCAAGATATGTGAGCAGGGAATTCTCAGAGGAAAGGCCTATGGTTAATATACACTCAGAAAGATGCTCAAACTTATTAGTAAACAGGAAATGCAAATCAAGATCACATTGAGATACCAACTTACACCATTTTTTTTTTTTTTTGTGGTACACGGGCCTCTCACTGTTGTGGCCTCTCCCGTTGCGGAGCACAGGCTCCGGACGCGCAGGCCCAGCGACCATGGCTCACGGGCCCAGCCACTCCGCGGCATGTGGAATCTTCCCGGACCGGGGCACGAACCTGTGTCCCCTGCATCGACAGGCGGACTCTCAACCACTGCGCCACCAGGGAAGCCCAACTTACACCCATTTGATTGGCAAAAATTAAGATATCTGACAATTCCAAATGTTGGAGAGAATGTGGATCAACAGAATCTCCTATATTTCTTGTGGAGGTATAAATCTGAACAACGATTTTTAAATAATTTGGCATTAATTTACAAAGTTTGCCATTACACAGACCCTCAAGGATAATATTCAGAGTATTAACAACCAATACCACATGGATACGGACAAATTAGAACAGATGCCTGGCCAACCAGACTGGATGCTAGCCAGTAGTGCTACTGGTGT
This sequence comes from Delphinapterus leucas, assembly GCF_059928025.1. NCBI lineage: Eukaryota > Metazoa > Chordata > Mammalia > Artiodactyla > Monodontidae > Delphinapterus > Delphinapterus leucas. The sequence goes on along the minus strand of NC_143129.1, from coordinate 162,633,508 downwards.
GCACTGGTTTGTTACTAATGCTACTTCCAGTATAACTCAGCATTCCACCCCTATTTACATACCAATGGAAACTTGTTCATGTTTATCAAGAGATAGGTACAAGAATATTCATAGCAAGACTGTTAGATATTAATGCCCAGTCAAAATGCCTATTACCAGAAGAACAGATAAAATAATCATGGAGTAGTCACACAATGGAATATTATAAAGAGCATGCAGAAATATGGATAAATCTTAGTTAATATAATGTCAAATTTTCTCTAAGTCTCAGAAGATTATATACATGCTAATACGCTTTTCATAAAGTTCAAAAACAACTAAAACTGAACAATGTATTTAAGTCACATAGATATGTTATAAAACTATAAAAACAAAAAAGAAAGGGAATGATCATCACAAATTTAGGAAGGGGGAAGCACAGTTATAGGATGAAGAGGAGTAGATAGGTAGCTCTTCCAGCTGTGGGGTTGGATGGTGGGATTATAGGTATTCACTACATTCTTTTATATATACATACAAACATTCATTCATACACAAATAAGAGGTCTATGTCCAATGACGCCAGTGACCATGAACTAAGGGTTATGATTTATCCAATTCTGTGTCTCAGATTCATTAAAAAATTAAAGGCAATTTTGAAACATGAGCAAAGAACAAGGAATTTTAAAGAATGACCAAGCAGATAAGAAAAGGAACTAAATATAACTTCTAGAAATGAAAAATATACTAGTTATAATTAGAAACTCAATAAATGGGTTTAACAGCCAAGTGGAAGCAGGTACTAACAGAACCAGTGAAACAGAAAGATAGGACTGAAAAAATATATGCAGGAAGCATCATAGAGAAATAAAGCTCTGAGGGAGAAGGGTTAAGAGACACGAAGGGAACATGAAATGACCTAACATACTTCTAATCAGAAGCCCTCCCCCCCAAAAAAGAGGGAGAGAATAGGGCAGAAGCAATATATGGAGAGAGAATGATGATTTTTAAGAACTGATAAATATATCGAACTATAGATTCCCAACAAATTTCAAGTAGAATAAATAGAAAGAAATCCACACCTACAACATTATATTAAAACTGTAAAACCAAAGATAAAAAGAAGAATTTAAAAGCAGCCAAAGACAGGTTGTCTTCAAAGAAGCAATAGATAAGCTAACAATTTACTTCACACAGCAAGAACAGACACCCAGAAAACAGTGGATCAGTATGTTCAATATGCTAAGGAGACAAAACAATCAACTTAGAAATCTATGCCCAGTTTAAAAAGACTTTTCACATTTTTTTTTTGCTATACACAAAACCATCAATTTTATTCCAGAATACATCATCTTAATGATAATAAAAAGCTTCTGTATGCACATACTGCCAATATATTTTAAAAGGCCCAAATTTTAACAAATACAATAAAGAGTGGCATGGACATATATACACTACCAAATATAAAATAGATGGCTAGTGGGAAGCAGCCACATAGCAGAGGGAGATCAGCTCGGAGCTTTGTGACCACCTAGAGAGATGGGAGGGAGACACAAGAGGGAGGAGATATGGGGATATATGTATATGTATAGCTGATTCACTTTGTTATAAAGCAGAAACTAACACACCATTGTAAAACAATTATACTCCAATAAAGATGTTAAAAAAAAAAAGACTTTTCAAGATCATGGTGAAATAAAGATATTTCAGAGAAGAAAAAATTGAAAGATTGCCATTAGCAGACCTCAATAAAGAAAATTATAAAGGAAGTTCTTTAGACAAAATATCTTCTCATGTAAAAAGTGATCTCAGATGAAGGTTTAGGATGCAAGAAGTAATGAAGAAAAAAGAAAATGGTAAATATGCAGATACATATAAATAGGCCTTGACTGTATAAAACAGTAATAATACAGGATGGTGAGTTTTCAAAGATAGAATTAAAACATATGACAACAATAGCATATATCTCTGGAAAAGAAAGAAAAAAATGGAATTAAAGTATCTAAGACCCTTGTATTTGATGAGAGGAGGATAAAGAGATCGATTAACTTCAGACTTTGATAAGTATATATGTTAAATTTTCTAATCAAAAAAAGAATAGAAATAGAATATATTACTTCCCAAACAGTTGTAGAAAAATTGAAATAAAAGTTCATCAATGGGGCTTCCCTGGTGGCGCAGTGGTTGAGAGTCCGCCTGCCGATGCAGGGGACACGGGTTCGTGCCCCGGTCCGGGAAGATCCCACATGCCGCGGAGCGGCTGGGCCCATGAGCCATGGCCGCTGAGCCTGCGCGTCTGGAGCCTGTGCTCTGCAACGGGAGAGGCCACAACAGTGAGAGGCCCGCGTACCGCAAAAAAAAAAAAAAAAAAGTTCGTCAATGAAAGTGGGAATCCAAGTACCATTTCAAGATGATGAGACTGTGGGAATAATGGTAGGAGATGAGATTAGTCATAAAAGCAAGAGTCAGATTATAAAGGGTCTGGTGAGCCCAGCTGAGGAGTTGGATGCCTAAGCAATGTGGAGTCAGCGAAGTTTTAATTTAGGCAAGGCTGACATGATCAGATCTGCTTTAAGAAACAGCATTTTTTTGTTTTTTGGGGTTTTTTTTTGCGGTACGCGGGCCTCTCACCGGTGCGGCCCCTCCCGCTGCGGAGCACAGGCTCCGGACGCGCAGCCCCAGCGGCCATGGCTCACGGGCCCAGCCGCTCCGCGGCGTGTGGGATCTTCCCAGACCGGGGCACGAACCCGCGTCCCCTGCATCGGCAGGCGGACCCTCAACCACTGAGCCACCAGGGAAGCCCAAGAAACAGCATTTTAACAACAGTGTGGATATAGACTAGATTTCATGTACACACACACACATTTATATAAAATCTCACAAAGATAATCAGAAGTGTCAAACTTTGCCAGGAGGTGAATACAAATGTCACCCATTAACATTCACAACTAAATCTTGGTAGCTCAAAACCCAGGTCTTTTGAAAGCAAGCAAAAAGTGAGAGCTTTAACCCGTGGCTAGCCAAGCCAGAAACCTGCTCAGTCAGAGCCCAACCATTTGTGGAAGCTCCCTTCCAAAAGGCACCCCCATCATTGTTATGTGCCATTGTTAATGGAATTAAAATGCTGCTGCTTTGGCTTGAGATTAAAGTTATCTCTTGTGAAATGGAGAGAAAGCTTTTTCTATGTAATGCTCAGTTGGAGAGGTCCTGCAGTGAAATTGCTTGAGCTGTTAGTTATGTCATTCATTTCCTCACTGCCATGGATATACAGGCAGGGACTCCATACCTCAGGCCCTAACGATTCCATGAGAGTCATACTCCTGCTGAAGCTCCATTCTTATCGATGTTATCACCACCACCACCACTAGGAACCAATGAAGCAGGAACTCAGCCATGCCACATGCTGGTAGAGCTGGAATTCAGCTGTAGCCTGAAGGTCATGAAACTTAGAGCCTGTACTGTACTCATGACCAATAATCCATGGCTTCACTCCTTGGAAGTAAGAAAGAGACTCTCCTGATGAATGTTCAGTGGAAGAGAGGAGGGGAGCCATAGCAAGGTTGACTGAGCCCCACGGTGTTATAGATATCAATGATTTGACACTTCCAATTCAAAAAATAAAAAGTATTTTTATTTCCGTTGTTGTTTATCCACCCTACATATAATACTTTGCATCTGCTAATCCCGAACTCCCAATCCGTCCTTTCCCCACCCACCCTCCTCCTTGGCAACCACAAGTCTGTTCTCTATGTCTGTGAGTCTGTTTCTGTTTCATAGATAAGTTCATTTGTGTCATATTTTAGATTTCACATGTAAGTGATATCATATGGTATTTGTCTTTCTCCTTCTGACTTACTTCACTTAGTATGATAATCTCTAGGTCCATCCATCCAATAATGCAAATGGCATTCTTTTTTTATGCCTGAGTAGTATTCCATTGTATATATGTACCACATATGCTTTATCCATTCATCTATTGATGGACATTTAGGTTGTCTCCATGTCTTGGCTATAGGTTCTAGGGCTCTATGTGGGCTGCATGAGCTCTCCGGCTGTGATGGAGCCAACTACTGTGGACACGATGGTAAGAGGGACTGGCCCCTGGTCCAGTTGCCTCCAAGGCTCATGCAATAGCTGTGGACCCACTGGAGGGTGGGGTAGACTTCCTGTGTAGTAGGCTGTGTAGCCGAGGGGAGGGGGAGAGGTGGTTGGAGCTGGTGCCAGACTACTGGTGGGTGGGACCAGGTCCCCAGCACTGATAGTTTAGATAGAGGATTCCAGAATGATGCTTGCCAGCACTGGTGTTATTGCAGTAGAATGAGCTCCCCAAAATGGCTGCTGCCAGCATCTCCATCCCCAGGAGGAGTCCCAGTTGCCTCATTCCCCTCAAGAAGGCTTTCCAGGATCAGCAAGAGGGTCTGATGCAGGCTCCTTTCAAACTGCTGCTTCTGTACTGGGACTCAGAGCATGTGAGGTTTTGCATGCCCTGTTTAAGAGCAGAGTCTCTGTTTCCTATAGCCCTCCTGAATGTAAGCTCCACTAGTTTTCAGAGGCAGATGTTCTGGAGTCTGGTCTTCCTGGCACAGGATCCCCAGGCTGGGGAGCCCAATGTGAGGCTCAGACTCCTCACTTCTGCAGGAAGACCTCTACAATTGTGATTTTCTGCCCTTTTGTGGATTGTCAACCCAGGTGTGTGGGTCCTGACTATCCCACACACCTCCTACCTGTCTTGTTGTGGTTCCTTCTTTATGTCTTTAGTTGTGGAAAATTTTTAATGCTAATCACCAGGTCATTCTCATAGAGAGTTGCTCTGTAAGTAGTTGTAATTCTGGTGTGTCTGTGGGAGGAGGTGAGTTCAGGGTCTTCCTACTCTGCCATCTTGACCACTTCCCCCTAAGTATTTTCTAATTTTCCTTGTGATTTCTTCTTTGCTCCACTTGTTTAAAAGAGTATTGTTTAATCTCCACAACTTTGTGAATTTTCCAGTTTTATCTTTGTTATTGATTTCTAACCTCATCCATTGTGATCAGAGATTACTTTGTTGATATCTATCTTTTAAAAATCTATTGAAACTTAATTTGTGGCCTAACGTATAGTCTACCCTGAAAAATGAGCCATGTGTCCTTGAGAAGAGTATGCATGCTGTTGTTGTTGATAGAGTGTTCTGTATATGTCTGTTAGAATACTTTGGTTTATTGTTGTGTTTAAGTCTTCTATTTCTTTACTTCTGTCTGGTGGTTCCATCCACTATTTACAGTGGGGTACCAAAGTCTTCAACTATTATTGTGGAGCTAGTTTCTCCCTTCAATTCTTTCAGCTTTTTCTTCATATATTTTTATTGTAATTAAGTGGTAAAATTTATAATTGTTCTATCTTCTTGCTGTATTAAACCATTTATTAATATATAATGTTCTTTTTTGTCTCTTGTAAACTTTTTTATTTAAAGTCTATTTTGTCTGATATAAGTATGGCCATACCAGTGCTCTTTTGGCTACTATCGTATGAAATGTCTGTTCCCATATTTTCACTTTCAACCTGTTTGTGTCTTTGGATATCAGATGAGTCTCCTGTAGACAGCATACAGTTGGGTCATGTGTTTTACAGAGCTACTAAGCTCTGTCTTTTGATTGGAGAGTTTAATATGTTTACATTTAAAGTAATTACTGCTATTCACTTCTGTCATTGTGCTATTTGTTTTCTGTATGTCTTCTAACTTTTTTGCCCCTCATTTACTGCATTACTGTCTTCTTTTGTGTTTAGTTGAAATTTTTAGTGAAATATTTTGATTTTTCATTTCCTTTTATGTATATTCTAGAGCTATTTTCCTTGTGGTTTCCATGGGGATTACATTTAACATCCTAAGATGATAACACTATAATTTGTATTTATACCAGCTTAACTCCAATAACATACAAAAACTTTGCTCCTTTACAGGGCTGTCCCCACCCCTTTCAATTGTTGATGTCACAAAATTATATCTTTATACATTCTATGCTCAAAATCATAAACTAATAGTTCTTTTAAATGCATCAGTATCCAATTATGCAGAAAATAAGATTTGGAGTTACAAACCAAAGTTACAATCATACCAGATTTCACACTAATAAGTTTTTTTAATGTATTAGTCTCTTAAATCACATAAAAAACAAACAAAATACAGTTACAAGCCACTGTTACGATAATAATTGCTCTTATAATTGACCATGCATTTACCTTTACTGAGATCTTTGTTTATCCATACAGCTTCCAGTTACTGTTTAGTTTCCTCTCATTTCACCTTGCAGGATGCCCTTGAGCAGATACAGTCATAACAAACTCCTTCGGGTCTTGTTTATCTGAATGTCTTACTTTAATTTATCCCTCCCTTTTGAAAGACAGTTTTGTCAATATAGGATTCTTAGTTGACAGGTTTTTTTTCTTTTGGCACTTCAGATATATTGACCACTGTCTTCTGGTGTCCAACGTTTTTTTATGAGAAATTTGCTGATAATCTTATTGATGATCCCTTGTATGTGACAGGTCACTTCTCTCTTGCTGCTTTTAAGATTCTCTCTCTGTCTTTGTCTTTTGAAAGTTTGATTATAATGTGGCTCAGCATGAGTCTTTTTGAGTTCATCTTACATGGAGATTGTTGAGTTTCCTGGATGTTTATATTCATGTCTTTCATCGCATTTGAGTAGTTTTCATCCAGTATTTTTTTCAAATATTCTCTCTGCCCCTTTGTCTCTCTCCACTCCTTGTGGGACTCCCATTATGCATATGTTGGTCCACATGATGGTGTCCCACATGTTCCTTAGACTCTGTTCACTTTTCTACAATCTTTTCACTTTCTGTTCCGCAGCATCAATAATTTTCATTGTCTTATCTTCAAGTTCACTGATATTTTCTTCTGCCTGCTCAAATCTGTCTTTGAATTCCTCTAGTGAATTTTTCATTTTAGATATTGTACTTTGCATCTCCAGAATTTCCTTTTTGGTTTCTTTTAGATTTTCTATCTCTTTCTTGATATTTCCATTTTGCCCATACGTTGTTTTCTTGACTTTCTCCACATCTTCCTATAGTTCTTTGAGCATCTTTAAGGCAGTTGTTTTAAAGTCTTTGTCTAGTATATCTTCCATTAGATCTTCTTTAGGGATGGTTTCTATTGGTTTATTTTTCTTCCTTTGAATGGGCCACACTTTCCTGTTTCTCTGTGTGCCTTGTGATTTTTTGTTGAGCACTGTACATTTTACTCTAATAATGTGGTAACCCTGGAAATCAGAACCTCTCCCTCCCTCAGGGTTTTCTGGGTTTTTGCTTCTTTCTTCTTTTTTTTTGCAGTACGCAGGCCTCTAACTGTTGTGGCCTCTCCCGTTGCACAGCACGGGCTCCGGATGCACAGGCTCAGCAGCCATAGCTCATAGGCCCAGCCGCTCAGCAGCATGTGGGATCTTCCCAGACCGGGGCATGAACCCGTGTCCCCTGCATCGGCAGGCGGACTCTCAACCACTGCGCCACCAGGGAAGCCCTATTTTTTCTTTTTTTGTTTTTGTTTTTTATGGTTGTAGGTTGTCTCTACGCTGATGATTGGCCTGAGTTGTAAACTTAATGTCTTCTTAGATCTTTTCTATGCCTTTTTGTGGAACTGTGTGGTCATTATTTAATTCTCCATGTAAATGCAGTTTCTTTTGAATGTGCTTGTCTTTAATGTCTGGCTCCCAAAAGGGAAAAAGTGAAAAATGAAGGAGGGGGAAAAGGGCACTGGTTCTTTAAATCCCCTGAAAGTCACTTCAGCCAAGGGGGAGGGTCTTGCAACAAGGGGGGAAGGTGCAACAACAATGAATGCCCACCTCTTATCACCACTGTGATAAGAAGCAGCAATTAGCAATCAGAGCAGAGACGAACTATATTTGGCAGACAAGATCATTTTTGCTACCACATGCTATGTGCACTGCTCTAGGAATACCTGCACAACTGCCTGCCACCTGGATGAGGGGTGGGTATGGGTCACTGTTATTGTGCTAAGAGCTGAAATTAACCAAAATTAACTATAATTTACTGCCCAAGTTTCCGCAAGAAATTGCAAGGCCTCAACAGACTCTAGATTTCCAAAGTAGTTACAGCAGACATATTCTGCCAAAGCAATTGCTGTCTAGGTAGGAGACAAATTCCTGGTGCTTCCTCCTCTACCATCTTCCCAGAATCCTCCTGAACAGCAAGCTAATATTACATATATTGTGAACTACTAAAAGAAAATATGGAAGTCAAAAATAATTATTGCATCATTAGTTTTATACCATTGCTAGAAAACTACGATTTTTTTCCTTTTTATTGGCATATACTTCATATGCAGGAAAGGGCACAGATCCTTAATGTACAGATCAATGAATTATTACATATGTAATCGCTATCCCAGTGAAGAGGCAAACATTTCCAATACGGCAGAAAGATTTCCTTATGTACCATGCCACTTAATATCTCCCATGAGATTACCCACTATTCTAAATTATATCACCATACAGTAGTTTTGTCTGTATTTTACATTAAAACAGATTCCTACATACTATATATAGAAAATCCTAAAGATGTCACCAAAACAAACTAATAAATAAATTCAGTAAAGTTGCAGAATACAAAATTAATATACAGAAGTCTGTTGTGTTTCTATACACTAACAACAAACTATTAGAGAAATTAAGAAAATAATCCCATTTACAATTCCATCAAGAAGAATAAAATATCTAGGAATAAATCTAACCAAGAAGGTAAAAGACTTGTATTCAGAAAACTCTAAGACATTGATGAAAGAATTGAAGATGACACAAACAAATGGAAAGGTATACCAGGCTCATAGGCTGGAAGAATTAATATTGTTAAAATGACCATACCACCCAAGGTATTCTACAGATTCAATGCAATCCTTGTCAAATACCAAAATACAAAAATACCAAAGACATTTTTCACAGAACAAGAACAAATAATTCTAAAATTTGTAGAGAAACACAAAAGACCTTGAATAGCCAAAATGACCTTGAGAAAAAAGAACAAAGCTGAAGGTATCACAGTCCCTAATTTTCAAACTATACTACAAAGCTACAGTAATCAAAATGGTATGGTAGGCACAAAAACAGACACATAGACCAATGGAACAGAATAAAGAGCCCAGAAATGAACCCACGTTTATATGTTCAATTAATCTACAACAAAGGAGACAAGAAAATACAGTGGGGAAAAGACAGCCTCTTCAATAAGTGGTGTCGGGAATACTGGACGACTACATGCATAAGAATCAAACTGAACTAATCTCTCACGCCATATAAAAAAAACAAACTCAAAATGGATTAAGGCTTAAATGTAAGACCTGAAAGCATAAATCTCCCAGCAGAAAACATAGGCAGTATGTTTGTTAATCTTTAGTATATGCTTCCAAATAGTTTTACAAATGTTTGTACAAGTTTATACTCCCATAAGCAATGTACAAAACTTCTAGTTTCTCTACATCTTCATCAACTCTTGGAGTTGTCAGTTCTTTTAATTTTAGCCATTTAAAATCAGATGAGTATGAGGTGGTATCTCATTGCAGTCTTCTTTTTTTTCTCATTGCAGTCTTAATTTGCCTTTATCTGAAAGATAATAATGCTGAACAGTTTTTACAAATGTTTACTAACCATTTGGATATCCTCTTTTGTAAGCAACATATTCAAGACTTTTTATCTTTTTAAGTTTTTAGTTGTAGTTTTTTTACATTGCTCATGAAAGAGTTCTTGATGTATTCCTGTTATGAGTTCTTTTTCCAAATATGTGTTGCAAACATTCTCTACAAGTCTGTGCTTTGCTTCTACAGTCTCTTAATTTTGTCATTTGTTGAAGAGAAATTTGTAATTTGAATGAAGTCAAAATTACCAATCTTCCTTTTTATGATTATTTCTTAACTATAGTCCTTAAACTAAGTGCTGTTTAAGAAATCTTTGCCTACTTGAAGTTTATGAAGATATCTCCTCTGGTTTCTTTTAGAAGCTTTATCATTTTACCTTTCACATGTAGGTCTATGCTTCATCTCCAATTAGTTTTCAAGTAGAGTGTGAGGTAGGGATCAAGGTTAATTTTCTCCTATATCACTTATTTAAAAGACCCACTTTTACCCCCACTGAAGCACAGTAACATTTTACTTATAAATCAGAGGACTATATGGGTGTGGACCTATTTCTTCTCCTCTACTCTGCCCCATTGAGCTAACTGTCAATTTTTGGACTAATTACAAAGTATCTTAAAGCAATGTCTGCCTTGACTTCAGCCTCTGGCAATGATGGAGCTATGGGACCTATGCTTAGCCTTCCACCAAAAGAAGTAGGAAGGCTTCCTTGGTGGTGCAGTGGTTGAGAGTCTGCCTGCCGATGCAGGGGACACGGGTTCATGCCCCGGTCTGGGAAAATCCCACATGCCATGGAGCAGCTGGGCCCGTGAGCTATGGCCGCTGAGCCTGCATGTCCAGAGCCTGTGCTCCACAACGGGAGAGGCCACAACAGTAAGAGGCCTGCATACAGAAAAAAAAAAAAAAAGTAGGAAACTTGACAAAGTATATGCAACAACTGTTTTCATACATTGGACACATAGCGCAGAACTGTAAACCTGAGAGAAGGAAAACAAGCATAGTGAGCCCTATGAATTCCCCAGCAATCTGCCTGGAGATGCATTCTGGACCATGGTGCAGAGTAGATGATCTTATCCCAAGCAGAGTAGGGAAGTCTTGTTTAATTGAGGAAAATAGAAATTGGGATTTGTGGAGCCTGACCTAGCTGCAACTCACAGGGCAAAGTTACAAATAAAAGGAACCCTGAAAAAAAGAGCTCTAGAAATCTGGTTAAAGGTTCCCATGGGTTTATTCTAACCCCCAAGTCATGCACAAAAAGGGGAGCACCACAGGGCAAAGAACATGTAAGGAATTGTAAGGTTAAAAGTTATCAGAGCTTGGGCTTCCCTGGTGGTGCAGTGGTTAAGAATTCACCTGCCAAGGCAGGGGACATGGGTTCGAGCCCTGGCCCAGGATGATCCCACATGCTGCAGAGCAACTAAGCCCGCGTGCCACAACTACTGAAGCCCATGCACCTAGAGCCCGCACTCCACAACAAGAGAAGCCACTGCAGTGAGAAGCCCGCGCACCACAATGAAGAGTAGCTCCTGCTAGCCACAACTAAAGAAAGCCCGTGTGCTGCAGCAAAGACCCAATGCAGCCAAAAGTAAAAATAATTAATTAATTAATTTTTTTAAAAAGTTATCAAAGCTCACACAAGTTTGGGAGACATTCAAACTCTGACCAGTTAGAGTGAAGAGCCCTCACTGAACACCCATGGCATTCACTAAAGCTCTCAGGAGGATCATGCATTAGTAGTAGGGCTAAATTATCCCTATAGTAAAGATTACTCCCAACTAGTCCTGATAAAACTTTAAAACAATGCTGAAGAAATCAATATGATCTGAAATAACTTAGTTGCCTCATAGTACAAAGTACAAAGCTCTTTAGAAAGACACTGAAACTCAATAACATAACTTCCAAAATGCCTAACATCCAATCCAAAAATGATAGATATGCCAGGAGAATGTGATCCATAATCAAAAGAAAAAAATTAGTAAATAGATACAAAGATCAGAAATGAGAACGATAATGGAATTAGCAAACAATGACTTTAAATAAGTCTCATATATATGTTTAATATAGTCAAGAATGTGCAGGAAAACATGAACATAATAAGGAGGTAAATAGAAGACTTAAAGATAACTAAGTGGAAATTCTAAACGTAAAAAATACAACATGAAAAAGTCACTGGATGGGATTAATAACAAATTAGACGCTGGAGAAAGAAAGATCAGTGAAGTTGAAGACAAAATACAACTTCAAAATAAAGAATAGAGAGAGGGGGGGAAAAGGAAGACTAGGAAAAATGAACAGACTCAATGGAGCAATTTCAAGTGGGTAGAACCCTGCCAAGCTGTGGAGGCAATGTTGCCACCCCAGTGGGTGTGAATGGCAGAACATCTAACCAAAGAGGATTTTTCTCCAACCTTAAAATCTCGTGGAGCTTGCCTTGCTAGATTTTGGGCTTTCTTGGGACCCATCGCCCCTTCCTTCTTTCCTATTTCCCCCTTTTGGAATGGGAGTGTCTCTCCTATGCCTGACCCACCATTGTATTTAGGAAACACATACAGTGGTTTGTTGGTTTCACAGGTTCAAAGCTGGAGCATAATTTTGTCTTGGGTTGGATTATACCTTGAAGATTATCCATATCTGATTTAGATGAGACTTTGGACTTTAGATTTTAGAATTGATGCTAAAACAAGTTAAGACTTTTGCAGATGTTCGGCTGGATTGAACATACTTGGTTATCAGAAGGCCATGAATTTGGCAGGAGGTTGGGGACAGGAATGAAATACAGTGGACTTGAATGTTTGTGTCCCCCAAAATTCATCTGTCAAAATCCTGCCCCCTCCTCAATGTGATGGTTATTACAAAGTGGAGCCTTTTGAGGTAATTAGGTCATGGGAGTGGAGCCCTCACGAATGAGATTAGACAGCCATCATACACAAAACTCTTTCAGAAAATAGATGAGAAAACATCCCATCTTGTTTATAAGATCAGCATTATTGTGGTATCAAGGCCAGACAAAGATATTTCAAAAAAATAAAACTGCTGATCAATATCTCTCATGAACATAGGCACAAAAAACCCTAGACAAAATATTAGCAAACTGAATCAAGCATTATATTAAAAAAAATATGTCTTGATATCTGGAAGTGTAAGTCCTCAAAATTAAGTTCTGTCAAGACTGCCTTGGCTAGTCTAAGTCATTTATATTTCTATATAAATTTCAGAATCAGCTGTCAACTTCCATAAGGATAACCCTGCTTAGATTATAACTGAGATTGCATTGAATCTATAGATCTGTTTGAGGAGCACTGACATCTTAATAACATTGAGACTTCCAGTCCATGAATGTGGTATATCCTTTTATTTACTTGGATCTTCCCTAAGAATATCTTAAGATATTTCAGTTTAGAAAGTCTTGCACATCTTTCATTAGATTTATTAATAGAATTTGTGTGTGTGCATACTATGGTAAATGATATTATTTTGTTTTGTTTTCTAACCGTTTGCTGCTGTTATATAGATATACCATTGTTTTCGCATATTGATCTTGTACCCAGTGACCTTGGTAAATTCACTTTTTAATTCTAATATTTTGTCAATTTGGATTCATACGCAATCATCTACAAATATTGATGTTTTAGTTCTTCCTTTCCAATCTTTTTAACACATTTCTTTTTCTTTCTTTATTGCTAGAATTGTTTTCTTTCTTTCTTTACTGGCTAGAACTTCCAGTAAAATGTGGAATGACATGGTGATAGCAGACATCCTTATCTGTTTCTGATCTCAGGGGTAAAGGTTTCAATGTTTCATAATTAAGAATAAGGTTAGCTGTAGAGCTTTTGGCAAGTAACTTTCATCAGAATAAGGAAGTTTTTCATTCCTCATTTTCTGAGACTTCTTATCATAAATGGGTATGATATCTATTAGTTTTTCTTTATTCTGCTAATGTGGTGAATTACATGGACTGCTTTTTAATATTAAACCACAACTTGCATTGTTAGAATAAAACCTTCTCACTTGGAATGTATTATCCCTTTTGTATATCATAGAAATAAGTTTGTCAGAATCTTGCTTAGGATTTTTGCATCTATGTTCATGAAAGATATTGGTGTGTAATTTTCCTCTCTTGTAATGCCCTTATCAAGTATCATTGCTATGGTGTTCTCACAAAATAAATTGAGAAGACTTTGCTCTTTTTTCTATTCCCTGGAAGAGTTTTTGACTAATGGTATTAGTTCTTCCTTAAATTCTGAAGGTATTCACTAGTCATCTGGACTTGGAACTTTCTTTGTGGGAAGGTATTAATTATGGGTTCATATTATTTAATATATAGAGAGAGATTCTAATTTTTACTTTTTTCTTGTGTCAGAATTGTTATGTCTTTCAAAGAATTTGCCCATTTCAGGTTTATTATCTTTTAAATATTTCCTATAATTACTTCCCCTATTGCTATGTATATTGATAATTTGGTTTTTCAATCTTATTGTTCTTTATCAGTTTTGCTGGTTATTTGCCAATTTTATCAATCTTTTCAAAGAAGCAACTTTTGGCTTTGTTGATATTATCTTTTGAATGTCTGTTTTATTTTCATTGATCTCTGCTCTTATTTCTTATTCTTTTCCTCGACTTTCCTTAGGTTTAATTTGTGTTTCTTTTTGTAGCGTCTTCTTCTACTTTTTTTTTTTCCTATTTTTTTGGCCATGCCTCCCCAACCAGGGATCAAAATCGTGCCCCCTGCAGTGGAAGCATGGTGTCTTAACCAGTGGACTACCAGGGAAGTCCCTGTAGCTTCTTGAGATGGAGGCTTAGATCATTTGGTTTTAAACATTTCCTCTTTTCTAATATATTTACTTAAAGCTGCAATTTCCTTTCTAAACATTGCTTTAGCTGACTCTCACAAGTATAATAGTATAATAAGGGACTTCCCTGGTGGTCCAGTGGTTGAGACTCTGCGCTTCCAATGCAGGGGGTGAGGGTTCGATCCCTGGTTGGGGAACTAAGATTCCACATGCTGCATGGTGCAGCCAAAAAAGAAAAACAAAAAAAAAACTTACCAAAAAAATAAATAAATAAATTTTAAGAACAAATATAATAAAATATTTGGAGCTAAATGATAATGAAAATGCAGTATCATTCAGCTCAAATATTTTATAATTTACATTGTGATTTCCTCTATGACTCATGGGTTATTTAAGACTGAATTGTTTAAAATCCAAATATTTGGAGGATTTTCTATTTATCTGTTGTTCCAGTTTCCAGTATAATTTCACTGTGGTCAGAGAATCAGGTTAGGTCAATTTTTGAAAGTTGCTGAGACTTGTTTTCTGCTATATCATATTTTAAATGTTCCATTACACCTAAAAAGAATGTTGTTGAATATTATGTTTTATTAATGTCAATTAGATGCAGTTGATTAATTGTGCCATTTAAACACTTTATATTCTTACTGAATTTTTGTCTATGTGTTGTATCAGTTTCTGAGAGAAATATGCTAAATCTCCAATCTGTAGATTTGTCTATTCTCCCTTTTAGTCCCATCAGCCCTCCCATTACATATTTTTGAGGATGTATTATTATTGGGTGCATATAAATTTAGATTTGCTATATATGTGTTTTGGATGGACTCTTTCATCACTAAGAAATGTCCCTTTTCTTCTCTATTAGTACTTCTTGACTCAAAGTACACTTTGTCTGATATTAATATAGCTGCACCAGCATTCTTTTAATTAATCTTTATATAGTATATCTTTTCCATGTTTTCACTTTCAACCTGTCTGCATCCTTTTATATAAAGTGTATCTCATAAAATGCAAATTGTTGGGTTTTGCTTCTTATCTGATCAGACAAACATTGTCTCTTAATGTTATTGTTTGGTCATTTACACTTAATGTAATCACTGATATAGTTTGGCTTAAATCTACCATCTTGCTATTTGTTTTCTCTGTGTCATTATTTCTTTGTTCTTTTACATTGCTTACTTGCCTTTTTTAAATTAATCAGATATTTTTTATTTTATTTTTTTCACCTCTATCACCTTTTTATGTTATACATTCTTTTATAATTCTTTCAGTGTTTACCCTAGAGATTGCAGTATGCATCCTGAACTTATGATAGTCTACCCTAAATTAGTTTTTCTTATATTGTGGGCATATTAGTGATGAATGTCCTCAGCTTTTGTCTTTTTTGGGGGGATTTTTAAAAATTTTTATTTTAATTATTTATTTTTTATACAGTAGGTTCTTATTAGTTATCTATTTTATACACATTAGTGTATATATGTCAATCTCAATCTCCCAATTCATCCCACCACCCCCAGAACACCCACTTTCCCCCCTTGGTATCCATATGTTTGTTCTTTACACCTGTATCTCTATTTCTGCCTTGCAAACTGGTTCACCTGTACCATTTTTCTAGATCCCACATATATGCATTAATATATGATATTTGTTTTTCTCTTTCTGACTTACTTCACTCTGTATCACAGTCTCTAGGTCCATCCACATCTTTACAAATGACCCAATTTCGTTCCCTTTTATGGCTGAGTAATATTCCATTGTATATATGCACCACGTCTTCATCATCCATTTGTCTGTTGATGGGAATTTAGGTAGCTTCCATGACCTGGCTATTGTAAATAGTGCTGCAATGAACATTGGGGTGCATGTCATGCATAATTATTTTTGAATTATGGTTTTCTCTGGGTATATGCCCAGTAGTGGGATTGCTGGGTCATATGGTAATTCTATTCTTAGTTTTTTAAGGAACCTCCATACTGTTCTCCATAGTGGCTCTATCAATTTACATTCCCACCAACAGTGAAAGAGGATTCTCTTTTCTCCACACCCTCTCCAGCATTTGTTGTTTGTAGATATTCTGATGATGCCCATTCTAACCAGTGTGAGGTGATACCTCATTGTAGATTTGATTTGCATTTCTCTAATAATTAGTGACGTTGAGCAGCTTTTCATGTGCTTCTTGGCCATCTGTATGTCTTCTTTGGAGAGATGTCCAGTTAGGTCTTCTGCCCATTTTTTGATTGGGTTGTTTGTTTTTTTTAATATTGAGCTGCATGAGTTGTTTTTATATTTTGGAGATTAATCCTTTGTCCGTTGATTCATTTACAAATATATTCTCCCATTCTGAGGGCTGCCTTTTCATTTTGTTTATAGTTTCCTTTGCTCGGCAAAAGGTTTTAAGTTTCATTAGGTCCCATTTGTTTATTTTTGCTTTTATTTCCATTACTCTAGGAGATGGGTCAAAAAGAGTTCTTGCTGTGATTTATGCCAAAGAGTGTTCTTCCTGTTTTCCTCTAAGAGTTTTACAGTGTCTGGTCTTACATTTAGGTCTTTAATCCATTTTGAGTTTATTTTTGTGTATGGTGTTAGGGAGTGTTCTAATTTCATTCTTTTACATGTAGCTGTCCAGCTTTCCCAGCACCACTTATTGAACAGACTGTCTTTTCTCCATTGTATATCCATGGCTCCTTTGTCATAGATTAGTTGACCATAGATGGGTGAGTTTATCTCTGGACTTTCTAACCTGTTCCATTGATCTATATTTCTGTTTCTGTGCCAGGACCATATTGTCTTGATTACTGTAGCTTTGTAGTATAGTCTGAAGTCAGGGAGTATGATTCCTCCAGCTCCGTATTTTTCCCTCAAGATTACTTTAGCTATTCGGGATCTTTTGTGTCTCCATACAAATTTAAAGACTTTTTGTTCTAGTTTTGTAAAAAATGCCATTGGTAATTTGATAGGGACTGCATTGAATCTGTAGATTGCTTTGGGTAGTATAGTCATTTTCACAATATTGATTCTTCCAATCCAAGAACATGGTATATCTCTCCATCTGTTTTTGTCATCTTTGATTTCTTTCATCAGTGTCTTATAGTTTTCTGAGTACAGGTCTTTTACCTCTTTAGGTAGGCTTATTCCTAGGTATTTTATTCTTTTTGTTGCAGTGGTGAATGGGATTGTTTCCTTAATTTCTCTTTCTGATATTTCATTGTTATTGTATAGGAATGCAAGAGATTTCTGTGCATTAATTTTGTATCCTGCAACTTTACCAAATTCATGGATGAGCTCTAGTAGTTTTCTGGTGGCCTCTTTAGGATTCTCTATGTATAGTATCATGTCATCTCCAAACAGTGACAATTTTACTTCTTCTATCCAATTTGGATTCCTTTTATTTCTTTTTCTTCTCTGATTGCCGTGGCTAGGACTTCCAAAACTATGATGAATAATACTGGTGAGAGTGGACATCCTTGTCTTGTTCCTGATCTTAGTGGAAATGTTTTCAGTTTTTCACCATTGAGAATGATGTTTGCTGTGATTTTGTTGTATATGGCCTTTATCGTGTTGAGGTAGGTTCCCTCTATGCCCACTTTCTGGAGAGTTTTTATCATAAATGGGTGTTGAATTTTGTCAAAAGCTTTTTCTGCATCTATTGAGATGATCATATGGTTTTTTTTCCTTAATTTGTTAATATGGTGTATCACATTGATTGATTTGCGTATATTGAAGAATCCTTGCATCCCTGGGATAAATCTCACTTGACCATGGTGTACGATCCTTTTAATGTGTTGCTGGATTGTGTTTGCTAGTATTTTGTTGAGGATTTTTGCATTTATATTCATCAGTGATATTGGTCTGTAATTTTCTTTTTTTGTAATATCTCTGTCTGGTTTTGGTATCAGGGTGATGGTGACCTCATAGAATAAGTTTGGGGGTATTTCTTCCTCTGCAATTTTTTGGAAGAGTTTGAGAAGGATGTGTGTTAGCTCTTCTCTAAATGTTTGATAGAATTCACTTGTGAAGCCATCTAGTCCTGGACTTTTGTTTGTTGGAAGATTTTTAATCACAGTTTCAATTTCATTATTTGCGAAAGATCTGTTCATATTTTCTATTTCTTCCTGGTTCAGTCTTGGAAGGTTATACGTTTCTAAGAATTTGTTCATTTCTTCCAGGTTGTCCATTTTATTGGCATAGAGTTGCTTGTAGTACTCTCTTATGATGCTTTGTATTTCTGTGGTGTCCATTATAACTTCTCCTTTTTCATTTCTAATTTTATTGATTTGAGTCCTCTCCCTCTTTTTCTTGATGAGTCTGGCTAGAAGTTTATCAATTTTGTTTATCTTCTCAAAGAACCAGCTTTTAGTTTTATTGATCTTTGCTATTGTTTTCTTTGTTTCTATTTCATTTACTTCTGCTCTGATCTTTATGATTTCTTTCCTTCTACTAACTTTGGGTTTTGTTTGTTCTTCTTTCTCTAGTTCTTTTAGGTGTAAGGTTAGATTTTTTATTTCAGATTTTTCTTGTTTCTTGAGGTAGGATTGTATTGCTATAAACTTCTCTCAGAACTGCTTTTGCTGCATCCCATAGGATTTGGATTGTCGTATTTTCATTGTCATTTGTCTCTAGGTATTTTATGATTTCCTCTTTGATTTCTTCAGTGATTTCTTGGTTACTTAGTAATGTATTATTTAGCCTCCATGTGTTTGTGATTTTTACGTTTTTCCCCCTGTAATTGTTTTCTAATCTCATAGCATTGTGGTCAGAAAAGATGCTTGATATGATTTCAATTTTCTTAAATTTACCGAGCTTTGATTTGTGACCCAAGATGTGATCTATCCTGGAGAATGTTCCATGTGCACTTGAGAAGAAAGTGTAATCTGCTGTTTTCGGATGGAATGTCCTATAAATATCAATTAAATCTCTCTGGTCTACTGTGTCATTTAAAGCTTGTGTTTCCTTATTAATTTTCTGTCTGGATGATCTGTCCATTGGTGTAAGTGAGGTGTTAAAGTCCCCCACTATTATTGTGTTACTGTCGATTTCCTCCTTTATAGCTGTTAGCAGTTGCCTTATGTATTGCGGTGCTCCTATGTTGGGTGCATATATATTTATAACTGTTATATCTTATTTTTGGATTGATCACTTGATCATTATGTAGTGTCCTTTCTTGTCTCTTCTAACATTCTTTATTTTAAAGTCTATTTTATCTGATATGAATATTGCTACTCCAGCTTTCTTTTGATTTTGCTTTGCATGGGATATCTTTTTCCATCCTCTCACTTTCTGTCTGTATGTGTCCCTAGGTCTGAAGTGGGTCTCTTGTAGACAGCATATGTATGGGTCTTGTTTTTGTATACATTCTGCGAGCCTGTGTCATTTGGTTGGAGAATTTATTCCATTCACATTTAAGGTAATTATTGATATGCATGTTCCTATTACCATTTTCTTAATTGTTTTGGGTTTGTTTTTGTAGGTCCTTTTCTTCTCTTGTATTTCCCACTTAGAGAAGTTCCTTTAGCATTTATTGTAGAGCTGGTTTCGTGGTGTCAAATTCTCCTAGCTTTTGCTTGTCTGTAAAACTTTTAATTTCTCCATCGAATCTGAATGAGATCCTTGCCGGGTAGAGTAATCTTGGTTGTAGGTTCTTCCCTTTCATCACTTTAAATATATCGTGCCACTGCATGCTGGCTTGTAGACTTTCTGCTGAGAAATCAGCTGTTAACCTTATGGGAGTTCCCTTGTATGTTATTTGTCATTTTTCCCTGGTTGCTTTCAATAATTTTTCCTGGTCTTTAATTTCTGTCAACTGGATTACCATGTGTCTCAGTATGTTTCTCCTTGGGTTTATCCTGCCTGGGACTCTCTGTGTTTTCTGGACTTGGGTGGCTGTTTCCTCTCCTATGTTCAGGAAGTTTTTGACTATAATCTCTTCAAATATTGTCTCAGGTCCTTTCTCTCTCACTTCTCCTTCTGGGACCCCTATAATGTGAATGTTGGTTTGTTTAATGTTGTCCCAGAGGTCTCTTGGGCTGTCTTCATTTCTTTTCATTCTTTTTTCTTTATTCTGTTCCATGGCAGTGAATTCCACCATTCTGTCTTCCAGGTCACTTATCTGTTCTTCTGCCTCAGTTATTCTGCTGTTGATTCCTTCTCGTGTATTTTTCATTTCAGTTATTGTATTGTTCATCTCTCTTTGTTTGTTCTTTAATTCTTCTAGGTGTTTGTTCTTTAATTCTTCTAGGTCTTTGTTAAACATTTCTTGCATCTTCTTGACCTTTGCCTCCATTCTTTTTCCGAGGTCCTGGATCATCTTCACTATCATTATTCTGAATTCTTTTTCTGGAAGGTTGCCTATCTCCACTTCATTTAGTTGTTTTTCTGGGGTTTTAACTTGTTCCTTCATCTGGTGCACAGTCCTCTGCCTTTTCATTTTGTCTATCTTTTTGTGAATGGTTTTCATTCCACAGGCTGAAGAACTGTATTTCTTCTTGCTTCTGCTGTCTGCCCTCTAGTGGATGAGGCTATCTAACAGGCTTGTGCAAGCTTCCTGATGGGAGGGACTGGTGGTGGGTAGAGCTGGGTGTTGCTCTGGTGGGCAGAGCTCAGTAAAACTTTAATCTGCTTGTCTGCTGATGGGTGAGACTTGGTTCCCTCCCTGATGGTTGTTTGGCCTGAGCCTACCCGGCACTGGAGACTACCTGGCTCTTTGGTGGGGCTTATGGTGGACTCTGGGAGGGCTCACGCCAAGGAGTACTTCCCAGAACTTCTGCTGCCAGTGACCTTGTCCCCGCAGTGAGCCACAGCCACCCCCCGCCTCTGCAGGAGACCCTCCAACACTAGCAGGTAGGTCTGGTTCAGTCTCCTATGGGGGTCATTGCTCCTTCCCCTGGGTCCTGATGCACACTCTACTTTGTGTGTGCCCTCCAAGAGTGGAGTCTCTGTTTCCCCCAGTCCTATCAAAGTCCTGCAATCAAATCCCACTAGGCTTCAAAGTCTGATTCTCTAGGAATTCCTCTTCCTGTTGCTGGACCCCCAGGTTGGGAAACCTGATGTGGGGCTCAGAACCTTCACTCCAGTGGGTGGACTTTTGTGGTATAAGTGTTCTCTAGTTTGTGAGATGCCCACCCAGTGGTTATGGGATTTTATTTTATTGTGATTGCACCCCTCCTACCATCTCATTGTGGCTTCTCCTTTGTCTTTGGATGTGAGGTATCTTTTTTGGGGAGTTCCAGTGTCTTCTTGTCAATGATTGTTCAGCAGTTAGTTGTGATTCTGGTGCTCTCGCAAGAGGGAGTGAGCACACGTCCTTCTACTCCGCCATCTTGAACAAATCTTAGGAAAACTCCAAACTCCAGAACTCCACACTCAAGAAGCCCTCCTTTGGACGTGTTCAGTTTTTGTCTTTATTTCACTTTTATTTTTGAAGGATTGTTTTTTTTAGGTTGTCAGTTTTTTTCCCCCCAACACTTTGAAGATGTCATTCCATTGTCTTCTACCTTCCATATTTTCTTTGGAAAACTACATATTAATCTTATTATTGCTTCTTTAATTGTAATGTATCTTCTGTATGATTTTAAGATTTTCTACTGTCTTTGGATTCAAGTTCTTTGACTAGAATATGCCTATGACATTTTTGCTTGGTTGGTTTGGTTTGTTTGTTCTTATTTATCCTACTTGGGGTTCACTGAAGTTCTCAAATCTGTGCATCAATGTATTTCATCAATTTTGAAAAATTCTTGGCTCTAATTTCTTCAGATATGCCCTCTACCCCCATCTTCTCTCTTCTCTCTGGCTCTCCATTACAAGCATATTGGAGTTTTGATTGATCTCATCATTTGTGTTCTTTTCTTAAATTTTTTTGTTCTTTATTCTCTTTGTATTTCTATTTAGATATTTTCTATTGACATTTCTTGAATTTTATAATCTATGTCCAATCTGCTGTTAAATCTATCCAATGAGTTCTTAATTTCAGGCACTGTAATTTTCAGTCCTAGAATGTTTATTTGATTTCTTTCTTTTTTTTCAAGTAAAGAAAGGAAACTCAAGTTTATTTTTCATTTTCTTGGCAAATGGTGATGCATGGGGGTTTTACACAAAAATGAGCTACAGGCTCAACTTGGAAGCCCCAGCTCCAACCAGTCATCTTCCCTCAGTCCTCATCAGGAGGTAGTTCCAGAAGGAACTCTCCCTTCAAACAACATTCTCTGTACCATTTGCAGTGGAAATCTGTGAGCACTTCTTTTAACAGAGGATATAAGCTATTGTCCCTGTTTGTTTAAGCCTGTCCCATCTCTTAATAACAGCAGCATTTTCAGAATTGTCAATCCACTCGGTTGGCCAGAGGAACCTGTTTTTTCAGCACATCCTCTTGTTTTACTTAAAATTCATAATGCAGAAGATTAGTTATAACACAAAATCTCAAACATCTCCACTTCTGACATTGTACTACTAGTTTATTTCTGTTGTTACCTTCCAGCTTCTCTGTTTTATTTTGAAAAATATATAGATGTAAATTCATTTTTACATGTCTAAATTTCCTATTCAATATTCAGAAGTAGATGTATAGTTTTGTGTCTGTCCTGAGTGTGTGACCAGTGCTTAGATGCCACATTTTATATTCCATTATATTGCACTTTATTCCTACAGCATTGTAAAAGCAAATCTACTCAAAGAAGTCCAAATTAAAAACAAAGTCTTCAAAATGAGCATTTAATCTTCAAATATTAGTTCCACCACAATAGTAAGAATTAGCACCACCACCCATTGACATCTTTTTATATCCAAGTATTATATGAGACACCTTACGGATACTGTCTCATCCTTTACATCTGGGTAAAACTGAGCATGTGAGGGGGCAGTACTTTGCCAAGGTCCTATATCTGGAACATGGTGGGGCTGGGATTTCATCCTGGGTCTCTCAAACTCCAGATCCCATGCTTTCCCCCTCTGTATCCCATGCTTCTGTCATGCCTTAATTTCCAAGAAAAATTTAACAATTCAAGCAAAATAACTTGAACTAACTGGAATATTAGATTTTTCATTTTCTTTCAAATCACAGTAATATATCTTTTTTTTCCTCAGTTGACATTTTTACAAAGACAGTTTGCTCATACAAGTGACCTCTTCCCCATGAAAACTGCTGCTGTTTTTGAATTTTCAAAGGTAACCTACCCCATCTCTGATTCCCTCTAATGGCCCAGGACAGAAGCCCTGGCAGGCTGCAACTAAAAAGGTTATTTGACCCCTCATTGTCTTAAGTGCCTGAGACCAATAAAGTATTTGATGACAGACTTTTCTTACGTTGTTGCCATCAGTGTTGAAATGCTAATGATTCTTTCTTCCCAGAAAAATTACCTTGGTAAAAATTTACCTTGTAACGTTAATTACTCATGTTTATTAGTAGATTTGCTTCTAGCAAGAGCTCGATTAATTTGTTTTACTTTTTTTTCTTTTTTCTTTTTTTTTTTTTTTTTGCGGTACGCGGGCCTCTCACTGTTGTGGCCTCTCCCGTTGCGGAGCACAGGCTCTGGACGCGCAGGCTCAGCGGCCATGGCTCACAGGCCCAGCCACTCCGCGGCATGTGGGATCTTCCCGGACCGGGGCACGAACCCGTGTCCCCTGCATCGGCAGGCGGACTGTCAACCACTGCGCCACCAGGGAAGCCCTGTTTTACTTTTATATATAGTTTTTTGACTGGGTGAAATTATATGTGTGAATTCTGCTTATTAACTGTTATTCTGTTAATAAAAGAATCCCAATTTTTGCCAGTATTACCTTCTCTCCATTGTTCTCAAATCAATCACTTGATTCCTTTTTGGGATTTCAATTCTCCATTGAAAATGTCTATTTTTAATTCATTTTGTCCATATTTTCCTCTATTTTCTTTAATCATTTTAATTAATTATAATTATTTAAAGTCCTTGTCTTGGGGACTTCCCTGGTGGCACAGTGGTTAAGAATCTACCTGCCAGTGCAGGGGACACAGGTTCAATCCCTGGTCCAGGAAGATCCCACATGCCGCGGAGCAATTAAGCCCAGGCACCACAACTACTGAGTCTGTACTCTAGAGCCCACGAGCCACAACTACTGAGCCCATGTGCCACAACTGCTGAAGCCCATGCACCTACAGCCCATGCTATTCTACAAGAGAAGCCACCGCAATGAGAAGCCCATGCACTGCAATGAAGAGTAGCCCCCACTCGCTGCAACTGCATAAAGCCCGCACGCAGCAACAAAGACCCAATGCAGCCAAAAATAAATTAATTAAAAATAAATAAAGTCTTTGTCTTATACTCCAACATCTGGATCATGTATTGATCAGTTTTTATTGTCTGTCTGATGATCAGTCTCATTTTCCTACCTCTTTGCATGTCTAGTGACTTTTTATTGTGTGCCAGACTTTAACATTGTTAAAGTCATGTAGAAGGTCTGTATGATCTCTCCTATCACAGAAAGTTCCATCTTTCCTCTGTTAGGCAGACAGGATAAGGGACCGGTCACCTCAATCCAGTTACAAGTTAACTATGACAGAGCTGGGTGACAGTTTCAGTATGATTCAGTCCACCTCCGACTCATTTTTGCTTTCAGGTTGGGCTTTCCTGGGCTTCTGACTGAGTCTAATGGCTCTCTGTCTCCCCAATCCTGAAAGGCTCACTGGAGATTCGGTTCTGCCCTTTAGAGGCTCTGCACCTGGCACTTTAGCTTTTTTTCCTACCTCCTCTTTACTCCCACAGCTTCAAAGTCTAGAAATTTTCCTGAGGGGAATATCAGCTATGTTTTTGCATCAGGCCTCATTCCTCCAATTGGACTTTGTGTCCTAAGCATCTCAAGGTTATAAGAGATTTCACTTGGCCTTTTGGAAGCCCTCTGCTTAGCTTCCCAGCCTTTCACACTCAGACTCAGAACTCAGAAAATGTCCTATGGTTACAAACAGCTGTGTTTTCGAGTCCCCAGTTTCTCACAACAGCCCCACTTAACTGCCAAAAGACATGTGGTTCCTTTTTCTACCAATATAAGGTCTCTGCATGGGTCAAGCTCAATACTCAACTCATGCACAGAATGAGCAAATGTTCCCAGGGAAGAAAACATCCAGTGACTATCAACTCAACTTAGAAGGGATACTCCCTGTCTGAATTCCAATTCTTCTAGTCATTGTTGCTTCCACAGCTCTTCAGTATCTTTAAAATATGGTATTTGTAATTTATTTGGCTTTTTCCAGTTATTGCAACCGGAGTACAGTATGTATTAGGGTGCTATACCCTATGCAAATCAGAATTCCAAAATACAAGTCTGATTTGAAGAACGAAAAAACAGCTTTCAGTTTTGAACATTGATTTAAAAGATTGCCAAGGGGTTTCCCTGGTGGTGCAGTGGTTGAGAGTCCGCCTGCCGATGCAGGGGACGTGGGTTCGTGCCCCGGTCTGGGAAGATCCTACATGCCGCGAAGCGGCTGGGCCCGTGAGCCATGGCCGCTGAGCCTGCACGTCCGGAGCCTGTGCTCCACAACGGGAGAGGCCACAACAGTGAGAGGCCCATGTACCGCAAAAAAAAAAAAAGATTGCCAAGGATAAATCTATGGTCATGGTGCTAATGTGATTAACAAAGAAAGGTATACAAGGCAAAAGTCGAGCCAAAAATCCAGAAATATTCTTTGGCCATGTATTGTACATAGTTTGGATTTACTAAAAGACATAGTTTCAACTGTGCTGATAGCAATGACATTTTTTGGAGTAATTCAAAGATTATACGCAATATTTTCTGGACATGCCCAAAGATAGAATATATTGATGAAACACATCAAATATGACCTCAGAACCACTCTCAGACACATGGTAGAAATCTCAACTAAATGCCATTAAATCAATTACATTTAATTTACTTAAGATATGATATGTATCAGAAAAGTTAAATGAAACAAATAAAATTCTCCAATAAAGAACAAACCATGTTCATTGGTGGAAAAATATATTAATTTTAAAGAGATATTAGTAAAAAAAATGTTAGTAAAAGTTTATAGAAACATAAGAGTTAACTATTTCACTTTTATTTATTTATTTATTGGCTGCGTCGGGTCTTTGTTGCTGCGCGCAGGCTTTCTCTAGTTGGGGTGAGCAGGGGCTACTCTTTGTTGCAGTGCCCAGGCTTCTCATTGCCATGGCTTCCCTTGTTGCAGAGCACGTGCTCTAAGCACGCGGTCTTCAGTAGTTGTGGCGAGCGGGCTTCAGCCCGAGGCCTCCGTAGCTGTGGCTCACAGGCTCTAGAGCGCAGACTCAGTAGCTGTGGCACACGGACTTAGTTGCTCTGCGGCATGTGGGATCTTCGCGGACCAGGGCTCGAACCCGTGTCCCCTGCATAGGCAGGCGGATTCTTAACCACTGTGCCACCAGGGAAGTCCCTGGACTGTTATTTTAAAATAACAGAAAATGACGACTCGTTGCTAAATTTGTTCAGATCTTTCTTCAATCAAGATTATACCTCAATCTATAGTACCCAAAAAGTAGTCTGTATAAAAATTAGTTTTGAGATTTTATGTCTGTGAATCTTATTCATTGTCAGACATTTTCCTTTCATTGTTCTAATTGCCTCATATTTTATTGAAATCTCACTTTGGTTGTATATTTCACATGCAGTGTTTCTCAATTTCAAAAAAAACATTTTCTGATATGTATAGATATATGTTTTAGTTTTAAAAGTGAAATAGGGGCTTCCCTGGTGGCGCAGTGGTTGGGAGTCCGCCTGCCAATGCAGGGGACAAGGGTTCGAGCCCTGGTCCGGGAAGATCCCACATGCCACGGAGCAACTAAGCCCGAGCACCACAACTACTGAGCCTGTCCTCTAGAACCCGTGAGCCACAACTACTGAGCCCGAGTGCCACAACTACTGAAGCCCGCCTGCCTAGAGCCCGTGGTCTGCAACAAGAGAAGCCACCGCAATGAGAAGCCCGTGCACCGCAACGAAGAGTAGCCCCCGCTCGCCGCAACTAAAGAAAGCCCGGGTGAAGCAACAAAGACCCAACCCAGCCATAAATAAATAAATAAATAAAATTAAATAAATAAAATAAAATAACAGTAAATTATTGAAATTTTTGAAAAAAAGAACTTAAGAATTTCTGTATGAGTATAGAAACGGCTTGAAGAAATGGTAAAAAATATTTATATTATGAATAATGGTGATTTATATGAAATTAAAATAATTAATATTTTCTGTAATAATAATTTATCATACACCACCCAAATACAATGTTTGAACATAATATGTAAAATTAGATTCTCTCATCTTTGATAATTTGCTGATTTTCAGTCTTGAAAACCACAACTTTAAATGTATTTTTCTATTCTGTCATTATGAAGGTATATTTTTCAAGGAAGATGAATGGAATGCATTTCATTTAAAAATGTGTTTGCTTAATTTATAACTTGTAAATATTTAGACATATAGTATCTGGGCCTCCTTCTGCATGCTCACCCAGAACCCCACCAATGCTAGGGGCCAGCGTGAGCCCAGCACCCCAACCACAAGTACATTTCAGAGCTAGCCTGGTGCTCACGGAAAATTAGGGGCAAAGAAGCATGATTTAACGACAGCATTAGGGCCAGATGGTGGGCATGTTCCATACAGCAGAGGGAAAGGGCAGGCCTGGGAGAGCCCTGGAGTGATTGGTCTGGGGAGGAGGTCCCAGTCCCTGAAGCTGGAATGTAGTCCATGGAGCTGGTTTCAGGACCAGTGAAAGACAGCTGCAGCCACAGGGGTATCTGCAAAACCCAGAGGGAAAACACTATCCTCCTTCCAAGGCTAGAGGAGAAGGAAATAGATGTCAAGGCAAAGAATCAGCTGCAGAGAGAGCGCCTGGGGCCAGGGCCTGAATACAATAGAGAAATCAAGCTGAGGTGTGACAGGCTTCCTGCAGGGGCTGAGGGAACAGGCGAGGCTGGTCCGGAGGGGCGGACTCAGGAAGAGCAAGCAGAGTCACTGAGGAAGCACGGCTGGCTGAGGGGCCCTAGGCTGGCATGTGCAGAGCCGAGGACTTGGACCAACCCTAGCCAAAGGCAGGAACGGGCTTGGGCTGGGTTCAGAGACCTGGACAGTAATTGAGCTGAAGGAGAGAGCGGGTTCCGGCAGGAAAGGAAGCGTTCTTCCTTCTGTGTCAGGAGCATCTTCTCTGCACCACGTTTGGACCCCACAGCTACAGGGTGTGGCCTGGGTGGGTAGGGGTGGGAATTGGGCGTTCCTGGCCCTACAAGAGGTAGCGGGGTGCAGGGCATACTGAAAACATACCCTAGACTCCCCCAGCTGCTGGGAACAGTTGGCAGATGAGTTTCCCCTGGATCCTGGAGAAAGAGGGTGTCCAGCATCTAATCAAGGACCAACCTGGGCTCCCTCTTCTCCATCCTGGACTGAGGGAGGGTCTTGGGTCAAATTCTTGAAAGTTTAGAATAAACAAGGCAAAAAGAATCCAAAAGGATTGACAGTACAAAGCCGTCTGTTCTCTCTCATCCCTCAGGCTCTTTGCCTCTGGGTCCTCACCCCAGGTTCCTACTCTCCTGAATCACCAGGGAGAGGGGAGGGTGATTCCCAAATGCACTAACTCCAAACAGAGGCCTTCCTTCCACTGTGTCTGAGCTCCCAGAGGCAATCGACTCTCATGTTCTTTTTCCTCAGGTCAGACACAGAAGACTAAGTTAGACATTTCCCAAAGGAAACTGACTACTAAGGGAAAAGTCACATCAAAAGCAAGATAGTACAAGACCACGGGGATGGATGATGCCACAGGGAATCATTTCTTTATTTGAACAGAATCAAATTTGGCCTCAGGGGATTCAGCTGGCTCTAGCGTGGACACGAGATCATTTCTCAGAGACCCAGCTTTGCACAGCCCCTGGGGCCAAGCAATTCATTCCACCAGAGCAAGTGAATTCATGACGTGGGCCCAGGCTGCCTCCTGGCCTTGGCCTGAGATGATGGTCAGTGTTGCATGGAATGAGCCAACCTAATTCCCAAGGAAGGAGAGATGACAATTACTGTGGACTTACCAATGTGTATTTGGGCTTTTGTTTAATTCCTCTAGCAAGCAAGACAGGCGTTTGGCTGGTATGAGGTCTCAGGTGATACCCTTTCCCTTCCCACTTCTGCCCCCACTGGCAGGTTTCAGATATGGAGGAGACTGAGAAGCCTTCTAGGAAAAAGAAACAAATTAACCATGCCCACAGTTGAAATGCAGACAGGAGTCCAGATTCAAGAAGGAGGCAGGTGACAATATCCAGTCCTAGTGAGGGTGTGATAAAACAGGGACTGTTACGAGCTGTTGATGGGTGTGTAATTGGTGCTGCATTTTTGGAGGCAATTTGGTGATTTAATTAAACCATTTAAGTGCACACACATACTCCTTGATGCAGCAATTTCACTGCCAGGAATTTATTCTACAGATTTACAAGTATGCAAAGATTTGTGGACAGGGACACTCATTGCATTATTATTTATCACAGTAAAACAAATGCCCAAGGGGTGGGACAGGGAGGGTGGGAAGGAGACGAAAAGAGGGAGGAGAAATGGGAATATATGTATAGCTGATTCACTTTGTTATACAGCAAAAACTAATACACCACTGTAAAGCAATTATACTCCAATAAAGATGTTAAAAAAAAAACGCCCATCAACAGAGGGACCAATTGAGTGAAATCAATACTCTGCATCTATTAAAAAGAATGAGGTAGATCTATACGTGCTGATATAAAAAGAGGTACAAGATACATTAAATGAGGAAAAGTGCAGAAGAGCCTTGTAACACTATCCCATTTGTGGATTTCTGAAGGAAATTGACTATACCTATATCTGTACTGTAATAGAAAATCTCTGGAAAGATACAAGAAACTGTGAATGGTGGCTACCACTGGGGGAAGCTTTATTTCTGATTTTGCATTTTTCTCTACTGCTTTGAATTTTTCATGAACATGTATTATTTTTAAAATGTAAAAGAAAACAGTTAAAGAAGGAATAAGGGAACAATGAAAGGTAATGTATCAAAAATTAAAGAAATTTCTCAAACTTACCATTAGAAGGCAAATTCAGCAATAGGACCTGAGGTCAGTAAGACATGGTAGCTGACTGGTGAACCCTTCCTGACCCATCTGACTTGGCAACATGAACACGCTGCCCTCACTCATTAAGCTTGAGACCCAAGTAGTCTTGTTATGGGGCCCCCTATAACATGGCCGAGGAGAGGGAGTGGTTCCATTCCCCCACTTGAAGCCAACTGCTAAGTCATCAAGGCACGAGGAGGAAAAGCACTGGTGCCCAGAACCATTGCCAGGGATTTGCACCCAGTGACAGAGTCCCGGCTCAGCTGAAGCGGAAGGCAGCAAGTCTGGCGGACCCATGTCCCAGCTAATGGCAGGATGGATCTCCAGCTTGGTTATCACCAAGTCTTGGCACAGGACTCTTGGGACAGTGGAGGTGATGGCAGAGTCGTGGGTAACCAGCAACTGCAGACGGAAGCAATCATCAGGACTGGTTCAAGAATGCATCTGGGGGCTTCCCTGGTGGCACAGTGGTTGGGAGTCTGCATGCCGATGCAGGGGACGCGGGTTTGTGCCCCGGTCCGGGAGGATCCCACGTGCCGCGGAGCAGCTGGGCCCGTGAGCCGTGGCCGCTGAGTCTGCGTGTCCGGAGCCTGTGCTCCGCAGTGGGAGAGGCCACAGCGGTGAGAGGCCCGCATACCGCAAAAAAACAAAAACAAAAACAAACAAACAAAAAGAATGCATCTGGTAATACAAGCTTGGAGAATCCCACAAACACTTGAGGAAAATCTACCGGAGACTAGAATGTCTGAGTGAGTCCTTGAGCATTTTAAGCTAATGATATTCAGGTTTCATGCATTCATCTGACATACTGAGGTCTTACTACGTGCAAGGCACAGTAGCAAGCAGTAAATAAGACAAACATGGAATTTATTAAGTTGAATTGGATGAAAATAAAACTGCCACTATTCAACCCTTTTGGGTCTACAAAAATGGCACTCTCTTATGGATCGACATAAATACAGAGAAGAAGAACAACAGAAAAAAAAAAAAAGAACTAACCAGTTAATTGCTTGATTGCAATTGTGGAAAGAGCTATAAAGGAGCAACCAGATCTAACTCAGTCTAGGGAATGGTGTATGTGGTGCTGGTCAAGAAAGGCTTCCCTACAGCTATGTTTGAAGAAGTGAGAATGGAAAGGAATTAACTTAGCAAAGGAGACAGAGGGACATCATTCCTGGCAGTCAGTTGCAAAGGCTTTGAAGAGGAGGAAACTGGTCTGTTCCAGGGACTGATAAGGTGACTCAACCCACGGAGACGGGCAGATGTGGTAGAGGAGAAGAGGGAAAATGAGGATGAGAGGATGCTGAGAGAAGCAGGAGGCAGTTAGCCCTTGTAGGCCCTGTTTAGGACTTTGGGGTTTATCCCCAGAGATTTTGAAAGCAATGGCATATTATCCGTATCCAAACACTGGCAAAGTCTAGGAAACATTCGGGTCAACAAAGAATGTTCTTTCCCCTTTTGACAGAGCCCGGAGGTCTACAACTACAGGCGGCTAGTATGTGGCTGCGTCAGGACTGGAGTCCAGGTCCTTGCAAAGAGCTTTCACCACCCAGGACGCCACTGGGAGGGTGGCAGGGGTGAAGCAGGCAGCAGGCCAGGGGGCTCTCTAGGAGGAGGCCGTGGAGGCCAAGGAGACCGAGTGTGCCCCGGACCTCCCTACCCCCGGGAGGCAGCTCAGCGCCCAGCAGTCCTGGCAGAAGCTGCGCACAGAGAAGCAGTAGATGAGCGGGTCCAGGCAGCTGTTGAGACTCAGCAGCGCCAGGCTGAGGGTGTGCAGGACGTCAAGCGTGGAGGTGGCCTGGCACCCTCTGTCGTCGCGGCCCACGGTGCCCTCCTGCCCGGCCACCCAGGGCGCCAGCAGCAGGTGGTAGGGCGCCAGGCAGAGGGCAAAGACCAACAGGTGCCCGAGCACCATGGTCCTGGCCGCGCGCCGGTTTGGACCGGCTGGGGCGAGGGCCGGGCCCGGGCCCGAGGGCGCAGCGAGCACCCGCGCCAAGCTCACATAGGCCGCAAGCACCAGCAGGAAGGCGGCGGGGAAGAAGGCCACGGTGGCGTAGGCCAGGCCTGCGCTGGCGCTGCCCGGCCTGGGGCGCAGCGCATGCGGGGTGGCCAGCGAGGGTGCGGCACAGGCCTGGCCGGCCAGCTGGGCAACAGCACACGTGGCGTGGGCGGGGCCCCAGCAGCGCAGGGCTGGGCGGGCACACCGAGCCGCAGCGGCACACGCTGGTGAGCGCCGCGAAGGCCAAGTCCGCATAGGTGGATACGCAGTAGGTGGTCCCGGCCGCGCAGCAGGCAGCCTCCGGGAAGGGCCAGTGGGTCGGGCCTAGGTAGTAGGTGAGCCACAGCGTCAGTGTGAGCATGAAGAGCACGTCGGCCATGGCCAGGTTGAGCAGGTGGAGACGCAGGGCCTGGCCCTGGCGCCTGCCGCGGCGGACGAACACTGCCAGGGCCGCCACGTTGGCCGGCAGCCCCAGGCCCGGCGCCAAGGCGTAGGCTGTGGGCACCACAATGAAGCCAGCAGGGTCACCCCAGGGGCTGCGGCCACCAGCACCAACACCCAGGTCCCCAGCGCTGCTGTTCATCTCGGACCTTGGGCTAGCAAGAGGAAGAGAGGTCACCATGGAGGTTAGCCATACAAGAGCCCTCCATCCCGCCTTCCCCCACCCGACCCCCGTCCTCTTTTCCTCAGTCGGTGGTGGTGGGAAGCCCGGCGAGGGGCTGAGGCCTGAGCACAGCCAGCACCAGCTGGGGATGGAGAGGAGGGGATGGGCTCCAGAGTTATCTGAAGTAGAATGAGCTTGGTGACAACATGTAGAAAATGAGGAAGAGACAGGAATCCCAGGTAGTTTGGAAATTTCCAACCCTGGTGACTGGGAGGGTGAAGGTGTCCCTCACAGATGGTGTACGGTTCTGATTTGTGGTGCCCAGGTATGTGCATTAATAAGCCTAAGCAAGGCTGAGCCAACAGGGAGTTATGGAGAAACCAGGCTGGAATATAGGGTCCTTCCTAGAAAAAGCCCAAGCCTCCCTGCTCCAGTGCCATCCAGATCAGTAGGGGGGAGAGTGAGGCATGGATAGAGTTATGGACTTAGGATGCAGTGACCCAGAGGCAGGCCCATGCACAGTGACCTTGGACTTACCTTGGTGAAGGTCCTCTCCTGGGGCTTGCCTGGAGCACCCTGGGCAGAGCTGAAAAGGTTTCACATCTCACAGGCCTTCCAGTCTTGTTTCCTTCCCCCTTGCCTTTTGACCACAAAGAGGTCCTGGGTCTGATTTAAAACTTTGGACAGCAAATCAAAAAGAGCACAGACCCGGGAATCAGGCAGATCCTAGATACACACATTTATCTGCCATATGACCTCGGGCAGATTACTCAGCTTCACTGAGCCTGTCTTCTCTGCTGTAAAATGGAGATTAAAACACCTACCTCACAGTGTTGTTGGGGGGATTATGAGAAAACATAAGTAAAACTCTGAGCACTGGCTGACACTGGGGAGACACGCTCCCTTCCCCTCTAGGCAGCACAGAGATAAATGTGTACACTCACACAGGCACACACACAGCGTTAGAGACACGGACACCCCAGTCAAACACAACAGCACAAACACATCTGGGCATATTCCCCCTCTCCCCAAGGGGGATAAGTGCACAAGCCAATGTCCTGTTCCTATTTGTGGCACATAGTCACACTCCTAGGGTGTTCCAAAACATGGTTCCTCCAATACCAAAATTTGTACTTCCACCTTTGAATCTCTCAGGCTCCAGTCCTTTCTGGGACCCTGAGTGAGTGTATTCCCTTCTGCCCCTCGCGCTCAGCTCGGCCCACCATGGCTCTGGCCCTAACCATCCCACCCTGAACCTCTCCCCACCTTCCCACCAGATCACTCCTCTCTTACCTCTTGCTGCTCTGGCTGCTGCAGATCTCTTTGGGTTCCTGGGGGCCTGGGTTTAAGGAGCTGAGACAGATCAGAATCCACTGCCACCCACATATCCTAGGCCCTCCCATCAACTGACTAATCCCCAGACACGACATGAAGAATGGGCTCAACAGCTGGAAGGGCTGGAGTCCACCTGTGGCAGCTGTGAGCAGGGTTTGTGGGGTGCAGCCAGGGCCCCAAGGGAAGGGAATGTCATTGCAAGGCAAGGGGGCACAGGGAGGGAGATAGCAAAGTATAAGGAAGGCCTCGCAGCTGAATGTCATTGTGCCGACCTGACCAAGCCTTAGGCTGTGGTTTGGGGGGCCCGTTTCCTAAGGCCTGGCTTCTCCTTGGGGTGAGGCAGCACAGCTAAAGCTGAAGATACTCCTGCTGCTGTCAATCCCAACTGCTCCTCCATACCAGCTGGCCAGCCTACTCTTCCAGCACCCTGCCTTTCCTGAAGCTGCTGGGTGGGCCCTACAGCCAAGCTTGAAGGGCCCTGTAGCTGCTAAATCAGCTTACAGGCCAAGCCTCGGTAAATAGGAGCCTTCAATCTAATACCAGCTGTGTGAGGTTTTACTCAAAGTCCTGGTTGGAGACAAGCTGGCTATGGAATCCTGGAAGGGGTGGAGATGGTAAGAGGCCAAGATCCCAGGGTTTCCAGGCTCTACTTTCAAGGGCTTCAAAATTTTCATGCAGAAGGGCAATTCTGGGAAGCAATGGAGATTTAATTACATTGAACCGATCGTCCCATCTACCTTCAAGTTGAAGAGCAGGGGTGCCACACCTGCCCACTTCCAACTTTGGCAACTGGTGCAGTGTAAAGTGTGGGTTCTGGAGTCAACCAGGTCTTAATTCTAGTCTCAGGTCTGACACATAGGCACTTAAGCTTTCTGAATCCATTTTCTCATCTGCAGAACTGCTATTTAATAACAAACACTATTTAATAATAGCGTTTACTGAGCACTTATTATGTACCAGGCACTATTGTAAACACTTTAACTCACTAAATCTTCACAGCAACTCTATGAAAATATTTGCCATTATTATCCATATTTGCAAATAAGCTAATAAGTGGCACTATCTACTCTCTCCCTTCTTCTTTGCTGACCACTTGACCAGTGTGGGTAAATCTTAACTTGTCTAAGTCCAACTTGGAAATTCCATTCTCCTTGCCAGTGATTGGTCTAAGAATGGAAATGTGACATAATTCTGTACAGTGGGATGCAAGGGGAAACCTAGGGTCTTCTAAGAGAGCTTTCCTCTTTCTTTTCACCTTTGGATATTATGTGCAAATGTGTTGTCTGGAGCTGCTTCAGCTATTTTGTAACCCTGAGGGCAGAAGGCAATAAATTGAAAGCAGCACAACTACTGAGCCTGCGCTCTAGATCCCACGAGCCACAACTACGGAGCCTGTGAGCCACAACTACTGAAGCCCAGGCGCCCAGAGCCCGTGCTCCACAACAAAAGAAGCCACCACGATAAGAAGTCCGCACACCGCAACGAAGAGTAGCCCCCACTCGCTGCAACTAGAGAAAGCCCACGCACAGCAACGAAGACCCAATGCAGAGAAAAATAAATAAATTTATTTTTTTTAAAAAAAGAAACTGAAGCTATGTTATCTCTGGACCTCTTATGTGACAGAAAGTTTCCTTATTGTTTTGACACACTGTACATGTAGTATACATATACTACTACATATATATGTATTAATATACATATATATGTATACACACATACACACACACACACACACACACACACACCCCTAACTATAGAGAGATTGCATCACTGTGCTTTCAGACACAAGAAGACCTAACTAAGAGTGCTAGCTTACCTGAGGTTCCCAGCTCGTCAGTGTCAGAGCAGAAATTACCCTTCTATAGTGAAGATGAAATGGAGTAAATACATAGACTTCTCTCACTCCTGTGGGCTCCCAAAAGCCATTCCCTAACCCCCAAAGCAATTTGTAGGCTGGTGGCTAGAGTATTTGCATAAATAAATGATTTCTTTTTCTTCACTATTTTCCCTTATGGAGGTACATCACTTCCCAAAAGAACCCCACTGAGGTGAAGATGGTTGGTGATGTGATAGTAGGTACCCTAACATGGTCACTTGCCCTCGAGAATTGTCTCTCACACACACCCTTCTGACTCCCTAGGACCTCTGGGATTCATCACAGGTTCTGGCACTGCTTTAACATGCAGCATGCCTTAGAGTTGGCTGTCCCCTGCCTCCATCTAGGTGTCCAAGGAGCACTTCCCTGGCAGTTTCAGGTCCTGTAAAATGACTTAATGCCCATCTCTGTTAGCTTTACAACTCTCAAGTGCACAAGATAAAAAGGAATGGGAGGGGGCTTCCCTGGTGGCACAGTGGTTGAGAGTCTGCCTGCCAATGCAGGGGACACAGGTTCTAGCCCTGGTCTGGGAGGATCCCACATGCCACAGAGTGACTGGGGCCGTGAGCCACAACTGCTGAGCCTGCGCATCTGGAGCCTGTGCTCCGCAACAAGAGAGGCCGCGACAGTGAGAGGCCCGCGCACTGCGATGAAGAGTGGCCCCCGCTTGCCGCAACTGGAGAAAGCCCTTGCGCAGAAACGAGGACCCAACACAGCCAAAAGTAAATTAATTAATTAAAAAAAGGAATGGGAGGGACGTCCCTGGTGGTACAGTGGTTAAGAATCTGCCTGCCAATGCAGCGGACACAGGTTCAATTCCTGGTCCAGGAAGATCCCACATGCTGTGGAGCAACTAAGCCCGTGAGACACAACTACGGAGCCCCCATGCCACAACTACTGAAGCCCACACGCCCTAGAGCCCACGCACTCTAGGGCCCACATGCCGCAACTACTAAGCCTGCGTGCTCCAACTACTGAAGCCCGTGCGCCTAGAGCCTGTGCTCCGCAACAAGAAGCCACCGCAATGAGAAGCCCGTGCACCACAACAAAGAGTAGCTTCCGCTCACCACAACTAGAGAAAGACCGCGTGCAGCAACAAAGACCCAACGCAGCCAAAAACAAATAAAATTTAAAAGAAAAAAAAAGAATGGGGAGTACCTCACGTGGCTCAGCAGGCAGAAGCAGGTATACTCAGTACTCTGCTGTACTCGATGTGTAAATTCTGAGCATATAATAAAAACCTTAAAAACGTGCATGCCTTTTGAATCAGCACCCTCACTTCTAGGGAAAGAAAATAAATATGCAGAGATGATTAACTGTGAGGTTTACAATAGTTAAAAAATTGGGAATAATCCAAATGTTTCTCATTGGGGGCTTGTATAGATACATTACAGTACATCCTTACAATGGAATACTACGCACCCATTAACATCAATGAGGTAAAACAGACAGAGAATGGTATTACAGTGTATTAGGTTTAAAAAGCAGATAATAAAGTAGTATATATGGTCTCATTTTCATTTAAAAAAATCTGTATAAAGCCACAGAAAAAAACTGGGAGGTACAGTTATACAAAGGAATTGAAAGTAGTTATTTGGGGGCATTAAAAGTTTGGGTGATTTAAATTTATTTTCTATTTTCACATGACATGAGGAATGCTAGAATATGTAACGTGTACCCCTCAAAAAAGAGCAGTAAATGTCCAAGAGACAAAGCAGAGCCAGGTAGACCAGATGTCTACTTCAACGCTGGCCAACCTTGGGTGTACTGGTAACAAGGTGACACTCTGTGTTCCACCATGTTCCTGCTTTGGCAGTGACATGGCATGAGGAGGCAAGACAGACTCTACTCCCAGGATTCCTTGAATGCACTTGGAGACTTCCTCCTAGGGTGTCTGAACATCTTTTTAGTTTGGACTAAGAGCTAGCAGATATCCAGCAGCAGCAGGAGCCCCAGGCAGACGATGGCTGGGATGCAGGTGTTCAGTGATTCTTTCAGAGACACCAAAGTGAAGATAGCCCCTGGAATGGAAAATGAGGTCCCTGAGGCTCCCTGGGAATGCTCAGGAGATCCAGGAGCTCAGGGCCCTCCAGCCAAGGCTGACCCACTCCACCTTAAGCCCTCTCTTGAACACTGCCCCCCACCAACACACACACACCCTAAACTAGCTACACTCATCTCTCTGACCTCCCAGAGAAAGCAGAACCAGAAATCAGAAGTTTCTTGAACTAACGTAGACCCTCTCAGATGGCAAGAAACAGCAACAATCCAACCAAACAGGGCAAGGTGAGTAGGTGGGCATTTTGGAACAGATTCTCCCTGATCCTTCTCCTTTCTCAATCCTAGTGGAGGGAAGAAGGCCCAGGGATTGCTGGTGGAGGTAGTGGGAAAGATCTGAAAATGAAGGAAGCTGTGGAAATGGAAAGAAAGCCTGGAAGAAGGGTGGTAGTGGCAGCAGCAATGGTGACACAAGGCCAGGGGACATAGAAGAGCCTGAAGATGTCTGGCCTTTGAAGCAGCAGCTGTCTGTGGGCAGAGCCACTAAGAGGGGGCCCTCTAGGAATGCCTGCCCCAGGGAAATCCTCTGCCTTTCTGGTCAGGGGGCCCGGCTTCCTTGCTCTCTGTTTCCACCTGCCAGACACATGAGTCCAGTGGCGGCTGCTACTCCATCCCCTCATCTCAGGGTAGAGGTAATGAGAAAGGGGTAGGGGCTTTTAGGTTACAGTATATCCTTATAATGGAAATACCATGCAGCCAATAGAATTGATGACATAGAAGGTATATCTGACATAGAAGAGGGTTATAGTATATTAAGTTTAAAAAGCACCTAGCCTAGTCTGAAGACCATGGAAACTGCAATAGAGCAGGAAATGCTTCTGGTTCCAGAGGAAAAGAGTGGCAAAAGTAACAAGAAGAGTCAGACTTTTTGCTATCACCCTCGCCTAGAAGTCCCCATTTCACCAGCCCAGTTGCACCCCCCTTACCCATCATGAGCAGTGTCAAAAGCAAGTTGCTGATCTCTTGAAGCATCGGTGGGCCCAGGACCAGCAGCAACCCAGCTAGCAGTTCCAGCCAGCCCACAGCCACTTGGTAGCTCATGGGATCTGGCTGGTAGCCGAACACCTTCAGCGGAAACACCTCAGCGAACTGCACGAACAGGGCTTTCTAGGGGCGGCAGGGAATGCCTGTCAGCCAGAGTCACCAAGGATCCACTGCCCAGATGCTCCACAGAGGCATTCTGTGCCAGTGCCCTCAACTCCCCCAGCAAAGGAGATACTACTCTAGGCCAGGTCCAGGGCTAAGGTCAGCCAGCCTGGAAAGGAGACGGCCTCCCTGGGGGGCTGAGCTTTGGAATCAGAAAACAGGCTTTACGCTCCAAGAAGGGTGGGATGGTGGTACAGAGATGGACTGATCTTCTCACCAGATTACGACCCAGCCCCAAATTCCGGGAAGAGGAAGCTAGGCTTGGGCTTTCTCATCTAGTGCCAAGGCCTTGGGAACTCCGGCGCTTCTCTTTCTGTTTGGCCTGGTTTCTCTTCAGGCTACTATGCAGGGAATATTTGGTGAGGAGGAAGGGAATGGAAGGGGAGATTCTCGTTCATTAAACAGATTCTACTCAATACCATATGCTGGGACCTGGCTCTCATTGCAGTAGACAGAAGGGGAGTTGAGGGGGTCAAAGTGAGTGACTCAGCTCGCTCGCTAAGTCAAGCTCCGTCCTGGGCCACATGACAACTTCACCTGGACCCTTAGGTTGGCTACCTTTGCTGGCTCTCCCACCTCAGCTCTACCTCCCCTACTCAGTGCTCTAAGGAAGAAACTCTAAGCTGTCCGGTTCTGAGGATGTACTTCCCCAAACAACCCCCCACCCTAAGCCAGGCCTGGAAGAAGGAAACTGGCAGAGATCTAGAAGTCTGGCTTATTTGAGGGACTGGGCAGATTGGTGGGTAGAAGGACGTGACAGCTTTTCGGAGAGTCTGGAACTAGACAGGAAGTCGAAGGGCGACTTCTAGGCCTCCCTCTCAGGCTCTGGGAAGGGCTCTCTGGATTCTAAGTTAGGAGAGTATCTATAAAGTTTGGGTCCTGCTTCTTGACTAGTTGTGTAACCTTTAGCAGATACACTTCACCTTCAGGGCAGGTTTCCTACTCTGACAAGCCGGGATTAATAACCCCCTGTCTCATGAACACCCCCAAGAACTCAAGCAAAGGAAGGAGGGCGCAAAGGGAGCTCGGTCCCTCTCCCTCCCCAAGGGTCCCAGAGTATTCCTCATCGGCTCTAGATTTGCCTGAGGCCAAAAATGCCCGAATGGAAGGGAATGTGACCGTCCCCTTCCAGGGAAAATCCAGTGAACTCGGAGGAACTCCCCAGGCAGGGGCCCACGCCTAAGTAGCTGTCCAGGTGCTCCCCCCAGCTCTAGCGCCGTCTGGCCCGAAGACAGGCGGGTCCGCGGGGCGCGGGCGGGCAGGGAGGGGCGGGGGCCGGCCAGGCACCTGGGTAACGGCCGGGGTCGCAGCCCCCGCCGCCCTGCGGCCAGTCCCCCGCCCAACCGTCCGCCGCCCACCCCGCGCCGCTCACCATCTGCTCTGACACCGGAGCCGAGATCTGCTCCGAGAGTTTGGCCGCCCCCGTGAGCGCGAAGAAGCCGCCCAACAGGACGCGCAGAACTGCGAGCGGGAGCGCCATGGCCGCGCAGGCCTCCGCGACGCGCCCGCCTCAGGGTAGGCCCCGCCGAAAACCCGCCCCCTGCCGCCCGTCCGTTTCCTCCCTCCCGGGGCGGCCGGAAGACCTGCGCCAGAGCCGCCGCTCCTCGCCCCCAAGGGGGTTGCCGCCCTCTTTTGGGCCAGCACCGGCTGAGGGAGGAGACGGTGCTTGGGCAGGGCAGCCCCATCTCACAGACGGGGATACTGAGGCCCACTTGCTCTTAACTAAACGGGCCCCTCCGAATTCAGGGAAAGTCTCCCAGCTAGTATGGACAGAGTAGAATCAAACATGGGTATATGGACGTGACGTGCAGAAGAGCTCTGTTATGGTCAAAAGGCGTTGCGCGGCGGGGGGTAGGGGGGGTAGGGGAGGAGGGAGTCGCTCCTGCCCTTGCCACACTAGCTTGGCGATCTGAGTGTCACCTAACCTCTGCGGGCCTCAGTGGCGTCTGCATCTGTAAATGGGGATAATGCCGTTATCAGTTCCGAGCCTAGAGCAGGCCTAGCAGAACGCCTGGCACATGTAAGAACTCAGAATTATTTGTAAATTAGTAAATTTATGAAATTATTAAGAATAAATCAATAACTAGTAATTTTAAAATAAGTTGTTCTTTTCTATCATTGCCTGAAACGTATTTTCCCTCTAATATCTCTCAGCTGAAATTAAAATGGGAAAGGTGTTTGAAAATTCAGGTTCTTACAGCCATGGGTAGAGAGGCTTTCACTGAACAAAACCCTACAGGCCACTCCTGGCCCATCTGCTTTTACCTGGAAATCTATCTAGACCTGGATGAGAAAACTATGACAAATTCAGAAAGCGCTCTGGTTTTACTCCCTTCCCCTCCCTCAGCTAACAATGTTTGTTTGTTTACATTTTGTAATAAAAATTTTTAAGGCAGCTTTCATGACACATGAAAATTATATGAAATTCGTGTTTCAGTGTTCATAAATAAGTTCATAAACTGTGGTTTATTGAACCACACTTTGCGTATTGTCTACCGCTTTTGTGCTGCAACAGCAGAATTGAGTAGTTCCCACCTTACAGCCTGCGAAGCCTAAAATATTCATTACCCAGCCTTTTACGAAAAAGGTTTGCCAAGGCCTGGTCTAGAGAGCCAGAGAGGCCCCTAACAGGGGTCTCAAACTCTCCTGCTGCTTCCACTTCCTGATAGCCGAGCTGCTTGGATCTTTGTTTTCTACCTACCCACAACCTGCTGGGTAAGTAGCCAGCAGGCCGAAGACTGAAATGTCCTATGTGCTTCTAAAGACCAAGCAGTTTCAACATCCAGGTGTGCTAGCTATTACATTATAAACTGGGCCTTTCATTACCTACATCTTTGTCACTAATCCAAATTATCTGATCAGTCAATAAAATAGCTAAGTTCTCTACCTTGGACTATTATATATAATTATGTATAAATGCATAATTATTAAATTCCTCAATGAAAAGAGAAAAATTATTAAAACACTTATTTAATCACCGAGAACACACATCCACATTAGGAATTTATATTTTAGGATACTTATCTCATACAAAATTTAACACAAAAGTATAGACTTTGATAATAAGCAATATGCACATTACTATTCTTTCTCCTTTACTAATTTTTCTATCCTCGGAATTAAAGATGTGACTGCAAGTCGTAGGGCAGGGCCAGAAACCAACAGATTTCTTTGTTTTGACTCAGTCAAAGCTGAAAATGTAGCATCACATAAATAAATAGTTGAAAAAGGCAATAAAAATTTCAGTGCCTTTTCATGGAGTTCTGGGTAACTTGCCTTTGCATTTATCCAAAACTGAGTTACAGACATTGATTTAAATACTGATTGTAATCCTAAATCTGACGATAACCGTGCTAGTTT
The DNA here is from genome assembly GCF_059928025.1 of Delphinapterus leucas. NCBI lineage: Eukaryota > Metazoa > Chordata > Mammalia > Artiodactyla > Monodontidae > Delphinapterus > Delphinapterus leucas. Next base: position 162,590,660 of record NC_143129.1, on the reverse strand, counting down.
TTCTTCTTCGAAGTCCGTGAGATTACTATTTTGGTGATTCATAAAAGGATTAATTATCCACAAATTTCCTGAACACAAGTCTTCTTCTGGTGGGTAACAGTCATTGAGCATTTGAGAAAGTCCTTCCAGGTGCTCAAAAATAATGCTTGCAATACTGCTCATATTTAAGCCTGATGAGTTTGAGAATTCAGAAAATGAAGGGAACATGTCATAATCATTCTCTTGCATGCGCTTCAACCACATTTTTAACTTTTTCTTAAGTATATCGATTTTATTATACAAATTGAAGAGAGTAGTCATAGATCCTTGGAGACTTAAATTTAGTTCATTTATAAGTGAAAAAATATCTGATAAGTAGGCCAGCTTTGCAACCCATTCCTCATCAAAAAAATACTTGGCCAAATCTGAATGGTTTTGATTTAAAAATATTTCAATTTCATGTCGTAATTCAAATAATCTTGTTAAAATTCTCCCTCTTGATATCCAACGTACTTCAGCATGAAGTGGTAAATTCACGTGCTCAGACCCCATCTCTTCACACAAAATTGTTAACATTCGTGAATTCAACGCATTGCTCTTTATAAAACTTAAAATTTGTGCTGACTGCATAAGAATTTCATGTAAGCACGGAGACAACTTTTCTGCTGCTAAATGTTCACGGTGAATAAAACAATGTGTAAATGCCACTGTATTCATGGCAACTTCTTGAATTTTTGCCCTTAAACCAGAACACCTACCAGTCATGCTTGCAGCCCCATCTGTACAGAGACCAACACAATGCTTCCAGTTCAGAGATTTACTATCAATATATTTATTTATTAGTTCAAATATTTCAAAACCAGTCATCTGAGAAGGCATTTCAATGCAACATAGTAATTCTTCTTTTATATCACTACAACCATAATCAATGAAACGAATATAGCACAAAAGAAGGGTGGTATTTGAGATTTCTAATGACTCATCTATCTGAAGGGCAAACCACTTTGACTCTCTGACTTTCTGGATCAGCTGATCTTCAATGTCTGCAGATAGTTCATCAATCCTGTGTCCAATTGTACTATTAGAAAGAGGAATGGTTTTCATTTTGTCTCCAGCACTGGAACCCAAAACTTCTGAACACATTTCTACTAAATATGGTTTAACTACTTCTTCAGCAATGGAAAATGGCTTTTTGCTGGCAGCAATTTGGAAAGCAATTAAATAAGAAGCTTTCACAAGTGACTTTTCAACTAGTAAACACTTTTTTAGAGCACTGTTTTGACATTCCATTTCAAGAGATTTTTGTTCAAAAAAATCTACTGGTTTGTTTTCTAATTCTGAATGCTTTGTCTTCAAATGATGAGAAAGATTTGCTGGCTTCATGTTTTCACTGGATAAAATTTCTCCACAGATGACACACTGTGGCCTTGGTGAGCTTTCTTTTGATCCCGGACAGATAATAAAACCAACTTTTAAATATTCCACATCGTAAGTCTGGAAAAAACCTATTCTTTTTTTCTTTGCAGGTGGAGAATCAAGTTCCACATCATTTTTCTCGTTAGGCATAGATAAATCTGAATGAAATATTTGAATCACTGTTATTTTCAAGAACAAATAAGCAATGTTCTTTATGTTTTTCCCCCACGTTTAAAATTTATATTTTGTTACTATTTATATTTGTCAAAAGCATACAGTAATTAAGGTTTAAACACAAACCATAATATTTCCATGATGCCATTAAAAACTGAATTTCTTGGGACTTCCCTAGTGCTCCAGTGGGTAAGACTCCACACTCCCAATGCAGGGGGCCAGAGTTCGATCCCTGGTCAGGGAACTAGATCCCGCATGCATGCCGCAACTAAGAGTCCACATGAGGCAACTAAGAAGGCTGCAGGCAACAACTAAAAGTCCACATGCCGCAACTAAGAAGCCCGCATGCCACAACTATAAGTCCGCATGCCGCAACTAAAAGATCCCGCATACTGCAACGAAGACTAAGACCCGGTGCAGCCTAAATAAATAAATAAATATTTTTAAAAAACAAAAAACTGAATTTCTCTTTGCCCAAAGCTTGGTCACTGACTGTAGTAAAACTGTAGGCAGTGGTATGTGTCCTAGCAGTGCCATGTATTCAGTAGATTAGTGGAATTAGGGCTGATGTCCATAGAATACACCAAGTTAAGAGTAAACTATTTTAGGGACTTCCCTGGTGGCTCAGTGGTTAAGAATCCGCCTGCCAATGCAGGGGACATGGGTTTAAGCCCTGGTCCGGGAGGATCCCACATGCTGCGGAGCAACTAAGCCCATGCGCCACAACTACTGAGCCTGCGCTCTAGAGCCCCCAAGCCACAACTACTAAGCCTGCGTGCCACAACTACTTAAGCCCACGCACCTAGAGCCCGTGCTCCACAACAAGAGAAGCCACCGCAATGAGAAGCCCACGCACCACAATGAAGAGTAGCCCGCACTCACCGCAACTAGAGAAAGCCTGTGTGCAGCAACAAAGACCCAACGCAGCCAAAAATTAATTAATTAACACCCAAAAAAAAGAATATACTATTTTACTTTTTAAAATATGGGGAAAAAAACTGAGAGGAGAAAAAAATTTGGCAAAAAGTTAACATTTGGTGAATCTAGATGAAGGGTATATTCATTATGTATATTCATCTAAGGGTGTACATTGTGCTTTATTTTCAATCTTTCTGAATTCTGAATTTTTCAAAATTAAAGTTGAGGGGAAGGGGGTTAATTATTAATTTTAATACCCAGTGTCAGTGAAGGTGTAGAGAAATGGATGCTCTCAAACATTACTGATTGGAGCATAAATTCATATAACTTTTCAGGAGGGCAATTTTGCAATACATATCAAAATCTAAGCCTTAATATTCTATGAGAGCTTTTGAATCAGTAATTCCACTACTTAGGATTTATCCTAAGGACATAATTAGACAAGTGGAGAAAGATCCATTTATACAGCTTAACTCAATACTATTTATAATATTAAAAAACTAGAAGCAATCTAATGTCAACCTTAGGTGGATGGATATACATTATATATATCCATACATTATATACATTGGAATCTATGCATCCATTAAGAATCTCAACGTATATTTAAATTTACGTTGATGTGGAATGATGTTTTCGTGCAATGTCAAGTGAAAAAGTAGTTTACAACAGTATACAGAAAACATCCTAATACTTAATCTAGAAATTCAAAAATGTATAAGCACACACATACCCACATATATAGCTGTCCACAGATCCCTTACTACCTTCCACATGTGAATGTGTATTTAATATAAATTCATGTAAACAAAGAGTGTATCATTTTTACAGGAATATAAAACAATCAAATTTACTGAGGAAGGAAAACAGAATTCTCCTTGACTCCTACCAAAAGAAAGGCATCCTACATAAAAACTCATGGTTAGCTGTTGACAGACTAAGCTTTTACTTTCATCTTTTGGCTGCGCCGCACAGCACATGTGGGATCTCAGTTCCCCAACCAGGGAACGAACCCGCACCCCCCCGCACTAGAAGCGCAGTCTTAACCACTGGACCACCAGGGAAGTCCCCAGACTAAGCTTTTAAATATATTCTATGAAGTAAAAGTAGCATTAAAAACAAAAATCAAAAAATGTTTTGGGCAGAGCAGCCTATAAAAGTAACTGAAAACATAAGGGTAGTGGGATTAAAAGCAGTTAACATGGATTGGGGCAAGAGTATACAATATTTTCAAGTATGAATTCAAATAATTTTCCTAATCACCAATACCTCAGACATATAGTTATACTCTTAGTAAGTCAATTCAGTGTTTAAAAAAAGAACCAAGGTTAAATCACTAATACTTTAAACTAAATTCATATCTTAGTAATTATAATAGCCTGTCTATACATTTGAAAAGCAGTGCACATGTACAGAAGATGCTTGTCCACTCTACACATAATGCTTTGCGTGCATATGGATTCAATTCAGTAGTTATTAGTGTTAATGACAATAAATACAAAAGGAATCAATTAGATGTTCAAAGTATGTGATCCAAGAATTGTTTTCACATTTAAGAAATTGTCAATGACTTTCTTTTCCTTTCTTAAAAAATCAAAAACAAGCACACAAAACAGAAAACAAACTTACTACATGTGGAAAGCACAACAACACATACCTGTCTGACATTCCTTGTGTTGTGTATGTGGTTTGCAAGAGGTGGCCTTGGTCTGTGTGACGGGTTTGCACAATAATGCTTTGTTCTTTAAAAGCTTCAAAGACTGGGAAGACAGAAGTTTCATGGCATCTGTCTGTGTACTTCCCTAGTTAAAAAAATCCAGAAACCAGAGAGATTTTTTTTTAGTACCTTCTCACTGACTAATATTGCTATCAGTTGAAAGGTGACATATATCAAGAGAAATATAATTCTCTAAAAGAGTGGTACAAGAAAGTTGCTTTGGAAAATATATACTAATTCCTAATTCTTCAATCAGTATCAGTACCATTTATTGATTTAAAAAAAATACTCTGCCAATAATAAGTACAATCAAAACAAAGAAAACAATCTGATTAGGACAATTGGCTATTCAGAAAACTTAGATCCAAATTCAGACCATATGCAAAAAAATATTCCACATCGATTAAAGACCTCAACGTGAAAAAAATAAAACTTTAAAATCAATGGAGAATTTTCAAATAACCAGAACTCAGAGGAAGTATTCTTAAATAAAACACAAAAGAGTTAAAAATAAAGTAGAAAAGGTTGATACAACTGACCACCTTGAAGTTTTAAACTTTTGCAAACAAAGGTCTTAAAGGGTGAAGGATAAACAACAGAGTGGGAGAATGTATTTAAAACATGTTCTTTCACTCAGTAAACATTTACTGAACGTTTACGACAAGCCAGGCACTGTCCTTAGACCTGGGCATACAGCAGAAAACAAGACAAAGTCCTGCTCTTATGGGCCTTACCTTCTAGAGGGAGACACAGAATATAAACAAGTAAAACAAATACATAATGTATAATTCCAGGTAGTAATAACTGCTATGAAAGAAATAAAGCAGGATAAGGGAATGGAGAGTGACAGCGTGGAGCAGAGGTAATTCTGGAGTAAACATTTGAGCAAAGACCTTATGAATATTCAAAAGAGCACGCCATGCAATGCCTGAGGTCAGAGGATTCCAGGCAGAGGGACTGAGATGCAAAAGACCTGAAGTGGGAAAGAGCGTGACATGCTTAAGGAACATCAACAAGAACAAGGCTGAAATAAAGTTAAGCCAGGGCTAAAATGATACATTTGGAAAGGTCGGCAGAAGCCAACTTGTATAGGACCTGGAAGGTCTTAGTAAAAAAAAAAACAGAAAATTAGGATTGTACTTTAAGCATGATGGGAAACCACCGAACGGTACACAGCAGCCTCCCTCATCTGCAGTTTTGCTTTCCTTCGTTTCAGTTACCCATGGTCAACTGCAGTCTGAAACTATTAAATGGAAAACTCCAGAAATAAACAATTCATAAGTTTTAAATTGTACACCATTCTGAGTAGCACTATGGAATCTCTTGCTGTCCCATTCTGTCCTGCCCAGGAAGTTAACCATCCCTTTGTCCAGCGTATCCTGCCCATTAGTCATTTAGTAGCCCCCTTGGTTGTCAGCTTGATTGCCGTGGTATCACAGTGCTTCTAGTCAAGTAACCCTTATTTTATTTCATAATGGCCCCAAAGTGCAAGAGCAGTGATGCTGGCAATTCAGATATGCCGAAGAAAAGCCCTAAACTGTGTCCTTCAAGTGCAAAGGGAAAAGCTTAACACTTCATCACAACGCCTACGTTTTTCACCTCACTTCATCACCTCATATCACCACCACAAAGGTGAATACAGTACAATAAGGTATTTTGAGACAGAGATCACATTCATATAACTTTTATTATAGTATACTGTTATAATTGTTCTATTTTGTTATTGTTGTTAATCTCTTACTGTGCCTAATTTATAAATTAAACTTTATCATAGATATGTATGTATAGGAAAAACATAGTGTATATATAGGGTTCGGTACTGCCCATGGTTTCAGGCATCCACTGGGGGTCTTGGAACGTATCCCCCACGGATAAGGGAGTACTACTGTTATTTAAATTTACTTTTTAAATAGGTGACAGAGGCAGTAATTTTGAATGATGTAACAATTCAAAAGGTATAAAAGTGTATACATGAAAAGTTAAGTTTTCCACACCTGTCTGCCATCTATCCAGACTCAGTCTTGAACACACTGTTCCCAGTTTCATATACATCCTTCTAGAGATGGGCTATGTAATTAAATAAGTTGCTTTTGACTACACATGGTAGCATATTATTAGCAAGGCTCAGCACCTTGCTTTGCCACTTAGCGAACTATCTTGGAGGTATTTTCATAAAACTTTATACAAAGCTGCCTAGTAACAGCTTTATACACTGAATGTACTTGTAATGTAATTTGAAGAGTCCCTGCTGCTAAACATTTAAATGTTACAAATCTTTTGCTATTACAAACAATGCTACAATAAATATCCTTACATACAAATTGATTCTTCATGTGCTAGTATATCCGTAGACCAAGGTCTTTCTCTTTTCCTGCAAAAGCTTTCTTGTTTCCATTGGGTCCATGGCTTGGGAGAGGGCTCCAGCGTGGTTAAAAAGCTGCCTAGTGGCTGCAGGAAGAGGCTCAGACAGAAGCCCTGACACCGGGGGATAACAGAGGGGCCCCTCAAAGGCAGCTGGGCTGGAGGCTCCTAGCCCTTCTTGAGTTGAGGGTGGCCCCCTCAAAGATATACTCGCCCAGCCCAGCCTAACACCAGCCAGTGTGTCAGGTGGTGGCCCATCTTCTTTATGAGTTTCATCTCCTCATCTATGAAGTGATTCTCCAGGACGTCACAGAGATGGGGGTCTGCACAGGCAGAACCAGGGTATGAAGATCCAAAAGGGCCTGGTTCAGGCTCTTCTCCACAATCATGGTGGCTTCCATGGCATCCAGGGTTTTACCCCACTCATCTTGGGACAGTTTCTGCACACCCTGGAAGAGGATACAGCCACTGCGCTGGTTTTGCATCTTCAGGAGACTCGGAAGAAGTGGCCCACACTCTCCAGAGCCACATGACCATGGCGGAAATGGACGCTCAGAGAGTGGTACGTGTAGGAGGCCAGCAGAGGCAGGCTGACCAGGCGATTAACGGAGGCCTCCACCTTGGTGGAATAATTCTGACCAGTCTGGGAGTTCTTGGTTGACTGGCAGTAAGGACGATGAATGTGCAAAATATACCTGAAAGATAAATTCTTAAAATTGTGGAGTTCCTGGGTAAAACGGTATTTATGTTTTAAATTTTAATAGGTTTTACTAAATTGCCCTCTGTAGCAGTTTTACCAACTGCCATTGGCAATATGTAAAAATGCCTTAACAGTGTAATTCATCATTTTTATCTTTGCCATCTGATAAAACTGTAGTTCTAAATGGCATTTCTCTAATCTTGAAGTTGAATTATGTTTGCATGTGTTTAAGAACTATTATTTCCTGGTCTGTAAACTGATGGATCATACTTTTGCCCATGTTCCTAATGGGTGTTGGGTCTTCTTAGTGACTCACAGAAACTCTCTACATATGGAAAAAAATAGCCTTTTATGGCAGAAATTGCAACCTTGTTTTTTTCATGTGTCTTTCATGTGTAGTTGAATTTTCCTTACAAATCTTTTATGGCTTTTGGGTTCTGTGACATATTTAGAAAGACTTTCCCCACTTCCGCACTAAAATTCTTTCCTATACTTTTTCCTAGTACTTTCATTATTTTTTAAAACTTAAAACTTTTCTCCATCTAGACATCATTTTGGTTTAAGAGGTAGAAATCTAACTGTATTTTCTTCCATATGTCTACTTAGTTGTCACAACACTATTTACTGAATAATCTAGATCTCTCCTACTGATCTGAACTGCCACCTAGTTTGTTTCTAAATTCGCATATATATATATATATATATTTAGGTCTATTTCCAGACTTCTTTTCTATTGAGCTGTCTATCCACGGCTTCTTGTTGTTTCAACTATGTAGCCTTATAAAATTTGTTGTATAACTGATTCACTTTGCTGTACACCTGAAACTAACACAACCTTATAAATCAACTATATGCCAATAAAAATTTAAAAAACATTTTTTTTAATTTGTAGTTATCCTATAGTTTTGGGAACTAGCTCTTCCCCTTCTCTATTCTTTTTTCAGAATTTCACTGAAGGTTTTTAAAGCACTGGAGTGACAATCTGATTTGCATTTTAAGATGATCATTCTGGCAATACTGTGGAGAAAAAAACTGCAAAGGGCAAAAATGGAAGGAGGAAGACAAGTAGGAGGTCACTGCAATGCAGAAGAAAGGTGATGGTGGCTCAGACTAAGAAGACAGCAACAGGAGTGATAAGAAGGAACACTGGAGAGGAAGTGTGGGGGAAATAAAACAGCTCTGCTTTATTTGAGATGGCTATTCACAATCTAAGAGTAAATGTCAAGCAAGCAGTTGGATGGATACGTGAATCTAGAGCTCAGAGGTCAAGGCAAGAGAAATAAATCTGGTAATCAGCCACCATCTAGGTGGTTTAAAACCACAGGACTATAATGAGTCCCCTACAAAGAAATGTAGATTGACAAAAGGAACAAATGATTGACCTAGAAGTTGAAGAAGGTATTTCAAGGAATGAAGGAGAGATCAACTGTATCAAATGTTACTGAAAGGATGAGTAGAATAAGAACTGAAAATTGACCACTGGATTTGGCAAAATAAACACTGATGGAGATCTTGACAAGAATAGTTTCAGTGGAGTGGTGCAGACAAAAGCCTGACTAGAGTGAGCTAAGGGAAGATAACAGATAAGGAAATGGTGGCAGCAAGTAGAGGCCACACTTAGAGGAGTTTTTCCAAAATGGAGAGCAGAGAAATGGGACAGTAGCTGAAAGGTCATGGTGTTAAAGAAGGATTTTTTTCAGGTAGGAAAGATTACTGCATGTTTTTGTGTTGGTAAAAATTATAAGTAGAAAGGAAGGCAAATCCAGAATATATAAAGAAACCCAGGACTTCCCTGGTGCAGTGGTTAAGAATCTGCCTGCCAATGCACGGGACACGGGTTCAAGCCCTGGTCCAGGAAGATCCCACATGCCGCAGAGCAACTAAGCCCATGCACCACAACTACTGAGCCCACAAGCCAGAACTACTGAGCCCTGCGTGCAGCAATGAAAACCCAATGCAGCAAAAACTAAATAAATAAAAATAAATTTATATTAAAAAAAAAGAAATCCATAAGAAAAAGACAAACACAAATATGGGGAAAAATTAAAAACAGGAAATTCAAAGAAAATTCAAATGTTCAAAAACAGAAATATAAGCAAACACACTAGTAATCAGTGACATGTAAAATAAAACAAGATATTACTAAACAGACTGGCAAAAAAAAAAGTTTAAATCTGACAACATAAAATAACAATAAGGCTGTGGGAAATGAGTACAAAAATAAACTGCTCGTGGGAATGAAAACTGGACAGCCACTCTATAGGGCAATTTGAAAACTAAAAATGCAAATGCACTTTGTCGCCAAAATTCCATAATTCCACATATACACTAGACAAACACCTGCACACGTGCGCAAGGAGACGCAGAATGTCCACTGTAGCAGATATTTTTGATAGTGAAGCAATCTAATGTTTATCAATAGGCAATAGATAAATAAAATATGGTACCTATATACAATATTATACAGCAGCAATAGGAATGTACCAAATCTATTAAATATCACATGGATATTTTAAAAAATAACATTAATTATTTTCCATGGATGTGTATATATGAATGTGAAAGATTAAAAATGGTCTGAAAGGACACACACCAAACTCAGAACAGTAGTTGCATCTAGGGTTGTGAAAAAGGACTGAAGGTAGTGATTCATTTTTTAAAAAGGAGAAAAAAGGGAGGGTAGAAGAAAAAACAAAAAAACTGTGAGCTAATAAGCCAAATCTATCAATGGTTAATTCTGGATGGAGGGAATACAGTAGAACAGGGAGTTGGCAAAATATGGTTCATGGGCCCACCGCCTGTGTTTGTAAATAAAGTTTTACTGTTCCAGTGTTTTACTCACTCATGTATTGTCTATGGCTACTTCTGCACTACAATGGCAGAGGTGAGGAGTTGTAACAGAGACTGTATGCCCTGCAAAGTCTAAATATTTACTCTCTAGACCTTTATGGAAAAAGTTTGCTGACATTTGCAGTATATTCTCTTCTTTGCACTTCCCTGTATCTCACCTTTCCCCCAAATTTAAGACCACTTAAATAACCTGAAGAGATTCAGACCAAAGTCCCAGAGAAACAAAGAAAAAATTCTAAAACTGTCAGGTTTTTTTTTTAATCATAAAAATACTACATTATTTATTATTATACTTTTTATAGACTAAACTGAAAATATTAATCAGAACTATTCTGTAACATAGTTTAAATGATTGGTGAATTACAGAAATACTCCACATAGGGAAAACATATATAGGGCAGTCACATTTAATATGAGGGATATGTTCCTGAAAATCCTGAATAATTCAAAACCAACATAATTCAAGACTAATTGTCCCATACATATAAAGTAGAGGAGGGATGCATTATCAGAGTCATAAGCCTATAACCAATATAGAATATTTTTATAATACATATTAATAATACTTATTAATATAAGGTACATTAACAATGATTCATTATACAGTTAGGCAGTTAATAACAAAATTATTAATTCTACAACATGGTGATCTATTAATAATGTAATTTTAAGATATAACTTAATGTACAATACATAGCACACATATAGACACAAAATTAACTTAATGATAGTTCATTAACTAATGTAGTATACTGCCTGAAAATAATTAAGTAGAGTTATCACCATCTTCCAACAACACTAATAATGGGAGAGTTAAGAGATATCGAACTAAGTAGGATAAACTATCTCTCCACATTATGGTGAAAGCTGGTCTGATTCCCTGGAAGACTTTTGCTAAAGAATGAATCTAATGAATCTAACGTGGTTTGGTTTTTTTTCTCATTTTTTCTTTTTTCACTGAGGATTTCTTGATATGCAGACACACTGTCCGTCTTTCGCCTTGCCACTATGGAACCGCAATCCACATTTGGATCATCTTCAAATATAGCAACTGGTTGCTGAAATATGGTCAAAAGTCTATGCCAGTCACTTCACTGCTAGTTGATGTGTTAAAGGCCCAGCCTAATTGCTGGGGCCCTCTTCCTGCTACCTTTGTTTTTCTAATTCTAGCAAGTCTTCCTTTATTAATCCCTGGGCAACAACCCAAGCAAAATTTCAACATTCCTTTCAACAACCTTGCACAAATTTACCTTCTTTACCATTTTCATAGCTTTTTTTAAAAAATTAATTCATTTAGTTTTGGCCGTGTTGGGTCCTCGTTGCTGCACACGGGCTTTCTCTAGTTGTGGCGAGCAGGGGCTACTTTGTTGCGGTGCGCAGGCTTCTCATTGCAGTGGCTACTCTTGTTGCGGAACACCGGCTATAGGTGAGAGGGCTTCAGTAGTTGTGGCTCATGGGCTCTAGAGTGCAGGCTCAGCAGTTGTGGCTCACGGGCTTAGCTGCTCCACGGCATGTGGGATCTTCCCAGACCAGGGATTGAACAAATGTCCCCTGCACTGGCAGGCGGATTCTTAACCAGTGCACCACCAGGGAAGTCCCTTATAGCTTCTTTATTAGCAGATGTTATGGTGTCTTCCAAGTTAAAGCCTCTTTAAATTCTGGTAAAGCTGAAATGTTTTGATAGCTTCAGTGTTAGCAGATATAGCTGGCCTGCTCATTTTTATATTCTTAAAACCTTGGTGGGCTTTAAAATTGGAAAGCCAGCCATGATTTGCAGTAAACCTTTTTGTCTCAGTGTTGCCTCCTTTCAAATCATCAAAATACTTCATGCCATAGCACAGATGATAGCTTGGCCTTAGGGACGCGTTATGGCAGCACTGATTTTGCAGCTGTGTTGCCAGGATTTCTTCCATTTATTCCATTATCCTTGCCTGGTTACAAGATAATTTTGTGAACTAAAGAATGTACCTGCTTTAATACTGCTTTGGGGTTTTTTGAGCATTATCTCTAATACTCTGCAGGGTGCACTCTCCTAAATTAACAGCATGAGATATCATAGCAATGGTCTGGCCTTCTTCACAAAGTTTTATCACATCTAACTTCTGCTCCAAATTTAGAATTTGGGGCACACTTTTTAGTATAGCAACACCACTTAATGAACCTGAATGACACTGTTATATCAATATTTAAAAAAAGATTTGAATTGTATCAAAAGCAAATGTTAAGAGAGCAACACAACAGTCACTGAAAACATTAACTCAAGATCTGACACATTAGGTTCATGTGATATTGATAAAGGATGATAGGAATTTTGTTTTCCTGCTAAAGTGATGCTGACATAGGACAACAATGAGATAGTCTGCAATTCTTTCAGCCTGCCAGATTTGAAATTATATATTTCTTTAAATTTTTTTTTAATCTTGGGAAATTTCACAATGAAGTGGGAATTTAAATATATTTTTATTTTGCACTATTTTCAGGCTCACATACTTCAAAGATGCATAAAACAACAATATACTGAACTTTTTCAAGAGACCTTCTAGTGTAAAAGAAAAATACCTGAATGTAGTAAAAGAGAAAAATAAGCAACCAGACGGAATTAACAAGTATTTAAAGAAACTAAGGAACCAGAACACAAACAATAAAATCAGGAATGCATTCTTATTAATGATCTAACTTTAAGATTCAAAAACAAAAATCAGTGTATAATATATTACTCTACTTTTTAGAAAGACTAAGCAGCAAATAGACATGAACTCAGACATACATTAGAAGGCTATATCCAAAATGAAACTAAACCCAAGGGGCATTAATCAGGAAAATATTTAATAAAACTTACATCTTCAATGATCTTTGCTGCCTCTTTAGTATTAACTGCACCTGTTATGAATTAAAACATACATTATCCCTAGAATAACATTATCCCTAGAATATACAGAAGTAAACACTGAAACCAAGAAGTTACTTTCCTCTTGCTAAGATGGTCCACAGCCTAGTCCAGAATTTCTCAAAAAATGGTACAAGGAAACTTGGCATCAATACTACCTGGGGTGCTTGGTAAAGGTAGAGATTCCTGGGCCTAATCCCATCCTACTGTATTAGAATCTCCGAAGGTAAAGGCAGCGATATTAAAATCAATTGGGAGATTGGGACTGACATATATACACTAATATGTATAAAATGGATAACTAATAAGAACCTGCTGTATAAAAAAATAAATAAAATAAAATTCAAAAAAAGGGCTTCCCTGGTGGCACAGTGGTTGAGAGTCCGCCTGCCGATGCAGGGGACATGGGTTTGTGCCCCGGTCCGGGAAGATCCCACATGCCGCGGAGCGGCTGAGCCCGTGAGCCATGGCCGGTGAGCCTGCGCGTCCGGAGCCTGTGCTCCACAACGGGAGAGGCCACAACAGTGAGAGGCTCGTGTACTGCACAAAAAAAAAAAAAAAAAAAAAATCAAAAAAAAGAGAAAAATAAATAAATAAATAGAATCAACTGGGTTCTTAAAAAAATAAACTATACATGTCACTTCCTTCCCTATACATGCCACCCTGCTTGCTACCCACTTCCCTCAGAGACAGAGGGGCATGTTTCCTCATATAAACATATATGTAAACATTACCAATAAGAGCTATTTACCCTAGACAACACTCACCTCTACAGTCTACCCAAATGCCTTTACATCAAGTCATACCTTTTAAAACAACATTCTCTGTGAGCTGGGCAGGAGATATTTTTGCCAATGACACCACATTGGTTATAACTGGTATTGTATTTGTCCTTGCAGAAGGGAGCTCCACTGAAGCAGTTTGTGCCTTAGAAATATTTACTGATTAAAATAGACAAAAAGGTAAGACCTAGTATAAACAAAAGGATCACACACACACATTAAAGAAACCCTGTTTAACAGCTAAGTTTCAAGGTACAATGCAAATATCTAACTCTGTATAGTGTTGGGTTGGGTGATTCTGTTCAGATTAGTGTTCATTAGGACTTAAAGGGTACCTGATTCTCTAAAATTATAAACTTCAACTGATACTTAATAGTTGAAAATACAGGTATCAGCTTCAGGATTAACCAGACTTTTCCATTAGTGAATACTAAAATTCCTACACCTAAGCTTGATTCAAATAAAAATTTAACATGCTAATTTTTATAAGTAAGTTGGTGATGTAGCTGTCCATCCACATAAAAACAGTGACTTTGTTAACCCACATTATACAATGAAAATTCTACCACCACCCTGACTGGTCTTACGGAATGAATGATAACACAAAAGATTAGTGCAAGGCATATGTGATTAAGGTGATGATTAATAAGACTGCAAAGGCAGACAAAGGCCAGACTTTAACGTCAAAGCACAGGAATTCTGTCAATTCAGCAGCACGCCAGGCTTTGAGGAGAGAACATAACATCAGATGTTTTTAGTCTAACTCAGAGAAGTGCTACTTCAGAGAGCTACTTTCAGAACATGCCACATATCTATTCATCTGGATATTCTGGCCACATTAGCTGTCCTACTTGCAAAATTATTTTATTCTTAGCCAGGAAAAACTTCGCTACCTGTGAAGAACTGGTCTACTTTATTTTTTCTGATATAATTAATGTGTTGTTCTTTTTTCCTTGGCTACACGCAAGCTCTGGATCAAATCTGACACCAGTCACAGCAACCATATTAACATACTTATATCCTCTTCCTTTGTTTGCCCTGATGTTCTGTTTTTATTTCTGGTTTATTAACTGAATAGCATATATCCCTTAGTGTAAGTTACTTACGTACAGATAAGTCAGTCAAAAGCAATCAAATCTAATTTTCCTACAAAATCAGTGCTTATATGTTTATTGATTCCTTGGTGTGTTTGATTTTGATAACAAAAGGCATCAGGATTAATTTTCCCTCAAGAGCAATCTTTAAGAATTCTTACAGGAAAATTTAAGGAAATTCAGGCTATTTGACTCCAGTGAAATTTGTTTTATTATATTATTTACAACTGTGTGTGCTGATAGTAACTTAGGACTGACATAAAGACCCCCTTAGCCAAGTTTAACTTTACCTTTATTTTGTGACAGAGGGTCATTCATAATTTGCTGACGATGACAAAACTCCATGACACAAAATAGGTTACAGAAATGTTTGATGTTTCCTCGCCATTTTATGGACTCACTTAGCTTACCCTGTCGTTTACAACCATCACACTTGGCCATCTGAGAAAGAAATGTAAAACAGGATAGGCTTAAAACTGTAAAATAATGAAAATATAACACTAATCATAAAATCAGAGGAACCATGAAAACAGGATACATGAGTCAGTTGAGATCACAAAATGTAAGGTTTCTACCTTAAGACACCGTACTTAAAAATACATACACTATTTGTTTTGTATAGATGTCCTCAACTGAGAGGATATAAAAGTTATCTCCTGTTTTCAAAATTACTGATGAAGGAATTTAAAGATAGGCTTTTTTTTTTTTTTTAACGTTAAGAGGTAGCCTACTGCAGTATAAAGAATATGGGCTTTGGAGTCATAAAGATTTTGACTCATTCAACAAATATCTAACTAGATATCCTTCGTCTTGAGCATTGAGATAGGTCTTGGTCATATAATTATGAAAAAGACCCCCAAAGAAAGTTATATGTTAGGAATGTAGACAAGTAAACAGGTGATTTCACTGGAATGTTACAGGTGCTGTCCATCACCTACCAGCTTCTTCAGGGGCACATTACTTAACCTCCCTGGACCTTACTTTTTTTCCTTATTTATAAACAGGTAATACTATACCTACCTGTTAGGATTGTGGTGAGGAGTAAATGAAATAACACTTATGAAGTACTGGACATGTATTAGTGGTTCAATTAATTATAGCTTTCGTTGTTAGCCTTTCAAAAAAAAATTTTTTTTAAAGAAGGCAGGTGAGGGGTAAGGAGGTCAGAGTCATTTGTCCTATGAAGTGAGAACAAGGTCTGACTTCAAATTTCTCAGAGTAACTTTCTGAATGAGAGAGCAACTTAAGGCAACATAACTATGTAAAGTTCTAACTAAAAAAAACCCAAAGTTATAAATAAGGTCCATGTGCCTTATAAGAAAGCAAAAATTAAAGGAACATATCTTCAAACAACAACAAAGTCTCCCAAAATCCTATACTCTTTTTTAATTTTTTCTTATTTATTTATTCTTTTTAATTCTATACTCTTTACCCCAAAGATTTCATGTTTATATTCAATTGAATTTTGCTTTAGGAGCCCATAATTTATTTACCCAATTCTAAACACCCAATTTTTCTTCACATAATCTGAATATATTTCAAATAGAAAATAATTTGTACGAACTTCAGAAAGCCAAAGAGATATATTACATTTACCTGATAAAATAGAACAGTAAATTTGGTCATGCAGTCTTCACAACAAAACTCTTCTAATTTGCCCTCCAATCGATTTTCTACCAAATTAGGGGACGTCTGTGAACAATAACTGCACATCTTACAGTAGTTTCCCCATCGTTCTCCAAAGTCACGGGCAGAGAGGAATTTGCAAACTGAGAACCAGAGGGATAAAAGCAAGAAACATCAAGTTTATATAAACTTGAAGACAGTAAAGTGAGTTTCTACAGTCTTAGATAGCAACTTTAAGCTAATTTCTAAATACTTGACACAATTATTTGCCTCTAGGTTAAAAGACAGTCTTATCTATATTCACAAAACAAACATATCACTTTTGAAACATATACTCTAAATATTAGGTCGTTTATATTCAGAAACATCAGAGGTATTGGGTTGGCCAAAAAGTGTCTTCAGTTTTTAAGTAAAAATAAAAGACACATTTTTCATTTTCACCAAGAACTTCATTGAACAACGTATTCACCCTTTTGTTCCACTACCTTCTGCCATTTTTCAGGCAACTTCATAATTCCATCTTCACAAAACTTTTTTATCTTTTTGAGCAAAGAACTGTTCAGGTGCCTTTTACTGTCTTCCAGGGAATTGAAATTTTTCCCATTAAAAGAATTTTGTAAAGAACAAAATAAAAGGAAATCCGAAGGTGCAATGTCTGGTGAATACAGTGGATGAATCAAAACTTCCCAGCCAAGTTGTAACAGTTTTTGCCGGGTCATCAAAGAAACATGCGGTCTTGCATTATCCTGATGGAAGGTTATGCGTTTTCTGTTGACTAATTCTAGACACTTTTCATCAAGTGCTGCTTTCAGTTGGTCTAACTGGAAGCAGTACTTGTTGGAATTAATCGTTTGGTTTTCCAGAAGGAGCTCATAATAGAGGGTTCCCTTCCAATGTCACCATATACACAACATCACCTTCTTTGGATGAAGACTGGTCTTTGGTGTGGTTGGTGGTGGTTCGTTTTGCTTGTCCTACGGTCTCTTCCATTCCACATTACTGTACAGTATCCACTTTTCGTCACCCGTCACAATTTGTTTTAAAAATGGAACACTGGGACTTCCCTAGTGGTGCAGTGGTTAAGAATCTGCCTGCCAAGGCAGGGGACACAGGTTCGAGCCCTGGTCTGGGAAGATCCCACATATCATGGGGCAACTAAGCCCATGCGTCACAACTACTGAACCTGCTCTCTAGAGCCCGTGAGCCACAACTACTGAAGCCCACGTGCCTAGAGCCCGTGCTCCGCAGCAAAGACAAGCCAGTGCAATGAGAAGCCTACGTACCGCAACGAAGAGTAGCCCCTGCTCACCACAACTAGAGAAAGCCCGCGCACAGCAACAAAGACCCAACGCAGACAAAAATAAGTAAATAAATAAATTTATTTTTAAAAAAAGAGAGAAAAAAGCCAAGTTCAAAAAAACAAAACAAGGGCTTCCCTGGTGGCGCAGTGGTTGAGAGTCCGCCTGCCGATGCAGGGGACACAGGTTCGTGTCCCAGTCCGGGAAGATCCCACATGCTGCGGAGCGGCTGGGCCCGTGAGCCATGGCTGCTGAGCCTGCGCGTCCGGAGCCTGTGCTCCGCAACGGGAGAGGCCACAACAGTGAGAGGCCCGCGTACCGCAAAAAACAAACAAACAAACAAACAAAAAAAAGAACGTCTTCCTTACGTTTAAGTAGAGAATTGCATGCGGAAATACAGTCAAGGTTTTTTTCCGCTTAACTTACGTGGAACCCAAACATCAAAGCGATTAACGTAAGCAACGTGGTGCAAATGATTTTCAGTGCTTGATTTGGATATTTTGAGTATGTCAGCTGTCTCCCACGTGGTATAACGTTGATTGTTCTCAATGTCTCAATTTGATCACTATCAACTTCAACTGGTCTACCCAACCGTGGAGCATCGTCCAGAGAGAAATCTCCAGCACGAATCTCGCAAACCACTTCTGACACATTCGATCAGTCACAGCACCTTCTCCATACACTGCGCAAATCTCCTTTTTGTGTTTCAGTTGCATTTTTACCTTCCTTGAAATAATAAAGCATAATATGCCAAAAATGCTTTTTTTCTTCCATCTTCAATATTAAAATGGCTACATAAAAATTCACCAATTTTTTAAATTTTTGCCCGTGTCGGATCTTAGTTGTGGTACACAGAATCTTCGTTGAGGCATGCGAGATCTTCTCGTTGCAGCACGCAGGCTTCTCTCCAGTTGTGGCATGCGGGTTTTCTCTTCTCTAGTTGTGGCACACAGGCTCCAGGGCACGTGGGCTCTGTAGTTTGCGGCACACAGCCTCTCTAGTTGAGGTGCGCAAGCTCAGTAGTTGTGGCGCATGGGCTTAGTTGCCCCGTGGCACGTGGAATCTTAGTTCCCTGATCAGGAATCAAACCTGTGCCCCCTGCGTTGAAAGGTGGATTCTTTACTACTAGACTACCAGGGAAGTCCCCCAAAATTCACCAATTTTGATAAATCTTTTTTTAAATGCACGCTGATATGACAGCTGTCACATACAATCTAACAAAATTGTTTCGAATGAAGTTAAAGAAAACTAAGTGCTACTAGAGCCATCATACAGAAAAAAACGAAGCAACCTTTTGGCCAACCCAATATAAAAGTTTCTTAAGCCAAGAAGCAGTAATTGCCTAAGTACCCTCTTTATGAATGGGTGCAAAAACAAAAAGATCTCTGAAGTCATAGCTAAACTTACGAAGAGATTTTCTATATACGAATACCATTGACCTAATTATATTTTGAAAGTTTTTCTTTATTGAGATTATTATAACATTTAAAAGGATAGACTTTAAAGTGAATTAAGTATAAACTCAATAAAAAAGCTTCAAATTATACTTCATAAAAGAAATTACTTGAAAATTAATTGTGGATTAACAGCTCAACTCATCATGAATTACTTCATAACAACCATATGCTCTGTGGCCAAAACTGAGCTTTTTTCTTTACCTTCACTACAGAATGGCTTATCAACCCCTGAGAATCGTACAGTCTCCTTTATAATTTTCTGCAGTTTACAGTAGTCACACATTGCCATAACTTTATTTCTCTTTTTGTATTCATCAGAGCAAATCTTGCCACAAAACAGAAACATTTTACCCTGCAGAGGAAGAACAGTCATTAATATCTAATTAAATTAAACAGTTACTTTATTGTTAAGAAATCCTTTTCTTTCTCATTTCAAAGCAAACCAAGGGACTGTCAAAGATGAAAAGACAAAAATACTTCTTTAGATAAACTCATATTCAATCCCTTCCACGACCTCTCTTTACCTTGTAGAAAAGAAGTTCTGGTTTTGTGGCAAACAGATGGTTACAGTGCTGACACTTGAGTTTAACAACTGTATGGGTTAAAGCAACTTGCTGGGACTGAGCAGAAGGAGGCTGGAGACTGGCTGCGGCAGAGCCACTGACGGAGCTGGGGGAAACGGCAGAGGTGTTACCTCCTCCTGCTGACACTGCTGACCCAGAGGGTGGACTTACAACCACTTGGCCCTGAGACAAGGGCACTGCTGAAGAGTTTGTTCCTTTTGGCTTGTTAAATACATTCTGAATGAATACAAATAAGGCAAAGATTTTATCAACTGAGAAATAAGGTAACTTGATCAATTTCATTTTCTCATTTTAATAAATTAATTCCCCCCAAACGTTTCTTGAAAATTTTATTGAGTAGTTCACAGAAAGAGTTGAAATGGCATGCTTCCAGAATAGGACTGAGAAATGCAACATTAAAAGATTGAGGACTAAAATTCAGGCTTTCCAGACAAAGATCTCTAGTACATGACTAATTAATAAATTAGAGCAGGCCTCTCCTTTCCCCCAAGATACCCCTTCACCTGCACTCCCATTACCAACCAGCCTCTCATGGCTATTAAGAGCACAGTGGCCACCAGTAGTCTCTTTCTCCCTGGTGCAGGCATCTTCCCACCCAGGAGGATGGGAAACTCTACCCTTTCCCTGTGTATCAGAGAGAAGAGAAATGGGACAAGTAAGTGGAAGCTTCCATATCCACGCCAGGAGTCATTATGTATCTGGCCCAGGATGAAACGAAGGGACACATGAGCACATCACCATGCCACCTATCCAAACCATAGCCTAGCTTCCATTCTTTTGAAAGGGAGAGAGCCAAGGGAGAAAGCGGGAGAGAAAGGTAGTTTAGGTGAGCACTCTGAATTAAGAAGGACTGAGGGTCAAATCTTGGGCTCAGACATTTTGCAGTAATGACCTCTTGGATCACAGCTGAATAGAATTTTTTTCTTTCTAACTTAATAAGCATGGTCCTTCAGCAGTTAACATTTGCCACAGACCAACGCCTAAGAGAACTGCAAGGGCAAAGTACTACCTTAGGTCATACCTGGAAAGCCACCACACAACTGGAGCTGCAGAAGCTGTATATAGTTCCATTGGACATGGCTAGGTGATACTGAGGGACTGCTGAGGTCTTACAACTATGACACAAAACCTGGACACCTTGGTAGCAAAAAATAAAAACCAATGAGTAAGTTACACAGATGAACAAATGATCCAAAAATGTATTAGGAGAGTAAAAAACCCAAATATTCAGTAATATGCAAAACAAAAATGAAGGAACTTTACAATAATATGTAAAGCTAACCTCAATTAAGTCCCACTTACGCAAAAATTAACTTGGAACTTATACACGTTTTTTCTCTCTTTTCACATATGAAATTACAAAATAAACACTTCAATCAAGAGAATCACTGAAAAACTTTGTCACGTAAAAATCAGCTCTTGGGCTTCCCTGGTGGCGCAGTGGTTGAGAGTCCGCCTGCCGATGCAGGGGACGCGGGTTCGTGCCCCGGTCCGGGAAGATCCCACATGCCGCGGAGCGGCTGGGCCCGTGAGCCATGGCCGCTGAGCCTGTGTGTCCGGAGCCTGTGCTCCGCAACGGGAAAGGCCACGACAGTGAGAGGCCCGCGTACCACAAAAAAAAAAAAAAAAAAAAAAATCAGCTCTTTGTGGGACTTCCCTGGTGGTCCAGTGGTTAAGAATCCGCCTTCCAATGCAGGGAACATGGGTTTGGTCCCTGGTGGGGGAACTAAGATCCCACATGCCACGGGGCAACTAAGCCCGTGCGCCACAACTACTCAGCCCGTGTGCCACAACTACTCAGCCCGTGTGCCACAACTAGAGAGAAGCCCGCGCACCACCACAAAATATCTCACATGCCGCAACTAAGACCCGATGCAGCCTAAAATAAATTAATTACTTAAAAAAAAATACTGCATGGATCCTTCAAAGAAAATAAAAATAAAAATCAGCTCTTTGAAACTAAAATAACCTTGGGTCTTTATTTAACCACATAGATCAGTTTAGTTTGTAACGAAGTGAAAGAAAAGCAGTCACATTCTTCTTTAATAGTTATGAAATCTATAAATTTATCAAACTTAAACATTACCTGAAGAAATAACTGTCTTAACTCTGTAAGCAGATAAGCAATTAATAGAGCAGAAAAGCTCTGTTTTTCCTGAGTCGTTCGTAGTCTCAATCATTTCAGCTGAGGGCCTCAATGATTTCCCCAAGGCATATGGAGGAGTTTGGGCTGAATTCTATTAAAATAAAATAAGATTTAGATACCTAGTACAAGCACACGTATATATATATGGTTTAAGGAAAGAAAAAGAAAAGCTACCTACAACCAAAGGCTTTGGCTAAAATATTTGAGCATGACAATGATAGCAGCTACACTAAGTACAGACTTTCCTAAAAGTTGGGATGTAGGAAAAATAAGTTCTTTCAGACAATAATACAAGCATACCTCATTTTATTGTGCTTCACTTTATTATGCTTTGCAGATACTGCATTTTTTACAAACTGAAGATCTGTGGCAACCCTGTGTCAAGCAAGTCTATCAGCGCCATTTTTCCAACAGCATTTGCTCGCTGTGTCACATTTTGGTAATTCCCGCAATATTTCAAAATTTTTCATTATTATTGTATATTTTATGGTGATCTGTAATCAGTGATCTTACCATTGTAACTATTTTGGGGCGCCATAAACCACTCCCACTTAAGACTAGCTAAATTGATAAACGTTGTATGTGTTCTGACTGCTCCACTGACCGGCTATTTCCCATCTCTCTCCCTCTCCTCAGCCCTCCCTATTCCCTGAGACACAACAATATTGAAATTAGGCCAGTTAATAACCCTACAATGGTCTCTAGGTAGTCAAGTGAAAGGAACAGTTACACATTTCTCACTTCAAATCAAAAGCCAGAAATGATTAAACTTAGTGAGGAAGGCATGTGGAAAGCTAAGAGAGGCCTAAAGCTAGGCCTCTTGTGCCAGTTAGCCAAGCTGTAAATGGAAAGGAGAAGTTCTTGAAGGAAATTAAAAGTGCTACTCCAGTGGAGACACAAATGATAAGAAAGCAAAACAGTCTTACTGCTGATATGGATAAAGTTTTAGTGTCTGGACAGAAGATCAAACCAGCCACAATATTCCCTTAAGCCAAAGCCTAATCCAAAGCAAGGCCCTACCTCTCTTCAATTCTATGAAGGCTGAGACAGATGAGGAAGCTGCAGAAGAAAAGTCTGAAGGTGGCAGAGGCTGGTTCATGAGTTTTAAGGAAAGAAGCCATCTCTAAAACATCGAAGTACAAGGTGAAGCAGCAAGTGCTGATGCAGAAGCTACAGGTTATTCAGAAGATCTAGCTAAGATAACTAATGAAGGTGGCTGCATTAAACAACAGATTTTCAATGCAGATGAAATAGCCTTCCATTGGAAGAAGATTCCATCTAGGACTTTCATGCTAGAGAGAAGTCAATGCCTGGCTTCAAAGCTTCAAGGACAGGCCAACTCTCTTGTTAGGGGCTACTGCACCTGGTGACTAAGTTGAAGCCAATGCTCATTTATTATTCTAAAAATCCTAGGGCCCTTAAGAATTACGCTAAATCTACTCTGCCTGTGTTCTATAAATGGAAGAACAATGCCTAGATAACAGCACATCTGCTGACAACACGGTTTACTGAATATTTTAAGCCCACTGTTGAGACCTACTCCTCAGAAGAAAAGATTCCTTTCAAAATATTATTGCTCACTGACAATGCATCTGGTCACCCAAGAGCTCTGATGGAGATGTACAATGATATTAATGTTGTTTTCACACCTGCTAACAAATCACCCATTCTGCAGCCCATGGATCAAAGAGTAATTTTGACTTTCAAGTCTTATTATTTAAGAAATACATTTCGTAACGCTATTGCTGCCATACATAGTGGTTCTTCTGATAGAGCTGGACAAAGTAAATTAAAAGCCTTCTGGAAAAGATTCACCATTCTAGACGACATTAAAAGCATAAGTGATTCATGGGAAGAGGTCAAAATATCTACATTAACAGGAGTTTAGAAGAAGTTGACTCCAACTTTCATGGATGACTTTGAGGGGTTTAAGACGTCAGTGAATAAAGTAACTGCAGGTTGGTGGAAATAGCAAGAGGACAAGAATTAGAGGTGAAGCCCGAAAGATGTGACTCAATTTCCACAATCTCAGGACAAAACTTTAATGAACAAGGAGTTGCTTCTTCCGGCTGAGCAAAAACAAGTGGTGTCTTGAGATGGAATCTACTCCTGGTGAAGATGACTGTTGAAATGACAACAAAGGATTTAGAATATTACATAAATTTAGTTGATAAAGCAGCAACAGGGTTTGACAGGATTGATTCCCATTCTGAAAGAAGTTCTACTGAGGTTCAAATGCTATCAAACAGCTCTGCATACCACAGAGAAATCGTTTATGAAAGGAAGAGTCAATCCATGCAGCAAACTTAATTGTCTTATTTTAAGAAACTGCCCCAGCCACCCCAGCCTTCAGTAATCACCACCCTGAGCAGTTGGCAGTCATCAACATCGAGGCAAAACCCTCCACCAGCAAAAAGATTACAACTCGCTGAAGGCTCAGAGGAATGTTAGCATTTTTAAATTAAGGTATGCACATTGTTTTTTTAAGACAATGTTATCGCACACTTCACAGACTACAGTATAGTGTAAACATAACTGTTATATGCACTGGGAAACCAAAAATTTGTGTGTCACTTTATTGCATTATTTGCTTTATTGTGGTGGTCTGTAACTGAACATGCAGTATCTCTGAGGTATGTCTATAAATGCCCTCTCTTTCTAAAGGTGAAGAAAAGACATAATCTATCTAAGTTAGTTATCTAGTAAGCTGCTTTCCTAGCTACAGAAACTGGATGAACTCAATCACATGTCTCTAAAACTCTTAACTGATGAAATGTCTATAAACACTATTTTAGAATTATTTAAGGATTAGCTCTTTACTTTTTGAAAGGACCCACACAGACCTGAAACATACCTGTTTCAACCAAGAATATATATCAATTATATATATATATGTATATATATAAATTATATTCGTGTGTATGTGTATATAAGAATTGATACATATAATCTTGCTTTATCGCAGTGGTCTAGAACCAAACCCACAATATTTCTGAGGTATGCCTGTAAAATGTAAACTGAAAAAAATTAGTAACTACTCATCTATATTAGCAACAACAAAACACATTAAAAGTAATAACTAATTAGTCACAACATACTTCTCTCATCACAAATAATCAGAGAGGACCAAGTAATCCATGAACCGAAGGACCACCCTCAGGACAGACTTGGACATCAATCTAGGATAGAGTCTACCACCTTGACGGTTACTTAACTAGGAAGACTCTTTATCAGGAGATAGAAAAGATGTTTAATGTATATTAGGAGATTCTACAGAACTACCTGTAGTTCAAGCTGAGTTTCATAATAAAATTTGCCTGTAAGGTTATTCATGTTTTAAGAAACAACAACAATAATAATGCTACCATTTATATAAATTACCAATGTTATTACTTACTGAGTGCTTACCATGAGCAGGCCCCACACTAAGCAATTTATATACACTATACCATAAAATCCTTTCAATAACATAGTGAGATACTTTTAAAAAATTATATATTTTTTTTAAAAATTTAAACAAACTTTAAATTAACAAACAATAAAGTAGGAGACTAAACTTACTTCATCTGGCTAAGTCCAAGCTCCTAACTGCTACCCTGTCACTGACACAATATAAGGTCTTTTAGTAATGAATTAAATAGGGGAGTAAAAGGTAGGAAAATATAAATTGCAAAGTTACAATACATAATCTTCCTGGTAAAAGATGAACATCATTCATGCAGTTGATAGGGTATAATACCAGTAACAAAATCAGGAATGGAAATGATTTTTGGAATACATATATATATGTATATATATACACACACACATATATATATAAAACATGGATTTTATTCTTGTGAAAGTAGTAGCCAGACTGCAAAAAGTGGCTAAGTTTCTAGAAAAGAGATACTTTCCAAAGATGAACATCTATTACCAACTGCTCAAAGGAATTAAAAATAAACCAAACATCCTAACTGAAAAAAACTTTTAATTATCATTTATACTTTTTTAAAAAATAACTTTTTAAAGACCCCATATTATTCAGCAATAATTAAACTGACACAAATTAATATATTTAGTAACAAAACTAATAAATAAAAATTAGCTAAAATTTTAAAAAGGCAGTTGGAAAATAGAAAAAGGAAAACAAAAAAGCTACAGTATTCTAATAAGGCAATGTTGCCAGAATAATTACAATTCTTTCCAAAACACATTTAAAATATATTTCTTCTAAAAGGAAAAAGATGTTTTATATTTGCTGATTGTATCATCTTTTAACTCTTGGTCATAGTTCATTCACAATAATATGGGGTTTTCTTCACTATCAATATGTCACAGAATATTTCAGACTCATAGCAAATCATGAAATTATATTTGTGAATTCCTGGCCATGAAGGAAACCCTAAAAAATGACCTAGTTCACCTATATCATCTCACTGTCAAATCAACCCTTACAGCATCAGAATCTATCCCATTTTTCAGGAGGGGAAATCACACACCAAGATCAACTGATGGGAAGAGCTCACTCTTTTACTCTGCACTTCATCCCTGTGCAGCCATCTCAGAAGGGGTAAGCCCAACTGCACACAACAGACTGATATTCATACCTGTTTATATGCTGTGATACTTGTTGAACTAAAAACCTTCTGGGACTGGCAAGGACCAGAGCTACTATAGCAATAGCTCCCACAGTTCTCACAACAGTTCATGGTAAGGTTGTTGGTAGAATGAAATTTTGAAAAACAGGCATCACTACAAAGACCATGTAGCACATTTTGATATTTAACTTCAAATCGAATCTAGGAAATAAAAACACATACAGATACAAAATAAGCAAAGCCGGTTAAAAACATCTAATCTGTGAAGAGAATCCCAATAAAGGTGAAATTCAACTTACATCAGCATTCTTCTGACACATACTGCACCTAGTTGAAATGCTATTGGTATATATGGTAACAACAGGTTTTTTCTTTAGCTCATAAGAAGAAAGGCATGATTGGCTGCAGAAATCTTTGCTAGGAGAGGAATTTTCAAATCGGGTTGTGATCACATCCTTTGGATTTAAAATGTCTCTAAAAATAAATAACAAAGGCAAAATGAAATGTGTTCTTCGTAATTGTAATTTCTTCCTCTTTGTGAGCTAAAATAACTACATTTAGTAAGGGCAGCTATTGTATAGTAGTAAATGGGTAGCCCTGGAAAAGGCATCTGGAAAACTGGGTTTGATGATTAGTTCTATTACTTATCATCTGAGTGACAATGAGTGAGGCAATTACTGTCTCAATTTCCTCATGTATAAAACGGAGTTTATAATACTGAATTCATAGATGTGTTGAAGGAGAGCTACATTTAAAATATATCTAGCCAGATGCTCATGAAAAAAACATTGAGGCTTCCAGCTCCAACCAACTTTCATCCACTGGAGCCAACAGAACAAGTGGCCATCCCACAACTCCAGACCACAAAACACTTGTCCTCTTACTAGCCAGTAGCTGCCAAGAGTAGAAACATGAATGAAATAAGGAATGAAAAAACTTTTTATTTAAATGTAAGATTTGGGAAACAGATGAACTACCAAAGATTAGCATTAAAAATTAGCATGGTATATAAATCTTCACTATAACTGAAGAGACCAAAGAAACAAATGACAGACAAAAGCGCTATTAAGGCTTGGTATCAAAGGACAGATGGAAACAAGAATGAAACAAAAAGAATACAAATAACTGAGTTGTTCTATGAGACTTGTAGAGTTATTCTGTAAGAGCTAATTGTTACAATAAGCACTGCCAGTAAAAACAGAGACTAAGTTATTGCCATTCTTCTGACAAGTATAAAAACTGAAGGAAATAGTCATTAATTAGAAACACTAGTTTCTAATTAATGACCACACAGTAAAGAAAATTAATGGCAATAATATTATGTACTACAATAATGTACTGGGTAATTTCTATGTGCCACACATTGGTCTCTTTACTCAAATTATCCAATTTAATTATCAAAAAACTCTGTAAGGTAAGTATTATTAGGACACCAAATCAGAAAGGTTAAATAATGACTTGCCAAAGTCATTCAGCTGGTAAGCAGTGAAGCCAGAATACAAATCAAGGCAGTCTGATTCTACAGTCCATGGACTTCATCATTCCACTACTCTGCCTTCCATCCTGTACCTTTATTATACAGAACTCCATGGTAAACTACAAAAGAATAACAACAGCAACAGGGACTTCCCTGGTGGTCCAGTGGTTAAGACTCCGTGCTCCCAATGCAGGGGGCTCAGGTTTGATCCCTGGTCAGGGAACTAAGATCCCGCATGCTAAGATCCTGCATGCCGCACCACACAGCCAAAATAAAAAAAAATTAAAAATATAAAAAAACAGCAATAGAGCACTACTTTAATGTTCTAAAACTCACCTAGCCTTACTAATATGACAGTGAATCTTGGAAACCAAGTGGATATGCCTACATGCAGATGAAGTATTAATTTTGAAAAGTAATTTTTCTACTAAAATCAAAGCAATTAAGAATTTTATTTAATAATGTAAATCTGCCAGTGCTATGTATATATAAGTAAACCAATGAGAATGACTTTTTAATGAAAATCTGTGCACATAAATATAAATGCATTCTAAACTTTATACATCCAAATATATGTTACATCTTAACATTCACCTTAGAGAAACCATACCTCTCCCAACAACATGGCTCAAACATTTTTTCTAATTTCTCTTTTAGTTTACAAGAACTCTAAGCACAACTTTTTAATCTTATAGTCAGAGACCATGTTTAACAGTATGACTCAGTTTAATCATCTACAGCAGTCAGCTGGTAAGACATCAAGTAACTTTTGGCAATGTGCAAAAATCAAACCCCAGCTTGAAAGATAGATTTATCACCTAACTTAGTCTAAAGGAATGTTTCACAGCCTCTGAAGGCAATGCAAAATCAAGAGACAAAAAAAAATTTTGAATAACAACAGCATTGTGGTAAAAAGCCAATGACAAGAGTCTCTACTTTTAAGAGAACATGTATTTGGATGTATAGGCAGTGTTATGTTCTTTAAAATTTAATTAATTTCCTTTTGATATTTGATATGCTGAGATTGAATATCTAAAAACAAAAAACTAAATTTACTCTTCCAGATCAGTTTCATGAGAATGACATAAAAGAGTTAAAGTAAGGTATTAGAGGGGCATTTTGGAACAAAACTAAATTTGAATATTTAAGTAAAATGTTTTAAATGCCTCTTTCCTTTTAGTTGGGGATTTCCATTTTAACAGGATCTACTTTTAGATACCTAAGGCCAACACACCAAGCAGATAAAGAAACTATCATATATCACCAAAGACAAAATAGAGGCCTATAAATTATATGTTAAATATACATAATACCAAATTTATTATTAAAAATAATAGGATCCCACTTATTAAGCATTTGCTATGTGCTAGGTCCTGTGCCAACACTGTCTCATTAAAACCTGAGGAAGTAGATACTATTTACCAATGAAGAAACTAAGGCTTAGAAAGGTTAAATATCTGGCCCAAGGTCATATAGCTGGCAAGTGACAGAGCTACAATCTAAAACCAAGCTCTTAACTTTCCTTGCGCTACATTAGTGACTACTGACAACACACTGTATTCCTAGAATTGCACTACCACACAAATAGGTAAAACGTGCCAAATTCTTCAAACTTACTGAGGTAGAGAAAGAAGTTTATATAACTTCATTGCTATTTCTTCCTCTCTCTGCATCTATGCATTATTATAAAGTAACAATGACCCCCAACAAAAGCTCACAAGGACTTTTCAGGAATAAATGCATTATTTTTGTGGCCATTTACCTTCTAAAGAATTAAATAACTTTCATATACTATTATACGGGTGATATTATTTCATTCTATACTTCAATAACATTCAAGATAACAATTTTGAATATTGTTGTCTACAATTACAGTAGACGTACAATATAGGAGTGGTCCTATAGTTTCTCACAAATAATTTATTTCTTTCTAATTGAAAGAGATAGGAAAACTGGTCTAAACAATACTTTTTTACATCAAGTCACTTACTTAACTTTACAAAACTTTAGAATTTGCAAACTTCTCAATTAGCTAAAAAGTATTTCCAGGGAAATGAGCTAAAGAGATTTAAAATAGCAATAGCATATTTGAACTAAAAACACTTAAAAAGTAAGGGATATAATTAAGAATTTCATACTTTGAGCAGTTTGCACAGGTTTTCTTGGGAGGAGGTGGTAGGCAGACAGGTGAAGAATATCCGATGATGCACCTTGTGGAGCAAAAGAGCTGAGTAGATCCTGTCTTATGAAATGCAGTTTGCCCCTTATAAAGCATTTTTTTGCAACCAGAACAAAAAACCTGAATAGCTACGGCTGGAACTGAAGGAAGCGATATATTTGGGCCAGATGATGCAAGAGAGAGCTGAAAGCCTGGGGTCAACTGTTGGGCTATAAAAACAAAATAAGAAAAAACAACAACAACAAAAGCTGTTTTCACATCAACATGAACATATATACATTCTCTATTTTTTAGGACAAATTCCCTCAGTCTTGAAATCCAATATTGAGGCAATAACCACTCTAAAACAGGCAGCTTCAAACTTTTTAACCATGACACATAGTTAGAACTACATTTCACATTATAACCCAAGAGACACACACATACATCTGTATGTGCATGTGTGTGTATATGTATATAAAATTTAATAACTGAAACAGTAGTTTCATGAAATAATATGCTTCCTTACTGTATGCACCACACTCTGATATACAGTTGACCCTTAAACAACTCAGAGGTTAGGGGCGCCGACCCCACGCAGTCAAAAATCCGTGTCCTGCTATCTCTGTCTCAAAAACTAAAGAATTGATAAATGACTCATCCAAGGGCAGGAAGCTGAAACAGTCTGGATAGAATCAGGACTCAAACCCTAGTTCTTCTGATTCCACATATTGTGATCTCCAATAGAACATAAAAATGTCCCCACACTTAGTTAATTTACAGATCTGTGGAATAAAAATACAGGTACTATATTTATTGAAAAAAATCACCTGTAAGTGGAACTGCGTAGTTCAAACCCATGTTGTTCAAGGACCAACTGTAATTATATTCCACTTTTTAAAATACTGGTCAAGACCAGCTAGCCAGTTTGAAAAGCACTGCTTTGTCTAAAGGAAGAAAAAGACTTACATGAGGTACTTTCCCTCAATTCTACTGGTCAGAATATAACAAATACTGATTCTAACTAACTTACAGTTCTGTTTCTTACCAAGAGGACTGTCACTGACTGAAAAGACAGCACTAATTTTCAGTTCACTTTCTTGAGTTTTTGGCTTTGAAGCATGTACATATTCCTTAAAGAAAAAAAGAAGAGAAGGAGAAATGAATACAGTGTTAGTACTGAGGAAACTAGAAATTCAAACAAAAAAATAACTGTCATATTCATCTCTTCTACATTATAGTCGTAATCGCCTTCAAATACCTCAAAAGTCAAAATTTACAAGTTATTAGACTAGATTTAATCTTTTTCTTTCTTTTTTTTTTTGGCTGCGTTGGGTCTTCGTTGCTGCGTGCGGGCTTTTTCTAGTTGCGGCGAGCGTGAGCTACTCTTCGTTGCGGTGGGCAGGCTTCTCATTGAGATGGCTTCTCTTGTTGCAGAGCACAGGCTCTAGGTGCACAGGCTTCAGTAGTTGTAGCACACAGGCTCAGTAGTTGTGGCTCGCGGGCTGTAGAGCACAGGCTCAGCAGTTGTGGCACACAGGCTTAGCTGCTCCGCAGTATGTGTGATCTTCCCAGACCAGGGCTCAAACCTGTGTGCCCTGCATTGGCAGGCGGATTCTTAACCACTGCACCACCAGGGAAGCCCTAGACTTAATCTTTACAAAAAGGATCTTTAGAACTGAAGAATCTTTTATGATAGTTATATCTACTTCTCAAATGTAATCTTGTTATATGGGAGTAATACACAGCTATTTCAATGCTGAGCACTACCCCTTTTATAGGCTGCGTTTACAACGGAGCAATAAATGAAATTAAATCTGAATGATTTAGAGTTTGGATCAAATTAGTAATTTTAGCCAACAGATTTGCAAGTGGCATATCTCTTAATGTCAGAAGACACGAGTTTCAATGCAATCTGCTCATTATACAAAAAATCAACACAGCCTAAATCAGGTTTATCTTTAATGTATTCTTCAAAATGCTTTAAAATGACACGTAATCATGAAAGAAATTAAAATACATATATCTAACTTAAAAAAAGAGTGCCCTTTATTCTGAGATCAGAACTACCCTACATTTTGGAGCGGCGGGGGGGGGGTGGGGTTGTTAAAACAGCCTTACGTATTTCAAATAAAGTTTATTTATTTTTTTAAAAGACAGTGTTCTTTTTTTTTAGTTATAGTATTTTATTTATTTGTGACTGCGTTGGGTCTTCGTTGCTGTGCGCAGGCTTTCTCTAGTTGTGGCGAGTGGAAGCTACTCTTCGTTGCAATGCGCAGGCTTCTCATTGCGGTGGCTTCTCTTGTTACAGAGCATGGGCTCTAGGCGCGTGGGCTTCAGTAGTTGTGGCTCGCGGGCTCTGTAGTTGTGGTGCATGGGCTCAGTAGTTGTGGCATGCGGGCTTCAGTAATTGTGGTGCACGGGCTTAGCTGCTTCATGGCATGTGGGATCTTCCCGGACCAGGGCTCGAACCCGTGTGGCCTGCACTGGCAGGTGGATTCTTAACCACTGCGCCACCAGGGAAGCCCTCAAAGTTTTTTTTTTTTTGCGGTACGCAGGCCTCTCACTGTTGTGGCCTCTCCCGTTGCGGAGCACAGGCTCCAGATGTGCAGGCTCAGCGGCCATGGCTCACAGGCCTAGCTGCTCTGCGGCATGTGGGATCTTCCCGGACCGGGGCACAAACCCGTGTCCCCTGCATCGGCAGGTGGACTCTCAACCACTGCGCCACCAGGGAAGCCCGCCCTCAAAGTTTTTTGAAACAATGGTGATAATAAATGGTAGTTGTATTTTTAATCTCCCTGTACTTAGCAAAATAAATGACAAATGTATCAGTTCCCAAAGTTACTTTGGAATTTCTTTGGAACATTAAATGCCAAAGATTAAGAACCACTGCATTAATTTACCACTTCCCATGATGTACATTATGGCACCAAACAAACTGCTGCCTGTAAGGTAAGAATTATTGAACCTTCTTTATGGATGAGGAAAGTGAGGCTTAGAGATGTTCATCAACTTGTCCAAGGTCACAAAGATACTAAGTGCACAGATGGGAATCAAACCCAGGTCTCTCTGTTTCAAAATCCATGCTGTCTCCCTCCTAAATGTACAAATACAATATAACATAATTACTATAATGAATTCAAACCCTGGTCCCCAATGGAAATTAAGTTCCCCTGTTGTAGCTTCTCCCATCTCCTTTCACTCACAGCACTTGCCATAATACATCATATCATATTTATTTGGGTGATAATCTGTTTAATGTCTAACACCCCTCCTCCTCCCCCACACATACACTAGACCAAAAGGACCATGTCCACTAGGGACAGGGACCATATCTGTTTTTCCACCTCTGTACATTCAACACCCAGCACAGTCAACATAACAAAGAAGACTATGGGTTCCAGGAGCAGACAGAAACAGGTGTGATCCTGGTTCTTTTTTTTTTTTTTTTTTTGCAGTGGCGTGGCCGGGCACCAACACAACTTGATACATTTGACTGTATAGGACAATGGTTACAGAACACAAAGATTCAGAAAGACCCACTGCTTGGGCCCAACAAAAGACAATATTCACCCTCTGAATTCATAGTCCTCGGGGCTGCAAGGAGGACAGGCTTTTTCCTACATGCCTCTGGTAGAAGGTCCATGACAGTACTCAGTAGAGCCACATCTGAGCCTAGCTGTATGTGGTGGGTGGATAAGACAGGACAGCCTCATTTCAGTTACTTGGGTGCGACCCTGAAGACACAGATGTGGATGGCTGAGTTGTTGTAGATCTGGGTCAGCAGTGCTCACGTGTAAGTCTCTGGTTCCAGCTCAACGACAAGCTCCACAGTGGAGGTACTGGCACCACCTGCAGGGACCTGAAGCTGCCAGCCGGAAGCTGTAGGGCAATGTTGATGGTGCAGTTGATGGCCAGTGCATGTAGATCTCAGTGCATGAGTTCTGACCCCATGCCCATCCGTCCAGCAGTTTCTGGCAGTGGGCCAGCTGGGCCTTAACGTCAGTCTTCATGTTGACAGAAATGTCATTGGGCTTCCGGTGCAGGCAGTGGGGAAGCCGCTTCCAAGGGGTGTACTAAACCGGGTCCAGCTCAGCCTCGACGGCCCCACGGGCCTCTCGATTTTCAGCCATGCTGTGTGCCTCCCTCCGGTCCACAGTGTCCTCCACGCGCATGTGGCCCACTCCCCTGCCAGGCCACTCAAGCATTGCGCCAACCAGCCAGAATACAGAATGCTGCCCATGACCCCAAGGCCCCAAGAAGGAGAGAAAAGGAAAGGGGTATGCCGCAGGAAGGCCAGAACACTAGCGATCCCGGTTCTTAAACAAGTTACTTAATCTTTCTCAGTTTCAACTTCCTTATCTATAAAGATAATATTATCTAACCCACTGGACTAGATTTATGGGGGATAAATGATTTAATACAAATAAAGTATGTAGTGTGATGCCTTACAGTTAGCCAGAAGTTAAACATGATTTAAGAACAAAAATGCTAGCTCTTACTCTTTTCATAATTATGACATTGAATAAATATTTGTTGAATGAATGAATCTAAGTTAATTCAATTCAAAGTGGACATTCAAGTTCATTCAATTCAAATGTTCTTAAACATTATACTCAAATAACAATATTTACTTATTGGCACTTGCAAAAAGAGGAGGAAGTTAAAAGTACCTATATACACCTCCTTCAACTTACCAAAAAGAACACTTAAGACTCAATAAAAAATTGTCTTACCATCAATTCAATCTCTAGTATTTTTCTAATATGCCTGTTACATTTCCCTAGTCAGTTTCTTTTACTTCATAAAGTAACTGTTCCACACCTCCATCACTCATAAGTCCCAACCCCACATACTTCCTGCTCAGTAACGTTTCTATTTCACCAAGAAAATAGAAGCAGCTAAGTAAGAATTCCTGCAACATTCTGATTCCCCCCCCTCCACCATGCCTACAAACTGATCAGCAAGCTGTCCTTGAACCTTACAGGAAAAGGCAACCTTCTCAGTCATGACTAAAACAGCGCTTATGTTCAGGATCTCTTTCCCTTTCCCTTCTTACAGCACTTCATACTGTCTTTGTGTATCCTCAGCCTCTCTCTACCTTGTCAACTAAAAGCAGCATGAACTGTAAAGAGGCAAAAAGGTAGTTTATTTAGGTTCTTAGAATTGTAATTCAGGGATCACAGATTCTGGAAGAACCCAGAATAGTGTCCCAGTGGAGGAAAATGGGTAGAGGTTTTTATGGGGAAAAGGAGGAAGCTCACACAGGCTTACACAAGCTGTTTACCAAGAATTTGGATTGGACGATAAAACTGTTCTGTTCATACGATTGGGTTATCAAGCACGTCTCATCCATTACTAGGGAAAGGTATGGTTTCCTTAGTCCAGAAAGAGTCCAGTTCTCAGCATTGTTCTTTCCTTTTGGCAACTCAGCAACTATTCAGCAGTTTTATGTTAGAGAGTTCAGCAAAAGTTCAGCATGGGCAGCAAATGTGGAGATCCTCAAGACAGTCTCAGTCATTCTTGCCTTTGTTCCTTTCACAACCTCCATATAGGTTTCTTCCCTTCGGCTTACAAGGAACCTATTCCCTAAGGAACTACTGCCCTCTCTTCTCTCTCCCTTTACAACCGAGCTTAGAGAAAAAGTATTCCATTCTTTCTCTACTTCCTCACTTTGATTCCCTCCTGAACACAATGCAATCAGGCTACTGCTTCAACTGAAGGTGTTTTAAGATAACCAATCATCTCACTATTGTATAATTCAACAAACAATTTTAGGTTTTATCTTACTTGGCTTCTCAGATACATCTGACACTGCCAATGATTCCACTGGTTGTCTTCGGATTATGTTATTACTTCAATTCATCATTACTATTTCTTAGTATCCTTCATTGATCTTATATTCACCCCTGAAGTCAATGGTTCCAAATTCAGTGGCATCAGAAGCCCCTAAAAGTCTTATTAAGACATAGAGTGTTGGGTTTCAGCCTCAGAATTTCTGATTCAGCAGGTCTGGAGCAGGGCCCAAGAATATACGTTTCTAACAAGTTCCCAGGTAATGGTGAGGCTGCTGCTTGAGGGACTACTTTGAAGCCATTTTGAAGCACTAAATTAATCTAGTTCCCAGCTTTCTATCCTGAGCTCTACTCTCTTTTCTCTACTTTTGTTCCCTGAACAATCTCATCCACCTTCATGACTTCAACTATCACCTATATAGGGTCATCAGATATAGCAAATAAAAATATAAAATGACCAGTTAAATTTGAATTTCAAATAAACAACAAATAATTCTTTAGTATAAGTAAGTCCCAAACATTGCATGCAACATACTTATATGAAAAAATATTCATTGCTCATTTGGTAATCAAATTTAACTGAGCATTCTACATTTTTATCTGGCAACACTATACCTACAGGTAGATAACTCTCTAATCTCTAAATACCACATCCATATGGGCAAATGCCTCCCAGTGCAAATTACCACTTGAATGTCCCACGAGCCCCTTAACACAACAGATTCCAATACTTATTACTTCCCCCCAAATCCTGTTCCTAGCCCCTCAGTAAATGGTATTGTCACAAACTCAACTTACTGAAGCCAGAAACCTCTTGAGTATTCCTGGATCCTCCTTGACCCTCATACTTCATTTGCTATCTCTAAGTTGGATCAATTCTACCTGAACATCTAAAATCTATTCTCTTCTCCCACTTTACTATTGAAATACTCAACCACTAAACACACCACATTCTCTCACCCCTCCATGACTTGGCACATGCTCTTCTCTGTCTGAAGATCTTCATCAATTGCTGTAACTCAAGCGCTACCCACCCTGTGAAGCCTTCCTCTCCTCCCTAGACAGACATAAGGGATCCTTTCCCTGTGCTCCCAATGCACCTTATACAATATTTAAAATTACAGTAATTACATAATACTGTGATTTTATATCTGTATAGCAGTGGTACAAAGCAACAGAAAGAATATATGCTTGAAGCCAGTCAAAACTAAGTTCCTATTCTAGCTCTGATGCTTCCTTTGAGTTTGTAAGTTACTTAACCTGTCCTTCCCTCAATTCCCTCCTATGTTTGTAGAGTTTAAATGAGAATAGGTAAGACATACGTAGCATACCTTCTGGCAGGGAGAAGTCACCCAGCAAATAATTACCTCTCCCATTTCCATACCTTTATTCCCCCTTACACTATCAATTCTCTTGAGAGCAGAGGCCCTATCTTTTCATCTTTGTAGCTCCTCTGAAAACAAAATAACTAACAAAGCTTAGCATCCTAGTTAAGGGTTTGGGCTCTTGAACCAGACTGCCTGGGTTCAAATGCTAACTCACCCATTTACTAGTTGTGTTACAGTTTAGCAAGTTACCATCTGTGTCTCTGTATCCTTGTATGTAAAGTGGGAATAATAACATACTTAACTCGTAGGGTTGTAAGCGTCACATGTAAACTGCTTACAATGGTGTTCAACAAGTGCTTTAGGTTATATAAACAGGAATAAAAGTCACTGAACGACTGAATGAGAGCTCAACTATAGCTTTAATATCCAGAACAGACCCTTAGTATATCATAAAATACTCAACTTTTCAATTTTTTGTCTCCTATTTTCCAATATTCAAATATGACATGAAAAATTGCACATACTATTTGTTCAACTGGCTTTTCCACCATAGGTCACACTCTCAATCATGAAAAATTATAGCCTATTCACCTTGAAGTATTAATATAAACCAAAAGGAACTAAGTAGGTCCCTATCCACTTAAACTTACAATGTAAGCTGTTAACGGGATTTTCATTATCACAATTTTTATACAGAAAGAATACTCAATTAACTCACAGTACAATATTTCTTAAATTTTTATACTACAGGCAAGGTATGATGAAAGAAATATTGGATCTGGAATTTTAAAAAACTGGTTTTGTATCCCAGCTTTGCCATGAGACCTTGGTGAAGTCACTTATTCCTTCAGGCTCAGTTTCCTCATCTGTGAAACACAGCCTCTTTTATTTTAATTATTGAGCATGTGCCAGTCATTGTGCAAGGAATTGAGATCAAATAAGACCAGACCCAGGAAACCAAATTCATTGACCTCCAGATGCCATAATAAATGTAAAAGCACTACATGATTTAAAAAAAAAGACAAAAAAAAAAAAGACAGAGAAAGAATGGCTAATTCTACCTGAGTGACAGTTAAACTATATCTTAAAAGAGGAGGAACTTTTTGCCAAGCTAAAGTATCCAGTTTAGGATACACAGGCAGAAGAAATGGCATGTGCAAAGGCAAGGAAATAAAAATCAACAGAATATACCTTCCTGTGAAATGCAAATAGTTTGCAGGAGCATAGATTAGAAAAGGTGGGAAGCACTATTGGGCATATACCCTGAGAAGACCATAATTCAAAAAGAGTCCATGTACCACAATGTTCATTGCAGCTCTATTTACAATAGCCAGGACATGGAAGCAACCTAAGTGTCCATCAACAGATGAATGGATAAAGAAGATGTGGCACATCAACAGATGAATGGATAAAGAAGATGTGGCACATATATACAATGGAATATTACTCAGCCATAAAAAGAAACGAAATTGAGTTATTTGTAGTGAGGTGGATGGACCTAGAGTCCATCATACAGAGTGAAGTCAGAAAGAGAAAAACAAATACCGTACGCTAACACATATATATGGAATCTAAAAAAAAAAAAAAAAAAAGGTTCTGAAGAACTTAGGGGTAGGACAGGAATAAAGACACAGACATAGAGAATGGACTTGAGGACATGGGGAGGGGGAAGGGTAAGTTGGGACGAAGTGAGAGAGTGGCATTGACATATACACATTACCAAATGTAAAACATATAGCTAACGGGAAGCAGCCACATAGCACAGGGAGATCAGCTTGGTGCTTTGTGTCCACCTAGAGGGGTGGGTTAGGGAGGATGGGAGGGAGATGCAAGAGGGAGGAGCTATGGGGATATATGTTTATGTATAGCTGATTCACTTTGTTATACTGTAAAGCAATTATACTCCAATAAAGATGTTAAAAAAAAAAGAAAGAAAAGAAAAGGTGGGAAGGATGAGTGACGACACTGAAGAGGAAAACAAAGGCCTAAACATGGATAGTTCGGATGCCACACTAAAAAGTTTATGTTTTATCCCGCATGAGGAGACAGGGTCTTTAAAGAGAGCAGTGTCATCAGATCTATAAAGAGCACCATAGTGCTCTTTCCCTGTTGCTGGGGAATTGCATGGGAGGTAGAGGCCCCGGTGCATTCAAGATTCGGCTCCACCCATAACCCATTGCTGTGGCCATAACCCACCGCCTTGGTGGAGGAAAGCATTTCCACTGGAGGTGTAATGGACATTAATACTGCTTTACAAGAGGTGCTGAAGACCACCCTCATCCAGGACAGCCTAGCATGTGGGATTCCGAAGCTGCCAAAGCCTTAGACAAGTGCCAATCCCATCTGTGTGCTTGCATCCAATTCTGATGAGCTTATGTCAAGTTGGTAAAGGCCCTTGTGCTGAATGACAAATCAACCTAATTAAGGTTGATGGTAACAAGAAACTAGGGGAATGGGTAGGCCTCTGTAAAACTGACAGACAGGAAAAACCCTGTAAAGCGGATGGTTGCAGTTGTGTGGTGGTTAAGCAAAGAGTCTCAGACCAAGGATGTCATTAAGGAGTACTTCTAATAGAAGAAATGATCAAATTAAAAACTTGGCTCTTGTTCCTCAAAAAAAAAAAAAAAAAGAGTATCACTATACAGAGTTTTGGTGAGATATGTGACTGAAGACATGACGATGAATAGGAAACTGTTATAAAAGTCCAGATGAGAAATAATTAAACAGGGAGGAAAGGGCAAGGTAAAAAAAATTCTTAAAAGGTAGAACCCACAAAACTTGACAAACAAATGGTTACTTCTGGCAAAAGAAGAGAAAGAATTTACCATCTGGAGGGAAAATAAGTGTCATGTATACCACCATCCCGCACCCCACATCCTGTAGACACTACCTCAGAACCCTTCGCAGCACAGCATTTTAGGAAGGCGTGGAGTGGATGAACAAGATAACATCTACTTGACATCCCTGTCCTGGAATGACACTGCCTTTGAGATAATAAGAGAAATAGAGTATTATCACTATTACTTATTTTATTATTTATATTTTCAATATTATTGATTTGCTTATGCAATGAAGCCAATAACTAGAGTATAAAGCAAAAGAACTGTCCATGAAGGAAAAAAAAATCATTTTTTGCCAAAACAACTAACTGGTCTCTCCACACTAATCTCCACAGATTTCCAATCTGGGTCCCTAAAAGGTAGCCATATGATCTTTCCAAACATGTTTATCTTATCCTCCCAAGTAAAACCCTACAATGGCTTCCCAAAGCTCTCAGGAGACCAAAATTCGTAACAAGGTCCACAAGGTTCTGCATAATCTGGCCCCAAACTACCTACACTGCCTCATCCTAGAAGTAGGATAGCATAGGCTCTGAAGTCTGATACCTGGGTTTGAATCCCATCTTTGCTATTTATGAGCTATGATCTGTGGTAAACTGCTTGACCTCTTTGTACTTGGTTTCCTCATCTCTAAAATGGGGATAATAATATGGTTGTGAGAATGGTGCCTGGCACAGTCTAAGTACATATAAGTGTTAATAGTGATAAGTTAGTATTTATAAGATCATGTTATTATGATATAATATACTCTACATATTGACATATTAATATCACTATTAGCGTTGTTATTATGATCATCATTATCATCGTCATCACCATTTTTGCACCTCTTCTGTTCCAGGCCCACTGGTCTTGCAGTCCTTCAAAAGAACCAAGCATCTTCCCAAATCAGAGCTTTCCTGTATGCAGATCACTCTACCTGGAACACTCTCCTCCATGCCTTCACCTAGTCAATTCATTCTTCATAATTTGGCTGACAAATCCTTCTCTAGCCCCCTGCCCCCAATCAAAACTAGGTCAGATTCCCCATTTCAGGCTTTTCTTCCACAGCACTTGTCTTAGTTTGTAATTATATATATCATGTGATCAATTACTTGTGTAATGTCTATCTCCTCTACTAACCTGCAAGCTCTATGAAGGAAGGGACTAAACTGATTTTGCTCACTCCTGGATCCCCAGAGCCTGGCATAGAGTAGACCACAAATACTTACAGAATAAATGGAAACTACTATCAGATACAAGAGAACTTTTTAAAAAGATGGAAAAAGGGTAATACACGTTACTTTCTTCTCACAAAAAGAAATATAATAGAGTTACCAAGATCTTTTTTCATTCAAAGAGCAGAATAGGTGATTTACTCATCTAATGGGGAAAAAATCAGTTTGGGTTACCTTACAAGTCAGAAACTAACTAAAAATTTGAATTCACCAGGTGAAAAAGAAGAAATTTTTTAAATTTTAAAATAAATATGAAATGCTTACTTGAGCATTGTCAGGTTCTTCTTTAATTTTGTCCAGAAGCCCCCGCTGCGGTGCCATTGCTTTGCCACATTCACCATCCAAAGGTTCTTTCATTCTAATTTTTTAGGTAAAGGAATTCCCCGGTCTAAAACTAATAGATTTCTTCTTGGTGATGGATAGTTGGATTCCTAAAACACAACATAAAGGATTGGTACTCAGGCTTTTTTTTTTTTCCCATGTTTATCTATATCAAAAGCTTTGTTTTGAGCACAAGGTTTTAGGGCTAAGCATTTGAAAAAAAAACAACTCTTCTGGGGCCATGACTCTTCTCCTTTCTTCCGGCCTTCTGCTTCTTTGGTAGCTGCCTTCACATAAAGTCTTACAGCAATAGCTCCCACTTCCCTAATAGCTTTAAAGACAAATACTCTGGTCTTTTATATGTTGAAAGTTACTGAGGTAATTAGACTGGCAGACCAACACGTGAGAGAACGTTACCAAGCTCTTAGAAGAAAGGACTCAGAAATACTGTTTCTGAGTCCATGAGAATTAGTACTTGGAGGCCCACCTCAGCTTATATTTCTCAAAATGGGGCACACCAAACTCCCCACCCCCACCTCTAACTCAGCCTTCACTTACAGGCCTCCATAAGGGCCCCAACTCTCGGCTTAAAGATAGATGAGAGCGCAAGTTGCCACCACAAATGAACAGGTATGCCCTTACTTAAAGTGGACCACCTGCAGGGTCTCATGAAGGCCATGCCCAGGAATGAGCCCCTCTGAGATCCGCTTCCCAATCTCCTTCTTGTAAACAAGATTAGTCATTCAGCGGACTTCCCTTCCCCTAAACAGGACGTAGTACACCTGAAGCAAAAAGGAAACTCTCCAAAGTTGTCTTTACCCAAACAGGCAAGCCAGACATGGAAATGGGCAACTGGCTTAATAACCGGTGCGAGGGATGAGAATTTAGGACTACCTGCCACAGTTACAACAATCTATGGGCTCTCGTGTCGTAATCGCTCTCAAAATCTCGTCCCCACCAATAATTCCCACGCCTGTCACAGGGTACAAACGCTGCAACGTTGTATCTTTTGGAGAGAACGCGACCCGCAAATGCCTGTCAGCGTGTTCCTGCAGCGAAACCGCAACGCCCGACTGCGCCGCTTCCGCCCAGCGCCCGCCTCGTCACGTGGCGCGGCCGCCGCCCCGCCCCACGCGGCCCCTCCCGCTGCTACCGACCGCGCTCACCTTCTGGTGGCTTCCCTGCTCCCGGGGAGCACCGACCGGGGAAGGGGGAGTAGAACCCAAGGACCCCACCCTGGGACGAAGATTATTTTCTCTTACGGGGATTTTTCCGCCTAATCCATCGCAACGCAACACCCGGACAACTGCGCGTGCGCAACCCTGGTCTCCGCCCCCTTTCCCATTATGCTCCAGACCTGAGCTGAGTGGATTTCCCAGCATTCCTCTTTCCTCAGTTATGGTTGACTTCTTAAAGAGACCAAAACCCAATGGTGAGAAGATAGAGGAAGAGGTTGGGAGGAAACTAAGGGGCGTAAGATGACGCTGTTAAGTGCCCTGCACCATTCTTTATTGCCCATGTCTGGAAAGGTGACCTGCCAAGAGAACATGAATAAATAATAGCTGATATTTATTAAGCCGAGTGTTTGGTAAACACTTGATATGAATCTTTCCACTTAATGCTCACCACAACTCCAAGAGGTACAATTTTTGTCTGGGAGCTGTAAATGAAGACATCAACTTGTTCAAAGTCAAGATTTGATGTGTTTTCACTCAACATTGTTTTGGAGATACATCTATGATCTGTGAGGCTGTCGTTTATTTGTTTTGACTGCTGTATAGTGTTCCACTTTATGAATGCGCTACAGTTTAACTGTCTACTTCTGATGGACATTTGAGTTATTTCCAATGTTTGGCCATTAGGAATAATAGTGCTGTGAACATTCCTGCCTCTTGTGACACATATTTAAGGTTTATACCTAGCAGTGAAATTGCTTGTTGTGTACATATGAAACTTAAGTGGATAATTTCAAACAACTTTAGAAAGTGGTTGTTTCAGTTTGTACTTCCACCAGCCATTTATAAGAATTCCATTTGCCCCACATCCTTGCCAGTAATTACTACTGTACATCTTTTTAATTTTAACCATTCTGGTGGGGGTATAGTGGTATCTCGTGATTTTACTTTGGATTTCCCAGATTTCTAATGAGGTTGAACCCATTTTCATGTTTTCTGATATGTGGATAGCCTATTTTATGAAGTGCCTGTTCGAGTCTCTTACTCATTTTTGTATTGGACTGTCTGCCATTTTCTTATGGATATAAATTCTGGTGTCCTTTGATGAACATAAAAGACCTTTATGCTTAGTGTTTCTTGTGTCCTGTCAAGAAATATTTTCCTACCAAAGGTTCTGATTGACTTATGGAATTGTTATTACTTTGTCTTTCTCATTTAGATCTACAATCCATCTAAAATTGTATCTTCTGTATGCTGTGAAGTAAGTCAGGTTTCATTTTTCCATGTGAATGTTAAACTGATTAAGTGCTGTTGTTTAAACGTCTGTGCTTTCCCCCACTGTTCTTTATCATCACCTGTATATATATAAGTTGTCATAAATGCGGGTTTGTTTGAAGACTATGTAATCTATTCCTTTTGTCTCTTTTTGTGGAAATATCACACTGTCTTTATTTCTGTAGTAGCTTTATAATAAAACTTGATATCTGGTAGAAAAAGTCCTTTGTCCCATTATGTTCTCCAAGACTGTCTTGGCTTTTCTTGGTCCTTTGCATATTTATATACATTTTAGAATCATCTTGCCAAATGTGACAAAATTTTCCTTATAAATTTTAGAATCAGCAAGGATTTTGTTTGGTATTACACTAAGGCTGTAGACCTGTTTTGGAGAATTGCCATTTGTTATTCACTGTGTTGAATTGTTTCCCCCAAAAAAATATGTTGAAGTCCTAACCCTCAGAATGTGACCTCATTTGGGAATACAGTTGTTGCAGATGTAATTATTTAAGACAAGGTCATATTGGAGCAGGGTTGGCCTTAATCAAGTATGACTGGTGTCCTTATAAGAAGAGATGTAGAGATGGACACATGAAGGGAGAACACCAGTTGACAATTGGGGCAGAGATTGAAGTGCTGCAACTGCAAGCCAAGGAATGTCAAGGATTGGTGTTAAACACAAGAAACTAGAAGAGGTAAGGAAAGATTCTCCCATACAGATTTCAAAG
The DNA here is from genome assembly GCF_059928025.1 of Delphinapterus leucas. Lineage (NCBI taxonomy): Eukaryota > Metazoa > Chordata > Mammalia > Artiodactyla > Monodontidae > Delphinapterus > Delphinapterus leucas. The sequence goes on along the minus strand of NC_143129.1, from coordinate 162,545,777 downwards.
AGAGAATGGCCCTACTGAAACCTTGATTTTAGCCTTCAAGCCTCCCGAACTATGAGACAATAAATTTTTATTAGTAACACTTTATGACAGCAGGCCCAGGAAACTAAGATAGCATTATATAGGGTTGACTCCTCCAATCCATGAAAATGGTATATCTCTCCGTTTATTTAAATGCCTGTAATTTAATAATGTTTTGTAGTTTTTAAGTATAGAGAGCTAACATCCTTTTAAGATGTTTTTCTGGATCTTTGATATTTTATGCCATTTTAAATGGTAAAATTTCATTTTCTAATAGTTCATTTCAATTGTAGAACTACAATTGACTTTTGTATGTTGGTCTTGAAGCCAGCACAATTGCTAAATTCATTTATTAATTCTAACAGTTTATCTATATATTTTTAAAAAATTTTTTAGTTTTCCAACTATGTAGAGAATAATGACAAATCATCTCTTCCTTTCCAAGCAGATAACTTTTATTTATTTAATTTTCTTGCCTTATTGTGCTGGCTAAAACCTCTAGCAATGTGTTAAATGGAAATAGTGACATTGGGCATCTGTATCTTCTTCCTGCTATGTTGCTTTCAACATAAAATCATTAAATACTATATTTGCTTTAGAATTTTTGCAGTCACCTGTGGGGGGTTAAATATGTTGTATTGTTTGCAACTCCTCCCATCAAGAAAGGGAGTCTATTTCCCTACCCCTTGTTTCTGGGCTGGGCCTTGTGAATTATCTTGACTTATAGAGTATTACAGAACCGATGTCATGTGAATTCTCAAGCATAGGCCTTATAGTCCTCGCAGCTTCTGGTTTTTCTTTTGGCTGCATTGGGTCTTTGTTGCTGCACATGAGCTTTCTCTAGTTGTAGCAAGTGGGAGCTACTCTTTGTTGCAGTGTGCGGGCTTCTCACTGAGGTGGTTTCTCTTGTTGTGGAGCACAGGCTCTAGGCCTGCGGGCTTCAGTAGTTGTGGCACGCAGCCTCAGTAGTCGTGGCTCGTGGGCTGTAGAATGCAGACTCAGTAGTTGTGGCACACAGGTTTAGTTGCTCCATGGCACGTGGGATCTTCCCGGACCAGGGCTCAAACCTGTGTCCCCTGCATTGGCAGGCGGATTCTTAACCATTGTGCCACCAGGGAAGTCCCACATCTTCTGCTTTTACTTTCTTGGAACATTCCTACAACATATTAAAGTTAGATGGGTTAAACTACTGAATGATGAAAAGTCATGCAAAGAGTGGCCCCATGGCCAGCACCAAGGCCCCATACCTGTGAGTGGAACCATCTTAGATCCCCCAGGTTGCTAGCTGACTGCAGCTTCATGAGCAAGCTCAGGCAGAAGAATTGCCTAACTAAGCCCAAATTGTAGAATCACAAGTAAGTAAGTGGTTTTTGTTTTAAGTAAGTAACTTCTGGGGTGCTTTGTTATTTAGCAATAGGTATCTGTTCCAGAATTAATATCTAGAAGTGGAGTACTGCCAATCCTAAAACCTAAAACATACAACATTGGCTTTGGGACCAGGCAGCAGGCAGGGTCTGGAAAGACAGCAAGGAAACTCTTAGTGGAGTTTGGAAGAGCAGTCAAGAAATTGTTATTGGAGGCTAGAAAAAGACTAACCAGTGTTATGTAGTGACAAAATGTTTGGCAGTGCTGCCACCTGTACTAACTTAGAAGATAGAAAATGTACTTAATGAACTTGTGGACCTAGATTAGGGGATTTCCAGAAAGAATACTAAAAGTGCCTATTGATTTATTTTAACCATCTGTGATAAGCTATTGTAAAAGAGAAATAAGCTAAAGAAGGAACGATTTTGTTTTCAAGCAGAGATTAGACAAAATATAAAGGGTCCAGGACAGTCTCTCCAGCTAGCACAATATCATCAAAATAAGAAATGGCGGGGGACTTCCCTGGTGGTCCAGTGGCTAAGACTCTGTGCTCCCAATGTAGGGGGCCTGGGTTCGATCCCGGGTCAGGGAACTAGATCCCACATGCCGCAACTAAGAGTTGGCGTGGGCTTCCCTGGTGGTGCAGTGGTTAAGAATCCACCTGCCAATGCAGGGGACACGGGTTCGAGCCCTGGTCTGGGAAGATCCCACATGCCGCGGGGCAACTGGGCCCGTGAGCCACGACTACTGAGCCTGCACGTCTGGAGCCTGTGCTCCTCAACAAGAGAGGCCACGACAGTGAGAGGCCCATGCACCACGATGAAGAGTGGCCCCCACTCGCCGCAACTAGAGAAAGCCCTCGCACAGAAACGAAGACCCAACACAGCCATAAATAAATAAATAAATAAATAAATAGATTGGGCGTATCTCGTAAGTGGCTCTCACAGAATGGGTTTCTTTTTTAAAAAATTTTAATAGCTTTATTAAGATATAATTCACAAAAAAAAAGATATAATTCACATACCATACAATATACCCATTTAAAGTGTACAATTCGGGACTTCCCTAGCAGTCCAGTGGTTAAGACTTTGTGCTTCCACTACAGGGGGCACAAGTTCGATCCCTGGTCAGGGAAGTAAGATCCCACATGCCACATGGCACAGCCAAATAAATAAATAAATAAATAAATAAAAATGTACAATTCGATGGATTTTGTGTATTCACAAAATTGTGCGACCATTACCACAATCAACATCAGAACATTTTCATCACCCCAAAAAGAAACCCTGTATCTATTAGCCATCACTCCTCATTTCCTCCCAACTCCTAGGCAACTACCAGTCTACTTTATTTCTCTATAGATTTGCCTATTCTAAACATTTTTTATAAATAGAATCATACAACATGTGGTCTTTTGTGACTGACTTCTTTCACTTAGCATGTTTTCAAGGTTCATCCACATTTCAGCATGTATCAGTATTTTATTCTTATTGCCAATTAATATGGATGGATTACCATATTTTATTTATCCATTTATCATTTAATGGACTTTTGATTATAATGAATAATGCTGCTATGTACAATCAGGTGCAAGTTCTTATGTGGACATAGGTTTTTATTTCTCTTGGGTATATACCTAAGAATGGCATTGCTAAATTATATGGTAGGTCTGTGTTTAACCACTTGAGATTGTTTTCCAAAGTGGTGTACCTTTTTTGCATTCCCTCTAGCAGTGTATGAGAGTTTCATTTTCTTCTCATCCTCTAAACATTTATTATTATCTCTCTTTTTGCTGATAGCTGTCTTAGTGGGTGTGGAGTTGTATCTCATTGTGGTTTTAATTTGCATTTCCCTGATGACTAATGATGTTGAGCATATTTTCATGTGCTTATTGGCCAATTGTTGATCTTCTTTGGAGAAATGTCTATTCAGATCATTTGTCCATTAACTGGCTTGTCTTTTTGTTATTGAGATATAAAAGTTCTTTATATATTCTTATTGCAATGCCCCTATCAGATATGTGATCTGCAAAGATTTTATCCCATTCTGTGGGTTGCATTTTTACTCTCTTGATGGAATCTTTAATTTTACTGATGTCCAATTTATTTTCTTCTGTTGCTTGTGCTTTTCAGTGTCATATCTAAGAAACCATTGCCTAATCCAATGTCACAGAGATTTATGTCTATGTCTTCTTCAAGGATTTTATAGTTTTAGCTCTTACATTTAGGTCTTGATCTATTTTGAGTTAATTTTGTATATAGTGTGAGGTAGGGGGTCCAACTTCACTCTTTTGTATGTGGGTACCAGTTGTCCCATCCCCATTTGTTACAAAGACTGTTCTTTCCTCCACTGAATTATGTTGGAATGCTTGTGGAAATGAAATGATGTGAAGGTTTATTTCTGGTCTCACAATTTTTTTCCATTGACCTATATGTCAATACTTATGTCAGTACCATGTTGTTTTGATGACTACAGATTTGCCATAAGCTTAAAATACATATATTTTTCCAGGTTTTTCAATACTAAAAGAGGCCAATAGCAGCTCTAATATTTTTGCCCAACATTTACTCTTGTGTACAACCTTGAAACCTAAATTTGGTCTCTGGTGGTTTTTTCCCACCAAAAGAATCTGGAACTCATTGCAGAATAGATGATTCTATGGGGCAGGAGAAAAATCAGTATGGCTTTGGAACATTCTGTTGTGTCAAGAGTGTTTCAAGGATGTCAGGGGCAGAGCTAAAAGGCCAAAGCTTAAAGATGTGCTCACTGACCAACTTGCAATTATTTTATTTTATTTTATTTTAAATTATTTACTTTTCAGTTTGTGTCTCTTAATTCCCTGCCCCTATCTTGTCTCTCCCCCATTCCCTCTCCCCACTGGTAGCCACTAGTTTGTTGTCTATAACTGTGAGTCTGTTTTTGTTTTCTTGTATTCATTTGTTTGTTTTATTTTTCAGATTCCACATGTGAGTGATAACACAAAGTATTTGTCTTTCTTTGACTTATTTCATTAAGCATCATATCCTCTAGGTCTATCTATGCCATTGCAAATGGTAGAATTCCATTCTTTTTTTCATCATCAGTGATGACATATGGTCCTAGGCTTTTCTTTGTTGAGGATTTTCTTCTTATTACTGATTCAATTTCCCTACTGGTTAGGTATTTTTGTTTTTGTTTTTGTTTTGCCATGCCACACAGCTTATGGGATCTTAGTCCCCCACCAGTGATTGAAACTGGGCCCCAGCAGTGAAAGCACTGAGTCCTAACCACGGACCACCAGGGAATTCCCAAGAATTTCATTCTTTTTTATGGCTGAGTAATAACCCATTGTATATATATACCACATTTTATTTATCCATTCATCTGTTGATGGACACTTAGGTAATTGTAAATAATGCTGCTATAGACTTTGAGGTGCATATATGTTTTTGAATTAGTGTTTTCGTTTTCTTCATATATATAACCAAAGGATTGGAATTGCTGGATCATATAGTAGTTCCGTTTTTAGTTGAGGAACCTCCACACTGTTTTCCATAGTGGGTGCACCAATTTACATTCCCACCAAGAGTGTGCTAAGGTTCCCTTTTCTTCACATCCTCACCAATATCTGTTATTTGTAGACTTTTTGATGATAGTCATTCTGAGAGGTGTGAGCTAATATCTCATTGTGGTTTTGGTTTACATTTCTCTGACTGTTAGCAATGTTGAGTATCTTTTCATGTGCCTTTCAGCCATCTGATATATATTTTTCAGAAAAATGTCTATTCAGGTCTTCTGCCTATTTGTAGACAGGTTGTTGGTTTGTTTTTTGGGTTTTTTTGTTACTGAGTTATATGAGCTGTTTGTATATTTTCAATATTAACCCCTATCGGTCATATCATTTGCAAATATTTTCTCCCATTCAGTATGTTGTCTTCTCACTGTTGATGGATTCCTTTGCTGTGCAAAAGTTTTTAAGTTTAATTTGGTCTCATTTGTTTATTTTTGCTCTTGTTCCTTTTGCCTTAGGAGGCATCCAAAAATATTGCTATGATTTATGCCTATGTTTTCTTCTGACCAACTTGTAATAATTTGATTGTAAAACATCATAATTTGGGTTAATTGGAATAATTCAAATCTATAAAGGTTATACATCCATACTAAGACTGAAAAGAGAAAAATAGCTTTAATACAATAAAAGGATGAATACAATATGATACATTTAATAATGAGTTACATGTGTATCTGCAAGTAGAGGTGTGAATGCACATGTATTTTTTCTTCTGTAAAGGGTATGTTGATTTAAATATACCTACATATAATTTACTTATGTTTATGTTCTATGTATGTATGTATGTGTGTGTGTATATATATATATTTTTTTTTTGAACCAAAAATTTATGAATAAGCCAAAGCACCTTTAAAAAGTACCAAGTAGGGGACTTCCCTGGTGGCACAGTGGATAAAACTCCACGCTCCCAATGCAGGGGCCCGGGTTCAATCCCTGGTCAGGGGGACATGCATGCTGCACTGCTGGTGGGAATGTGAATTGGTACAGCCACTATGGAGAACAGTATGGAGGTTCCTTAAAAAACTACAAATAGAACTACCATATGACCCAGCAATCCCACTACTGGGCAGATACCCTGAGAAAACCATAATTCAAAAAGAGTCATGTACCACAGTGTTCATTGCAGCTCTATTTACAATAGCCAGGACATGGAAGCAACCTAAGTGTCCATCAACGATGAATGGATAAAGAAGATGTGGCACATATATACAATGGAATATTACTCAGCCATAAAAAGAAACGAAATTGAGTTATCTGTAGTGAGGTGGATGGACCTAGAGTCCGTCATACAGAGTGAAGAAAGTCAGAAAGAGAAAGACAAATACCGTATGCTAACACATATATATGGAATCTAAGAAAAAAAAATGTCATGAAGAACCTAGGGGTAAGACAGGAATAAAGACACAGACCTACTAGAGAATAGACTTGAGGATATGGGGAGGGGGAAGGGTAAGCTGTGACAAAGTGAGAGAGTGGCATGGACATATATACACTACCAAACGTAAAATAGGTAGCTAGTGGGCAGCAGCCGCATAGCACAGGGAGGTAGCTTGATGCTTTGTGACCACCTAGAGGGGTGGGATAGGGAGGGTGGGAGGAAGGGTGACACAAGAGGGAAGAGATATGGGAACATATGTATATGTATAACTGATTCACTTTGTTATAAGGCAGAAACTAACACACTATTGTAAAGCAATTATACTCCAATAAAGATAAAAAAAAAAAAAGAGTTTGCACGTCACAACTAAGGAGCCCTTGAGCTGTAACTAAGGAGCCCGCCTGCTGCAACTAAGGAGCTGGCAAGCCACAACTAAGGAGCCCACCCGCCACAACTAAGACCCAGCGCAACCAAATAAATAAATATTTTTTTAAATAAAAAAAATTAAAAGTACCAAGTATAGGAAGGAGCCATCAGCACTAGTGATTTCATAAAATTATCATGACCAGATAAAAGACAGTCCAGCAGTTACTCAGCACCAGATTAACAGTAAGCAAGTAAAAATAGAGTTCAACAGATATTCTAAAGATGAGAAAAGTGAATCAAACTTTCATCTCTCAGGTGATAAAACAACTAAATGGCCCTACTACTTATAATAAAATACTGGTTATAAATACCTACGTTTTCAAGCAGAATGATGTTATGTAATGGCAGGATGATTGATTAGGGACTATTGATCATGCAAAGCTTAGGGCTTACAAAGTTTCCAGTATAGACACTAAGCTTCGAAAATTAAAAACCATAAGGACGACAGAGAGTTATGTCTTATGATATTTTTTTAAATTTTATTACTTAAAAAAAGGCTTTTAAATTAGTCTAAATTACCTTGAACAGCAAAACTAGGTCTTAAGTCCCAACTAAGAAAGAATTAGTTGATATCGCAGATCCCAGAACCTCAACTGGTCTAAAATTGCAATTTTTTTTCTATTGAATTTGGTAATATTTCTGAAACCCCAGAAATATTTAAAATAATATTACTGAAACCTTAAGAAGATAACGAAGTATAGGTATAATATAGGTATAAACTTAAGAGGTATAAAAACCGTGCAAAAATAATGCAGTAATATTTAACCTATGGCATTGAATAGGTTAAATATAAGTGTAGTCAATTGTGTAATCTTTGCATTTGTACATGCTTTGCTGATTTTTAAGGCATATGAGATATTCAAAAGTATCAGCCAGGGACTTCCCTGGTGGCACAGGGGTTAAGAATCCGCCTGCCAATGCAGGGGACATGGGTTCGAGCCCTGGTCCGGGAAGATCCCACATGCCATGGAGCAACTAAGCCTGTGCACCACAACTACAGAGCCTGTGCTCTAGAGCCCGCAAGCCACAACTACTGAAGCCCGCATGCCTAGAGCCCATGCTCTGCAACAAGAGAAGCCACCGCAGTGAGAAGCTCGCGCACCACAACGAAGAGTAGCCCCCGCTCGCTGCAACTAGATAAAGACAGCGCACAGCAAGGAAGACCCAAAGCAGCCAAAAATAAATAAAGTATCAGCCATATTAAATTTGTAACTGCAGTTTAAATTGTTTAAGGAAATTAATCAAACGTGTATTCCATGTTTAATGCTCAAGAAAAAAATGATTTCAACATACTGTTTATTAGAAATATGACTTTAGTAAATTGGGTGTTAAGCAACAAACAAGTAGCTGTTGAGTATTCTTCCCCAGGCACAAAAGTCCCCTGGATGTAAAAGAATCCATCAAATATACTGAATCATGGGCTTCCCTGGTGGCGCAGTGGGTGAGAGTCTGTCTGCCGATGCAGGGGACACGGGTTCGAGCCCTGGTCCAGGAAGATCCCACATGCCGCGGAGCGGCTGGGCCCGTGAGCCATGGCCGCTGAGGCTGCAAATACTGAATCATAAGTCACAAAGTAGATAATATGCTTTTACTACTCCTTAGGAAGAAGGGAATGTAATAAATGGGGGACTGGAATAAAGGGTTGGTTGAAAGAATCAGGGAAACTGTGCCACATACACTTTCTGAGAAGGACAGACAACCAAACAGATAATTAGTCTACAGTGTGGTGAGTATTACAGAAGAGATACTCTGGGAGCACAAGGAAAGAGAAGTTAACTCAAAAAAAAAAAAAAAGAAGTTAACTCAACCTGTGTACCCTTTACATACCAGACATAATAAAATACTATGAAATTGGCCAGATGTTTGTAACCAAAATCATGGAAACCTCACATCCAATGGCCACAATCTGAATCCTTCGACCACCTAAATTTGCTCCACCTGTGAAATAATATATTAAGATATCCCACTTTCTGACTACAGCCTTCTATCTTTTCTATTTTCTCACTCAATTTCTCTCTCTAAAGCTATACTTCTATCTTATGAAGACATCTGGTTCCTTAATCAGTCTATTTTCATCCTATTAACCTTCCACTCTCTTCTCTTCCTTTTAGATTTTTGTACTAGTCACTTGCCAATACACTCACCTTTCTCCTGTGGCCCTTCTGTTGTACCTACCTGGAAAAAACAACCCTGAATCAATTTCTCCATGCCTACACCTGGGCTGCTTACTATTGTTGGTAAAAAAGTCATACAGCCTACCAGGCCGGCATGCATATACATTCAAGTTCCTCAACCTCAACTGTGCTAATGGTATTGTCCAGAAATCTTCCCATGCCTTTTTTGTCAGTTCTCTCTTTCATTCTTCACAATGACTATTCAGAGTTTCTCCCTTCTCTTCAAATCTGTGACCCTTTCATCTCACTCATGGCAGATGACCTGACCTCTTAGTCCATAGAGAAAATACCATAGAAGCCATTAAATAAGAACTTCTTCAGTTCCTGGCACCAGACTCACAAGGTTTTCTGCAATTATACCAACCATTCTCTCTTTCCTCCAATTACAAAGGAGGGAGTGTCTCACCAGCTACCACTTTATCTTCTTTGTCATAACAACACACCTCTTGGAAGAGCTGATTATACTCACTGTTTTCATTTCTTCATATCACACCCACTCTTCAATCCACTGCTATGATACCATATTCACTGCTTTGTGATACCATATTCTCATACGCCTTGGTCATTTCTTTTTAATCTCTTTCCTATGTTCCCATATCTGTACTGATTTTTAAATTATCAGTGCTCCTCAAGGTCTCTCTCTTTGGTCTCCTTTTCACCTCATTGTACCCACAGTAGGTGTACTCTCATCACCCACCTCTGTGGCTATAATCATCAACACTGTGGTGACCCAATGCTATAACTCTTTCCCAGATATTTCTTCTGAACTGTTCCAGCTGCCTATTAAATATTTTCCTTTGGATATTCCATAGGACCTGAAACTCAACAAATCTAATATTGCACCCATTATTTGCCCCAGTGCCCCACCCCCTCAACTACTTCTCCTTCTCCTGTGTTCCCTATTTCATGGAATGATACAACCATCCACCAGGTTTTCTTTTCACTACCACCGCCCCCCGCCAATTGGCAGTGGAAGTGCGAAGTCCTAACCACTGGACTGCCACGGAATTCCCTACCAGGTTTTCTGATCATCATGCTTAACTCCTTCATCTCATACTAATCCACAGTGATTTTCTCTTAAACATCTCTTTAATAGGTCCTTTTTTCTCCATCCCCACTTCTACTCCTGGGTCAGACCACCATCATCTCTGATTTGGATTGCTACCGCAGTCTCTGAACTGGTCTTCAGAAGTGGTCTCTGTACCTACAGCTATTCTGCCCTTCCTACCCTTACCCCCAACCAGCCAAAGCAATTTTTCTAAAGTGTAAATCCGATCAAGTAACTTCCTTGATTAAAATTCTTTTGTCTTCCCACTACCCTTCCCACTCCCTAACCTAGTTTATAAGGCCCAACATGATGTGACCCCCATCTACTTCCAGCCTCAATTCTAGCTACTCCTTCCACTTTGTATAATAGGCTTCAATAATACTGAATTTATTTCAATTGCTCAAATGCTTCAAGCTCTTTCTTGCCTCAGCCTTTGAACAGGCTGTTCCTAGAATACTCTTCCCCCTTCTCTTTGCCTGGCTAAGTCCTACTCAGACTTCTTATATCAACTTTTATGTTATTTTCTCCTGGAAGCCTTCCTTGACCTCCAAGCCTGAGCTAGATGGGAACTTTTATGGGCCTCCCAGCATCCCATACTTCCACTCTCATAGGGTCATGTTGGTAATACCTAGTTACATGTCAAAATCCCCCACTAGACCAGCTCTATGAAGGCAGGAATTTGTGTCTATCTTGGTGCTTTTTTTAATCCCCACCATCTAGTATAGTGCCTGTCACATAAACAACACTCAACAGATATCTGTTAATTAATAATAATAATTACTGATATTCAGCACTTACTTTTGGGCAGATATTATGCTTTATATACATTGTCCCGTTTGATCTTCTCAGCAACCCCATAAAGTATTATTGTCATTTCCATTTTACACATGAGGAAACTGAGGCTCACACAGGTTAATGCCCAAGGTCATTCAACTAGTAAATGAGAGAGCCAGAATTTACACATGGGCTGTCTGACTCCAAAGATAGTATTGTTATATGCTGATCTTTAAAATGGGAAGATGAGCTAGCAGGAAAAGAATACTATTATTTCAGATATTACCAACTAGGTTGGCCCAGATTAAGTGACTCCAAGAGTTCCAATGAGGTCATGATGGAAACACTGGGGAACAGTGCCAAATGCCAGGCCCCTGTAAGATTTAATATCAGCTGAAAAAATTAAGCCAATTTCAAGGTGAATTTATTTAGTATTTGGTCATTTGTATTCATAGTCCAGAGACAGTAACAATGAGAAATAGAAACAAAGACATCCTGAGGCAGAAATGATACATTCACTGATCCATTCATTAAACAAACATTTATCCAGTGACTCCTTGTCCACTATTGTGTTAAGTGCTAGGAAATAAGATGTAAGAGGCAAAGACACCCAGTTTCAGAAACAGAGTAAGTGCAAGTGAGGCGGAGATGCAGAGCAAGACTCACACAAAGAGTTTTGTCTGAGTTTGTTTGTGTGATAACCAGCAAATAAAATCTAAAATGTATTTCAAAGAATTGTCCTGAGACACATAATTAAGGTGCTTTTAAAAAAAAATTTTTTTTAGCATAAAGAACTTTGAGGCGGGAGAAGGGCTCTTCAAGGAGACAAACAGAATTGACACATTCTTACTCTCCCTGTGGCAAATTGTTCCACATATTGCCAGTTAGCTACATACTCACAAGCTGGTGAAATCTCACACTACAGTTTTGCATCGTTCTTTGACTCTTGATTTTTTTTTCCCAGCAAATTTATGAGGATTTTTCCCCATTATAAAAGTGATACAAGGTTATGGTTGAGGTGGTGGGGGAGATAAATAAAGAAATAAATATTTTAAGTTGTAAGGGAAATAGAAATCTACCCTCAGTCTCATTGTCTCAAAGACAGCAATTCTTTACATTTAGCATATTTTCCCTTATCTTCTTTCCGTGAGTTATTTTTTTAAATGTATTTGAAATGATGCTACTTATGCAATCCTCCATTCCAACTGTCCTCACTGTGTGGTAGCCATGTGCTTCAAAGAGGACTGATACTACCACTCAATTCCAAGGGTTGTCCCTGATATAATTCAGTAACAGTATCCTAGACTCCTTACCACGCTAATTAGTTCAAAATCAGCACAAGATCCCAGATAGGCCAGCTGGTTGTGAATGAGAAAGTATACTCCATGGTAATGAGCTTGCTACCATGAAGGAGGCCAGCTTGAAAATAAAGTCAATCAAAGAAGGCAGAGCTGGGGCTTCCCTGGTGGCACAGTGGTTGAGAGTCCGCCTGCCGATGCAGGGGACACGGGTTCGGGCCCCAGTCCGGGAAGATCCCACATGCCGCGGAGCGGCTGGGCCCGTGAGCCATGGACGCTGAGCTTGCGCGTCCGGAGCCTGTGCTCCGCAACGGGTGGGAGGGAGACACAAGAGGGAGGGGATATAGGGATACATGTATATGTATAGTTGATTCACTTTGTTATACAGCAGAAATTAACACAACAATGTAAAGCAATTATACTTCAATAAAGATGTTTAAAAATCTTTTAAAAAGGCAGAGCTTCATTATGTAATACACCTGAAACTAACGTACATAAGTCAACTATATTTCAACTAAAAAAAAAGAGGATAGAGCTGAGAGAATTACAGAAAAATACAACCTAGTCCAGACAAGTATGGAGTTTATCTTCTTTCTATACTGTTCAATTTTATGACTCAATGCATTCCCTTTGTTGTTTAAACCTGTTAAAGTTGAGTTATATAATTCTTGCAAACAAGCATGCTAAATGGATATACTACCCAAATGGGATAATCAAATGAAGCAATTTTAGCACTAGACTTTGAAAAAATAAATGAAGCCTGTTTTTTTGGGGGGGGCATAGAATACAAAGAATAAAGTTGTGGTATTAATTCCCATTCTTTCTGAACTCCTACTCTTGGGCCAAAAGCAGGATACTCTTAATATCTGGGTGTTTTCCTAATGGTATGGATGTCATTGATTATGGATGAGATCCTGAGGGCTTTTCTTGGACTATGGCTTGACTCCTACTGGGTTTCTCTCTTTAGATACTTATTTAAAAGAGGTAAGTCAAGGAAACAATTTGGGTTCCCATGCTTCATCCAAAAGTAACAGGTATGAATTTTAGGGCATATGCAAGTATGGAGGAAATAACTTGCTTGTTTTCTCATAATCAGCTTAAATCTAAACCTGAGACCTCATGCTTACGCTGGCAGAAAACTTAATCTCAGTCATTATTGGTGTTCCCAAGAAGAATGCCACCAGAGGTATGTATAGGTCCCATGGTGGGTCTTACTCGCCACCAAAGCCTCATGGAATCTCTGCAGCTATTAGCTCAGTAGTCCAGACTGGTTACATCAGAGATGACCATTGCCCCAGTCTGCAGGTTCTCATCAGGACCAGTGGCTTGATCATGAGTATCTTCGGCAAGGATGTAACTCCTTATTCTCAGGGTCCAGCACTCTCCCCATAATGCGGTTGAAGAACATGTTGCAGGTCCCCTAAAATCACAGAACTATAGACCTTCATCCTCTTCCTGTAATTCTGAAATCTTTTCTTCCTTGGTTTCCTCTAAGGCATGTCTCTGCCTCCTGTCTCCCCAAACAACTCTCTCTCTCTCCCTCCCTCCCTGGATAATTTCATACTCTTTTCAGTCAGACTGAATTTTCACAAAACACGAGACCAGCTCTTGACTTCCAACAGCTTCTGCTTTTGGTCCTACTAAAATCCCTGAGATAATGATGCAAGGGAGGAAAAGTGTACAACAAATAACACAAATTAATATCTCAAAAATTAGATAACTGGGGCTTCCCTGGTGGCGCAGTGGTTGAGAGTCTGCCTGCCGATGCAGGGGACACGGGTTCGTGCCCCGGTCCGGGAAGATCCCACATGCCGTGGAGCGGCTAGGTCCGTGAGCCATGGCCGCTGAGCCTGCACATCTGGAGCCTGTGCGCTGCAATGGGAGAGGTCACAACACTGAGAGGCCCACGCACTGCAAAAAAAAAAAAAAAAAAAATTAGATAACTGCCCCATGAACAAGCAGTTTGCACACCCGATGGAAGTCCTCACCCAGAACGAGGATTCAATTTTTTTTATAGTGTTTTTTTTCTTTTTCCTCAGTCCTGTTATCAGAAGCAGGGGTATGCACTCACTGCTCCAGTTCTCTTAAAGTTTCTACACAAAAGGTAAGGCTTGTCTCATGGATATTCTTTACTTGTAAGAGTCATTCATTAGAAACAGGAGCCTATACATCTTATAGGCTCAACTGCTTTATCTTGCTGAGTGAGACAAACTTTATGAACCTAGAAAGTAAAACACATTTATTGTTAGGAATTGCTCATGAGTACATTTATTAAAAGACAGGATTTTGTGGACTTCCCTGGTGGCACAGTGGTTAAGAATCTGCCTGCCAATGCAGGGGATAGGGGTCCCATCCCTGGTCTGGGAGGATCCCACATGCCACAGAACAACTAAGCCCATGCACCACAACTACTAAGCCTGCGGTCTAGAGCCCGCAAGCCACAACTACTGACGCCCGCGCTCCATAACTACTGAAGCCCATGCACCTAGAGCCCGTGCTCCGCAACAAGAGAAGCCATCACAAGAAGCCCGCGAGTAGCCTCTGCTCGCCGCAACTGGAGAACGCCCATGCGCAGCAATGAAGACCCAACGCAGCCAAAAATAAATACATAAATTTATTTTTAAAAAAGACAGGACTTTGTACTGCAAGTGACAGAAAACCAAGTCAACATAGGTTAAGTACAAAAGAAAACCTAGGGCTTCCCTGGTGGTACAGTGGTTGAGAGTCCGCCTGCCGATGCAGGTGACACGGGTTCGCACCCCGGTCCGGGAAGATCCCACATGCCGCGGAGCGGCTGGGCCTGTGAGCCATGGCCACTGAGCCTGCGCGTCCAGAGCCTGTGCTCCGCAACGGGAGAGGCCACAACAGCGAGAGGCCCGCGTACAGCAAAAAAAAAAACAAAAAAAAAAAACCTAATGTCTCACATAATTTGAAAGTTCAAGAGTTGGACATCTGGGGCGTCCCTGGTGGCGCAGTGGTTAAGAATCCGCCTGCCAACGCAGGGGACAGGGGTTCGAGCCCTGGTCCGGAAGATCCCACATGCCTCGGAGCAACTTAGCCCGTGCGCACAACTACTGAGCCTGCACTCTAGAGCCCCCCAAGCTACAACTACTGAAGCCCGTGCGCCCCAACAAAGAGAAGCCACCACAATGAGAAGCCTGCTCGCTGCAACTAGAGAAATCCTGTGCGCAGCAACGAAGACCCAACACAGCCAAAAACACAGCAAATAAATTAATTTATTTTAAAAAATAAAAAAAGAAATGTCCAAATCTGGCTGCCACCTATAATAGATAGGGCTTCAGGGCTAAACCCCTAGTCCCTAGTCAGGGATCTGAACAGCCCCCTCACCCACCCCCAAGGTTGCCTTTTCCTATTGACGGAAAAGTGGCCCAGAGCCTGGGTGGGCGGGGGTGGGCGGCGGATGCACTGCGCATGCTCGGCCGCAGAGAACGACGGGGAAGGGGTGGGGCCTGCGCGACCGTTTCCCGTTGAAGTTCTTTTGAGAAACGTAGCGCGGCGACCGTCGGTGAGAGAAATTAGTAAGCCTCCTTAAGCGCTTGTAGTGTCGGTCTTTATTTCTGTGCTTTACCAGAGACGGGCGGCGAGTTTGGCCAGTCGGAGGAAGGATGAAATGTCTGGGAGGGCCGGGGTTCTAGGGACTCAGCCCTGCGTGCGGATGCCGCCATGTGGGGGCCGGGAATTCGGGGTCAGGCCCCTGGATAGTGTTTGTCGTCTCCTTTAACCTAGTCCGCAGAGAGTCGGGGCGTTTTGCCCCCCCTCCGACCCCCCCGCCAGCTTCCTGCGTTTCTCACCGCCTACTCTGCTCCTGCGCCGTAACTGCCTTCAGCCTTCGGTCTTTCTCCATGGCCTCCGTTTCTAAAACATTATTTTGATCCCACCTGTGGCTCTCCCTCGTTAAGCAGTGATTTTTTTTCAAACTGAAAAAAAAATCATGGAACTCCTTTTGCAAATAGAGTTGTACATGGGATCTTAAATAAAAGGTATTTTTAAATTATTATAAATGTTTGGCTCGTCATGAAATGGGACTTGAAATTTTGATTAGATGAAGGTACAGTCTTTGTCAATTTATGTTAGTATTTTGCTTTTGTGTACAAGATTGAATCGAAAGTATCTTGATTGCATGGACTAATGTTTACAAACGGTGACTTTTTTAACTTTCTCAGGTTGCAATCTCATCATACTTTTAAATTAAACTGACTGGAAAGTAGGTAAGTGGAGAATTTTCTCTTTAAGTGTTGAATCACTGATAACATCTGACAATAGCTTGTATTCCTCATCACAAATATATAAGACAAGAAGCCCCCGAAATTTATAACAAGAACTACATTTAGTCCTAACACTTTGCACATTTAACTCTTAGGTTGAGGCAAGAGTATTAGTTAAAGGAGTAGATGCCCTTGCTAAAACAGTATTCACTTCTAGGATTTTCTGTGAGTGGACATATACAGTTCAGAACCCAAAAAGTGTAAGTTCAAAGCTGTAAACTTCCTCATCAATGACACAGCTACAAGGCATTGAATTATATTCACCCTGATGGCAGGAAAAGCTATTTTCTGAAGGTCTCTGTTAATCTAGCACAAATTAATGCTTTGGAGGTCACCAAAATACTTCACATTTGGTATGTAACACAGTTAAGTGTACCTCATAATTTTATTAGTTTTTTTAAAGTAAATTTTTACTTAAAGAAATATGAAGTGTTTGCTGAACCCCAAAAGCTACTGATGTACAAGACTTAAGTTCAAGGTTTTTGGTATTTAAGGACTTTCCGGATATGAACCACATCTGCTTTTCCAACTTCATTTCCTTCCACTAGCACTCTTGCATTTTATCTTCATCAATAACTCCACTTCTTATAGTTCCCATATATTTGTGTTTTTCCACATACTGTCCCTATATCTGGAATATCCCCCGTGATTGCTTCATAGACACCTACTTGAAAACCTAGCTCAAATATAACCTTCTAAGACTTCTTTGACCATCTTCTACCTCATTTCTGCTTTGTACCTCATGTATGCTTACATTGTGCTAGGCAGAGTGTTATGAGAGTCTGCACATGGTAATTATCTCTATAACCCCAGCACCTATGCACTTCATCAGTAGTGGCTCCCCATTGCCTACAGAACTAAAAATGGACATTTTAGTTTGGTTTGAGAAGCGTTTAGCCTTCTGCCTCCAGTCTTCCTATCATTCCAGTAAAAGAGCTTGCAGAACTCAACGAATAAAACAAATCTTTAGAAAGTGTAATGCGTAAAGAAGTAGCTGTAATGCAAAGAAATAAGAGTATACCTGCTTCTGGACTCTTACATTACTCATTTTATTTTTGCTTATGTCCATACCATACCATCTTAACTACTGTAGCTTTTTAGTAAGTCCTCAAATTTTTTTCTTTTTTGAGATTGTAGTGCCTATTCGAGGTTGTACATTTTATGTACATTATGGTCATCTTGCAGGTTCAACAAAAACTGGCATTTTGATCTGTAGCTCAGTTTGCGGAAAACTGACTTAATATTGAGTCAATCGCTGTCTCTCTCCATTTATTTAGATCTTACTTTATTTCTCTCAGCATTGTTTTGTTTTCAGTCTAGAGATCTTGACGTATTTCTTTAGATTTATTCCAATATTTGATGTTTTATGACACTATAGAAAATAGTTATTTTAAATTTTTAAATTTCTAATTGTTCTACTACAAAGAAATATAATTGATTTTTTTAATATTGACCTTGCTAAATTTACTTAATAATTTCAGTAGTTATTTGGAAATCCTTTGATTTTCTATGTACACAATATGTCATCTATAAGTAATGATGATTTTAATTTTTTTTTTTTTTTCTTGCGGTACGCGGGCTTCTCACTGTTGTGGCCTCTCCCGTTGCGGAGCACAGGCTCTGGACGCGCAGGCTCAGCGGCCATGGCTCACGGGCCTAGCCACTCCGCGGCATGTGGGATCTTCCTGGACCAGGGCACGAACCCGTGTCCCCTGCATCGGCAGGCGGACTCTCAACCACTGTACCACCAGGGAAGCCCTCACTTTTATTTTTGAAGGATGTTTTTACTGACTATAGAATTTTAGATAGATTTTTTTTCCCCCCAGCATTTTAAAGTTATTCCATTGGCCTCTGGCCTTCATTGTTTCTGACAAGACAGCCTTCATTCTTATTTTTGTTACCCTGTATGTTAACGTCCTTTTTATCTTTGGTTTTCACCAGTGTGACTATGATGTGCAGAGTTGTCTTTTCCTTATGTTTATCTTATTTTTATTCACAGAACTTCTTGAATTCGTGTGGTTTGAAATTTTTGTTCATTTTGGGGAAATTGTCCAGCCAGTATTTCTTTAAATGTTGCTCCTGTTTCATTGCCTGTTTTCTCTTATTCTCAGGCTCAGTTTACATGTGTGTCAGACCATTTTGCTATTTCCCACATGTTGCTTACATTATTTGTATCCTTTTATGTATCAGTCTGACTACTTCCTACTAACCTGTCTTCTAGTTCACTAATTTGATATTAAATTCATCTGTTGAATTCTTAATTTCCCTATTTTACTTTCCAATTCTCAAATTCCCACGATTTTTTAAAAAATTGAATTCCAGGATTCTGCTGAACTTTTCCATCTTTTTCTGTATTTTCTTAAACACATCAAAGTTCTTGCCTACTAACATCAGCATGAGCCACACTGTGGGTCTGTTTCTGTTGTCTTTTTTCCCCTTGGTTTTTAGTTTTGTTTTGTTTGATTATTTATTTGGTTGCGCTGGGTCTTAGTTGTGGCAGGCAGGCTCCCTAGTTGCGGCATGCAAACTCTTGGTTGCAGTATGCGAACTCTTAGTTGTGACATGCATGTGTGATCTACTTCCCTGACCAGGGATTGAACCCGGGCCCCCTGCATTAGGAGCACGGAGTCTTAACCACTGCACCACCAGGGAAGTCCCTTCAGTTTTGTTTGTTGGGGGGTTGGGGGGAGTTTGCTCATACATTTTTATTCTGGACATTGTGGGTGAAAATTTTGAAAGACTCCTCCAGAGAGGACTGCAGTTCATTTAGGTGTGCAAATAGTACTAGCAGATTACATTGATCCTGTTGAGGGATTCTGTTAGGTATTAATTAGGGCTGATCTATTTAGGTTTGCCCTTTCTTCTAGGAAGTAGTCTTTTCTCCTGGGTTGTGGCCCTTACTCTTAGGGCTTGGCCTCCTGGAGTCTCAACTGAAAGTCCACATCTTTACCAAGTCCCCTCTTCCTTATCTGGGCTTAAATTTCAACTGTTCTTAGCTTTGCAAAGCTACTGTAATCTCTTTTAGCCTCCCAACTGCTGTTTTCTACTAGGTTTTTTGGAGTCTTGCTCTGTAGATGTGCAGTTTAAGGGTTAGCTAATAAGTGGAGATGGGGAATATTTGTGTGCAAATTTGGGGGCTTATTTCTCTGAGGTTCATTCCTCCCAGATTGTGCCTCTTGAGTTTCAGCTACTTAGGCACCCAGAACTCCTATCTCCGTAGCTCACTATGCTGCTATTCTCTGCTTGGGCATTTTCCTTTATCCTGGAAGGTGCCCTCAGAGGTAAAGCCTGTTAATTTTTTTTTTTTTTTTGCGGTAAGCGGGCCTCTCACTGTTGCGGCCTCTCCCGTTGCGGAGCACAGGCTCCAGACGCCAGGCCCAGCGGCCATGGCTCACGGGCCCAGCCGCTCCGCGGCATGTGGGATCCTGCTGGACCGGGGCACGAACCCGCGTCCCCTGCATCAGCAGGCGGACCCCCAACCACTGCGCCACCAGGGAAGCCCAAGCCTGTTAATTTTATAATTGTTTCCAGTGGAAGAATTTAGCATACTAAAAGCTATTCTGTTATACCTAGATTTATCTTATCTAGGCATATCTTATTTTTAATTCTTGCCAATTTGATAAAATCTAGAGCTGAGTTGGTTTAGAAGCTGAGTAGAATTTGAATAGGCAGAAATGACTTTGCAAGTAGAACAGTAAGAGCACAAGTGTAGTGGGGAGCGAAATTCTCTCTTTCTTAGATTGACAATTAATTAATCTTTCATCCACAAGTTTATATATGCAATATTGTACTAATTTTCCAGGAGGAAAGTGTATACATTCCGTCTGGAGGTCTGTCTGTGTGTCTAGAAGTAACTGCTAATAGCTTGCCATTTCTTTGCAGTCTCAAGGGTTTTTGTTTGTTTTATTGAAGTATAGTTGATTTAAAATATTGTGTTAGTTTCAGATGTACAGCAGAGTGATTCACTTATATATATATTTCTTCAGATTATTTTCCATTATAGGTTATTACAACATATTGAATATATATATATATATTTACTGTGCTATACAGTAAATCCTTGTTGCTTAGCTATTTTACGTATAGAGGTTTGTATTACTTAATCCCATACTCCTAATTTATCCCTCCCCCTTCCCTTTCCTTTTGGTAACTGTAAGTTTGTTTTCTGTGTCTGTTTGTTTCTATTTTGTGTATAGACTTATTTGTATTATTTTTTAGATTCCACATATAAGTGATATCATACAATATTTGTCTTTGAGTGACTTACTTCACTTAGTATGATATTCTCTAGGTCCATCCTTGTTGCTGCAAATGGCAATGTTTCATTCTTTTTTATGGCTTAATAATATTCCATTGTATATATATACCAATCTTCTTAACCCAGCCATCTGTTAATGGGCACTTGGGTTGTTTCTACATCTTGGCTATTGTAAATAGTGCTGCTATGAACATTGGGGTGCATGTATGTTTTTGAATCAGTTTTCATCTTTTCCTGATATATGCCTGGAAGTGGAATTGCTGGATCACATGGTAGCTCTATTTTTAGCGTTTTTTTTAAATTAATTAATTTATTTAATTTATTTTTCACTGTGTTGGGTCTTTGTTGCTGTGCGCCGGCTTTCTCTAGTGGCAGCAAGCGGGGGCTACTTTTCGTTGAGTGTGCAGGCTTCTCGTTGTGGTGGCTCCTCTTGTTGAGGAGCACAGGCTCTAGGCGCGCGAGCTTCAGTAGTTGTGGCTCACAGGTTCAGTAGTTGTGGTTCGTGGGCTCTAGAGTGCAGACTCAGTAGTTGTGGTGCATGGGCTTAATTGCTCCGTGGCATGTGGGATCTTCCCGGACCATGCCTCAAACCTGTGTCCCCTTCATTGGCAAGCGGATTCTTAACCACTGCACCACCAGGGAAGCCCTATTTTTAGTTTTTTAAGGAACTTCCATACTGTTCTCCATAGTGCCTGCACCAATTTACATTCCCACTAAAGTGTAGGAGAGTTCCCTTTTCTCCACACCCTCTCCTGCATTTATTATTTGTAGACTTTTTGATGATAGCCATTCTGACTGGTGTGAGGTTATACCTTATTGTAGTTTTGATTTGCATTTCTCTAATAATGTTGAGCATCTTTTCATATGCCTGTTGGCTATCTGTATGTCTTCTTTGGAGAAATGTCTATTTAGGTCTTCTGCCCATTCTTTGATTGGGTTGTTTGGGGTTTTTGATATTGAGTTGTATGACCTGTTTTTATATGTTGGAAGTTAAGGCCTTGTCGGTCACATCATTTGCAAATATTTTCTCCCGTTCTGTAGGTTGTCTTTGTTTTGTTGATTGTTTCCTCTGCTGTGCCAAAGCTTTTGATGAGGTCCCGTTTATTTTTGCTTTTATTTGTTTTGCCTTGGGAGACTGATCTAAGAAAATACTGTTACGATTTATGTCAGAAAATGTTTTGCCTTTGTTCCTTTCTAGGAGTTTTATGGCGTCTTATATTTAGGTCTTTAAACCATTTTGAGTTTATTTTTGTATGTGGTGTGAGGGGGTGTTCTGATTTCATTGATTTACATGTAACTGTCCAGCTTTCCCAACACCAGTTGCTGAAAAGACTGTCTTTTCTCCATTGTATTTTCTTGCCTCCTTCGTCATAAATTAATTGACCATAGGTGTGTGGGTTTATTTCTGGGCTCTCTGTTATGTTCCATTGATCTGTATGTCTGTTTTTGTGCCAATACCATGCTGTTTTGATAACCATAGATTTGTAGTATAGTCTGAAATCTGGAAGCATTTATGCCTCTGGCTTTGTTCTTTGTCTTTTATGGTTCCCTATAAATTTTAGGATTATTTGTTCTACTTCTGTGAAAAGTGTCATGGGTGTTTTGATAGGGATTACATTAAATCTGTAGATTGCTTTAGATAGTATGGCCATTTTAACAATATTAATTCTTCCAATCTAAGAGTATGGGATAGCTTTCCATTTCTTTGAATCATGTTCAGTTTCTTTTATCAATGTTATATCGTTTTCAGTGTATTGGTCTTTTATTTCCTAGTATAAATTTATTCCTTAAGGTTTTATGGGAGTTTCTAACATGATTTTGAATGAGATTTTTTTTTTAACTTTCTCTTTCTGATACTCATGTTTTCCTTTAAAAACATGTGAATTTTGTTTTCTGCTCCATGATATATCCCTCTTTGGTTTAAATTAAAATGTTTTAAATTACTTATTACCAAGTAGTACTAACTAGCAGAAAGATATTTATCCTATGACGGCTAATAGTCTCCAACATATATAGTTTAGCCCCAGTTAGGGAAGGGGGTGCGACTATGTTAAAAAGAGGTCTCTAGGATTTATTTTACCCCTTTGTTCATTGTATTGAAAAAGGAAGTAATGAATTTGTTATTCGTATATGTCTTTTGCTCTTTTTGGTTTTTTAGTAGCTAAAGAAATGTTATATACCATTTTCCTCTACCTCAGAAGTATATATATATTTTTTAATATTTAACTGCTCTGCCTTTTTTTATACTTTATTTATTTATTTGGCTGTGCCAAGTGTTAGTTGCCGCACGCAGGATCTTCATTGCCGGGTGCAGGATCTTCGTTGTGTGGCCTGCGGGATCTTTTAGTTGTGGCACTTGGGATGTTTAGTTGCAGCATGCGATCTCTTAGTTGCAGCATGTGAACTCTTAGTTGTGGCATGTGGGATCTAGTTCCCTGACCAGGGATCCAGCCCGGCCCCTTGCATTGGGAGTGCAGTCTTAGCCACTGGACCACCAGGGAAGTCCCAGAAATATATTTTAGATTAATTACACTTTCAGGGTACTTTCTATTCTTTGCCTATGTGTTGACTGACATGTATGAAGGGATTCCTAGATGTTTTATTTTTAATTGATCTTTAGACTTAACATAGCATATTTACTTTCAGATGAAGGGAATATACAATCTAGTAGTTAATTTCCAGTGAGTTTTGCTTTGCTGGTTGTATGTAACACTCAGATGGGTTGAGCAGAGACTCTATGAGCTTTTATTGCACTTCACAGTCAGGCCTTATTTAATTTTCTGCCTTGGGATAGGAGTATCAACTACAAATTAGCACTTGCCGTTGGCACTTGCCAACTACCTCTACAAGGATTAGATCATGTGCTGCTGCAGCTGCTGACCTTCAACACCCCCTGAGAGGAGTTCAGGTGGAGAGCAGACATGAGGCCCTCTGCGCTCTGCGAAAAACTGGCAGAACAGGTCTTCAGAGAGTTAGATGTTTTCAGGAGCCGATTTTATGAGCCCAATTCTTGTTATCTCCTCATATCTAGAAAAGCACTAAAATCATTCATGGTGATGACTGCTCCTCTGACTAGCAGAAATATACTCCCCCTTCAGCAAAGTCACATATATACTGACCTTCCCCCCTACCTCTTTGGAGCAGTTTCTCAGAGCTATCTGAAATGCTGTCTCCCTGTCCTCATTTTGCCCCAAATAAAACTTAACTCGCAACTCTTACGTTGTGCATTTTTTAAGTCTACAGGAGCTTTCAGTAAGAGCTGAGTTAAAGATCAGTGAGTTGAGTGGCAGAGTCCCAACCTCAAAAATAAAAGACAATTACAGAACTTCGGGGTTTTCAATGTACTAACTCAGAATAAAACCACAGACCTGGAGTTACTCCAGTAAGAACTTTATCTTAACCATATCTGTTTTACTTATCTCCTACCCTCCATAATCATTAGTTGTAAAGCCCTTTTTTTAAAAGAGTATCCTTTTCTCTTGGAGGTGATGTAAGAGGAATCCAGGAGACTTGTCCTCTGCAGCCAAGTTAGGATTGCAGGAAGGGAAAGAGTTCCAAAGGATTTAGAATTGGAGGTGGCAGCTACAAGAAAAATGGAAAATAGACCTCAGTTAAGGAAAAAGAAGAACACAAGGAACCAGCCTGTCCTTGAGAGAAGAGACCTTGGAGCTGAACAGTTGTTACCTGAAAACTGGGTTTGCCCCTTGGTGGGCGTCAAGCCAGTAGATGCAACCAAGCCAAAGATCTGGAGAAGGGAGGATTTATTTATTATTACTTGCAGCAAATAAGGAGAACACTGGGGATCTTTACCAAAACAGTATCTCCCCAACAGCAAAATTGGGGAAGTTTTAAGCTAAGGTACATGTCTGTTCACGAAGGGACTTGAGCAGAGGAGAATTCAGCATAGAATTGGGGGAAAGGTCGACAGAGTCCAAGCTTTAGTTGATTGAAGTCTGGAGGCTCAGCATCATCTTTCCATCCTCCACCTGGGTGGGAGCCTTAGCTCTTGCAGAACTGAAAGATATATTGTTATTCCCTTGAGGAACCAGGACCCTTGCCCCAAGGCTGCACTGTTGTTTCTTGACTGCTCCTCCCTTGTTTCTGCATTCCCTCAAGATCATTAATTACTGAGACCTGTTCAAGGCCAAGCATTGAGGCCAGGCTTAGATCACAAAATGGCTTAGGCCAAAATGGGTTCTCTTATGTCAGGAAAGCCATTCCTGGTTCTCTTTCTCCAGGGACCCCCTGAGCTATCTGCTTACACAATCCAAGGCTCCTGTAGTTCCTCAAAAGTTATAAAATGGAATTCTTTTTTAAGCTTGAATGCACAGCAATCTTTTATATTGATTTTGGATTTTAGCTATTGTTTGGGGGGGGTTTTTTTGCAGTTTTTTTTTGTTGTTTGGCTGTATTGGGTCTTCATTGCGCGCGGGCTTTCTCTAGTTGAGGCGGGGTCTACTCTTCGTTGTGGTGCGTGGGCTTCTCATTGCGGTGGCTTCTCTTTGTTGCGGAGCACGGACTCTAGGCACACACGTTTCGGTAGTTGTGGCACATGAGCTCAGTAGTTGTGGCGCACGGGCTTAGTTGCTCTGCAGCATGTGGTATCTTCCCAGACCAGGGCTCAAACCCGTGTCCCCTGCATTGGCAGGTGGATTCTTAACCACTGAGCCACCAGGGAAGTCCTTAGCTGTTGTTTAAAAAGAAAAAAAAACAAAATTCAACCCAGTAAATTTGAAGATCTAACTGACCTTATTCATGAATCTGGCAGTATCCCATCTAGTAAATAGCAGGGCACTCAAGGAACTGTACAAGATGGAATGTTTTTATAGGCAGAAAGAGGGTAGGACAAGAAAGCTAAAAGAGCGGACTAGTTTAGACAGGGTCACCTTCCCTTAGGGGAAAGCAGGGGGTCTTGGGCAGATTACCTCACTAGTGCTGACCAGGAAATTAAACTGATTGGCTTAAAATTCCACTCCTTGGAGAGACTGAAACTACAGTTCTGTTAGGAATTATCAATAAGTCTTGGCGGGGCTTAGCACAGTTAAGGCCAGCTTGGGCTTGTTGTTTCTTCTTAACACTATTTACCAAAAAGGAATCCGTTGATGGGGGGGGGCATTAAGTATAATGGGGAAATAGCTTCAAGACATAATTAGAAGGTATATTTGATCTAATTTGGTGATTAGATGTGGGAGAAGAGGCATTTAGGACTGTCCCTAGATTTCTGGCTTGGGAAATTGAGTATATACCATAGTGTCATTTCCCAAGAAAGGGAACATGTGTAAAGCAGGTTTATGTGGATAATATAAGAATATGATTTTAAATCTCCTGGACTTGAGGGACCTGTAGAACATACAAGTGGAGATATTTAATAGGCAATTGGGTATATGGGCTAGAGCTCAGGTATGTAGGGGAAAAATAGCCTATAGATGATAGTTGAATCCCAGGTTGTGCCCATAGAGCAAGCAAGAAGAGTCCTGAGGAATTGTGCTTTGGAGGAACACAGATATTCAGAAGCAGGTGAAATAAATGTTTGAGAAAAAGACTGGCAAAGAGGTAGGAGGAGAGATAAGTCTTGGAGTCTTAAGAGTCAAGGAAGGAGAGGGACTTCCCTGGTGGTCCATTGGTAAAGAATCCGCCTTCCAATGCACGAGACATGGGTTGGATCCCTGGTTGGGGAACTAAGATACCACGTGCTGCGGGGCAATTAAGCTCATGCACCACAAGTACTGAACTTGTGCACCTCAAGGAGAGAGCCCGCGTGCCACAAACTACAGAGCCCATGTGCTCTGGAGCCTGTGCGCCACAACAAAGAGCCCACACCGCAATGAAAGATCCTGCAGCCTCAACAAAGACCCCTGCATGCTGCAACTAAGACCCGATGCAGCCAAACAAATAAAGAAAATAAATAAAAGAAATCCTTCGCCTTTAAAAAAAAAAAAAAAGTCAAGGAAGGAGAGAATTTCAAAGACAAGTGAAGGAACAGTCAGAGGGAGGGCAGTAGCTTTAGAAATTTTTGAATGTATTTAAATGATTCTATGAGAGAAACCAATAAGGAGGGGAAGAGGCGACCTGAGGGAATAGCAATAGAGACTAGTTTCTATGCAAGAAAAAAGCATAAAGGTTTATCTACTGGAGAAGGCAGAAAGCAAAGCTATATTGGGGAGTAATGGATGAGGGAAGGAAGCTAGTGTTGTGAAAGAACATTTTGTGCTTCCAGAAAATTACTATATTTGAAGGGACTAATGTTTAAAAATCAGATTCTTGAGACTTCCCTGGTGGTGCAGTGGTTAAGAATCCACCTGCCAATGCAGGGGACACAGGTTCAATCCCTGGTCCAGAAAGATACCACATGCTGCAGAGCCAACTAAGCCCGTGCGCCACAACTACAGAGCCTGCTCTCTAGAGCCCTCAAGCCACAACTACTGAGCTCGCACACCACAACTACTGAAGCCCGCACGCCTAGAGCCCGTGATGCGCAACAAGAGAAGCCACCACAAGGAGAAGCCCGCACACCCGAGCTCGCCGCAACTAGAGAGAAAGCCTGCGTGCAGCAGCAAAGACCCAACGCAGCCAAAATAAATAAAATTAAAATCAGACTCTTTATCAGTTCATATTTTATTTTAGGAATCTGGATACTGTTCTCCAAGAAAAAACCCATTAGTTTGGAACTGGAGGATTTCTTTGCATCAGATAGTAAGATGAAAGAATCAACAACAGATGGTGAATGTGACAAGGCAGTGGCACCACAACTGAAGAGGCTAGATGAAATTAAGGCAGAACCTGACAATGCTCAGGTAAATATTTTACCTTATTTTCTATTTTCTAGAGTAGCATTTAATTATAAATTTTAGTTATGCAGGTGCTGGTTTATCAGTTGAAAATCTTAATTCCTTCCCCAAAGCAGTTGACCAAGTAACAACAGGGTGTGCAGTAAGTGCTGTAGTGAGCATATGCAAGAATATGAGAGAAGGTTGGACTGTTTGGAAGTGGGTTTTTGGGGGTTGATAAAAGGATTGCTTAGGGTATTATGGGCCTAACTGAGGTTAACACATTTTTGTTTTCATTTTTCTTAACTTGAAACAATACAAATAATTACTTATATATTTTTATGCTGCTGTCTCTATTAAGTAGTAGAATTATTTAGTACATTTTAAATTCTTAGAATTTTTCTTTATTATTTGTTTATCCAAATTAGTTTCATATTTATCCTTAAACTTCTTTAAACATGTCAAATGCTAAAGAACCTATAAAGGAAAAACTGAATCAAGCTGTGAGTGTTTTGTAAGTAGGGCCAAATTTCCTTAGAATGTTTATATATGAACCAGCTGAAATTTATAGTGAAATGAAAAGTAATTTCATTTTTAATTAATTTCTAGTATTCTGTTTAGAAATAGCTAAAGTAAATCAATACCAAGTAAGGGTATGACTCCCATTGAGTTGGTGACAATGGGAATATTGTCCATCTAGGAAGTACCCGTTGCTCCTTCAGCCCTTGGACATTCAAAGACATAGATCAAGTTTAGGTAGATTGCCTGCTGCTCTGAAAAAAATCCTCCTTCGTTAGACTCATTCAGCCTAACCTAACAATTTTTGTGTTTAAGGACTTTATGAAGACAATTAGCTATTGGTGATCAGAACAAGAAGGGAAAATAGGTATCATTGAGTATGTCTACTCTCTTTTTGTAGTAGCTAGTGAGGGACTGTGTTAACAAAACTTATAAAGTCATATCTAGGTACAGTAGGAAATATTGTAGTAATTGATGGGTGTTATCAGCCAAAGGTCACCAAAAGGGTAGTGCTTACTTATGTACCATGGTTCAATTCAATTATGCAATTCACTGAACAGACTTGAGCATAATATATCATTTTCTATTGATTGACTGGTCGTTTTCATTATTTTTCAACTCTTTTTTAGGAGTATTGTCAAGCCCAACAGCCCAAAACTCAGGAGAATGACCTGAAAATAAACACTACGTTTTCAGACAATGGTAATAGAATTACTTAAGTTAATCATATTTATTCTGACCAATGTGATAGCCAGTTTATTCTGCTTTTTTAGAATGCCTTTGAATAGTGCATTGATTGTTTTGGGTTTCAAGTCCAAGAGAAGTAACCTCTATGAGATAATGGAAGAATGCATGCTTAATTTTATGTAAATACTAATTTTTTTCCTTCCTGTTTTGTGTTTATAGCTTCTCCGATGACTACAGGCATTCAGCTTTCTCTGGCATCATCTGGCATGAATAAGATGCTTCCCTCAGTTTCAACCACAGCTATTCAGGTTTCCTGTTCTGGCTGTAAAAAAATTCTTCAAAAGGGGCAGACTGCTTATCAGAGGAAAGGGTCTACTCAGCTTTTCTGCTCCACACCATGCATCACTGAATACATTTCATCTCTCAATTCACCAGCTCTTCCGAAGAGAACTTGTTCAAACTGCTCAAAGTATATAATTTTAAATTATGGCCCCTTTTACTTCCCTACATAGATCTTGATCAGAATCTTGGTTGTAATTTTCTGCGTGTTTTTTTTTTTTTTTCTGAAGAAGTAATCACCTTGGTTTAGGTAAAAGAAGCTACTTCTGCTTTTAGTTCCTCTAATAGATTCTTCAGAAATAGTTTTTTTTATCAAGCGATTTCCAGAAATTAAAGTGATAGGAGCTGTGTTTCTCTTCACCTTTAAATAATGACTTCTGAAACTTATTTTCCTATTCTTTTCATTTGAAATTCTCTGTAAGTGGGGTTATTGCGTGCCCATTATATTTTATCATTTAACTGTATAGTGAGCAACCTACTAAAAATTTAATCATATAACAGTTATTTTTTTGACCTTCCAAGGTGTAAAGTTATTTAATGTTTCTTTTGTAATGGCAAGTGAAGTAGTTTGTTTTGAAAATTGAATAGCCTTAGGTAAACATAGATGTATGTATGTAATCTTTTTACGTTTTCTGTGAACTATTATTGGGGTCTTTTTTGCTAACGTTTTTACATATGTAAAGCAATTTAGATGAGAAGAAGGGAAGTAGTAGTGATTTCATAATGTCCAGAACTTTGAACACTACACTAAGATGTCTAAAGGATCAGTGCTTTGAGAGTCCCATAGTATTATAATTCTGGTTTGTTAGCACTCATTAAATGCTAGTGTTAAGTTTAAATGTCTTTGTTTCAGAACAAGAAAACGCATAGGCTACCAATTTTGCCAGTAAATATAAATTCCTTTCAGATAATACCTTGTTTTGGAATCAGATTGCCACAATTTGAATCTTGCTTCCTCAATTTACATTTTGCTACTCTATGTGATCCCTGAGCAACTATACAGCATCATCATTTGGGAGCTTGTTAAAAATGCAGAATCTCAGGTGTCACCCAGGCCTATTGAATCAGAACTACATTTATCCCCAAATGATTCATATACGTGCTAAAGTTCGAAAAGCATTGAGAACTTCTTTTTTAGTATTCCCATCTATTTTGTTAAATGTACGTAAGAATTTTGATCATTAAATAATATATTTAAGTGATCAGAATAATATCTGCATGTAATAAGAACCCAGTAAATGTTGGCTGTCACTATTATTCTCTTAACAAACTCACATACCCTTTATACTGGTTGCTTCAGCTCCTCATTTGGCTGCTGCTTCAGGAGTTAACCTTTGCTTCAAGTCTTCCTCCCCAGAACTCTACTTACCTTTCTTTTGTGCTTTGTAAACCCTTTAACACTATACTTTGTCCTTTTTCTTTTTTGCTGTGTGCTGTATGGCACTCTCTTCAGCATGCTTTCTTTCTCTGCAGAGTCATAAAACTGGAAGGGACCTTAGAGATCATCCAGTCCAAATATTTTCTTTTGGTTTTGAGGAAACTGAGGCTCTGAGAAGTTAAAGTATCATGTTGCTGTGTTTGGAGTTTACCCATTATACATCTTCAGCGGAGCTCCCAGACAGATGACAGATTGAAAAGGCTGAAGCAGGAAAGATTTAGTGTGTAAGTTGTTCTCTAAGGCAAAGAAATCCAATATGAACAAAACATGAAATAAGCTTTACTTCCTTTGGAATAAAAATGTTTTGATAGAAAATACTATTTTATAGGTTGGTGGAAATGTGGTACAGTGATGCGTAGGCTGCGAGAGGCTGTCCATTGTTCAGAGTAACCTTTACTGTTTTCAGAACTTTTTACTGTACATTCATTAGCCTCTTGTATTAGTTATGTAGTTCTCAAGATTTTAGCTAATTATCAGTTGAGGTTTTTGATGAGGTTTTTTTTTAATAGCAGTGATTTTAAATCTGTTCTGAGTCGCTATAGGTTTTTTTTTAAATTGAAGTATAGTTGATTTACAATGTTGTGTTAGAGTCAATGTAGTTTTTATTATGTTTCATGAACCAAATGAAAGATAACTTTGAAAATGACATTTTAAGTCATGTTAGAAAGATAAGACTGTTCTTTTGAGAGCTATGTATTTAAGTGTATTTCTGTACTTCTGTATCCCAATTGAAGCTAACCAGAGGTCCTGAAAGAAATTAGTGGAGTTTAAAATAGGCCTATGCACTAATGATGTAACACTTATTTGTAGGAAAGTTGTTCAGACTTATGCTCAGCCTTTGGTTAAGCTAATTTTAGGCACTTTTAACAAAATTCAGTTTTGATTTTTTTTTTCTTTAAATAAGGCCTTAGTAGATTAGAAGCTAGCAATCTAATATGCTAATAGCAGTAAAAGCCAATAAGCATTTTCAGACTTCAGTGCTTCTGCCAGTGCTGTTTCTTCTGCCTTCCTTCCCATCTGGCTAATTTCTTACTATCTTAAAGGTCTGCCTCAAATATCTGTACCCTTTGTCTATTCCCATACCATTCCTTCCTCTTATTCCCCCCAGCCACCCAGATAATTGTTCCATGGTCTGTGTTTCCATAGTGTTCATAACTCCCAAAACATTGATTGTAAAATTAACGTTATTAAAGAATTGATAATGCTACAGTTAGACTATGAACCTCTTGACATTAGGGACCAGATTATACTCATTTTTATGTCCCCAAGGCCTAAACACTGCTTGGCACACAGTGAATCCTAGAAAAAAAATTGTCACAACTCAGATACTGCATGTAGAGCTACATCTTAAGCCAGTAAAATGACTGGTGTTGTGATAATGAAAATTAACCTGTAATTTTGGTGCTGTTTAAGGAGGCAGAAAGATTATAGTACAGATAGTCCCTAACTTACAATTGTTCTACATAATGATTTTTCGACTTTACAGCGGTGCTAAAGCGATACACATTCAGTAGAAACCTACTTCGAATTTTGAATTTTGTTCTTTTGCTGGGCTAGTATGATAGTATGCAGTATGATACTCTCATGATGCCAGGCAGCGGCAGTGAGCCCCACCTCCCAGTCAGCCACGTGATCACAAGGGTAAACAACCCATACACTTAAAATCATTCTGTACAACCATTCTGTTTTTCATGTTCAGTACCATATTCAATAAACCACATGATATGTTCATCACTTTATTATAAAATAGGCTTTGTGCTAGATGATTTTACCCAAGTGTAAGCTAAGGTAAGTGTTCTGAGCACCTTTAAGGTAGACTAGGCTAAGCTATGGTGTTCTGTAGGTTAGGTGTATTAAATGCGCCTTTGACTTATGATATTTTCAATTTAAGATGGGTTTATCTGGACATAACCCCAATGTAAGTCAAGGAAGATTTGTACACTAAAAATTTGTAAATATTGAGGTTTAAAATAGTGTTGATTTCAGGAGTATTTCATCTGGAAAACTATTATCCTGAAAGATTGATATTCTGAGGGATCTAGGTAGCCAGATATCTTGGTATTTCCTGTAGTAGCAGTTCTCACATTTTCTGGTTTCTGGACCCCTTTACAATCTTAAAAATTTTTGAAGACCCGAAGAGCTTTAGTTCATGTAGCTTACATCTACCTATACATATATTGTGTTAGAAATTAAAACTGAGGAATTTTTAACTATTAACTCATTTAAAAGTAATAAACTCTGCATGTTGACCTAATTTTTTTTTTTGAATAATAGCGTTTTTTAAAATTTAGGAGAAATTTTAAGAAAAATTTAGTGAGCACTGTTTTATTAGTTTTGCAAACTGCTTTACTGTCTGGCCGGGTTCTCATATCTGCTTCTGCATTCACTTGGTTATAAAATGTTGTTTTGGTTGAAGTCTGAAGAAAAGCTGACCTTACAAATAAGTATTTGGAAAAGGGAGGAGTGTTTTAATAGCATTTCATATAATTGTGGAAGTTCTTTGATACTACAATTTTCTTAAAGGATACTACAGTTTCTTAAAGGTTAGTTACAATGTGGAATCTGAAGCCATATCAATGAATTTTTTGTACTGTCACGTTAAAATTTATTGGTCTAGGGCTTCCCTGGTGGCGCAATGTTTGAGAGTCCGCCTGCCGATGCAGGGGACACGGGTTTGTGCCCCGGTCTGGGAAGATCCCACATGCCACGGAGCAGCTAGGCCCGTGAGCCATGGCCGCTGAGCCTGCGCGTCCAGAGGCTGTGCTCTGCAACGGGAGAGGCCACAAAAGTGAGAGGCCCGCGTACCGCAAAAAAAAAAAAAAAAAAAATGTATTGGTCTATTTGTACTTTGAATTGTTCTTCTACCCACAACTGATTTTTGCTTCATGCTATCATCATTTGGAAAATATTGATTCCCTGAGGTATGCAGATCTAAATGTTGTCGTGTTTCATTATGCAATATTTTAAAAATCACATTTTAAAAGAAATCACTAATCTCACTAAGAAAGTCTACATATTAGGAAGCTATCAAGCTGGAGGTTTTCCAAAATTCTAATTTTCAGTGAAAGCTCATATTTTATCATTGGCAATAACTACTGCCAGTTGTTCTCCTTGAGGTAACAGTCTTACTTTATTCATTTTTGAGAAAATATCTGCCAGATACCTACTTCTGGTTAATAGTTTCCCTGATAGTCATTCTTTGAAATAAATAGGTATTCCATGAAAAAAGTAGCTCAGTTATTTATTTGTTTGTTTGTTTGTTTATGGCTGCGTTGGGTCTTTGTTGCTGCGCGTGGGCTTTCTCTAGTTGTGGTGAGCAGGGTCTACTCGGGGGCTTCTCTTTGCGGTGGCTTCTCTTGTTGCGGAGCATGGGCTCTAGGCACTTGGGCTTCAGTAGCTGTGGCATGTGGGTTCTAGAGCACAGGCTCAGTAGTTGTGGCGCACAGACTTAGTTGCTCCGCGGCATGTGTGATCTTCCCGGACCAGGGCTCGAACCCATGTCCCCTACTTTGGCAGTCAGATTCTTAACCACTATGCCACCAGGGAGGTCCCCTAACTCAGGTTTTAACTCTTAACATTCCTACATGAGATTTTCCTTGAAACAACCATCATACTTTGGTGTGCAGGAGAAATAATTTATGCCTACGTCCCATTTCATCTCACAGAATATTAAAAAGATGTACTGAAGGATTGAGTTTTAATAAAGTAAATAACTTACAACAAATTCATGGTTGTGAATAGTGCGAATACTGGTAACTTTTGGCGCCACTGCCTTGATTTATGCTAAATAAGGCTCTGGCAGTTTTACCCACCATCGCTTTTTTTTTTTCCTCCCAATTTATTGAGGTGAAATTCATATAACAAAAACCATTTCAGTACCTTTTAGTACATTCACAGTATTGCACAACTACCACCTCTACCTAGTTCCAAAACATTTCTATCATCCCAAAGTAAAATGCCTTATCTGTTAAGGAGTTTCTCCCCATTCCCCCTATCTTCACTCCCCTCAACCCCTGGCAACCACCAATCTGCATTCTATCTATGGATTTATCTATTATGAATATTTTATATAAACGGAATCACAACTTGAGACCTTTTATGTCTGGCTTCTTTCCCTTAGCATAGTGTTTTCAAGATTCATTCATGTTGTGGCATGTGTATCAGTACTTCATTCTTTTTTTTTATAGCCGAATAATATACCACAATTTGTTTATCCATTCATTTGTTGATGAACATTTAGGCTGTTGCTATCTGTTGTAACTGTTAGGAACCCTTGTGTATATGTACTTTTTTGAGTACTTTTTTTCAGTTCTTTGGCGTATATACCTAAGAGTGGAATTGCAGGGGCCCACCGTTGCTTTTGCACCATCCGTTCAAATGTCAACACAGTGAAAAAGGCAAATAACATGTTAATATTATGAAAATAGTTTTGATCCTGTGGACTTCCTGAAAGTATTTGGAGAATCCCCAGGAATTTGTAGATCAAACTTCTAAATCCTCTGTCTTGTAGATTCCAAAGTTTGTCAGGTATGAATATGTGATTTCTCATCATCACTCTATAATCACTAGCACCAACTAATACAGGCAAGGTAATCCTCAAACTGTGCTATCAGATGTGTTTATGATCCTTAACGTTATAGAGGAAGAAATTAACATGTAGGGAATATAAATGACTTAATCACTGTTACTTAATGTAAGTGATAGAACTAGATACCAAATTCAGGTTTTCTTATTTCAAGGCTGATGTTCCTACTATTTCACAGTTCTTCAGGTAAATGAAACAACAGGGGAGAGGGTTATTTAAGGGAGTGATTTCGCTTATGAAAAGAAAGAAATAATTGTGGTAAAAGAGTTTAATGGTGCCCTTGTTATTTATTTTTAGAGACATTGTAAATCTAAAGGATGTGATCAGTATGCAGCTGGAAGATACTACCACTAGCAAAACTTTTTGCAGCCAATCTTGTCTTTCATCATATGAAGAAAAAAGAAAACCATTTGATACCATATGTACTAATAGCATTCCAGCCAAGTGCAGCATGTGTCAGAAGACTACTGTTGTAAGTTGCAGTATTTCTTAACCTTGAGGGACTCTGATTATTCTGCTTAAATATCAGAGTTTTTACTAAGTCTTTTTTTTAAATCCTAGATTCAGTATGAAGTAAAATACCAGAACATGAAACGTAGTCTTTGCAGTAATGCCTGTTTTTCAAAGTTTCACTCTGCTAACAACCTCATCATGAACTGTTGTGAGAACTGTGGAGCTTACTGTTCCACTAGCTCTAGTCTGTTCCATATACTTCACATGGAAGCACAGTCTCATTACTTTAATAGTTCAAAGCGTATTACAGCATATAAGCAGGTATGAATAAAGATCTGTTGCATAAAGTGAGGACCACTCCATTTGAATTTGATTGCATAAGACTCAAATGAAAAATGGAAGGTTGAGTTCCTTCCATTAGTTGGCTTGTGAATGTTTCCACTTTAGGAAACTGGCGGTATAGATTTTAGTACCATTGGGAATATTTTTCGTTGGTAAGATGATGAAGGAGATGATACAAAAGACTTCTGACAAAAAAAAAAAAAAAAAAAAAAGACTTCTGACAGTTGTTTTTCACATAACAATTCATGATAAATGCTGCATGGAGATTTTCCTAAAGAATCTCAGCGTGATGATCTTGTCTTGAAGAAAAGGCAATCAGAGGGAAGCTTATTTATAAGTTAGATAGCAAGCATAACAATAGTCTATTGGTCAGTAGGACTCAACCACAGAAATGTTTTTTATTTTTAATTCCATGCATTTCTTACACCTAAGCAAGGTTAAGATAAATCAAGAATGTCGCATGCTTTTTTCTGAATCAGGAGTCCTAGTAGGCAATAAACCAATGAGAAATAATCCCCTATTTCTGATAGGAGAGCCTTGGATGGGTGGCTCTGAGAGCAGAGAAGCTGGCCCTGCTTTGCAGGACTAAGTGAGCGGAACACAATAGTGGTCTGAGCCCCTTACATGAGGTGGACTGTCCCATGTCTTGCTCGTTCAGGTGACGCTTTGAGACCCAATTGTATCCCTATAAATTCTTCCCTAAAAACAAGCAACTGAAGATGGGAGTCTTAACAAGCCACAGTTCAAATAGGTCATTTGTGAGCCACAGCTTTTCTATGACAGAATGCCCACACCATGAGAGTACCCTGCCTTGGGACCAGAAATGGGAGAACAGAGAGCATAGACCCTTTGTCTGAAAGCAGTTAATGCCATTCCTTCTTTTCTTTCTTTACCCCTCACACTCAATAAATAGACCTTCTCCTGTTTTTAAGAGCCTGTATTTGAGTACTCAGTTATTCAGCATATGTGATGGGGCACGGCTTATTTGGCTCGATGAGTTAAGAAGCACCGCCTAACACTATGCCCTGCTGCATTTAAGATGTTGTGTGATTGTGATAATGTAGAAAATCCATATTGTTAGTGAACTGTAATCAAGAATTAGATTCCCCGGCGGTCCAGTGGTTGGGACTCTGCGCTTTTACTGACAAGGGCCTGGGTTCAATCCCTGGTCAGGGAACTAGGATCCTGCAAGCCGCACAGCGTGGCCAAAAAAAAAAAAAAATTAGTAAAGCACTCAAACTTATGAATCCAAAAATGCAAAAATGGGGTGGCTTTTTATTTTAAAAAGTTGATTGGTATAATTGTAATTATTTTGGCCACATCTTTTTAAAAATTAACTTATTTATTTATTTATTGCTGCGTTGGGTCTTCACTGCCACGTGTGGGCTTTCTCTAGTTACAGTGAGCGGGGGCTACTCACTGCACGTTATGGTGTGCGGGCTTCTCATTGCGGTGGCTTCTCTTGTTGCAGAGCATGGGCTCTAGGCACGTGGGCTTCAGTAGGTGTGGCACGCAGGCTCAGTAGTTGTGGCGCATGGGCTTAGTTGCTCTGCAGCATGTGGGATCTTCCCAGACCAGGACTCAAACTGTGTCCCCTGCATTGGCAGGCGGATTCTTAACCACTGCACCACCAGGGAAGCCCCCAAAATTCTTAAAAGTATAAATTTCTGGGTCAACATCCAGGGATACTTTAAATATTGATAGATATTAATGTTTTGTGAATCTTCTCAACCACTGTGCTACCAGGGAAGTCCCTGGCCATATATCTTCTTACTAGAGTACATTAGTTAAGTATTAGCTTCCCCACATGAGTAATAAATTAGTTATAAATTATACCACTATTGTTGGTAAATGTAAACATTGGTGAGTTGTTATATTTCGTAAAATATGAA
This sequence comes from Delphinapterus leucas, assembly GCF_059928025.1. Lineage (NCBI taxonomy): Eukaryota > Metazoa > Chordata > Mammalia > Artiodactyla > Monodontidae > Delphinapterus > Delphinapterus leucas. The sequence goes on along the minus strand of NC_143129.1, from coordinate 162,508,180 downwards.
AATTCCTACTAATAAGGGACAAAAATAGTAATTTTCAAAATTACACTCTACTTTTTGTTTCATTGTTCCTTTGCCAGTATCCCATTCTTTCCCAGAAAAAGAAAATCTGTGTAATGTATTTTCATTTGTCTTTGCACTTTGTGTACCCCTAAAAGCTGTTCCATTTCATCATTGTCGTTAGTGTTAACTTAGTATTAAGTCCAGGAATGATGGCTCCTGTTTCACCCGAAAGAGTAGGTGGTGAACCTCCCCGTTTTCTATCCTTTTCCTTTGCAACCTTACTGCTTACAGAATGCACTATGTTCTGTACCTCTTACCGCTTGTGTGCTGCTTTCTTACAACGTGCTTGAATTTTCACCATGAAGCTAGGCTAGCAAAACAGTGTTTCCCACAGCATCTTGTAATGTGTGTTAGGCACCCTTTTTTGGCTCCTCCTTAGCACCAGTAAAAGGCTTTCCTTAGTTGATGCCCAAGTTGGCATTAAAGACAGACCTGTAATTATAAGACTTTTGTTGATTTGTCCAGTTGGCTTTAGTTGCCTGGGATGATGAACATCTTTTATGACCACTTTCTTCATTGCTTGCATATGTATTGTTATAGCTATTAATATACCTGACAAATAATACAAACAGTTACCTAATAGATTGATCAGTTTCCTTCATTTTAGTCATTACAATCTATAAGTGCCTTTTTTCTGTTTTTAAGAAAGTGCAAAAATATGACTTCATTGTTATTATGTTTCAACTAAGCAATGGTTGTGAGCATATGTCATATACCAGGAATATGAATATTATTTTACTCTCTAACAGAAACCAGCCAGAACACTTACATCTGTTCTTTGCAAATCACTGAAACCCTCAGACGAAATGATTGAGACTACCAATGACTCGGGGAAGACAGAGCTTTTCTGCTCTGTTCATTGTTTCTCTGCTTACAGTAAAGCTAAGATGGAATCTTCTACAGGTACTATTTTTTTTAGCAGTTACCAGAGATTTAGTAACTGTTGAAGAATATTACTGCTTTCCTTTAATTTATAACCTTGATTCATTTCTAAATTAAACTGACTTAAAAGTCAAAACAATCTAAAACTTGTTTCAAAGAACAGTTTCCAGTATTTTTGCATAAAAGGAAGGCTACTTCATCACCAGAGATTTAATATTTATTTGTAAAGATTGTCATATTAGAATATAGAATCTTCTAGTTAGCCCTGCTTTGTAAAAACAAGGCTATTAGTTACATTTTTCACATGGAGTAGAGCTAGTCGGAAATACTTTGATGTTCACTAATAGAAAGGGGCAGAGAATCCAGAGCCAACTGTGTATTCTATCAAAGAGCCTCATATAGGACCAGTGGTGCTAATTTCATAGACGGTGGAATGAATGATTCCCCTGGGGCTTGTGCATCATGCAGACTGGCTTATTATAGAAAGCTCTTTAATACTAGCTTAGACACCAACTCAGCTCCATTCATATTGAGTTTATGAATCCTGGAATGGTTAGAAATGATACCCATTAGGAGATTCTCTAGCAATGTTCTTCATGGGTAATTTCACAGTAAAGATTTGCTTGACAGTTCAAGCAAATAGTATAAAAGGACTGATAAACTGCGTGCAAAGGTAAAAGATATAAAATGATGGGAAATGTAAATTATCTGTTTAATGTTGATATTAATCTTATCCTAAAGAACCTGGATATTCCTAAGCCCTGATAAAAATTACTACAGTACCCACTAATACTTAAAGCAATTATTGATAGATATTTGCGTTATTCGTTGAAACACTTGCAATTAAACAGTGCTTTCTGATTGATTGATTCTGCCTGGTTTATAAGATATCTTTTAATTTTTATCAGTAAATGTTTCCATGGTGCATGATGCTTCAACAGATCTCCTTTCTCCGAAGAAAGATACAACTCCAGTTATAAGCAATATAGTGTCATTGGCAGATACTCATGAAGCCCTGCCCGTCATGAACTCTGATGTATTACAAGGTAAAAATTGATGTGACGTTCTTTGACATATACACTGTTTTGCCATGCTTGATTAGAATATAGAATCTGTCTTTAAGTTTTCTTTTGGTTGCCTAATATGAAATAAGCAATTATATAGTTAATGATGCTATTTTATAGATTATGGTATAAGATCTAGAATTTATGCTTTATTTTAACAGGTACAGTTTCTTCAGTAACAGCAAATGTTGAGGATGTAAGTTTTATTCTTAATTGTTTTTACTACTGTCTTTTTTAATCTTTCTTTTTTAAACATATTGTGCATGTGTGTATTTGAGCATATTCATTCCTGATTTGATCATAGAGCTCAAAAATGTAGAGCAATAAACACCTTTTGTTATTCACGTTCAGTTTCCCAAATCTCAAGTTTGACTTGAAATTATTAATAAGAATACTAAGTTATAAATAATTGTTAATGTTTCCCCCTAGTGGAGCTCATACTGTTACTCACCCATTGATTTTTTTGTTATTAGAATGGATATGTTCGATATTTTAATTGATTATTTGAAAACTGTTCAAAGAAATGTTATTTTGTCATTTTCTCCCAAGATTTCTAAGACTTCACCCAGTGAATCAAGTAATGGTGTTGCTAATAGTAATGTGGAACAGCCAAGCCTTGCACCATCTTCATCAGTACTCAGTCAGCATACAACTGGCTCCAGTATAGAAGTACAAAAAGATCATGTGTCAAACCAAGATGCTACAAACAGTATGAAATCCATGAAAATAAGAGATGGACTACGTCACCCAAAATTTACATCCAAAGTACAAAAAGTTAAAGGTAAATCACGAAGTATTAAAAAATCTTGGTGTTCAAATTTTCAGCAATTAGAAAACAGTATTAAAAAGGATGTGATATTCTGTTATTCGTGTCAGTTGTTCTGCCAAAAAAAATTTAGCTATGGAGGAGAGTCATTTGCAGCCCAAGGAATTTCCAATTGGAAAAAAACTCTGGAAAAATTCAGAAAGCATGAAAAAAGTGAAATGCATTCAAAGTCATTGCAATTTTGGAGGGAATACCAGTTTTGTGATGAAGCCGTTAATGACAGTTTATCTAATCATTCAAAACAGATTGAGGGAAATAAAAAGTACCTAAAGCTTATAATTGAAAATATTTTATTTCTTGGAAAGCAGTGTTTACTCTTAAGAGGAAATGACCAGTCTGTTTCATCTGTGAATAAAGGCAATTTTTTAGAATTGTTAGAAATCCGAGCAAAAGATAAAGGAGAAGAAATATTTCGACTTACGAATTCACAAGTTGACTTCTACAATAGTACACAAATTCAAAATGATATTATTGAAATAATAAAGACTGAAATGTTACAAGATATTGTAAATGAGATCAATGTCTCCTCAGCTTTTTCAATAATATGTGATGAAACAACTGATAATACCACTAAAGGGCAATTCTCAATTTGTGTAAGATACCCACAGAAAACATCAAAGGCTATATTAATTAAAGAAAGATTTTTGGGTTTCATAGATGTTGAGGAGATGACTGGGACCAACTTACACAGGAGTATTAAAACTTACCTGCAGCAAATTGGAGTTGATTTGGATAAAATACGAGGCCAGGCCTATGATAGCACCAGTAACTGGAGGGGAAAATTTAATAAAATTGCAGCAGAATTCAAGAAGGAAGAGCCAAGAGCTTTATACCTGCATTGTTATGCACATTTTTTGGATTTAGCGGTGATTAGGTTTTGCAAAGAAGTAAAAGAGCTCCGAAGTGCTCTAAATACTCTCAGTTCTTTGTTCAACACTATTCATGGGGAAATGTCTGTAAATTTTCAAAACATTTATAAGCTAAGTCAAAACAAAACATGCAAAAAACATACATCACAATCATGTTGGACAGTCCATGATCGTACGTTACTATCTGTGATTGAGGGTCTTCCAGAGGTTATTGAAACACTGGAAGTTCTATCAAGCCATTCTTCAAACACAAGTTTAGCTGATGAATTGAGTGATTTGTTGGCATTGGTTTCCAAATTTGAATTTATCTTTTGTTTGAAATTTCTTTATCGAGTACTAAGTGTTACAGGAATTCTTTCCAAAGAGCTTCAAAGTGAAACCATAGACATTTTTTCTTTGTCTTCAAAAATAGAAGCAATTTTGGAATGTTTATCATCTGAAAGAAATGATACTTATTTCAAAACTATCTGGGATGGAGCAGAGGAAGTATGTCAAAAAATAACCTGTAAAGGTTTTGAAGTTGAAAGGCCTTCATTTCAGAAAAGAAGAAAAATTCAGAAAACAATAGATCCTAGCAATTCAGACAGTATGTTTTTTCCTACCTCAACAGAAGAACAATATAAAATTAATATTTATTACCAAGGCTTGGATACTATATTACAAAATTTAAAATTGTGTTTTTCAGAGTTTGATTATTGTAAAATGAAGCAGATTTCAGAACTGTTACTTAAATGGAATGAACCGTTAAATGAAGCAACAGCTAAAGATGTCCAAGAATTTTATAAACTTGATGCAGACATCATCCCAGAACTTAGATTTTATCGGCAATATGCAAAGCTCAACTTTGTCCTAGATTATGATTGCATCAGCTTCAGCAATCTTGGCCATCTGTTTATTCAGCATGGTCTTCACAATAATATTCCTTGCATATCAGTGCTATTATATATTGCTTTGTCTTGGCCAGTTACTTCAGCAAGTGTTGAAAATTCATTTTCTACACTGTCTCGTCTTAAAACATATTTATGTCATACCAGGGGACAAGAAAAGCTTAGTGGCTTAGCCCTAATGGCTGTTGAGCAGGAATTGGTAAATAAACTGATGGAACCTGAAAGACTCAATGGAACTGTGGAAAAGTTTATCCTACAGGTGAAAGAAATATAAAACTTGCTAACTTGAATTTCCCTGAAAGAATTTTGTATTTCTGTTGGCTATCAGTTTTTATTTCAAATTTTTGTCTTTTAAGAAAGTTTTTTCATCAGAACATGTAGCATTCACTTGGTTCAAAATTCATGACACAGAATGATATACAGTGAAAAGTCTCCTTCCCTTTTTTAGTACCCAGTTTCCCCTCCCAGAAGTATTAACTGTTTTTTAAATATCCTTCTGGAGATAGTTAATCATAAATGTACTGTGCAGTGCACATTGTTCTTCAGCTTGCCGTTTTCACTTAACATGATTTTTTGAGATTGTCCCATATCAGTACATAGAGTTTCTTGATTCTTTTTTTAATAACTGCGTAAGATTTAATTGTATGGATGTACCATAATATATTGGAGCAGTCCCTACTGACAAACATTTTCTTTCCAGTCTCTTACTCTTGCAAATAATGCTGCATTTAATAACCGTGTACATAGGTCATGTTGCACATTAGTGAGTTGCTGTGAGATAAAATTTTAAACTCAAGTTATTAGGTCAGAAGATTTGTACATTTTTATTTTTCATAGATATTGGCAAATTGCTTTCTGTAAGGATTGTATCGTTTTATACTCCCACCAACGTGTGAGAGTTCCTATTTCCTCGAATCTTTATAAAGTATTAACAAACATTTTGATCTTTGCCAGTCTGTTAGTTGAATAATGATATGTTAATCTCTGTGGAGATTAAATCTCAATAGAATTTTTTATTTTCACTTAAAAATAAGGTTGCATATCTGCTTGAGCCATTTGTATTTCCTTTTCTGTGAAACCTCATATATTAAACATTAAAACTCTAAATATTGCTGTGGTTTTGGTTGACTTAGCTGGGTGACACAATAGGAATTCCTAATCTACTTTATGAAAATATGACTAATTTTCAAATAATTCTGAAAGAAAGAACTCTTTCTGTCTTAACACTTTAGAAAAGTTTAGATAACAAGGGAAATGTGTTCCTTAGAGATTTGAAAGAATTTAGTGGTAGATATATCTGAGGCTGGTTTTCTTTTATAACTTGTAATTTTTCTAGAAAGAGCATCTATTTCATTGAGTCCTTCTTTCAAATGAATTTGCATAGAGTTGTAGAAAGTATTCTCTTAATTTCTTCTATATACCTATACTTGCTTTCTTCATTGATCTTCTGTACACATTTTCTTTCTTGATTAGGCCAAAACTAGTGATTTATTTTATTTAGTTGTTTTCCATACACATTCTTAGGTTTATTTATCAGTCCTACTCTGCTTTTTAATTATGGTTGATTTTTAACATAAAAATAAAAGAAAGTAAGAATTAACATTTAGTTCTATTAAATCCTAACATTTTGCCATGCTCCAGATTTTTATTTCAGAAATAAAATATTATAGATTGGGTTAAAGCTCCCTTGTAAATCTTTTCCTGATAATATTTCTGTTTTTCCGCAGAGGCAATGATTATTTGGTGTGCATCATTCCATGCTTATATAATTTTATACTTAATACATAGCCTTGTTGCACATGATTGTAAACTTTATATAAAACTTTAAGTTGCATTGTGCTTATCTTTCTGCAATTTGCTTTCTTTCACTCAGTGTTGTTTGAGATTTATATGTGGATTTCTAGTTTGTTTATTCTAATTGCTGAATACCATTCCATTATATGAGTATACAAGTTCATCCTTTATTTATTTATTTATTTATTTTGTGTGTGTGCTGAAATTTTTTTTTAACATCTTTATTGGAGTATAATTGCTTTACAGTGGTGTGTTTCTTTTGTATAACAAAGTAAATCAGCTATACATATACATATATCCCCGTATCTCCTCCCTCTTGTGTCTCCCTCCCACCCTCTATCCCACTCCTCTAGGGTGGACATCCTTTATTTAAATGGATATTTTATATGTCTGATTTTGCATTTTTATAATATTCCAGTGATCCTTTTTTTTATATAGTATGCACATTGAACAAATATTTATTGAGCAAGTACAATATACTAGATGCTATTCTAGCTGCTGGATATCCAGCAGAGAATAAATAAGGCCTTGACTCCAATGAAACTTGGCTTTCTAATGTGGAAATCCAAGAAAGATATTAGAAGAGGTTGCTTACCAACTCTTCATGTAGATAGATAGATGATAATACAGAAAATAATATTTGTATGCTTCATAGCATAAAAGATGAGGCTTTGAGAGCTGTGGCCACCTGAGGCTTTACCCTACTGGCCCACAAGTTGGGAAGGTCTGTTCTAAGGTACTTACTTAGAGGTGGACTTGATGGGCCAAGGCTATGTGCATATTCCACTTTAATTAGACTTCTCAGTTCTACCATTTTTCTACTCCCACCCACAATATCTGTGTCTGTTGTTCCACATCCTTGCCAACATTTAATATGGTCATTTTACTCTTTTTAAAAAATTCATTGATTTCTACTTTAATAGAAGGCAGTTAATCTTTAGTATTCAATGCTTATTGCTTACATTTTCATTCTTTTCTGTTTGGTAATGAAAGTGCTTAACACTATGAACTTTCCTCTGAAGTGACATTTGCCTACCATGTGTTCTTCTCATTTTCATTATTTCCTAGCTATTCACATTTGTGATTTCTATCTTACTGTGGAAGCAAGAGTTAATTTCAAGAGGTAGGGTGGTTTTTTTCCCTTTTTTTTTTCACTTTTTTAATAGTCTACTATAAAGCCAGTAAAATAAGAGCTAGACCTGAAAAAGTAAAAAAGGATAACTACAGTAATTAAAACAGCTTTCCTGGGAATTCCCTGGTGGTCCAGTGGTTAGCATTCAGTGCTTCCACTGCTGGGGGCCTGGGTTCAATCCCTGGTCGGGGAACTAAGATCCTGCAAGTGTGGCCAAAAAAAAAAAAAAAAACACCACCTTTCTTTGTTGAATACCTACTATGTAACCTAGTACTTTTCTCAGTGCTTTATGTTATTTCACGTCTCACAACCTATTATTTTATGGGAGAAACTAAGACACAGAGGTTAAATATCACATAATTAGTAAACAGTGAATCTAGGATTTGTACCCAGGCAGTGTGACTCCATAGCTCATGCTTCTAATCACTGTGCAATACTACCTTTTATATGAACTGTTATCATAGATATTCCTAAATAAAAAATTAACTACCAGAAGTACATTGAAGAATAGAAGATGACAGAAATAGCAGTGTATTTTTTTAATCTCCCAAATCCCTTCATAAAAGCAAAAACCCATGCATGGCATTTATAGCAAGTCTTGGTGACAAGGTATCCCCACAATCCCAAAATAAAATTAGATAGTGACAAACTCAAAAGCAACTGTAAAACCTGAGTAGTGCCATTTATCTGTATGGAAGGTCGTGGATGAAAATCAGTGGGACGTCTGATGGCCTTGAGAATAGATCTCCCAAATCAACAGGTTTCCACTGGAAAGCATGGCTGGCCAATTTGAAAACTGCAGCCAAAAAGTGACCTGGAGATGCCAATTTGCAGGTGAGTTAAGGGGACTGTGCTAAATTCCAAATTTGTTGGAGTAATCTAGGTCCTTATGAGCTCTTGAAACTAACAAGTGTAAGCTTCATTCCAAAACAAAACCCTTTCAAGGAGAAACTGCTGGCTGTATACACCAAATTCTGCAGGACAGGGACAATAGGGTCAAAGGAAAGACAATGTATAGTTTGAAGTGAGGGAGAGAGGCAAAGGAAGCAGGTCTCAGAACTAGGTCATTTATTTTAGTCACTTTGTGAAAATAATAGTATTTCATGAACCTTGAAGATGGAAAAGTTAATTCTGTCTCAAAAGTACAGGTAAACGTTTCACTTAAAACTTAGCAACAGAAAAGAATTGTGAAATATACAAAATTATAAGAATAAAGAACAGTAAATCCTTACAAAACAAAAATCTGTTTCAAACCAAGCTAAAAGAAATTAAATGATAAAAGCTATAAAAGAACTATAAACAAGAATTAGAAAAACTCAGATGAGTGGATAAAAGAAAGGTTTAAAAAGATAAATGACAAGAATTCAGGAAAGCATTAGAAATGAAAAGAAATAAAAGTCACTGTAAAAGTGAAAACTAATCTAGAAGGAACTCAAAAGTGAATAAACAATTGATAATCCCTAAGAGAAGTAGAGGGTGGGAATGGAAAGAAGGAAAATGTTTTAAGAGAAGAGTGATATCACATATTGAAAACCTGATATCCATATAAATAGAGTCTGCAAAGAAATCCAAAGCAATGGAAAAGAGCAAATACTAAAAACTATGTGCCAGTTATTATGCTATTGTCTATGCACCCACCCCTCTATAACTCGGCTTTGTGGTGATCATTTCTGCTTTAGCAGGATTCATGTTAGCCTCTGCCAATAGGAGTCACTAGAGGGAGACTGCAAGTCTGCAGGAAAGGATTTGTTCCATCCTGTCTACTTTCTGTGAGCTTTTATGTCTGTGGTTCTTGTGAGCATTATGCCAGCAATGCTGTTTTCATCCAGCACTTTCTTCCCTAGCAGCAGCTAAATCTGGTTGCAGTTTCTATTACACTTGCAGAAGCCTTAATCGTCATGCTTCCTTCTGTCAGAGACACCCGCAGCCCCTCTTCAGGGATCTAGGTCTTAGGCCCAAGCTCAGAGACCAGCACCAGCATCATCCCTCCTCAGAGCTGTAACTTCCAGCTCCATGAGACCCCTCTAAATTTAAATTCCTATCTCCTTTCTTTGTTCTCTCATCTCAGGATATTAGCTGCTACCTCCATAACATCTTGATGTTCTCTTTATCCTTTCAGTAACTTAGTTAACTTTATACTTAATGTGTTTTTACATTCTCTCTGTTCAGATAACTAGTATGGCTTCTGCTTCCTGACTGAACCCTGGCTGATGCACTGAATTCAAGAGAACTTGCTTGAAATTAGAAAGACTTTATGTATTGAAAAGACACACTGTGCACCTAGGAACACTGACCCAGGATGGTCAGTGCTGAGTAATGGCCTAAAAAAAGAATGAAAAAATTTATAAAGGGTTTTTTGAAGAAAAAGTCCTTTGAGAGTCCATGCCAAAAAAAAAAAAAAAAAGCAGGTATAGGGAAGGTAAATCCGATTATGTTCACACTTTTCCATAATGCCACTCTATGCCAAAAGACAATGAAGTAATATGAACTTACTCAGGATTTTATATCCAACCAAATGGACTTTAAAGCGTAAGAGTCACAGGCTATCATCAATATGCAAATTCATGGAACATTGTTTCCATGACCCCTACCTGAGGAATGTATTAGAATAAGGTTCAGATAACCAGATTGACTGAGAGGCATTGATGTAAAGCATGGTAAAGTTTTGCAAGTATTAAATGACGAATAAAATTAAAATAGTACCTTGTTTAATTAATGCATCTAGGCAATGATCATCAATGGCTGCTAACATCACTAATACAGCCAGACATTGTGTACTTCTAATGGACATATTCACCAGCTGAGATATGCATCCTTCTCAGAGGTCTGAATTAAGGACTCTTCTTCCAGGCTTCTAAGTATTAATAATTCCAACTTCTCTTTTTTCTCCCAGTCCTAGCAGCTTCCTACAGTTGCTGCTGCTGTAATACCTTAGTGCTCTAGCCTTCTAGTTCTATAGTTCAAATAACATGTGGTTCCAGTCTCCTGGCTGGACTTTGACTGATATAGCACTACCTATGAAGTAATCTTGCCAAATAATTTGATCTTGAATCTTATCAAGACCCTAGATCTAGCTGCATGTTTACTGGAAATACAGTGGGTCAGAGGAACATATTAAACAACATCAATGGGATTAACCAGCAAAATCCAAATCCTAGGAGACTGCACAGGATAAACAAAAAACTTTAACAAAAACTTACAAGGAAAAAATAAGATGGCAGAGCATCCTATAGATTAAAGAAGTAGGAGTCATGTCAATGAATTGCAGTGTGTAAACCATGTTTAGATCTTTAAGCAACTGTGAACAATGGATATTTGTAATGACGTTGTGGTTATGTGTTTTTTTTTAAGTCACTTTTAGGGACTTCCCTGGTGGTGCAGTGGTTAACAATCTGCCTGCCGATGCAGGGGACACAGGTTCGAGTCCTGGTCCAGGACGATCCCACATGCCGCGGAGCAACTAAGCCCGTGCACCACAACTAATGAGCCTGCGTTCTAGAGCCCACAAGCCACAACTACTGAGCCTGCGTGCCACAGCTACTGAAGCCCGCGTGCCTAGAGCCCATGCTCTGCACCAAAGAGAAACCACTGCAATGAGAAGCCCACACACCACAACGAAGAGTAGCCCCGTTGCCACACTAGAGAAAGCCCGGGTGCAGCAACGAAGACCCAACGCAGCCAATAAATAAAAAGTCACTTTTAGACAAAAATACTTCAGGAATTAGTGGATGAAATTACATGAAATCTAGGGCTTCAAAATAATAACGGGAGAGGGGGAGTACTTGAGGGTCAAGATGAAACAAGATTGTCCGTGATTTCATAGTTGTTGAATCTAGGTGATAGGTACATAGGGATTCAATGTATTGTTACTCAGCTTTTTTTTTTTGGCTGCATTGGGTCTTCATTGCTGCACACGGACTTTCTCTAATTGTGGTGAGCGGGGGCTACTCTTCATTGCGGTGAGCGGGCTTCTCCCTGCAGTGGCTTCTTTTATTGCAGAGCATGGGGTTTTGGTGCACGGGCCTCAGTAGTTGTGGCTCACAGGCTGTAGAGCACAGGCTCAGTAGTTGTGGCACACAGGCTTGGCTACTACGCGGCACGTGGGATCGATCTTCCCGGACCAAGGCTCGAACCCGTGTCCCCTTCATTGGCAGGCGGATTCTTAACCACTGCGCCACCAGGGAAGTCCCTGTTACTCAGCTTTTACATGTGAAGTTTTCTATTATAAAAAAATGTTTAAGTGATGCACTATTACCCATTGCAGTTCATGTCAAGAATGTAAAGGTGTTTCAATATTAGGAAATTTATTTATGAAATGCAACAAAATATATCAAATTAAGAAAATGAAAAAAAAAAAAAGAAAATGATATCAATATATACAATAAAAGCATTGATAAAGCTTTAACTTTTGTGCCTGATTTCTAAAACCTTGGTAAAATTAGAATTAAAGGTTTTTTCTGTTAACAATAAAATGTTGGTAATATATTTATTAATGTGTATGTATAGACCTAGACAATAGTATGTATAACATCATGCTTAAAGGTGAAATATTAGGAGCACTACCACAAAAGTATCAGAAACAAGCCATAGATACTATCAACCATCTTACGTAACACTTTTAAATTAAGATATTTTTAGATAAAGTAGCAAGAAATAATACAGAAAGATCTCATATATCGTTCCCCCTATGGTAACATCTTGCATAACTATAATACAGTATCACAACAGGAATTTAAACATTGATACCATCCACTGATCTTATTCAGATTCACCAGTTTTACATGTACTCGTGTACTTGTGTTTACTTTTATGCAGTTTTATCATGTATGGATTTATGTAATCACCACTATAGTCAAGATACGAAACAATTCCACCAACACAGTGCTCCCTTGTGATACTTTTATAAGTACACCAACCTTCCTCTCTCCCTTCTATCCCTAACCATTGGCAACTACTAATCTATACTCCATCTCTATAATTTTGTCTTTTCAAGAATGAATGGAATCATAGAGCATATAGCCTTTTGGGACTGCTTTTTTCACTCAGCATAATACCCTTAAAATCTACCCAAGTTGTTAACGTGTCTAAATAGTCCACTCCTGTTTGTCCCTGAATAATGTTATTGATGTACTTGTTTAACAGTTCACTATTTTTTCTTTTTACAGTTCACGCTTTGAAGGACATTTGGATTGTTTCCAGTTTTAGACTATTACAAATAAAGCTGCTATGAACATTTGTATACATGATTTTTGTGTAAACATAAATTTTCATTTTTCTAGTCTAAATGCCCAGCAGTACCATCGCTGGTACAAACAAAAAAACAAAAAAAAATTGCTGGTATAAAAAAGAAACCAACCAAAAAAAATGCCAAACTATTTTCCAAAGTGGCTGTACCATTTTACATTCCACCCGCAATGTATGAGCGATCCAGATTCTCTGCATCCCTTGCAACATTTGATGTTGTCACTACTTTTTATTTTAGCCATTCTGATAGGTGTGTAGTTATATCCCACTGGAGATAAGATGATAGATGATGATAGATAGATAGATATACCCCCATTAATTTGCATTTCTCTTAAGGTAATGATGTTGGGAATATTTCCATGTGGTTATTTGCCATCCTCTTTGGTGGAGAAGTTGGCCTCAGCTAGAAATATGGACAGTTCATCCATTATAACAGAAGAAAAAGAATATGTAGGTACAGGGACTTCCCTGGTGGTCCAGTGGGTAAGACTCTGCACTCCTCATGCAGGGGGCTGGGGTTCGATCCCTGGTCAGGGAACTGGATCCCACATGCATGCCGCAACTAAGAGTCCACATGCTGCAACTATGAGCCCAGATGCCACAACTAAAGATCCTGCATGCCACAACGAAGATCCCACATGATGCAACTGGGACCCGGCACAGCCAAAATGAATAAGTAAAATTTTTTTTAAAAAAGGAATATGTAGATACAGATGTAGGTAGGTGGGGAGATATGACTGTAGAAGCTTGTGAAAGTTCTGAGTGTTTCTATTTTCTCAGTGAAACAGAAAAGGTCATCTTCTGAAAATGAGGATGAAAGAAGAGGCATTGGAGCTTTGAAGAAAGAGGATACGGCATGAAATAGAATTTAATAAAGATGAAAATCTTGTGATTGCTGGGCAGCAAAAAGGGATCCCTAGAGATCAGTAAGCAGACTTTAAAGACAGTCAATGTATATGGATTAGACAGAGAATTGGATTTTATCATGACTTTGATTTTTGGCAGATGAGTTCAATTAAGCAGAAGGAAGGCAGAGGAGTTAGAATGTATGCAATGCCAAATTAAACTTATCAGTATTAAGTATCTACCAGTTTCCCGAGTGCTTACCATCTACTAGGAACGTTAAAAAGTAGCAAAGTATTGAAAGTAAACTTCTTATCTCAATCCATTCTTATATCTAGGAAATGGTGTTAACTCTTCATTCTGCTCCCTCTTTAGGCAGGCAAAATCTTCTAGGGAGATGGCAAGGGCAATAAGCACGCTGAAAAATGTTTCTAGATTACTACAATCCCAGGCCAGCTCACATGGGACAGTGGTAGTGAGCCTCCCTGTGAGCCTCCTTGCCCCTTTTCTTTAGTTCAAGGTTTTCTTCATGCAGTGATACTTACAAAATAGCAAACAGTCAAAACAAGGTGGGTATACAATTATGTGCTTTATTAATTAAAATGACATTACTTGAGTTCTCAGGAGAAGCAGCACAGCTCCAATACCCTGAAAGTTCTCCAACACGCATGTTTAAATTTATATATGCATACAAAACCAAAAGCCCTCTCTTCTTTTTCTCTTGACTCCACCTGAGTGTCCATCAGTATGTCTCTTGGTAGAAGTCTATACCAGTTCCATGGACTACCCACTTTCACGCCCCAGAGACCTTTGCTTTTACACCCATCTTGTTTTATTACCTTTATTAGTATCTGCTCAGTTCTTCCTTAATGCTAGTTAGTTGGTTTTCCTCCAAATATGTGGAAGGTATATTTTGCTTTTTAATCAAAAGTATGCCCCCCAAAATATATATGTGTGTGTATAACCTATTGCTTCTGTTTCTCTGAAGAAACCTAAGATGTATATACTTATTCCACTAAATAAAATGAGTCCATAGAAAACCAAAGAAAATCTTTTCTTTAGAAAAAAAAAACAACTGGAACTCATATAAAGCAATGAAATTTAAAATATGACATCTATGTAGGAATGGATAGTTCACTGGGCCAGATATATAAAGAAATCTAGTATATGACGAAGACAGCTGAACTAGTGAAGGCAATTTTGATTATCAAGTGACCGAGGCAATTCTATAAAGCAGTGTTGGTAACTAGAGTCACCATGTTATACATTAGATCCTCAGACATTCATCTTATAGCTGAAAGTTTGAAGTGGTATTTCAGGGTTTTGATTTGCTTTTTTTGTTTGTTTTTGGCCAGACCGAGCAGCTTTTGGGATCTTAGTTCCACGACCAGGAATCAAACCCAGGACCCCTGCAGTGGAAGCTCAGAGTCCTAACCACTGGACCACCAAGGAATTCCCTGCACTTTCTTATTGACTAATGATGCCAAGCAACGTTTCATGTACTTAATTGGCATTTTTGTATAGCTTCCTTGCAGAAATTTCTATTTAAATCCTTTGCCTATTTCTCAATTGGGTTTTTTACATATTCTGGATACAAGTCCCTAACCAGTTATGATTTACAAATATTTTCTTCCATTCCATGAGTTTTCACTTTCTTGATGATGTCCTTTGAAGCAGTGATTAATTTTGGTAAATCCAATTTGCCTTTTTTGTTGTTCATGTTTTTGGTGTCATTTAATAATCTAAGTTTTATAATTTCATTCTTACATTTAGGCATTTCACTCTTTTTTAGTTAACTTTTGTATAGGTGTGAAGTAAGGGTCCATATGAAACTTAGAATCAGCGTTATCAATTTCAATAAGTCAGCTGGAACATGCTAAATGAGTAAATTATTTTGGGGAATGCTATGTCAATGAACACGGAATGTATTTCTATTTGGATCTTTGTCTTTTTCCCCTCATTCCCTCTTAACCTCAAGCACGTTTAGAACCCAACCCACTTTAGATGCAAAACATTACATGCCTGATAAACCACTTGTTAAAAATCTTGAGGACTGGGGCTTCCCTGGTGGCGCAGTGGTTGAGGGTCCGCCTGCCGATGCAGGGGACACGGGTTCGTGCCCCGGTCCGGGAAGATCCCACATGCCGCGGAACGGCTAGGCCCACGAGCTATGGCCGCTGAGCCTGCGCGTCCGGAGCCTGTGCCCCGCAACGGGAGAGGCCGCAACAGTGAGAGGCCCGCATACCGAAAAAAAATCTTTGAGGACTTGTTTTGAGCTTAAGCTCCCCCACTCGACTCCCCAACACACTTAAAATACCAACTAATCAACATACAACCCTGCTAGGCAGGGAATTTTTAATTTTTTTTTGGCTGCACTGGGTCTTAGTTATGGCATGCAGGATCTTCAGTTGCTGCATGCAAGCTCTTGGTTGTGGCACGTGGGATCTAGTTCCCCGAACAGGGATGGAAGCTGGGCCCCCTGCATTTAGGGTGCAGAGTCTTAGCCACTGGACCACCAGGTAAGCCCCTAGGCAGGGATTCTTAATCCTATTATAACATCATGTTAAGAGGTTATGGAAAAAAAACTTTTTGGCCAAACCAATATACAACTTGTCCAAGTTAAATGGTCTCTCCCACGAATCCCAATCCTCAGTCCTAAGGATCTATTACTAATTTCCCCTTGTGGACTCCACGGTCTAAAAGCTTACCAAAATTAACAATTTCCTATTCGCTATAAAATATAAAAATCCTGGACCTGTTGCCTGTGAACCTGATGAATAGTAAATTTATTTGAAAATGCCACATGCTCCTTTTGTTTTTGTCTCCGTGCAACTTCATTTATGTACACCCACCTTTTACCCCAATGAAGAAAAAGTAGTATGTTCATCCTATTGATGAGCAAACTGCAATTCAGGCAACTTGCCAGATAATGCAACTGGGCAAATTTCAGAATACTTGAACTCCAGTAGCAAGACCCCGTAACTCCTAACCAATACATTATACTGTAGATTTTTGCCTTGAGACCCATAAAGATGCTAAGCAAGCTGGCAATCAGAAAGGAGTAACAGTTGAACCAAGACATGGACTCAGATGATTCTTGATTTGGGATCTCTCATTTGCCTCTCTGAAGATATGCCAATCACAGATAATCAGAATGATTATGAACACTTATAGCAGGATCTTGGGTCTCGTCCCTGGTACTGACTACACACAGCTTTTCAAAGCAAATTCCATGGGACCAGTGACTGCTGTGGCTTTCAACTCTCTCCCTTTGCAGTTACAAGGGAATTCCCCAGTGATCCAGTGATTAGGACTCTGTGCTTCCACTGCAGGGGGGCACAGGTATGATCCCTGGTCAGGGAAACTAAGATCCTGCAGGCCATGTGGCACGGCTCCCAAAATCACAAAACCAAAAAAAACCACCAAAAAGCAAACCCCGAATTACTTTTAATACGCACCTCATATTAATTTGGTGTGAAAGATCCCTTTAGCAGTTTGTCAAGTTTTAATGAGAGCTTCAAGAATGGAGGGGGCAAGCAGATTTTATAGCAAATTCCAGAATTTTACACTGTGTATAAAATTCAACTCCACTTTAAAGAAATTGCTACTCAGGGTAACCAAAATATCGTTATTTGGCAAGACGCAATTCAGTCTCTACTCGTTAGTGAAGTAATGTCTGACTACCCATAACTGTAATCTGATAATCCTTTTGTAATATACAAAATGCTTTTTAACTGCTAATCACATGGTAATCTCAGGAATAAAACTTACTAAGACTGAAGGCAATTTTAAAATACTGATGGCTAAATCAGGTGAGTTTGATAGTGTAGGGCCATCAGGTTGATTAGTAATTAAGAGGCTGAAGCAGCTCTGCCAAAAAGGCCTCAAGAAGTAGAGTCCTAAATTATGTAGTTTTATACTTACAACATGGAATGACTTTTTTAATGTCACCTAGAAACAAGTTGCTGACATATACAGAAAATTCTGGAAAACGGAAGAGTCCTCTACTTAAAAACAAAACCAAAACAAATGGAAGGACAATCTGATTTTAAAATGTCTTTATTAAACAACAGGTTGTTTATTCCTCTTTGCTCTCTTCCTCACTGGTTTTCGGGACATAGTTCACCTGATCCTGTCAATTAAAGGAAACAATTACTCCAAAAGACCTAAGAATCACATATCAAGGTCTCAAATATTTATCAGCATCAACCAAGTAAACTTCCTAACAGCAAAGTAACATTAATCAAGGAATGTGGTAGTAATAGTATTTAATGATCTTTAGATAACTAAGGATTAAAGAAGCAGAAATGATTTTAATATCAGACTCACCCAATGAGTTTATTAAATTTTACTTCCATTTTCTACAAGAACTTTCTTACAAGGCAGATCTCTACCATTCAAGACACTCCATTAATTGGCACCCTCTTTCTAGCTATAAGATATAGCCTCAATCCTTCCGTTTTTGTTAATTTCAAACTGATTATGACAGCCCTTTATACCTAAGTGATACCTTGAACGAATGCAATTTCTGTAAGATGAAGGGACAGTAAGGTACCATCTACAAGTCACTTTTGTAAAAGTTTTATTGGAACACAGTCATGTCCATCTGTCTACGACTGCTTTCCAGCTAGAACAGCAGAGTTGAGTTGTCAACCCTTCTAGATCATCATCTATATTTATTTTATCTTCCATCTATTCTCAACTATAGGTAATCCCACCATTTAACTATCTGATAAACAGGGAACTTCAAATCTTCTGAACCTTCTTCTACATGGTCTTATGGACCCAGAGGTGAATACAGATATATATTTTTATTTAAAACTTAACTCCTGTTTTTGTGAGGCTTTAGCCAAACAGACAATACCACACCTCAGAAGGCTGTAAAAATGTTTAAATATTTAAGTGTGTGCTATAAAAACATATTTCCTGTAAGAAAGTTTTAATGTAGAATAAATTGAGATATCCACACGAGTAGTTATTTTTATACCACCCGCGAGTCCTCCTGAAGGCAGTTTACAGAGTAAGAATCACTCAACTCACCTAGATATTTCATCAGTCTAACAAGTTGTAGCTTTCCTTCTTGATCAGCTCATGCTGTGTGATGTCTTGAGAACAAATATCTTATCCACCTATCATTAAAATATGAACTGTGTTAAAATAACATATTCAGCATATATTACATTTTTACTAATTTTTAACATGTACATTTTATTCTGACATCAACAGGTTGAATGAACCTGTTGAAAACAGGTTTTCCCTCCTACCAATGACTAGACAACTGTTCCTCACAATTTATTATGTAAAAAGGAATGGGATTTTGAATTTGTCCAAAGTTCATTTTAAGAGTACTGAAAATACATGTCTCTACTAATTCAAGCCTTCTTTTCTGATCTAAATCTTTCATCTTTTTCTTCTATTGTTTGACATCTTTGTAATAAATAATCCCAATCTTTTCTCTTTCCAACTCACATACACCCACACGCATGCACACACATTAAAAAAAAATAATAAATAAGGGTATTATCTTACGAGAGGCGAACACCTTAAAAAAAAGTCAAACAGTTTTCACCCCACATAGCTAAATCAAATTATTTAACCATTAAATAGAAGTCAAACCCAAAATCCTCTACAGGTTAAACCTTCCAAGGAAACTTACTTCAACGGAATGAACACTCCAGTATCAGCCAACATCAATCATTCTTACCTAAAGAATAATAAGAAAATGTTAATATAAAAGACAAGGGCATAAAGATTTGAAAATGCTAGTTAATTTCAAAATTTAAAGAGTAAATTCCAGAGACAAAGATTGGGGGCAAGTTACAGCATAAAAAATAGGAAGAGGCTTCATGGGGGGAAAAATCTAAAATCATTCTGACGTAAGGTAGCAGTAGACACCTGAATTCGAATGAGAACTGTATCCTCTTTAAAATACAAAAGCCTAACTGCATTTTCACCAGTCTGACCACAATGAAGTTTGACTGCAATCCAAAATATACTATCCCTTATGTGAAGGTATGTGACAACGTTTACCTTACCAAATGAGTTTTAACATCGGCTCTTTTCATATAAAAGCACGTACCCTGCTCCCCACCAAGCATGTCTTCCATTCTCAGGTGGACTGACCACCTTCAGCAGGAGTCCACCAAGAGAGCCCTCCCCCTTCCACAGTACACAACAATGCAGTTGTTATCCTGCAATCCTATATATTTGCCTCATTCTTTCCCTCGTAAGTCCTCACTGAGTTTTAAGTTAGGGCAGGGAAGCTATGCCTTATCGGGACAGCAAGGAACCTGAGTTTTTCTGAGGGAGAAGACATTCACCTTCACTATATATGCCTGGCAGGGCCACAGTGCACAAAAACCAGAAAGATCAGCCTTAATTCAAATTCCAGGTTTTTCTTCCTCCCTGATTATCAGCGACTGCCAAGGGTATATGAAATAGTTCCCTGTTGCACATGTACCATCCATAAGGGATACTATATCGTTTTGCATTCTTCCTCCATTCTCCAGATTATCCTATGCTGCATCCAGCCCCTTTTTCACCCTCCAAATAAATCTTTTCAGCACTGGTGTTCAAAAGCAACATTTTTATGTTTGATGGTTTACCAACTGTGAGCTTTCCACAGTTGAGTCTTAAAAATTGCCAATCATTATCTAGCAGCAATGACAGATGATTGGGAGCAGCCAAATCCTCTGAATTCTTTCCCTAATAGGCAGCCATTTGAGAACTGCACTAGCTGACAGAGCACTGAAACATTATCAGCTAAAGCCAAAACCAAATAAAGGCCCAGAACAAACATCCTGGCTCTCTAAAACCTGTCCAAAATCATTAAGGGAAAGGCAGTAAATGCAGGACTGTGTATCATGTCACTGCAGCTGACAATGATTAACAATAGGAAACATGCAACCCCCATTAAGGTTAAAAGTCCAAAACTAGTCACACGCATCTCTTTATTGGGGAAAAGTGAAACTATTATGCATTCTTTGTAGGTTTTGCAACCTTATGTGAAGAGCACCCATTGCATTTCTTTCATCTTTCATAAAGCACCGGTACCTGTTCCAAGGGCCTAACAGTACGAAAATGCATTCTGGCATCACACCTCTGAACTTCTGACCATTCTCATTAAAAATAATTTTGGTTTATTACAAGAAAAGACTATGAAATACAATGCGAGCACCTCGGTATATAGAGTTATTACTGAAACCCATTTATCCCCAGCTTTTTGACTGAGTGATTTTTTTTAAGACCCTCTGCACTAAGATTCACAAATTACAGCTACATACAAATCAAAACTAGTAAGAATTGACTAAAGTCACAGGTTTCTCATCGAAAGTGCAAAAGCCTATTCGAGATAAGCAGAATGAAGCAAAATTACCCCCCCACCCCAATGATGTCCATATATTGTAACAAGTACATTCTCTCAAAATTGTTATTGACTGTTAAGAAACAAACCTGCGCTTTTATTTCTAAACAATCACTGAACCACGGTAGCAAGTGCTGGCCACCGACTTAATGGATTATGCCACAGGAAAACCCCATCAGGGATGCATGCCAATTTAGTGACACTCTTGTCACTAATACTGAGCATTATGTTTGATGTGCACTGTATTACTAATATAGAGAGCTAAACTAGTCACCATTTGCTCTTTCATCTAGCAGGAGAGTCAAGTCATTTGGTTGAATGGACTACGTATTAAAGTACAAATTTGTCCCCACCTTGTGAATCGCTTGCCAAAGAACAAGCCATTTGTCTTGATACAATGAAAGAAAATTCTCATAGTCATGAAGAGTTTTACCAACATTTATGCAAAATAAACCAAACTTTCCAGTTACAGAGCAGAAAATATTATACACGAAAGCTGTTTCTCATGCATGCTAGCTAAAAACCAGTTCATAGACCAAAGTTCAGTTGAATTGAGGTCTGGAACAACAGTCGATGCAAAGCTTAAATCCTAAGCAACAAAGGAAGGTGCTTTTGAAGACTTACTGTTTTGGTAGTCGAACAGTTTGGATTGTAACATCACATCCCTAAAGCTAAGGGAACCAAATTCAAAAAGCTACTCTGAACATTTGCAGTTATCCTACAGAATACGACGAAGTCTTATGATTGGGAAATGATTCCCAACATGTATTCAATAGGCAAGTCAACATGCCACACCACTTTCCCCCAGGTTTAGAGTATAAGCATATTTAGACAAATCACAGAACTTGAACTATTCATGTTAGATTCCCATCTATGCCCCAAGTTAGTAACAGAGGTGTTCCGATGGAGCCCATTTAAAAAAATTTTTAAATCACATTACAAAAAAAACTGTACTTTTAGTCTTAATTCACTCAACCTGCAGAGTAATTACCAAGATTACACTCAAACTGATATTGCTGACCTATGAGCAGGTCAGTTTGCTACAACAGAAACTAATTATCACATGCTATACAGTCTGTGTCGAGATGCTTAAAAAGCACTCTTACTTCCGAAGTATGGTATGGTCCCCTCCCCCACACCACTGATGTGTTTCATGTTATCTTCAGTTACAATGCAACTAAAAACCACACAACTGAATCAGATATACCAAATAATCAAGTTTGCACTTTTTATCTGAGAACTGCAACAGCACTGAATTCTGCCTGACAAATTACAGCTCTAAACCCAAACCCACGCAGTTTTGATATAAGCTAGCTTTATCATACAGGTGTTAGGTGCTGCACTGTAATTTCATTGTCAGAAGTATGATGTCAGAATGCCCACGGAATAAAAGTACATAGCAAGTCACCAAGTTAGATTATATTGCTTGTTACCTACCTGTATGCAGTCGGCAATGAGAATCTCGGAGCAAGCAGGAATACTACATCCGGGTCCTAATGTCCATTGCCATTTGCGGTACTACGTTCCTCACAGTTACGCACTGCAGAAATGCTGGCTAAATGCAGTTATGTAGCAGGCGACTACTTTAATAGTGCATAATTGCAGTCCAAGAACACCAGAAAATATTCCGCCACAACTTAGTGGCTTGCCCAAGAAAAGCCAAGTATCTAAATTTTTATCTGCCATAATATGCCACTTATAAAAATTGCACAGGCGTAACATTACAATTTCCCAAATTATTATGTTTATATTAGTGGTATAATACATCTAATAAAGAGTGGTGGGGCTTATAGTATTTCTTAGAAGTTTATCTAAGCAAAGAGGATTATGGTTTCACTAAACGTTGAGCCAATGGGTTAAGTTTCTAAAACACCTATTAAATACACTGGGATCTCTCAGAGAATGCAGTTTTTAAAGATTAGGAATTATAAGAAGAGTAATAAGTTTAAAAACAATCAGTGTTCCTCTTAAAACAAAATTATGAGAGAAAGTGGAGAAGAGGAAACGGGGGCAGGTGGCTTCTTTAAATGAGAAAAATGGCTAAAATACTTCTAAAGTACTACTTTCCCTTTCCCACCCCAAGTTTCATAAATCAGCTTTTAGGAATCTACTTTTAAAGATGATTCAAATTCCCATTAGGCTAAAAACTATCATATACATTCCAAGACTTGTTGAAAGTCTATTTGAGTAGCTTACGACCCTTGGTACGCTGCTGTTTCAGTGATTAAAGTCAAAACTTAGTTGAAACTAAGCAACATTACTTGCTAAACAACGTTTAGCAATTCTACACAATAAGGCTATCAAAACCACAACTTTCAGGAGATTATCCATTAGCATCCTTCACCACTCTTCAAAGGTACAGTACTACCAAAAGCTTATTTTAGGGGTCTGTGCCAGCATCCCTTATAAAGAAAGGCATGTAATCTGAAAAATAAACTGAAACATTAATTTTATAGGCAGATTTTTCCATTTCCCCACCAGCCCCCGCCCACACATTCAAGTTCACCCTCTGTGGGTGTCCCATGAACACCCCTTATTTTCTTATCATTAGTGGACTCCCTACCATACAATTCAATCAAATTGTAATGGACTCCTTTCAAATCAAGACCCTTGTTTCCGGTACAGAAAATCTCATACATTATCACCAATTAATAACTTGACTTGGGACAAAACTTCCTCATTGATATAATTCTGGTAGAACTACTCATTTCCAAGTGTCTTGGTGAACAGAAATAATGAACATTTTCTAATGAGATTCTCTCCCTTAATTAGCACACCAGGTACCTGTCAGTCACACAACCAGAATTCGGTGGCATGCCTTTATACTCCACTAGTGTTTTACTTTTAGTATTAACAGGTTTCCTATGCACGAGTGCTCAATTGTTTCAACAACAGGTTTCCCTTTGTACTCAGGCACAATACTAAGCCTTCAGTATTTAAACAAAGATTTGGTTTAGAATTTTACTTTTGCCAATTAACACCAACAGAGGTGAAAAGGAGGAAGACACATTCCATAGTAAGAGTTCTATAATGTACAAATTTGAATGGAAACATAACTAAGAACAAAGCCAAACCATTCAGTTACCTTACCTACTACTTTTAGGAAGTTATTCCTCTGCTAACAATATAAACATGGGAAAGCAGGTTCCCATTGTACTAACAGACAACAGTAACGATCTATTTTATTAATAAGTCAAAATGTCTCTAATGAAAGGAGATTCAATGAAGTTGACAATAAACTGACAACACCATCGAAAAGCTCCAAAGCTTTATGATGGGAGGAAGGGATATTTGTACTGTGTAGCACAAGCAACTCTCCAGATTTAGTGCTACATCAAAAGGAAACTATGGAAAAACAGGTTAAAAATATTTCACAGTAAGTATAGTTCTCTGCAACCCTATTTGTTATTAAGTCACTACCAGCTCTTAGAAAAGAAAATGAGTTTTTTTTATAGTCCTACAGATTTTTGCCCAACAGAAGTACCACAAGGAGATGTAAAAGTTAGAGTACAAATGTATACATAGCCAAACCTACTTTATGATGACTATACCTTACTTTCGAGTTTAATTATTCAGACTAAACCCCATCTTTATAAATCACTTGAAGTAATACATGAAAAGACTTCATGTTTAACAATCTTTAATTCATATGTGAATGTTCAATACAAGCCGTTCATAGGGCTTGGGACTCGTTCTTTAAAAAACAAGAATGGAGGAATGCAACAAAATGATCTTTCCACTTGTTCTTCAGAAACTTTCAAGGAAAGGATAGATCATAGGGCCATAAAAGATCCATTTAAGTCATACCCACTTTCTCCCCCTACCAATAGTCTTACACCCATTCCATAATCTTAATACACATTCCTGAATGAAGATTTACAGTTCAGCTTTGCTTACATAGCCATTTGAAAATACTTAGCACCGGCTTGCTTCCTATAATGCCAAACAAATCAAATCATGAAACTATTCAATATGCATTTCTTCTTTTTAAAACAAGGGGGTACTTAAATGTAGAAAGCAATACTTAGCCTACAAATACATTTCCCAGAAATGGCATATGCCATTCAAAGGCCTAGACACTCTTATGCTTTCCAAGTGGAACACCTAGCCTAATGTGCATAGAAGCATGAATGGCAAAGTTGAAGATCAAAATCTTAACTATTTTTTCTATTTATTTGAAGCACAGTAAAAAAAAAAAATTGGTACACTTTGGAAATCAGTGGCACAAGGTACACTGCCATAAATTGAGGGACATTATACAGTTAAAAAAAAAAAAAAAGGAAAAAAAGGAAAAAAAAAATTCCCCTGTTTCAAACACTGCATTACATAATTTTACCTGCCCAAACAGACCATTTACAAATATTAGGTCAATAAACTGCTAACATCCATAAAAAGGTAGCTTTCTTACTAAAATGCAAGAATTTAAAAGATTGCTATCTAAACAAGAAAAGACAAAAACAAACTGGAATGAAAGCCTAGATATCACATCTAAAATCGGGGTTTTTTGTTTGGGCCTTCATACTCTTCTCTCCCTCTACCATACCCTGCCGGAGTTCCAGGCCCCATTCCTCTAGGACCCTGTCCACCCACAGGTCCCGCACCTCCCTGCCCAAAGCGCTCAGTACGCTATTGGAACAGTTAAGTAACAGTTCATTATATGTAGTTGATGTCCATGTGTGTTAAGTAAATATTTTAGAAGGTTCCGTAGTCAACGTTCGTCGATACAATCACCAATGAGTCGATCCACAGGTACCGGGAACATAGAAAGGAAAAAAGGGTAATTTGAAAATTAGTTTACGATAATACATGCCTTGTGGTATGTTCCCACTTGAGCCATTCTCATACACCTGTTTCAAAGAATAGATCTTCCCTGTAGTGCTAAAAAATTTAAGAATTAGTGCAGATGTGAAAACCCATTCCAAAATGAGTTTTAAGAAATTTCACATCAGATTAACCCACTGAAAAGCTTACACACTTCTCACTTTCAAGGTCTGAACAGGAAATTTAATTTCCAAGTAAGCCTAACAAGCCCAACCAGACAGATTCAATTCACTCAATGAAGTGACAAAGACCTACTCACCAGTTAGTGGTATGTGCTGCGTAAGAAACCTTGTGCTTTTCAAGATCTTAAGACACATCTGCTAAGTTGCAGAAATCTTAAAAGGTTCAAAGTTTTAATAAAATGCTACCAGACTACAAAAAGAAAAAGAATAAAAGACTAATAGATTTAGTCACTTAACCGGCACAGTAACTTGATTTAAAAGTGTGTTGCCATATTCTCACAGGTATACCACCTTCAGAGCCATCACTGTATAACCAGAGACAATTATGTTCACAGTACTGTTCTCTACAGTTGCAAATTGACTGAATATACAGCCCACCCTCGTAACAGCCCAACTTTCCCCTTAGGTCTGTAAAAAGTCCACTGACAGTTATGATTCCGTGTTTTGGGTGTCTCCCAAACAGCATTAACACCAAGCTTAAGTGACTGCAATAAAGCAGGACTTCATTATTCCATCTAGTTTTAGGTACTTCTAGTCCTAGAAACCTATGTTCCCAAACAGAAAAACCCTACAGATATGCAAAAGCACAGCAGCCTGAACTATCTTTCAAATTCTATTTAAAACAGACCAGTTATTCTGAGTATTGCTAGGAAAAAAACAAAACAAAACCCGAAAACCAGAACAAAAACCCCCCAGAAACTAAAACGGCATCAGGGTTTAAATGTTCCTATAAATGATTTCAGCATGCTTCCTACAAAATACTACAGGGTTACTATAAAAATACTAAATCCTAATCCTTCAAACTATTTCAAAATCCTAAAATTCTTAGGTTTTCAGCGCGTTGTATTGTATGTTTTATCTCAAAAAGGTAAAGAGGAAATTTGGGGGTTTTACAATTATGTTATTACAGTATCTTAGAACCCAGGAGCTACATGTCCCATGGACTACAGAATCTGAACTGTGGGAACATCATGTCAAATTACAGTTACAAATTTGATACATACCTACACCTGCCTATTAAGAAGGATATAAACCAAAATGTTACCCACATTATTTTTAAAATTCAATTTGAAGAAAGCTAACAGCACTACGTTTAACCCAACCGGCTACTTATAATTCTCAAAAGCCTTAAGCAGAGTTTAAATAGATGAGGCCCCATTCTAAATCCTTATGTTCTTATTTGTAAAATGTATCTAGTGAGCTATATGCTGCAGCTTCCCTCCTTTGCCAAAAGCCTGTAGGTGAACTAATCAGATTCAATTCAGTTGTGACAATGTACTTTTCTCCAAACCCACCTCTACAGCCAATACTCAGTTCTTCTAAGGATTGTAAAGTCCTAATACAGCCACTCAGACCAACTCACTTGGTTGTTCTAAAGTATCCTGACAGACTACCTGTACAGCTAAAATATGACAGCATCAAGAAGGTTCAGATCAAATGCACACAACTAGTATGCTTAAAATTATCATTGACTTTTGCTACCCTGTAGCAAAACAGAGATGTCAGTTTATTTTAGAAGGTACACCTATAGACAGGCCCAACAGGTGGGAAACGACGAGTCCGAAGACTAAACAATTCCTTTTTCATGGGTAGAAGTCACACCAAATATAGGTCAAAGTCCTACACATTGCTAAAACATGCCTAAAGCTACAAACAAGTCTGATTCACACTTTTGGCAAATACCAGCTTAACGAATGACAGCTTGCCATTTGATTACTCTCACGTGGATGTAGAATAATGTTACATTATCTAACATTTAGAATTTGGATTTGCCATGAGCTATAGTGCAAAAGTACACAAGCAATATAATGGAAAGCACCTAAGTCTACTTATTGCCAAAGATAATTCCAACATACTACTAAAAGCATTGATTTTTTGTTGGCAACCTTATCTGTTTAGGTTACCACATTGAGTTCTTCTATGTTGCCAAAGTATTCCTTAATACTACGATTTACATGATAGGGGAACTAAAAGAGGTCCAGTCATCTACTTAAAAACAAAAACAAAAACAAAAAAACACACACACATAAGTTGTGAAAACGAGAATTTCCTTTTGAACTATGTCCCACGGGATACATTACCATGTCGCTTCCCATCATGGAACCACTCATTGTTGCCGGTGGAACTCCAGGATTAGCTTCATAACCTATGCCACCACCACCACCTAGAGGTGGAAATTTCTGGCCTCCTGAACCATAGGGATCTAGGAAACAAAAATGCTGGTTACAACTCAACCAGAATACTGCTCTTCAGTGGTATTACTAATTTAATTTTCATTCTTACCTCCCATGTTCATTGCTCCTCCACCACCCATTCTCATGTCTCTTTCTCTCTGAAAGAAAAAAAACCCGTTCATACACCCGTACTAAACCCATACCAAGCATTCTTGAATACAAAAGAATTTCCAAAGCTTAAAAAAAAATTGTTTTTCAACTTAAGGGAAAACAACAATAAGGTAATTTTAAAAATCAGTATTCTGAAACCAGGTGAGACTCCATCATCAAAAGACCTATAAAGCAAGCTTCTTCCCAACGAATGAAATCTTTTGGCCCACCCAACGAAAAAATAAACTCAAAGGAAAAGGCGTATCAACCATAATACACCACCTGGGTTAAAAAGAGAAAAAATGGCAGAATAGCTATAATATGAAAGGTTATATTTAACTGAATAAAATTTCATCCTAGATGTCTACAAACTTTGTAGAAAACTCCAATTATACTGCAAAAGAAGTTTACTTACCGGATCCATGTAGCCCATCCGGCTATAACTTTCCTCTCTTTGGCGTCTCATTTGTTCTTCCATCTCACGTTGACGAATCATCATCTCTTCTTCCCTCCTACGTCGTTCCTCCTCTTGCCTAGAAACATTCATCAAACATAAAAACTAAAGTTTTATCCACATTTTAAAAATTCAATTTGAAAAAAACTAGTAGTTTGCTTAAGAGCATTACAAAGTCTAGGTTAGAGCAAATACACACAAAGGCTGGGACAGTGACTAAGAAGAGCCCTAAAGGTATTTCAGCAAAGTAAGTGAGCCTTATAACAAAAATCTTACACTCTATTTCAATTTAAGCATTAAACCAAAGCTGCCATAGTATTTAACACCTCTGTATTTCATCTGACTCACCTGCAAAATTTAGGTACATTTAATGCAGAAGCAAAGACTTAATTTAACAAGATTTTACCTTAATTGCATCTCTTTACGTTTCTGCATTTCTTGATTGTGAAGTTCTTCCATGCGTCTTAATTCTTCCTGGCGTCTCATCAGATCTGAACATTGGAAAATTTTGTCATACATTCATGTTAATGAAATTCTAGTAAGTTCAAAAGGCAAACGACCCTAACGGTAATATTTCACAGAGAGTCCTTTACCTTGACGCAAAAGATTTGCCTGATGCTCATGATAGGCATCTTCCATTTCACTTTCCAATTTGTCCTTTGCATCTTTCATGTTTTTTTCAACTTGTTCCCGCTGCTGTTTTTCCATTTCATCCAGGGACTTCCACCTCTGAGAATACTCATACTCAAATGTGCCATGCTGGGCAAAACGAGGAGGGGTTTCTCTCTCCCTGACAATATTTAAATATGAACCAATTTATAGATGCACACAAGAAATATATCTGATTTCCCCTAAAAACACTGGTCACTTCACTGGCCTGTTACTGCTAAGAAATACTGAAAGGTACAGATCACCTTGATTCTTAATAAGGTATTTTTACAGCAAAAACAATACATGTTCCAGAACGACATAGTCAACAGTAACATGGGCACTGAAGATAAATCCTACCTTCCTCACTTTCTAACTCATTTCCCTAGCCAAATTCTGATTCAAGGAATATTTTTTCAACCCTTAAAAATGAGGATACCGGGCTTCCCTGGTGGCACACTGGTTAAGAACCCGCCTGCTAACGCAGGGGAAACAGGTTCAAGCCCTGGTCCGGGAAGATCCCACATGCCGCGGAGCACCTAAGCCCGTGCACCTCAACTACTGAGCCTGCGCTCTAGCACCCGTGTGCCACAACTACTGAAGCCTGTGCACCTAGAGCCTCTGCTCCACAACAAGAGAAGTCACCACAATGTGAAGCCCACGCACCGCAACAAAGAGCAGCCCCCACTCGCCGCAACTGGAGAAAACCTGCATGCAGCAACGAAGACCCAACGCAGACAAAAATAAATTAATTAAAAAAAAAAGAGGATCCCTACAACACATCCTAACAACCATTAAGAACAAAACAAGAATGCATGTGAAATATACCTACCTCAGAAACAACACTAGGTATTTGAGTAACTGCTTCAAAACCTCTAGCTTTCTGAGCCTGAGGTTTTCATTATGCCCATCCATTTCAAAGAACTTTGCATATTTTAAGCAAAATTGAAAAATTACTCTAGCAAGTTCTCGTTTACATTTAAATTAAGAACTGCCCAAAAGTTCAACAGATCTTACTTTTGATACATTGGATTCTTCTGTGCAAGTTTTTCAGGAAGACCATCTTCATCATCTAACTGTTCAAGGGGTTCCACAATGACTGGACGAGGAGTTCTAACAACAAAAATGGTTCCATCTTAATTTTGTTCCAGTTTCATTGCATTTTCTTCATACAAGTTAATAAATAAAAGTTATTCGAATAAACATAAAAACTTACGTTGTTAGTAAGAAAACACCTTCACTGCATCTTTCAAATGCTTTTCTTGCTGCTGGTTTAGAAGCAAATTCAACAATGCCTTTCCCTGTAGATCTTCCACGATCATCCACAATTACAACAGCCCTTTCAATAGGACCAAACTGACTAAAGGCTTCTTCCAACAGTTCATTGGAAACATAAGGTGAAAGATTTCGAACAGAAAGGGCAGCAGCATGTGTGGCAAATCGAACCCGAAGCTGTCTACCTCTCATGGGTGTATCATCAAGTTCAGCTTTAGCAATTTCAGCTAATGCTCTAGATTCCTGAAAGCATCAAGACATACAGTCACGTTAATGACCTCAAAACTGGCTACTGCCCACCCTAAAATTGCCATAAGCCTAACTCCTGATCCTATTCTTCTGACAGCTCTCAGCTCAACTATCTCCAGGCAGCCCACCCTGACACCATTCAGGGGAGGGAGGTAAATACCTTACCCACCCACTCACTTCCTTTCTTAGATACCAACAATTATGCACTGTACAGCAGCTGCAACTTTTGTGTGAGTGATGAAAAATTTAAAAACTAATTTATTCTTGTTGGTTTAAAAAACACTATGTTTGTTGTAGGAAAAAAAGACCCTTTTAATTCCACCCAAAACAAACAAACAAAAACAAAAAAACTCACAAGCTTAATAAATCCAAATCCTTTGCCTTTGTTGATAAAAACTTCTCCTGGTTCTCCATATTTAGCAAATAATCTTTTGAACTCATCCTCCGTGATATCAGCAGGTAGATTACCAACAAACAACCGACAACGCTGCGTGTAAGTTTTTTCTCCAGGCCTCCTCAAGAGAGACAAGTTGGCTTTAAACCCCTAGTGAAAAAGGAAAGGAATTTTCAGATACCAGTTACCGCTGCAAATAGGAAGACCCAATAATAATTTTCGTTTTTCCCAAACTGGGTATGTTACAGTCAAGTTGCTCTCCTGTTCCATTTAAAGTCAAAGATGCTATTACATTTACGGGATTTCCAATGTAATTAGTCCGAACATCAAAGAGCCTAAACCATCCAGAACACTCTCGAGAACAGCCACAAACCTCTCTATAGAGTAGACTCTATATCAGGAACCTCGTCAGCGGTTTAGTGTCAAAATCAAAATCATAGTAGGCAAAAGTTAAAATGGTGGTGGGATATGAAACAAAGAAAACGACCAAAATTCCGTTGTCGACAAGCCCTGGGCCTGCGCGTGTAAGACCAGGACTACCTCGATCTCTCCAATCCTATATTTCACGCTGTACTCCACCCTATTCTGGCTCCCAGGATCCACTAGCTTTAACAAAGCCCATCATAGCTTCTCAGCGCCTCCTTCCGTCAGTTCTCCGCCAGCCGGGAGGCCTAACCCGGGGCGGGGGGGGGGGGGGACAGCTGGCAAACCCGAGCCGTCCGCCCCTCACTCCAGCAGCCGGCCCCGCCCCCCCACCCCCGCGCGCAGGCGCCTTTTCCGGTCTCCAACAAAATGGAGGGCGGAAGGGGGGGGCCGCCGCCATCTTAGGAAAACCGACCCGTAACGCAGGGAGACACTCACCTCGGAGTCAGAGATCTTCTCCTCGCTGCGGCCCCCGGGCCCGCCGGGCGGCAGCCCTTGGTGGTGCTGCTGGTGGTAGGGCGGGTGGTGTTGCCGGCCCCCGCGGGGCTCCCCGCCGCCTCGGTGCGGCGGCTTGGGGTGGCCGCCAGGAGTGCTTAGGCCCGGGCCGCCGCCGGGCTTCGGCCCGCCTGGCATTTTGCCGCCTTTGGGGCCGCCGGCTCCTGGGCCCTGCTTAGGCCCGGGGCCCGGGCCCCCCGCGGGTGGAGGCGGCGGGCCGCCAGCCTGAGGGGGGGTGGTGGGGACCCCGCTGCTCGGCGGCGCGGGCGGGGGCGCCCCGGGGGGCGCCGAGGTGACAGCGGGCGGCGGGGTCGGGGTGGGGCCTGGCCCCGTGGGGGCCCCCGAAGTCGGGGGTGTGGCGGGCGGCGCCGAGCCGGAGGCCGGGGGAGCGCTGCCTACTCCGGGAGCCGGGCCGGGTCCCTGAGGGACGGCAGGCTTAGATGAGTCCTGTGGCGGCGGCGGCGGCTGATGCGGCGGCTGCGGGTGCGGCGGCTGGTGCGGCGGCGGCTGAAGCGGCGGCGGCTGCTGTGGTGGCGGCTGCTGCGGCGGTGGTTGCTGCTGTTGCTGGTGTGGAGGCGGTGGCGGGATCGGAGGCTTGGGGCCACCCTGGCCCGGGCCGGGCCCCAAAGGTCCGCGGTTCTGATTGAGGCCCATGCCGGGTGGCGGGGAGCGGAAATCGTGGAGGCCGCCGCGGCCGCCTCCCCCTCCGCGTCGGTGGAAACCGCCACCGCCACCGCCCCGACTTCGGAACCGGTCCCGAGACATGTCTGTGATCAAGGGGCGGTCGAGGCAGAAGCGAAG
Organism: Delphinapterus leucas; assembly: GCF_059928025.1. Classification (NCBI taxonomy): domain Eukaryota; kingdom Metazoa; phylum Chordata; class Mammalia; order Artiodactyla; family Monodontidae; genus Delphinapterus; species Delphinapterus leucas. Next base: position 162,475,150 of record NC_143129.1, on the reverse strand, counting down.
AAGACGTTCAGGGAACGTGGAGGCCACCTTGCTTCGCACAAGATGGCGGATGACACAGGCGGCGCGCCGCCTTTGTCCTCTTCTTATATAGGCCGGCTGGCACGGCCCCGCCTACTTCTCGATCTGTAGCTCCAAAAGCCAGTTGCAAGTACTGTACTTGATGACGCTAAGTTACGAAAAACTAATCTTTCCTATTGGCTCCCGATGAGAGGCGGGAGGCGTGGAGTGGTTGAAGTTTCCAGTCGGCCAATGAGCGGAAAAGGAGTTGGCTGTAGGCCACAGTGATTTGCTGGGAGATATTTGAATGGGTTCGCCAGAGCAATTTTCCCGTGAAAGCAAATAGCCAGGGCCCTATCAGCAGCTCCTAGGGAGAGATGTTAGAAGGCTCCTTTCTTTCTTGATTGCTCTTAGGAGCAGCCTGCTGGTATCCTTCCCCAGAAAGAACAGCAGTCTCTGGTTCAAAAGCATAAATGAAGTGCCTGCTATCTCTTCCGCCTCGTGCTGGGCCAATAAAATTAGAGAAATAAAATCTTAACCGATTTCACACACACCATCTTACTGATTTCATTTTGGAACCTCATTGGAGTACTGGTTTGGTCTAGCAGTACAAATTTCTCAAGCTTCAGTGCCCTCTTTGTTAAAAGAGAAAGGCCTTGATTTTGTGTGTGTGTATATAGACTAGTAATTTACAAACACGAATCACAGAAAGAATTTAACATTTTTCTAAATTCTGCTACCTCAAAACACTTTATGAACAGATTAAGATACTTTAAAACTACAATATTAAAATATCTAGAATTGGGAGATTGGGATTGACATATATACACTAATATGTATAAAATGGATAACTAATAAGAACCTGCTGAATAAAAAAATAATAAAATTCAAAAATATATATATATGGGGCTTCCCTGGTGGCATAGTGGTTAAGAATCCGCCTGCCAATGCAGGGGACACAGGTTCGAGCCCTGGTCCGGGAAGATCCCACATGCCGCGGGGCAGCTAAGCCTCTGTGCCACAACTACTGAGCCCGCGTGCGACTACTGAAGCCTGCCCGCCTAGCGCCTGTGCTCCACAACAAGAGAAGCCATCGCAGTGAGAAGCCCGCACACCACAACAAAGAGTAGACCCCACTCACCACAACTAGAGAAAGCCTGCACGCAGCACCGAAGACCCAACGCAGCCAAAAATAAATAAAATTAATAAATTTATTTTAAATATATATACATATATGGAATCAACAAATGGACAGCATCCTTCTTACTTCAAAATCTCCAACTACTTTGAAGTGCATGAGCCATTTCCCTTAATACCTCTCCTAGTTAGTGTCATCTATGGACCTTTGGGTGGATCATTCCTCCCTCAGTTAATACTAGCTCATGGCTCATTGTCTTTCTTTCTACTTCTGTACATCATTTAACATCTGTGTGGATGACCACCCAATACTCTGTTAATCCTTTACCTACTCACCTCCAACAATCTTTCCCTCCATCCTATGTCAGCCACCCCAGCCACATCATATATAGTTATTCCTGTTTGTTATTGCCAGGAATAACATCCCTAAAAAAATCTCTATTTCAGGCATCCCAACTAACTTAGTAACTTTGATTCTTTGGCTTCGTCAAAACCTCCAAACTGGGACTCACCTAGCGGTCCAGTGGTTAAGACTCCATGCTCCCACTTTAGGGGGCATGGGTTAGATCCCTGGTCGAGGAATTAAGATCCCACAGGCTGCGTGGCCAAAAGCAAAAAACAACAAACAAAACGCCAAACCATTAAATGTATGACTTTTTCACTCTCTCTCACATTTTTATATTCATAACTTGTGTTAACCCAGTTTAGATGTTACGATTGCCACAACTCTTGTTTTTCTCTTTCCCCATATACTCACCTGGTAAAACCCCAATTCTGGTTGGACCAAAGAATTCATCTTCTTTAACAAGGGCTCAGGCTTTCACTTTAAATTTTGACCACGGACCAGAAAAGGGCATTAGACTTTCCCTGGCAATCTTACTGAATTTCTCTAGTAAGTTCACTTTCCCACTTCCAGGGATAGTGTATTTCATGCTTTCTCTGTTCAAACTCCTACACCCTCTTCTCTCACTCTACCATAAATAATGACTTCTCATAGTTCTTTGAGAAAACAAAAATCAGGAACATTCTCATCCAACTAGGAGCTACGAGCCTACTTGCATCTGCACCCATTATCTCTGACTTCCTGGTACCATGAAAGATGTGTCTCTGCCCCTACCAAAGGGCAAACCCCCACCCCCAGTGCTGTGGATCCCACACCACCACCCCCATACCTTCTCAAGGATTTTTCCTTGCTGTAGCATGAGTTACTTCTACTGAATCACTTCCATCTTAAAAATAAACAAACCCTCCCTTTTACCCAGTCGTCTCATTTCTTCACTCCTCTTTGCAACAATACTAAACAATACTAACAATACTAAAACAAATTGCCCACACTAGAGGTCTCCATATCCTCACCTCTGTTTCCTCTTCAATCCAACTTCAATCCAACTCAAGGATACCAATAAGCCACATGTTGCCAAATCCAATAAACAGTTCTCTATACTGTCTCTTTTTACCTGTTAGCAGCATTCGAAATAGGTGGTACTCTGTCTTTCATGAAACACTTTTCTTACTGGGCTCTGTGACACCACACCCTTGTGATTTTCCTCTTGCCTAAGTGTCCTGTCTCCTTTGCTGACTTCTCCATCTTAGAACCCCTAAATGATGAGATATTTCAGAGCTCAGTTCTGGGCCCGCTTTAACAACTAGGTTCTCTTATCTAGTCTCTTCAACACTTCAAACACCATCTAAATGTTAATAATCTTTTTTAAAAAATATTTATTTATTTATATATGTGGCTGCACCAGGTCTTAGTTGCAGCATGTGGGGGTCTAGTTCCCCGACCAGGGATCGAACCCCTGCATTGGGAGCACGAAGTCTTAGCCACTGGACCACCAGGGAAAGCCCTAAATGTTAACAATTTTTACATTTTATTACCATGGTAGGATAGAGCTCTCCTCTGAGCTCCCAACTTATCCAACTACTTATTAGACACCTACATTTGGAGGTCTAGCTGGCATATCAGCTCATGCTCATGATTTTATCAACCTATCCTGTTCCTTCCAGTGTTCCCCAGCATGATAAATAGCATCATATAGTTAACAACAACAAGGATTTATCCTCTGCACGAAATCAAAAAATCAGTTCTACCTCCAAAGTGTATCTTTTTTTTTTTGGCTTTGTTGGGTCTTCATTGCACTGCACGGGATTCTCATTGCAGTGGCTTCTCTTGTTGCAGACCACAGGCTCTAGGTGCATGGGCTTCCGTAGTTGCAGCACGCGGGCTCAGTAGTTGTGACACACGGGCCCTAGAGCGTGTGGGCTTCAGTAGTTGCGGTGCGTGGGCTCAGTAGTTGTGGCACACGAGCTTAGTTGCTCTGTGGCATGTGGAATCTTCCTAGACCACGGATCGAACCTGTGTCCCCTGCATTGGCAGATGGATTCTTAACCACTGCGCCACCAGGGAAGTCCCTGCTTTCCCAGTCTTATCTTTCTAGTTCTCAGACCCCATCCACAGGGAGCCCTAATCTTTTCTTAGGATTTATCAAGTTACTTTGTCTGCATGCTTTTTGTCTCAAGCTATTTGGTCTTGCTGTTTGCTCAGCCCAAAGTGCTCTTCCCCCAACTTTCTGCAGAGTTGTGGCTTCTTCATTCTTCTATTTCAGCTTGAATGTCACACAGAAAAGCCCTCCCTGCCTCTGTTACACCATCCTATATGTGATGTATATGAGAGCTCTCTTCACAATTTGTAGTATTTATCTTGTTTATTTCTTCACTTGTTTATTGTCTGTCTTCTCTGTTAGGCTGGGATTCTGTCAACTTTTTTTTTTTTAATTTACGTATTTGGTTGCACTGGGTCTTCGTTGCGGCAGGAGGCCTCCTTAGTTGTGGCATGCAGACTCTTAATTGCGGCATGCATGTGGGATCTAGTTCCCTGACCAGGGATCGAATCCTGGCCCCTTACATTGGGAGCTCGGAATCTTAACCACTGCGACACCAGGGAAGTCCCTCTGTCAAGAGTTCTTTAAGGCTGTACCTCTGGTACCTAACAGACATGAGGACAGTGATGCTTAATAAATATGCTGAATGAATGAAAGAAAACGTAACAGTTTTCAGGCTCTGGTTTCATCTCTAGGGCCTTGTCCCAAGGTCCTTCACTTTTCTCCCACACTCCTTAGAGAAGTTGTGAGGATTATGTGAAGTGTTTAGTATACTTGCTAAGTGCTCAATAAATACTAGCTATTGTTATGAAAAAAATCAGAGGCTCTTGAATGTTATAGCCCAAAAGACAAATTGAGTTCAGTAATGAAAGTCTGGATAGGGCTTCCCCTCGTGGCGCAGTGGTTGAGAGTCCGCCTGCCGATGCAGGGGACACGAGTTCGTGCCCCAGTCCGGAAAGATCCCACGTGCTACGGAGCGGCTGGGCCCGTGAGCCATGGCCGCTGAGCCTGCGCGTCCGGAGCCTGTGCTCCGCAACGGGAGAAGCCACAACAGTGAGAGGCCCGCGTACCGCAAGAAAAAAAAAAAAAGTCTGGATAGTATATTCTTCTCGAAGAGGCAAGGTTTGTAATGACTTTTATTTTTTTTTATATAAAGCTTATTGAAGTATAGTTGATTTACAATGTTGTATTAATTTCTGGTGTACAACAAAGTGACTCAGTTATATACATATATATATTATTTTTCATATTCTTTTGTGGTTTGTCACAGAATATTGAATATAGTTCCCTGTGCTATACAGCAGGACCTTGTTGTTTATCCATCCTATATATAATACTTTGCCTCTGCTAATCCCAAACTCCCATTCCTTCCCTCCCCTACCCACCCCGCCTTGGCAACCACAAGTCTGTTCTCTATATCTGTGAGTCTGTTTTTGTTTCATAGATACGTTGATTTGTACTGTATTTTATTCTTTTTTAAAAAGTTTACTTATTTATTTTTGGCTGTGTTGGGTCTTCATTGCTGTGTATGGGCTTTCTCTAGTTGCAGGGAGCAGGGGCTACTCTTCGTTGTGTTGCACGGGTTTCTTGTTGCGGTGGCTTCTGTTCTTGCAGAGCACGGTCTCTAGGCACTTGGGCTCAGTAGTTGTGGCACGCAGGCTCTAGAGCGCAGGCTCAGTAGCTGTGGTGCACGGGCTTAGTTTCTCCGTGGCACGTGGGATCTTCCTGGACCAGGGCTTGAACCCGCATCCCCTGCATTGGCAGGCAGATTCTTAACCACTGCACCACCAGGGAAGTCCTGGAATGTCTTAATATTAGGAAAGTGGTTAAGATATTAGAGGAAAAGTATTAAACTAATACATCCCATCAATAAATCAAATAAGAAAAAGCATTTGGATGAGAAAAAGGCATTTGATAAAATTCAACACTCACTGACTTTTGAATTTTTTTAAAATTTGGAACAGGAGGATAATTCTTATAAAAAAATCTTTATTATTTTATTGGGTGAAGAAGTGTTCAGATTATACGAGTCACCTCTGGAAGTGGAAATGTGCTTATTTCCTCCATTTCACATAATGGAATAGCTGCCACTTAGTGACCATTTACTTTGTACCAGGCACTCCATTATCTCAATCTTCAAAACAATGCTATGATCTAGATACTATAATTATTCCCATTTTACAGATGAGGAAACTGGGGTTTACAGAAGCTAAGTAACTTTCCCAGAGTTACACAGCTAATGATAGAGCTGGGATTTGAATCTAGATCTCTCTGACTAAATTTCAGGCTTTTAGCCATTCTGCTATAGCTTTTCCTCTTTCATTCTGGATATTGACTCTTAGGTTCAATTACATGCTTAGTTATTAATTTTAAAAAATTACATGAGTAGTACATTACACACATTAACTATAAAGGATTCAAGTAATGAATGTTTCTAGTGTAAAATCCAATCCTCATTCACTCACTCACACCCTATTGTTAAAAGTTTAGTGTGTGTACCAGAAGGAAAATTCTTTAGTATGATAAGAAATATCTGCCTCAAATAATAGCCAACATTATAACAATGGCCAAAATTTTTAAAAATATTTATTTATTTATTTTGGCTGCACCGGGTCTTAGTTGTGGCATGTGGGCTTCTTAATGGTGGCATGCAAACTCTTAGTTGCAGCATGCATGCAGGATCTAGTTCGCCGACCAGGGATTGAACCTGGACCCCTTGCATTGGAAGTGCGGAGTCTTACCCATTGGACCACCAGGGAAGTCCCACAATAACCAAAATTAATTGATCATTTACTATATGCTAGATACTGTAGCAAGTACCTTATATTGAATCCTCATTACAATGCTGAGATTGATAGTATTGTTTTACCCATTTTACAGATTGAAAAACCACCACCACTGTAATCCAAGCTATCATGGTAACATGATTTCATACCTAGACCTTTGCAAAAGCTTCCTAAAAATGGTGTCACAGGGCTTCCCTGGTGGCGCAGTGGTTGAGAGTCCGCCTGCCGATGCAGGGGACACGGGTTCGTGCCCTGGTCTGGGAAGATCCCACATGCCGCGGAGCGGCTGGACCCGTGAGCCATGGCCGCTGAGCCTGCGCGTCCGGAGCCTGTGCTCCGCAACGGGTGGGGCCACAGCAGTGAGAGGCCCGCGTACCACAAAAAAAAAAAAAAAAAAAATGGTGTCACAATTGCCCTCTTTCTATTTTCCAGGCAGCAATCAAAATTATCTTTTAAAAAAGCAAATCTGATGCTTCTTACTCTTCTCTTTAAAACTCCTTGTTGTCTTTGTATTGCCCATAGGAGAAAAATACAAACTCTTAAGTTCCTAAGGTGAACCTCCATTTCCTGGCCATCACATTTCTCTCCAGTCGTCTCTCCCTCTTGCATTCTTTGTCGCAGTCACACAGGCTGCCTTTTAGTTCTTTTAACTTGCTCTCACCTGAAATAATCTTTCCCTAGCTACCTTCTTACCACTTTTTGGTTAGCTCCTATCCATCTTTTAGGACTTGACTTATACCTACCCTTCTCTGAAGGCCATCTGTGACCCCAAAGAAAGACAAAGTTGCTTCATTTGATTGGCACCCTGTACTTGTACTCTCATAACACTCATCCCACTGTATTGTACAGAGTTTCTAAATTGTACCCTCTAGTCTGTAAGCTCATGAGGGCAATGACTGAGATTCTCTTAACCACCAAATCCCTGCAACCTGGTGGTGGATACTCAATATATTTTTGAATGAATGAACGAATGAGTGAATTAACAAATCCATTAATCTCCCTTTTCTGAACCACTGAAGAATGCCCCTAGTCATAAATGACTAATTTCAGATATTAAACATAACTCCCTAGTTCAAATGTGTGGAAAATTATGCTGAATCGCATGTAGAACAATCTTCAGCCTGCAATATTCTGAATATGGGTGAACTTACAATTCAAACTATAATTTCAATAAATAGAAAGTATAAGTATCCTCTGGTTTGACTTTTCATGAGGCGTAGAAGGTAGGGGATGGAGATAATACGCTTGATGAAACACATTGCTGCTCCCTAATGAATATTAATTGAATTGGCTAAATTTATGTCTTCAACTCTATCCCAGGACCTGAGTTACCATGTTGGTCAGCTTAATTTGTGTTAATTTAGCTTCACAGATCCAACTTTGCAGAGGCTATTCAGTTTCCGGATCTATCAGCACTTATCTCTGTAGCTTCACGTAAACAATAGAGGTCTCAAGTTATTTTGGAGCAGAAAAGAGGGCACCTAAGCTCCCCAAACCCACCCTCCCTGGTAATAAGGGGTTCCTAGATGGGCCCAGCTGGCAAACTCTAACAATGCAGTAAAGATCCTCACCACTAGGTGTCTCAGTGGCCATGCCCCTTCCTCCATCTCCTTGGAAAGCAGCTAGCTGCGCACACTCCGTCACTCTATTGTTATTGAGCCCCCAAGCAAATAACCTATCGGAAGGCTTGGTCTCAATACCTGGGTAAATCTTCCAGCAGATCTAATTAGAATCTAGATCACCTCTCTCAATAACAAATACTGGATTAACTGAAGTGTCTCACTGTGTTATGGCTTTCCTTTGTTAAGGGAAAACATGCTGTGTTTTGTAGAACATTTATTTATTTATTTCTCTATCTGTTTATGGGGGGAGGGTGGGGAGTCTTGGCTTCAAGTGATTATGATGTTCTACCTGATCTTGGTCACCTCTCACCCCCACAGTCAACTAAGTGTCCTTCCAGGCTTTCTCCACACAGGTACTATAGTTTTGAAGGCAGTTATCACTCTGACTGAAGCTAAATTGACCACTTGGATTGATTTCTTTTTTAATTGAAGTATAGTCGATTTACAATGTTGTGTTACTTTATGGTGTACAGCAAAGTGATTCAGTTATATATATACATATATTCTTTTTCATATTCTTTTCCTGGATTGATTTTAAACATCAAAAAAAAGTTACAATTTAAAGAATTACCAAATGGAGGAAGATAGCACAGAGACAGATCCCATATATATGAATTTTTACCATAAGGGGACATCAGAAATCAATGAGAAACGAATAGTCAACAAATGATATTAAAATAACTAGCTTACAAAAAGAAAGTTACCAAACTAATTCCAGGTAGATGCATTAAAGAGGTAAATATATTTTAAAATCAAATCCTGAAAGAAATAATGAGAAAAAAATAGAAGTGAATATCAGATCTTTGTCAGGAAGAGAAATTTCTAAGATTTAATATGATAAAAATAAATTACAAAACAAAATATCAATAAATTTTCCTGCATGAAGGTTGCAAATCACCATGTGAAAAAAAAGACAAAAATTAAAAGTTAAACTGAAAAAATAATTGCAAAGAAAAATTATAAGTGGTTAATATCTTTATAAAGAATTTATATAATTTCATAAAATCACAATAAAAAACAGCCAAAATAAATGAATAAGCATATGGAAAATATTCATCTTCACTGATAATTACAGAAATGCAAATAATAATGAGATGCCATCTTTCATCTAAGTTAACACAAATTGGGGACTTCCCTGGTGGTCCGGTGGTTAGGACTCTGTGCTTTCACTGCCAGGGGCCTGGGTTCAATCCTAGTCAGGGAACTAAGATCCCACAAGCTGTGCAGTGTGGCCAAAATTAAATAAATAAATAAAATTTAAAAATTAAAAAAAATATGTTAACACAAATTGAAACAGCCACTACTGATATAACCCTTTTGGAAAATAATGTAGCATACTATTTAGCAAATTCATCCTCTCCTTTCTGTTCCTTCCATCTCAGTCTGCCTATCCCTCCAGTCCTTTCCCCCCTTTCATTCATTCATTTTTATTCAACAAATACCCTTTGTGTGCCTGCTAGGTGCTGGAATCTAGCCTAAATTCTAAATACAGAAAAAACTTTATGTACAAATTTGTTCATCTCAACACAACCAGTAATAGCCTCAAATTGAAAGCATCCTACATTTTCATCCACAGACACGGTAACCAAATGTCCTGTTTTGCTCAGGACACTTGGTTTATGCCTGATGTCCCAGTGTAATTATTAAACAGTGCCCCCATTTAGACAACTGCCTGGCTAATGGCAGTCAAGTATCTTGAGGAAGGGCCAACTTTTCTAATTTGTACAGAAGCACCACTAGGATTAGCCACTGCCCATCAAGTTACTGAGATTGGGTGATTTCTGGTTTTGTCTCTATTTTTCTATAATTTCTGGATTTTCTAAAATGGACTTTATATGCATATGGGCTTTACATGCATTAACTCATTTCATTTTCACAACCTTATAAGGCATACCTCGTTTTATTGTGCTTCTCTTTATTATGCTTTTTACAAATTGAAGGTTTGTGGCAACCCTGCCTTGTCAGATGATGGTTAGCGTTTTTAGAATTTTTAAATTAAGGTATGTACATTTTTTTAGACATAATGCTATTGCACACTTAATAGACTACAGACTAGTGTGAATGTAACTTTTATATGCACTGGGAACCAAAAAGTCATGTGACTCGCTTTATTGCAGTATTGGGTTTATTGCAGTGGTCTGAAACCAAGCCCACAATATCTCCCAGGTATGCCTGTAATTTTTTTTATTTCACTGCTTTTTTAAAGATGAGGAAATTGAAGTACTGAGAGATTACTTATTTAGAGTCACACATTTATTAAGTGGTGGAACCAAGATTTATACCTAGGCAGTCTATCTCCATACCCTTAAACACTATGGTATCCTGCCCATAGGGACAACTATATCCAATTGGGCTTGTTATTCATTTATGGGGGAATAAAGACTACCTATATTGGGCTTCCCTGGTGGCGCAGTGGTTGAGAGTCCGCCTGCCGATGCAGGGGACACGGGTTCGTGCCCTGGTCCGGGAAGACCCCACGTGCCGTGGAGCGGCTGGGCCCATGAGCCATGGCCGCTGAGCCTGCGCGTCCAGAGCCTGTGCTTTGCAACGGGAGAGGCCACAACAGTGAGAGGCCCGTGTACAGCAACAACAACAAAAAATAAATAAAAAAAGACTACCTATATTCATAAATGTTATTTGAAAGGTGCTTACAAATAATAGCCCAAAAAGGTCACTCTTTATCTCTTAGAAACGTAATATTTTCTCTTAAGATGACTAATTAGAAACACAATATAAATAGTTGATTTTTTTAGAAATATAAGATGCAAAAATTCATAAACAAGTAAACCGTAAGAATCCCAATCATCAAGTTACAGGTGTCCTTTTTGACATACGATTATATTTCCATTTAAATTTCAACACACCTTAAATACACACGGTTAAAATACATTTAACCGTGTGTATTTACCGTTAATAACATTTTAAATGTTGTAAATGTGTTGGTGGAGGGACTTCCCTGGCAGTCCATTGGTTAGGACTCTGTGCTTCCACTGCAGGGGACATGGGCTCGATCCATAGTCAGGGAACTAAAAAAAAGTGTTGGTGGACAAATAATATTTTTCTTACATGATTAATTTAATTTTTTAATTTTTATTTTATTTTTGGCTATGTGCTGCATGAAGGCTTTCCCTAGTTGCAGCAAGTGGGGGCTACTCCTCGTTGTGGTGTGCGGGCTTCTCACTGTGCTGTCTTCTCTTGTTTGTTTTGGAGCACAGGCTCTAGGCATTCAGGCTTCAGTAGTTGCGGAACGCAGGCTCAGTAGTTGTGGCTCACGGGCTCTAGAGTGCAGGCTCAGTAGTTGCAGCACACAGGCTTAGTTGCTCCCCAGCATGTGGGATCTTCCCGGACCAGGGCCTGAACCTAACCTGTGTCCCCTGCATTGGCAGGCGGATTCTTAACCACTGCACCCCCAGGGAAGCCCCCAAATTTTAAAGTATCTCCTTAAAAGGGACCCCGGTATACTGAAGTATCACCTTACCTGTCTGAATAATACTATGTTGGTATTAATCAATTAAATTTCTTTCATGGGCTTGAGTGTTCCTAAGTCTCCTCGACTATAGATTTACAGACCATGTTGAAGGCTGGCTGAAGATGCCTCATGCATTATGTGTTGACATTTCCTAGTTTCATCTCAGACACTGAAAACAGCATAGGTCAGCTATGGAATGAAACAGATTCCAGGTTCCCATTCCATCTCCATCTCAGGTCATTTGTCCTTGGGCAAGTTTCTGAACCTCTCTGAGCTTCAATTTCTTCATTTGTAAAATGCTAAGGGTAATAATGCCACCTGGTGTTGGCTTAAGGATTAAGTGAAGTGGGTCATACTCCTAACATAGAGTCTGGCTTCTGGTAAGTTCTCAATTGAATTTAGTTATTATTATCAATGTGACATCCAAGTTCTGGGAACCCAACTAGGGCTCTTATGTGGTGACTCTGGTTGGACGGGGACAGTTTTGAAAATAACCTCTCTGCTTTGAGCACTTCATTGAGTAAAGGACACAATGGAAGCACAGCTTGAGGTGACATTTCCCGAGAGAACACAAGGGAACAATCTAGAAGGGTAGGGCAAAGCAGGCAAGATCATCAAGGCTGGTTGGTTTTTGGCAGGCAGTCTAGGCACGGCAGGGGTGTATCTGGGGCAAGCTGGAGTGAATTTTAATATCCTTCAGACCACAAAGGGGATAGGCTTCCTGGACTTTTGACACTATAGTGAAAGCCACTTTGGACACTGGCCCTCCCTTGCTAGTCACTAGGACTGCAGCATGAGTAGCAAAAGAGCCTTTGTCTCATCTGCCTGCCCTCAGGCCCAGAATGAGGCCTTTGCTCCAGGTTAAGTCTCACTATTCAAGGCTCTCATTATCTTCTCCTAACAGCCTAGAGGTAGTACCATGGGCAGAGGAGGGCTGGAAGAGACTGTGTGCCTCCATTTCCTTTTGCCATCTTTCAAAGTTCAACTCAGGATCAAGGCTGTAAGGATTAAATTAAATAGATGATGCATATTTAGTGCAGTGCCCACCACAAAATTTTGGCTGTTATTCCTGTGCACCCCCATGCTCCACATGACCTGGAATGCAATGGACATTGGTTAATTAAAGGTCATCTTCCCTGGACTTCCTCAGGCAGGACCTGTCACTTGCTCCTTTTTTGTTCCTAAACACTTTGTTCTTAGTCTGTCATTGTACTTAATCAGGCTACATTGCAGTTCTATTGTCTGCTGACTTGCAGATTTCCTCCACAAGGCTGTGAGTTCTTTGAAGTCAGGGACTGCATCTTTCATCTGTGAATTCAACCTGTGAAATCATATCTTAGATGCTTAATGAATGTTTCATGACTGTTAAATAAAGCAAAGTATGTTGAGAAAAGTATGCATTGTGGAATTTTTATAGATCTGGATTTGAATCCCAACCTCGGCATTAAAGCTGTGTGTCCCTAGCAAGTTACTTCACTCAGTGTTTCCGTTTGCTCACCCAAAAACATGGGAGACCTATATAACTCCCTCCTAACATTGTTGTAAGGGTTAAATAGATTAAATAGAATAGTGTAAGAAAGAATATAGCCCCCAGATCTAGCCAATTTTAGGTGCTCAGTAAATGAGTTTCCTTCCCCCTGTAGGAACTTACACCAATAAATGAAAGAAATGAAAATGCAAATCTCCTGGACTCTGAGTCTCCTTCATTTGCAAAATTCTCTTGGAGTAAGAAGATATGAGATAAAGGTTAAGTACATGATGTCTTTGGCTAAACAATGGCTGTGTTAGCTGAAGGTGTTATTTACTGAGCTTAATTAAGTCTTCTCTGATATTCTACCATAATGGATGAAAAGACGTTCTCCTTGGGGTTAATTCAAGGAACACTACTCACAAGAGGGAAAGCCTGGGGCAGAAGCTCCACCCCGCGCTTCAGGCTGCAGCGTTTCTTCTCAGCCCTCTTCGCAGACAGTAATAGACCCTGCTAAGTGCATCCTCCTCCTCCCCTGGGGCTTCTTTGTGAATCACCCCAACCAGACCAAGGCTGGAAATACGACTCAGGATTCATCTGGCCTGGTGGATGGCTGACAACAGGGGCTGAGTCTGACAGCGGGAGTTGACTTTAGATAAACACAAATCCGATTGGACAGCGGATAAAAGCTGAGGGGAAAAGAGGTAAACCCAAGGGGCAAATGGAGAGATTTTCCTAGGAATGCCGATGGAAGCCAGATCCCGGGGTTGCTCAGTAGCTCCTCCCCCAAGTCCTGCATTACCCACCTGCCACCCCTCCCCCATTGCCTTTTCACTGCTGCTGAATTTAGACCATGAACCACGTGCCGTGCCGGCTGCCTCTAAAGAGCCCCCCCGGGGGGTGAGAATCTGATGCTTCCGAAGCAGCCAGGTGATCCACCGCACAAACAGCCTGCTTCTTCTCTTTTCTACAGTTGGCTCCAATTATTTGGGAGGAAACGAGGCAGTCACGCAAGATATGACACCAGGAGGCAATGGGCTAAAATTCTGAACAGCGTATTCACAAAACTGGATTAAAACTATCACCCGCCCCCAACCCCTGTGAGTTATTTTGGCACTCATCCACCACTGTCCACTGCCTCCTTTCTCTTTCCCACTGTGGCCCACTCAGGGGAGAATGGCCTCTTCAACCCCATTGCCTTTCCCGGGTTAAAAAATTTTTCAGAAAATTACCTCAGCCTCACAAGTCTGAAACCATGATTTTGAAAAAGATCAAAACTCTTAATTCTGAAACATTAGCACCTTTTCTTGGGATGCTTTATCCAACTCCATAAGAAAATCGATCTATCCCTTGTTTCTCATCCTCTCAAAATTCTCAAGGAATGGTGTACCCTAGATGTCTTTTTTATATGTCATTTAAAGGAAAACAGTTCCTTTTTAATAAAAGAAAAACAACGACAAAACCAAAAATGTTTCAGGACAGAAAAAACTCACTCCTGGGAGGTAAGCATAGCTTTTAAGCAGTATATAGAATTCTAGAACCAGACTGTCTGTTTGAATACTGGGTCTGCCAGTTTTCTAGTTATATGGCTTTGTCAAGTCTCTTAACCTCTCTGGGCCTTAAGGAATGTTTCCTTACTTGTAATATGGGGATGATAATAATAGTACTTACTTTTAGAATTAGGAGAATTAAGTGAGTATTTAAAACACACAGAACAGCACATGAGACCTGCTGTAAAGACGTATTCTATGATTTTACTAGAATGTAGATTTGAACTCCATTATATAGATGACAACTGGAACTTATAGCCTAGATCTTTTTTTTTTTAATTAATTTATTTATTTTTGGCTGCGTTGGGTCTTCATTGTTGCACGCGGGCTTTCTCTAATGGCGGCAAGCCGGGCTACTCTTCATTGCAGTGTGCAGGCTTCTCATTGCAGTGGCTTCTCTTGTTGCGGAGCACGGGCTCTAGGCGCGCAGGCTTCAGTAGTTGTGGCACGCAGGCTCAGTAGTTGTGGCTCACGGGCTCCAGAGCGCAAGCTCAGTAGTTGTGGTGCACGGGCTTAGTTGCCCCGCAGCATGTGGGATTTTCCCGGACCAGGGCTTGAACCCATGTTCCCTGCATTGGCAGGCGGATTCTTAACCACTGCGCCACCAGGGAAGCCCAGCCTAAATCTTTAATAGCTCAGCCACCCTGATACATTGTGACAAACCACCATTCCCATTCATTCAAACCTTATACCATTCTCCTACTTGGCCACCTGAATGCTTGTTCTTAAAAGAATAAAGTACCTCCCATCCTTGAAAGAAGAGGAATGAACCCATCTGGTCAGAATTTCTGCTTTGATGGAACTGTAGTGGCTCAATTTCTAGGTATGAAGAGATTTCAATTCATGGAAATGAGACTGTTTGCAAAGTTGAATGGAGGGAGAGCAGCCCTCAAACCAGAGACCAAGGACTGATCTGTGAGTTAGAAGGGTGAGCAGAATCCATAATCATAGAAACAAATGATGGATTTCAATGCCTTGAAATTCAGCTTCTTGTGCTTTGAAAGGTCACTGATGTCCTTTCTGAGCCAGTCCACGCCTTTCTTTAGCCCTTATCCTTCAATACTTGTAATTTCTTCTTGGCTCTGCACCAAAGCCTTCAAGCTCCTAAGAGCTTGTTCAGGGGACAGTGGCAAAGGCACTGTTGAAAGGTTACAAGGTAGGGGGAGTTCGTTCCCTGGCAGTCCAGTGATTAGGACTCAGCACTTTCACCGCGGTGGCTAGCCGCACTGTGTGGCCAAAAGAAAAAAAGAAGAAAGTTTACAAAGTAAAAGTTGTCACCAGAAAAAAAATTCTAACTAAGTGTGGTGATGCATATTAACTAGACTTATTGTGGTGATCATTTTACAATATATACAAAAATCAAATCATTATGTACACATGAAATTAATATAATGTTATATGTCAATTACATCTTGATGAAAAAAAAATTTTTAAAGGTTACAAGGAAACTCCACTACAACGTAGAACGGTGGAGATGATACATAGGACAGAAAAGATGGAGGAAAAGGGATGAACTCTACCAAAAGCTGCTGGTTTAGACTTATTTCCTTCTCCCCCCTTTTCTTTCTACTTGCTTTTTTTTTTAAAATTTTATTGAAGTATACAATGTTGTGTTAATTTCTGCTGTAAAGCAAAGTGAATCGGTTTTATATATATATATTTTTTCATAGTCTTTTCTATTATGGTTTATCACCGGATACTGAATAGAGTTCCCTGTGTTATACAGTAGGTCCTTGTTGTTTATCTATTTGCTTTATTCATGCTAAGTATAAACTACATTACAAGGAGAAGAGACCTTTCTGGGGAGGAGGTAAGAGATTATAAGTATGTAGAAAAGTTAATAATGTTTTTGTTTCATGATGCTTATCTAATTTATCATTTTATTAATTGGTTTCTTGGTTTTTGTCCATTACTCCACTACATTGTAAGATCCAGGAGGGCAAGGAACAGACCTTCAGCCTTGCTTATCCTTGTATCCCTAGCAACCAACACAATGCCTGGCATATTGTTATATATTTTGACATAGAAAACAAGCTATTAAAATACTACGAGGAAATATTGGAAGACATTTATTTTTAAATTCTTGGGGTACATAAAACCTTCCTGCACAAGAGGGAAAATCGAGAAGCCATGACTGACTACACACACACGCACACAAAAATGTTTCCACCTGAAGTATAATAACCAGCAATTATTAGTCACTTTATATGTGACAGTTTCTGTTCTAAGCACTTTACATCTCTTAACTCATTTAAGCATCCTCATAATCTTATCATACAGGCACTATTATCATTTCCCTTTTACTATAAGGAAACGGAGGCACAACAAGATTAAATACTTTGCCCAAGACCAGCTAATACTGTGGAGCCCTGGACTAGAACTCACGCAGCCTAGATCCAGGGTCCATGCTCTCAACTATTATGTTACAGTTACCCTTGAAAAATACTATGGCAAAATTTTAAAATTAGGCAAAAGACTGGGAGAAAAATTTTGCAACGTATGTAGCAGACAAAGGCTTAATATTCATAACATATAAGAGTTTCTAAAACTCAAAAAGAAAAACACAGATAATCCAGTTGAAATATTGGCAAAGAATATGAATCAAAAATTCCCTGAAGAAATAAACACATATGGTCAGTAAATATTCCTCATTAGTAAGCAGTGATTTCAAAACCTATAATAATAGTGAGCTACTACTTTTTATCCTTTGATTGGCAAAACGTAAAATAGTGCTGATATCCAGTATTGTCAAGGGTATGGGGAAACAGAGTAAACTGTTAAAACTGCTTTCTTACTTTATTCACTGGGTTATTTGTTGTTACTGTCACTAATGACTGACTAATCAATGAGGGTTGACTTTCAAATTGTTCTAGATTTGACCAGTGGTAGCCTCTTCAAGCTGGCTCATGTGTACTTTTGACATGTCCCATCATTCTTTGAGCACTACTTACTTTCTGGCACAACAGAATATTTGCAGGCTCATTCTGTCCCAGTCCTGTAATCAGTCATTTATCTAAGTGTTCCTTGTTCCAAGGGTATTCGATGTTATTGTAGGGTCATTGCTTCTAGTCCTCTTGAAGGGCTAGAAAATGAATGTGCATAAAAATGCTTAATGATGGGACTTCCCTGGTGGTTCAGTGGCTAAGACTGCGCTCTCAATGCAGGGGACCTGGGTTTGATCCCTGGTCAGGGAATTAGATCCCACATGCCGCAACTAAAAGATCCCATGTACTGCAACTAAGACCTGGTGCAGCCCAAATAAATACTTAAAAAAAAAATGCTTAATGGGGCCTTCCCTTGGGCTCAGTGGTTAAAAATCCTCCTGCCAATGCAGGCGACACGGATTCAAGCCCTGGTCCAGGAAGATCCCACATGCCGCGGAGCAACCAAGCCTATGCATCACAACTACTGAGCCTGTGCTCTAGAGCCCATGAGCCACAACTACTGAAGCCCGGGTGCCTAGAGTCCGTGCTCCGCAACAAGAGAAGCCACCACAGTGAGAAGCCCGAGCACAACGAAGAGTAGCCCCCACCCACTGCAACTAGAGAAAGCCCACGCCCAGCAACGAAGACCCAACGCAGCCATAAATAAATAAATAAATAACTTAAAAAATAAATAAATGTACCACAGTTGGCTAAACCATTCAAAAAAAAATGCTCAATGATAAATATTAAGTAAAATAATCAAGACAGAAAATTGTGTACACGGTATGGTAGTTTTCATTCAAAACACACAGACAGATACAGCAAAATTTGGGGGGTAAGTTTTTGTTTAATTAAAGTATAGTTGATTTACAATTTTGTGTTAATTTCTGCAGTACAGCAAAGTGATTCAGTTATACATATATATATACATTCTTTTTTATATTCTTTTCCATTTTGGTTCCTCAGAGGATACTGAATAGAGTTCCCTGTACTATACAGTAGGACCTTGTTGTTGTTTGGAATGATGTTTTCGCTTTTTTTTTGGCCGCGCCATGCGTGCGTGCTTGTGGGATTTTAGTTCCCCAACCAAGGATTGAACCCAGGCCCTCCGCAGTGACAGCACGGAGTCCTAACCACTGGGCCACCAAGGGATTTGGGAAGATTTTTAAAATTTCAATTTGTACTCCAAATTTTCTGAAACGCTGCATGTTATTTTTTTTTTTTAACTGCATTTTTTTTTTTTTTTTGCGGTACGCGGGCCTCTCACTGCTGTGGCCTCTCCCGTCGTAAAACTGCATTTTGATGCATGTTATTTTTTAATTACTTTTTCAATAAACTTTTTAGTTTAGAGTAGACTTAGATTACAGAGAAGTTGCAAATATAGAAGAGAGTTCTCTTATACGCCACACTCAATTTGCCCCATTATTAACATATTTTGTCACAATTAACGAACCAATGTTGATCATTATTATGAATTAAAGTCCATACATTCTTTAAGTGAAGTGTTATTCATGCTTTACTTAAAGGATCATTTATACTTTAACTCCGTACTAAAAGGACATTAGTTTTTACCTAATGTCGTTTTCCTGTTCCAGGATCCTATCCAGGATACCACATACAGTTGTCCCTTGTTTCCAGGACTCCCGCAGATACCAAAATCCGAAAATGCTGAAGTCCTTTATATAAAATAGCATAGTATTTGTGTGTAACCTACACGCATCCTCCTGTATACTTTAAATCATCTCTAGATTACTCATAATACCTAATACAATGTAAATGTTATGTAAACAGTTGCCAGTGCACAGAAAATTCAAGTTTTGCTTTTCGGAACTTTCTGGAATTTTTCAAAAATATATTTGATCCACAGTTGGTTGAATCTGTGGATGTGGAACCCATGGATGTGGAGGGCTGACAACAGTTTTAGTCATTATGTCTCCTCAGGCTCCTCTTGGTTGTGACAGTTTCTCAGCCTTTCCTTGTTTTTGATGACCTTGATAGTTCAGGGGATAGTCAGTTGTTTTGTAAGATTTGTATGATGTTTTTCTGCCAATTGGACTGGAGTTATAGGTTTAGGGGAAGAAGACCACGGAAATAGAGTACCATTCTCATCATATCAAGCGTAATTATTTCACTTGTTGGTATGTAATTTTTTTTTTTTTTTTTGCGGTACGTGGGCGTCTCACTGTTGTGGCCTCTCCCGTTGCGGAGCACAGGCTCCGGACGCGCAGGCTCAGCGGCCACGGCTCACGGGCCTAGCCGCTCCGCGGGACGTTGGATCCTCCCGGACCGGGTCATGAACCCGTGTCCCCTGCATCGGCAGGCGGACTCTCAACCACTACGCCACCAGGGATGCCCAGTATGTTATTTTTATAATGAAAAAATAAATGCGCTTTTAAAAGTTCTGCCTAAGAACAAACATAATGCATTTTTGTATATTAGTTAAGGAGGTAAGTTTGGTTGCTATAACAAAAAGAAAATATTAAAACATGATAGAAATTAATTTCTTTCTATCAAAAAGGTATAGACAGCACAGGCCAGAGCTGATAAGGCAATTTGCTTCACAAGGTTGATAAAAGACCCAGGTTCCTTGTATCTAATAGCTCTGTTTAACAAGTAGCTGCTGTGGCTACAATGGAAGTTTTGGTTGTTGCATGGCTAAGGTGGGTGCTGTAGAGCCTGCCATTGCATCCACATTCAGTAGAAAAGGGACAATATACTCTTTGTTTTTAAAGACACACCTGGAAGTTGCACATTTCATTCATTCTGCTCATATTCCATTGGCCATGAACCTAGCCACATGGCCATACCTAGCTGCAATGGAAGCTGGGAACTATAGTCTCATAGCAGCTCTATGCTCAGCTAAAGCTTCTATAAAGATTAAAGAAGGGGAGGCTGGATTTTGGGGAGACCATCAGCAGTCTCTGCCAAAGTTGGAGTGCAAGCATCCTAAGGGTGAGGATGGGAGGGCTTCCCTGGTGGTGCAGTGGTTAAGAATCCACCTGCCAATACAGGGGACACAGGTTCAAGCCCTGCTCCAGGAAGATCCCACGTGCCACGGAGCAACTAAGTCCACACACCACAACTCCTGAGCCTGCGCTCTAGAGCCCATGAGCCACAACTACTGAGCCCATGTGCTGCAACTACTGAAACCCGGGCACCTAGAGCTCAGGCTCTGCAACAAGAGAAGCCACCGCAATGATAAGCCCACACAGCACAATGAAGAGTAGCCCCTGCTTGCTGCAACTAGAGAAAGCCCACGCGCAGCAACGAAGACCCAATGCAGCCAAAAATAAATAAGTAAATTTATAAAAAAAAAAAAAAAATTAGTTGCCGGGCTTCCCTGGTGGCGCAGTGGTTAAGAATCCGCCTGCCAGTGCAGGGGACACGGGTTCGAGCCCTGGTCCGGGGAGATCCCACATGCCGCGGAGCAACTAAGCCCGTGCACCACAACTACTGAGCCTGCGCTCTAGAGCCCGCGAGCTACAACTACTGAGCCTGCGCTCTAGAGCCCGCGAGCCACAGCTACTGAGCCCACGTGCCACAACTACTGAAGCCTGTGCGCCTAGAGCCCGTGCTCTTCAACAAGAGAAGCCACCGCAATGAGAACCCCGCGCACCGCAACGAAGAGTAGCTGCCACTCACTGCAGCTAGAGAGAACCTGCGTGCAGCAACGAAGACCCAACACAGCCAAAAATAAATAAATAAATTTATATTTTTTTAAAAAGATGGATATGGGAAAATCCAACACTTTAGTAGCTATTCATCATTGCCTTCATTACTTTACCACCAAAAACTGCAGTGTGAACACCAGGCATTCCTTTTTCTAATGTTATTTGGCTGCCCCACTGTTAAGGAATTCATACCAGCCATTTTCACTCTACATAGTCTCCACCCTCATGCCCTTTCCACATTTCTCTGTCCCATCCCATTCTTCTTTCCTCTCCCTCTCAGGGGCAAACCCAAAGTCCCCAATTTGCTTGAAGTGGTTTATCCAGCCACAGTCATTCCCCTAGGGTTTCACCTTCTACTTTAAGAGGATTATCAAGATATTTTCTCAAAGAAAAACTTTCCCTTAGCAAAGCTGTTAAAAATTTTGCACCTTTACACTAAGAACATCCTTTTCATCAACAGATGAGGTAAAATTCCCTAGTGTCTAGCACTCCTTGAACATTTCTTCACATGACAACCAGGAGTATTAGCTGAAAACTATTGTCCTTTGCAGGCTCCCTGGCCCCATGTACCTTCAGTTTTTTCCTATACTCGTCCCCTGTCCCTCATCCTCTCCCCTCCTTCTTTTCCCTTTATGGCACTCCCAAGCAGTTCTCCTGCCTCTGCTTTCTCAAAACAATTCATGAACCGCTTTTGACTAAGTCATAAATAACAGTGGGGCATCTAGTTACTAATTTCAGGGTCATTTACATTTCAACAGGGACTAAAGGCTGAAGAGGTAAATATCTAAATGGGAGAATTTCAGGTATCTCAGCTCTCAGGAGAAACTTGATCCTTGATGGTATTCAGGTAAAAAAAATGGGGTAAAAACAAACTTTTACTGAAAAACTAGTCCATACTAGGCATTGCGTACAACACTTTCACATAAGTCAGTGTATTTAATCCTCACATTAATTATGAGTAGCAATAGTATCCCTATTTTATGGATAAATTGAGGCTCAGAGAGATGTTACAACTGGAAGCCAGATCTGTCTGAGTTTCCAAATCTGCATTGTTATCACTTAGAAGCTGTGAATATTTGCCTGAAGAAAAGAAATTAAGGATTACCACAATCCCAAGGGACCAAATCTTCCCTGGAACTAC